>NW_026294391.1:97112296-98312296 GCF_007827085.1 Peromyscus californicus insignis
GTGAATTACTTCCTGGATTGGTTTATGTTCCCATAGCAACAGGATGCATGTGCACAGAGAAAACCAAAGAATGCAGAAATTTTCTACATATTTTCAAAAAAATTTAAATATTAAAAGTAAAATTTCTAACAGAAGTTTTAGAGAAGGGAAAGAGAAAAACCAGGAGATCCAAGGAACCGTTCAACTTGAAAAAATGCATCTTGATGACAAAAATCATTGCTATCACTTAGAGAGAGTATAAGGAGTCAGCAGGGAAGGAAGTGAGCCAGGTCATGGTGGTTGGGAGACTCTTGCAGCCTGACTGACTAGCAGCCAGAGTGTGTCTTTATTTATATAGAAGTTAGTTAGCAGGGATACATTCATGATGTTCCAAAACATAGATCATTTCATTTTTGGTTTTGGACATGTGTTTCACTTCCTTTTGCTCATCTTTTAGTCATCATTAATAAACTATGACAGAAAAGAGTTATTATTTCCCATCATTTCCCTCAACTTTTGACATCATTAATAAACAGACTTATCATTCTTACTCACTAACCTCATAACCCAAGTTTTGAGAATCTAGAGGCATATGACAGCCTGTGCTCAGGCTGGTTGCTTTGGTTGCTTCAAGGACACTAGACTAAAACAAAAATGTTCAACCACCCTGGGCATTTTGCCATGTCTCAAGCAGTGTATTATTAACTCTTAGTGGTCAGACTGCCCAGGAAAAGTCTTCAGGCCAAAGATGCTGCACTTACTACTCAAATTCCGACATAATACAATCAATGTTCACATTTATATCCTTATAAATTTGTCTCTATGTCTAATCCTGGCATTCTGTTGTTCCATGGTTGTATGACATTATAGTGCCTCTACATGAGCTAACTTCTAAGAGAGGGAGGTCCTAACACCTCATACTTTTATCATCTTTCCACTCCATACTTTGCTCATCAATATGTCTCTGTGTAGGGCAGAGTTGTATGCCACATAACTGTCTGAGTGTCCAGTGGGAAGAGGCTTGTAATCTGAACTACAGACAATTCCTCTAGCCCATCAAATCTTGTTGATCTTTTTAATTTTATTTTGTTTTGAATATCTTGTTCCTGTGTAAGTACAGGGACAGATGTTTCAAGTATGTCTCACAGCCTCATGAAGAGACCTCTGGCAGACTGCTGTTATCTGGTAGCCAGCAAATGCCTACCCTGGCAGCATTGTGGAGAGGCCCAGGTACACTGGAGTTGGCCCAGGTACATTGGTGGGCTACAATCCCTCCTACATGGGAGCAGGCTATCTATCTGCCTAATTGCTTCCTTGTTCCCAGCATAAGTCCTCTGCCCACAGGAACACATCCAGCACTAAAAAGGCCAACCTCAGAGGCCCTCAGGGATCCCAACTCAGTAATAGGAGGTACTAATGGCAGTATAGAACCGTTCAAACAGGCAGGAAGACCAGGAAGTGTGCACAGGACAGAGCCTCAGAGTTAAATTAGAAAGTAGACCTGCCAGAAATAAAACCAGAAGGAGCAAAGGTGGACCAAACAACACTGTTTGGTGACAACTCAAATGGAATACGAGGTCGGAGAAGGGCACTGTTGGGCTCCTGCAAAGTCAGAAAGGTGGTGGGCAGCGTCTGAGCAGAGAAGCAGCAGAGTCAGGGTGGCATTTTGGAAAGATCAACCTGGACTGCACTTGTGAGAGCATGATATTCATGGTCTGTAAAATCATCTAGCCTCAGGTCAGACTTTGGCCTATGGAGTAAATTCTCCAATGAAGGATATCAAGGCCCTTCCCAGCTTTTTATTTAGACATAATTCTGCAGTGAGTATCACAGCCAAATCAACACACACTAAGTCATTATAACCAATTTCTACTAGTAAGCATTCTTCATTCTCCATGGGTGTCACTGAAGAAGTTGAATGTTCTTACCACCCCACCAGGGGACTATCTGAGTGCTTGTTATGCCAGCCTAAGCTTGCATCCAGGAAGAACAGGTCCCTCTCGGAGAGCACAAGGGGAGTTTATGTGGTCAACTGTGTACACAACAGAACCATTTTTACTGGTCTTTGAGCCCCACAAAGGCACATTTAGGGTCCTGGAGATTTTACAAGGGCCCAGGTTTCCTTCTGTACACTGGACCCTGGTTAGCCAGGCTGCTTTACATGAGAAATCCCCACCACTGTCCTGCAGCCTGCCTCACTTCTGTACTGATGCACAGTGCGTCATGCTCACAGCACGCTCTCATCTGCTGCAGTCTTCTGACTTCTCAGTGGCCTCTTTCCTGTGCACTGCTGGGTACCCCAGCTCCAACCTCTTTCTTGGGGCTCATAATGATTTTTTTGGTTTTTCCGGACAGGATTTCTCTGTGGAGTTTTGGTGCCTATCCTGGATCTCGCTCTGTAGACCAGAATGGCCTCAAACACACAGAGATCTCCCCTCACTCTTCTTCTCCAGTGCTGAGATTAAAGGCATGTGCCACCATGACCTGGCGAGGTCCATAATTGGTACATATTTCTCCCCCAACCTCGACTCCTTTCCACTGGAAAATTGGCCCAGTTTGTCTCCAGACCATCTCCTGGCCACACCTCTACCATCACTTTCAGAGTTACCCTTCCCTGGAGCTCACTTCAGCCACCCCACCCTCTCCTTCCTCAGGATACTGTCCTTCTAGATGTCTTCCCACCCAGCTCCCAGTCCTGTACTCGCTCTAAATCAACCCTTGTCTCTCTCTACCATGTGTCTCTTACAAACAGCAGGAAGAGTCCTTACTGAGTCCCTGTAGGATGAGACCTATAACCAGGGACAGGAACTATGGCCTGGATACAGCAAGAACGCTCCAGGGCCTGTTGCTAGGATACAGCATACCAGAGGGGTTAAGCAAGAACACCTCCAAAGTGATGTGGCTGGTTGAAAGACTGAAGGGATGATCCCTGACCTGTCCACTCCTTTCCTGGTTCAGAGAGGGCCTGACTCTTCATTATTTCTACACAAGACACCAGTATACACACAAAAAAGAGAGAGGGAGAGAGGAGAGAGAGGGGGAGAGACAGAGAGGGAGAGAGAGAGACAGAGAGAGAGAGAGACAGAGACAGAGAGACAGAGAAAGACAGAGACACACAGAGAGAGAGAACAGCTGCATTTCAGATGAGCCAGGTGGAAGCCTCTGACTTTCCTGCCAAAGACATGATTATCACTTGATGGCTTGAAAGATCAGGCCATGGGGTGCTGAGCAGAGAAAGAACACAGTGAGCTGTGACTAAGTGGGCAGTGCTGGGGTCAGTGTATCCTGTCCTATGAGCCACAAAGGCCTTGTGGGAGAGCCAACCTGGCCGCAGCTGGTTCATGGAATGTCAGGTGTCCCTACTATGCTGACCATGGGTTTGTGGAAGATGTCTCAAATCTAGGAAAGCTTCCCCATTTATTATTCTTTCTGTATGTGACATGATGTCATACGCAGGTAAAAGCTCATCAAAGAATTCATTCCCTGTCAATTATGTTTCTTCTTTTTTTCTTTAAGAAATTTTTTATTCATTTTACATACCAAAAAACAGATCCCCTTCTCATCTCTCCTCACAATTCCCCCAACATACCCCCAACAACCTACCTCCCTATCCCCACCTCCAAAAAGGTAAGGCTCCCATGGGAACTCAGGAGAGCCTGGTACATTCAGTTGAGGCAGGTCCAAGCCACTCCCCTCTGTACCTAAGCTGTGCAAGGTGTCCCATCATAGGTAATGACCTCCAAAAAGCCCCGGCATGCAACAGGTATAGATCCTGATCCCACAATTACATTTCTTCTTAGAGCTGAAAACTTGCTTCTAAAATTGCTCATTTGAATTATCTCAACATTCTTCAAGGTAAACTTAATATTGTCTTGGGTTTTAGTTAAGCAGTGATCCAAGATTTTTTTTTAATTGTGCTCATCAAAAAAAGACTTAGAATTCATTTGTGTTTCCTTTCCCGGCAGGAACTAGCTTTAGGAAACATTTTGGACCACTTTCCTTTTTTGCTTTCCATATTTCTAGAACTGCTCTTACAATCTGCACATTAGCCTCACTCTAGGGGATTGGACAATGGGATGGGAGGGCTTTGGCTACAGATGTTTCTTCATGTGAATGTTGTGACTGTGAATGCACCTGTGTGGACTTGTGCATGCTGACCAAGAAATCCCTCAGGAAAATCTGTGTGCAGATAGGTTTCCCATCTAATAACTATGATGAGCAGAGTCCCATTGGAAAATAGTGTAGAAACTTCACAATCACATGCCTTAACCTGAAGCAGTGGTTCGCAACTTGGGAGTTGTAGGCCCTTTTAACTTTGGGGTCCACAGACCTTAACTAAGACCATTGGAAAACAAAGATATTAAATTATGACTCATAACAGTAGCAAAATTACAATTAGGAAGTAACAACGAAAATGGTTGGGGTCACCACAGCATGGGCAACTCTATTAAAGGGCCACAGCATTAGGAAGGTTGAGAATCACTGACCTAAAGCATTGAGCATGTAACTAAACAAGAAGGAGCCACAAGATTGCATTAATGCATTTCAATCCTGGAGAGTCCCTCACAGAAGATAACCTAAAAGAAAATCACACAGAGCAGTAATTGGGCTCATGAATCACTGCTGTTCTACAGCAAAAAGCTGCTTATGGGTACAGGTTTCCTGTCAATGCAGTGATATGTAAGATTGGGCTACTAGATAGCAGCAGGCGAGCAGCAGACATCCTAAGGAGTCAGAGGAGTAGAGTCCCTTCCCCAGGTCCAAGATGGGGACAGCAGAGTCAAGAGGATCAAAGGTAAAGGCAGAGATGGGTGCTGGTTTCCAGACTCACATAGATGACAGCTTGGAGCAGAACAGGCCTTGGTGTTTACCTCTGTTAGCTACTCCCATATTGCACTCCACAGCTCCTCTGGGTTACACAGCAAGCATCCATCTTTTAGGGTGCTGAATCAACCACCAGAGAGTGATATCCCTCTGCATCACTCTTTGCTAAGCCCTGGGAGCAAACTGCCAGAAATAAAAGAATACACCCAGTGTCCTGTGAGCTCAGTAGAAAGGGGAAGAAATGACCAGTCTCTGGGGCACCCTGAATACATGATTGCTTACCTGCTTCACACCAACCCTGGAACAGTGTCTTGGGAAATTTATCTCAGAATCTGGGGTTGGTATGGATGCAGGAGGGAGGTCTCTGTCCTTAGTGAGGAAAAAGCACTCACGTTCAAATTTCTAAGTTGCTCGCATATGTTGAAGGGATGCTAGGGCTAAAATGAGGGTTGATTTGAAACAGCCAAGCCAGGAACACCAAAGAAGAGACACAAAGTGTTTATGGGATCAGTAGGACAGTCAAGCTGTCTCACACTGGTAAAGACAGGGCTCCTGGTCTAGTGTGGGCAGTCCAACCAGGCCACCAAGTCCTTCAGGAAAGCACCCATGATACTATTGTCTCCTAAAATAGCCTAGCTTCTCCAGCAGCTAATTGTGAGAGTGAGTAAAGTCTGTGTCTAAGAAAGCCTCCCATTTCGGTGTTTCAGGGAAGCCTTCACAATGACTCAGGAGACAAGGAGAAGAGGAAGGAGAGTTGCAGCTGCTTCTTGGTGACTGTGAGAAGACAGAGAGCTGAGGATAATTAAAAGCACCTGGGACAGCTGAAAAGTCAGAGGACACAAGACCATGCAGTGGCTAATGGCGACAAGACAGTCAAGGTCCACAACTCACAAAGCCCTAGTCAGGGATGGATAAAGGGCCTGTGGTGGGAGGGGATTGAGCCACCCCTGACTAGGTGGGCAATGGGTGAACAGAGAATGATCATCTCCTTGGTGTGGGCTAGACCATGTGGACCGTGGGCCCTCCAGTGTCTCAGCCTATGCTATACCAGAGAACTAACCCATCTCCTAACAATTACCTCAATCATTGTCCAGACTCTACCATGATCCTATTAAAAACAAAAACCACGAAATGACAGAGCTCAGTGGCTCTTTTAAATTTTGGGAATGTCACCTACTCTGGAGAGTCTCTCTAACTTTTCCTCAGTTCTGCCCCGTCCTGCAATGATTCTTTGTAGAGCTTCCATCCAGAATTGCTTACTCCTCCTCTCTTTAACCTTCACAACTGTGAGGTTTGGAGCCAGTACCCAGGGTTGATCTTGATGCCCTCAGGTATCTGGGTCACCCGAGGACCTTGGTCAAGCACAGCTAGGTAGAGAAAGGTCTCCATCAGAATGAGCTTGTGAACACCGGTGGAATTCAGCCCTGTTGGGAGCACAGTCTCTCAGGAGGATCTTGCCCTGGCCTACCCACATAGTTGCCATCATTCAGGGCTCTTCAAGGCAGCACAACCAAGATTGGGGCATTTTGTTTGAAGGACATTTCCATAATTTGATAAAGTGATTTAGCTGGGCTCAAGGGCCTGCTGAGTTTGAAAAGGTCTTTGGTTACTCCCTATGACTGAATTTGGACAGTCCAGCATTACCCAAAACTAGAGGTGTCAGCTAAGGAGCAAACCAGAGCCACAGGTTCCGCACCCCCACCGCACACACTCACTGCAGTTTTTAAATACTCCCTGCTCTTTGCAGCTCTAAAGTGCTTCAGGCTAAGCACCTCAGAGGACAAGCCCACAGCCACTGAGGCTGTGCAGGCCAGAATGTGTGATTGGACACATTGTAATTACGTTGAGTCTCCAGAAGACAAGCCTTCCGGTTAAGAGTCACAGCTGTACCTCTGGCGTCAGACCGTGAGGACACGGCTTTTAAGTCTTCAGAACTCGGGTCTGATTGAAAGATTCCTGGCATGGAGTCTCGCCAGTGCTGCTGCCACATTTTCACCAGGTTGCTGTGTCTAGGAGCTAATGAAGACCAGGAACAACAGCATGGTCAGTAAAATGGTTCTGACTCTTCTTGGGCAAAGTCCGGGAAGCAAATTTGGTGGAAAGGCCAGTGGCCAGGCACTTTGATTACCGAGCTCTGCCTGTGGGCCCTCTCCAGGCTTTCCAATGATCCATGGGCCACGATGCTCAGATCTTTATCTTTGTGTTTTTCTCTCTTGCAGGTGGGAATGAAATAGTCCCGAAGGCTGAAGAGGAAGGAGGAAAGAAAGGGCTTGTACAGAGCGAGCTTGCTCAGGGTGAGCTTGATCAGGGCGAACTTGCTCTGGGCGAACTTGCCCCAAGCAAGCCTGCTCAAGAAGAGCTTGCTCAGTCCGGTCTTACTCAGGAAGCCACAGGAGTGGTAGAGGAGGGAGAAAACGAAGAAGAAGAAATGGAAGGAGGACAAGCTGGAGATGGTAGTTCTGGCGCCATGGACAAGGGGATCCAGGCAGAAGGTGGTCATGGCAGCAGTATTGAACAGCAGCCTCAGCAAGAGGCGGCAATGCCTGAGGGCACCAACAGTCTCCAGGCTGGTGACAACCTGTCTTTCCGGAGACGCACCAGATTCACCCAGTCTCAGCTGCAGGACCTGGAGCGTCTTTTCGAAGAGACTCGCTTCCCCAGCTTTCAAGTAAGGTAAGCAGAAGGCCTGTTAGGCGCCTGGTTTTCTATCAGTGCATCCAGGCTGTCCTTTGGTGCTCCCTGACCCCTGATTTCCTCTACAAACAAAGCCACCATGTCTGGACCCTCCAGCAGAAAATGGATTCTGGAGTAAGCAGATGTGCCCTAGTCCAACTGGAAAGATTGTGTTTTGTTGCCTGTTTAATTGACACGTGAGTGGGAAATTTAGACAATGCTTGTTCTAAATAAGTCTCTGTAAGTATGAATGAGAAGCCTGAGTTGTGGCTGGGAAAATGCAGGAGGGATTCCACCTCAGATTAAAATTTGACTAACACATTTCATCGTGGAGGCTCTGTTAATGAAGCTTTACATGATAAGTACATAGACCACATACCTGTGTTTTGGGGGATTACCCTTAATTTTGGTCCCTGAAAGAAACCTGTTACTGAAGTAAGTCTCAAAGTATGTGTGAGGAATACTGTGTGTGTGTCTGTGCGAGTGTGTGCATGTGTTTGTGTATGTGTCTGGGTGTGTGTGTGTGTGTGTGTGTGTGTATGTACACATGTCCACACACACAAGTGTGGACACAAACATTTAAAAGCAAACAGGACATGTCTTTATACAGTTTATTTCCACTACAAGGCCTGAATGTTGGAATCTTTTCACTTCAGGAAGGATCTTGCAATATCAATGGGTGTGCCGGAAGCAGATGTGCAGGTCAGTATTTTTTAAAAAATTAATGTTTTGGAAGGGCTCCACATCTTGTGATGGTGCTGTCTAGAAGAGAGGTGTAGCAGCAAATTGGGACCTGATGTTGCATCCCAAGGATGCCAGACCCAGTCCACAGCCAAACTAGGCTCAAGATGATGAAACACCTCCATTTTCTCAGGCAGGAAATGCCAACCTGGACACCTGAAACCTAAGATGCCAAGGTGCTTTGTCTGACCCTCAGTGAACATAGTGTGTTCTCCATGACCTTCTGAAGGCTGTGCAGCCCGCATGCCTCACTTAAGTGAAGAGACCATGTTCTTGCCCACCTTCAGCTCTTTCACTCTGTGTGTCTCAGAAAACCTTTTCTCAGACTTCTTGATCTAGTCTGTAAATGTCCCATGCCTGGCTTAGTTCTGAATCAATACTGGGACCAGGAACCTCAAACGACCCATAACCCTTTTACCAGGCTTTTGTTGGTTATGTATGTGAACTCTGCTCACCATTACAATCAGTCCTGACTTTTCCAGACCACATGCCCACAAGGGAAAAGACCTATACACAGTATGCTTGGAGGCTGGGGAGGAAGCATAGAACAGGAAGAAGTGCCCTTTGTCTCATAAAATGTGCATTGTGGATACTCATAAAAGGCTATCACCATGGAGCCTTTTACAGAAAGCTTTGGGCCTTGAGATAGTACTCTGGGGTTCCAAGAGAACTGTTTTTGATACTTTTCAACACACAGCAAGGACTGAACTAGATCTGCATGCTTTCCTGAAAGAATGCGTTTAAAGTATCAAGTGATGGAGAGAATAGACTATATTCTGGGTCTGTTCCATAGCAGAAGGACTGGGTGTGGGGGTACATGTCCTCAGCGGCTTCATGGGGGTGTTTTGACTGTTTCAATGAGAATGAAACCTGTTGCTTCCAGCATTCTGAACAATCAGTACACACTTGAGGTAAGTCTTCAACCGTTCTTGGGGTTAGATCGATAAACAAACAGTTTCTGGGCAAACAGAAATGTGGTACTTTGCTAGGGGAGTAGCTCTGTCCTGGAGCACCATACCTAGCACATACTGGCCCAGGGATGGGTTCCATAGATGTTCTAAAATGCTAGTAAAATTGAGCCAGTATACGTGGTTAAAGGATATGTTCTTCAGTGGTGGTACAGTACAGTACTAAAAGCAACCCTTTCTTCTGCTTGTAGGATTGGTTTAGGGCCAGGAGAGCCATTTTCAGAAGCAATAGAAAGGTGGTGCTGATTGATGCACCACCTGGTCCCCACAACAACGATTCCTGAAGATTTTGGAGCAGCTCATGTGTGGCCTCTTTCCAAAGCCAGATGACCTGGAACCTGGCCCTGCCCCCAATGTCTCGGCCGCCTGTGCTGGTCATGACAACCTTTTCTTCCCTGCAATTATCTCCACAATAAAGAGGTGGATTCTAAGTATGTTGGTTCCATTGTTTTTCAGGTTACTAAAATGTGAGTATAAGTATTTGAACCATATTAGCCTATTCCAGAAATGGCATTTATGGCAGGAGGTGACACTGGCAAGCTGTGGTCACTGTGCCTTGCTGAGTGAGGAAGATTTCCAGGTGCTATGCTGCTTCATGCTGACCCCACATGATTCTCCACACCCTCATCATGGGCTTGTCAACTCACTCCACCTCTGTGGAACAATTATTTATAATGTCAGGTGGGGCAAGTCTCCAGCAGAGGACACTGTGTTTCTAGTCATGGCTGTTCCCACCCATCTCCAGTATGTCCCCACCCTAGACCTAATCCCCAAGGGGTCATGGTGGGGAATCACACAGGGAGAAGCAGAGATAGACAGAGAGATGGGTTCACTGGGGCCCTGGAGGCATCAGGAGGAAGGGTCCTGAGGCTCCACATTGGATGTTCCAGCAAGACATGACTTTCCTGAGTTCCATACAGGCCCTTGCCACCATCTTCCAGGTACAGAGTGTTATCTGGTGACATGCTCCAGTTCCTGGCTGCCACATCCAGTGGCTTCAGTCTTCTCACTGAGGCTGATGTTCCATGAACGGAACCTGTGGGTGGCATCCTGTGCCTCAGCTGACTGTGGATTCTCATTCTGTGCTCCCCGGTTATGTGGAACTGAGATGTGCTGTTGACACTCTTCCTGGGGAGCCGGGAGAAACTGGGAACAAACATCTTCTAAGCCTAGTTGGAGCTATCAAGCCTTTTACTTCCTGTGTCTTAACCATCTCTCCCTTATTATGATATGTTTCGCCTCCATTTGGAATGTCTTTTGTCTTCAGGAGCTTTCCTCCAAATGGAATGTCTTATCTTGGAGGAAACGGCTACACAAAATGTGTATCCAGCTACAGGGCCAGATCCTGTGGAGGCATGCTCTAGGTGACCACATGTCTGGCTCAGTTTCTGACTGGACTTCCTATCAATTAGAAGAGGCTCCACTTTTCTGTAGCTTACATTGCTGTGCAAGGGACCGTGTGTCTGTGAGAAGGCACCTTCATAAAACATGGACGGAGACTGTGGGGAGACCAGGTAAATGTGTGAAAAGGGATCTGTGTTTCTATTGGCTGACTACACATGACTGGCTGGCATCTGTGTCTAAGGGTAAGCGTTTTCATTGATACTTTAAGAGAAAAGACTTTCTGCTGTTCATTGAGGACATTTTGTAAACATCCCTTCACTCAGATATCTCAAATCCATATACAACTTCCTCCTGAAATCACGGGGCTCGGTTTCTATGACTTCCCTTGTGTAGTAGGACTTATTAAAGTCAGAGCCCCCACTTCAGGGACTCTGAAATCCCTGTCTTACTGCTGGGTTTACCACGCTCTTGAAGACTTTCCACCCACAGAGAGCACTGTGAGCATAACCACCATGCAGCGTCAATCCTTACCTTCCGGATCTTTCTCTCAAGCCCTTTCAGTCCATAGTAGCAGTGCTCTATGTCTTCCCTTCAGTGAAAGGCTGGATATTTCCTCCAAAACAATGAGCTGTTTGATTTAGCTAATATCCAGCATTATTTGACATGGTTTTCCTATTTCTAGCCATGGTGTTCACATTTATAGGTTGAGATGTTTGCCCTACAATATAATTAGAATTCCTGGGGGCTGTCCAGCCATGCTGCAGCTCTATGCACAGCTAAGCCTCCAGTTCTAATACTTCTTTTTTATAATTAGTTAATTAACCAAAAGCCAGATATTTCTATGCACTCCTGTGAACAGTGGGAGGGTATAACACAAGGAAGAACAGCACTAGTCATCCTGATGTACACAGTATGTGACATGTGAGGTTCAGGCTTCCTGGGATACATGAGAGACTGTCACAAACACAAAACGAAGAAACAAACCAAAGGAAAATACTGCATTTTCATTCTCAGGTCCTATTAACACCCCACTGTAGCTGGAGTTTTCTCTCAGGGGCCCACCAAGCCCAGGCAGCCCGGCAGCCCACTTATAAAATAAACACACAGATGCTTATGTTATTAAATTGTTTGGCCTAATGGCTCAGGCTTCTTGTTATCTAGTTCATATATCTCAAATTAACCCATATCTATTAGTCTATAAGTTGCCACATGGCTCGTGGCTTAGAGGTACCTTACATCTCGCTTTCCATGGCGGCAGCTGGTAGCGTCTCTCTGACTCAGCCTTCCTGTTCCCAGAATTCTCCCCTCTACTTGTCCCGCCTTTACTTCTTGCCTGGCTACTGGCCAATCAGTGTTTTATTTATTAACCAATCAGAGCAACACATTTAACATACAGAACATCCCACAGCACCCCACCCCAACCCCAGCACTCTGAAGCACTGTCAATGAGGTCAGTCACTCTACCACAAGAAGTGCACACAACCTCTCCACTGTTTATGGCCTTCCAGAGTCTGTGGCACTTACTCTGCCCAGGTTATTGTACAAATGCACCCTCAGCCCTCAGCAGTTTGTACTGCAACACAAAGGGTGCAGTTGGTGCAGTGTCTGAACTTGCAGAGCTGAGAAGCACTGGACAGGACCTTCTATAAGCATTCTAATGCAGATTCTTCACTGGCTGTCTGGAGTCTGTTAACTTTTGCAAGGGTTGCACTGGCTGTTTCGAAGTGCTGCACAACACACTGTAAACATGGGACTAAAATGCCACTGCTGAAGGTGGAGGTCCGGAACTGGCCTCTGCTTTCAGAGTCCTTGAAGACTCTTGAAGCAGACACATGCAGAGCTGACCCTGTCTACTCAATGTTCATCTCATGTGTCATAGAGAGTCGGAAATGTGGGGTCTGGAATGTTGAGAAATTTTCCAGTCTTCACCCAAGCCTCATGTGCTCATTGTGAGTTTTTCCCACCTTCCCCAAGAGATATGGTCCACACATTTCCACAAGGCCTCAAAATTATTGTTTTTTTTTCTTACTCACTGCAGATTTGTTCCCATAGTTTACCACCACCCATTTCCTAGGAAGATAATTCCCCAAGACCAGGGGACTCAGTTGAGATGCCACTTGGAAGGTTCCTTCTACACTCGCCTTGCCCAAGGGCCACACCTTCCCTGTAAACACATCCTGCTCACTGAAGCTCCAAACTGCTGTGAGGGGGGGACACTGCCCAGCCGCAGCCATGACAAGCAGCATGTTAAGATGCCGGTAAGCCACGAGCCATGTGGCAAGGTATAGATTTATAGAAATGGGTTAATTTAAGATATAATAACAGTTAGCAAGAAGCCTGCCACGGCCAAATAGTTTAAATAATATAAGCATCTGTGTGTTTATTTTATACGTGGGCTGTCGGACTGCCGGGGCATGGCAGGACCCAGAGAGAAAACTCCAGCTACACTGCTGTTGGTTTGGACCTCAGGGGCTCAGTCCATTGCAACTGTCAATCATTCCAGGAAGCCAGAAAGGAAGGCTTCTGATTGGTTACAATAACTTGGATGTTAGGTCGTTAAGGTATAGAAGAGAAAGAAGCCTTCCTGGTGGAGTAGTTCTCCTGCCAGAAGTATATGGGTCTCCCCCTCAGAATGTGAAGAGACACAAAGGAAGGCAAACCTTGAGGATCTTCAACAGCATTCCTGTCATGGAGCATGGAAACATCAAACATCTGCCTCTTGAGGGACCTGACCAGGAAAAATGGAAAGGTCAGTGCATGTTAGGAGTGGTGGGTTGGCCATGTCCATGAGGAGATGTTGTTCCTCAGAGGTGACTGGAGAGGAGTGGGGCACTGAGGGCTTCACCTGCCTTGATGTCATAGCAACTTTGCACCACCCTGGTCCCTGTCGCCTCTTCTTTCTGTTTTCTACTTTCAGGTGCTGAGACACCGATGCTCTCCCCATATGAAGAGGGAAGAAATGAGGAAGAGGGTGGAAGGGACCACCCTGTGTCGGGAGCCCAACAGCAGAATGGAGAGGAGTAGAACAGAAAAACAGGGAAGACTGGAGAAGGTCCTTCTGCTGCTGTACCTTCAGGCATCATGGATGACCGAGAGAGTGCCAGTCCCAATAGCCAGGAGAATGAGCGTCCACCTCAGAAGCCAGTTCCTGAGAGCATAGGGGGTACCGAGGCTGTGCAGCTTTGTGATCTGTGTACAGCATATATCACATCTGGTGCCTCGAGTACAGTGTATGTCAGTAACAGTGCCTGGTGTACAGCCTCTGCCTGTTACTGTGCGCCAGGTACAGCCTATGTCTGTGACTGTGCCACAGGTACAGCCTGTGCCTGTTACTATATACAGCCTGTGTCTGTTAATGTGCCCCAGTTACAGTCTATGACAATCACTGTGTCCATGTACACACTATATGACTGTTACTTTGCCCCATATACAGCCTGTGCCTGTTACTGCCCCATATACAGCCTGTGCCTGTTACTGTCCCAGGTACAGTCTGTGCCTGTTACTGTGCACCGTGTACAGCTGTGCCTGTCACTGTCCCATATACAGTCTATGCCTGTTATGTGCCCCAGTTACTGCCTATGCCAATCACTGAGCCTCGGGTACAGCCTATGCCTGTTACTGTGCCCCAGGTACTGCCTGTGTCAATCACTGAGGTCCAGATACAGCCTATGCCTGTTTCTGTTCCCCATGTCTGTCCCGTGCCATTTACTATGTCCAATGTACAGCCTATGCCAGTTAAGTGATCGAGCACACCACCTATGGCAGTTCCTATTGCACACCCTATGCTCTTCCAGGTGGGTGCTGTACAGCCATACCAATTACAGTACCCAGTGTTCAGTCTATGCCAAGTACAGTGTCAGCCAATGAGCAGCCTGTACCATTACAGGACCCCATGTCCAGCCTGTGTCAGTTCTGACGCCCAGTGCACAGTCCATTCCAGTTACCGTGCCCAAAATGCAGCCTGTGCCAGCGCTGGGGTCCTGCAGCTGCCTCTGTGACAGGGCTACAGCTGCAGGAGTTGAAACACCTTTTCCAGAGAAATCACGATCTAGTGCTGAGGAAGGGTAAGCACCTTGTGTGGCTTCAAGTCCCTTCATAGGGAACAAGCTGGTACAGAGAGGCCTCTGGCTCTCTTTCAGCTGTGCTTCTTGTCTTCATTTACTGAAAATTTCAGATTACATTTTGAAGTTTTATTGTGTCTTGGCATGAGTGTGTAGGGGGGACGAGAGGAGCTGTGTCTCACATTTGGAGGTCAGAGGACAGCTGGAAAGACCTGGTTCTCTCCTTCCAGGATGTGGGTCCTGGGCTCAAAGTCATCTCCTCAGGCTGGCTGGCAGGCATGTTCATCTGCTGAGCCATTTTGTCTGCCTCCATTTTGCCCTCCAGAACCAAAGTCACCCACACATTCCAGCCTGCAAGACCCCTGCCTTGCTGTCCTAGGCTTCCAAAAGGGAGTGGGAGCTCTATAACTGGGAGTGGAGCTATTCTCATGTAGTATTTAGGTGGAACAAGTAGAAATGTTTAGCGGGGCAAGCCTGAGGTATGGTTGGGATAATTCAGGTACCACACTGCCTTTGTTTATAATGTTGATACTTCTGTATCCCCCCTCCCTCCTCTCCTCACATGGCTCAGTCTGGTCACATCCACTCTGGACTCTCCCAGATGTCCCTGCCTCTGGTTATGCTCTCCCACAAAACTATTATAGACTTTTCTTCCACCATACTAGGTGCAAGTCATGTTCCTACTTCTTTATGTCTTTTTTTACATTCAGTATTTATACCAATATCTATATACAAGTGCACTCCAGTCCTTTGATGTTGGCATCCTTAGGGTAGGTTTTCTCTGTGGAGTAGTCCTGGGGTTATGACCAATAAAGGATTCAAATTAGTGTAGCTGGGGATTCCATGATCCTAAACTGTTTGAAATACTGCAAAGTAAGCATAGATTTTATCCTTACAGGAGTATATGGGTGTGTGGATAGTGGACAGGCAGAACCCAGCACTGATAATGTTGACGTAAGCTTGGTTAAACAGAGACTGATGGGAATGGGAAAGCATAGAGTCCAAATGCCCGGTCCCTCTGCTGTTTTGAAGCATCTGGTGAGGCCACACATCTTTGTAATTATCTGAAGCACGCTGGTGCATCTGCCTGAAAATCCTGCTGACTTCCTCCATAGTGAATTACTGTGGGGAGGCCGGAAGGGCATGCAACGTTTGGACATTTGTCCAAGGACTGTTGTGCAGTACTGGGGTGGACACTGGGCCTCGACATTCTAGGCAAGCACTGGACTCTGTTCCAGCCCCTCAGCCCCACACAGCAATAGAGTAGCGAGACAGCAGGTTCTTCTGTGCAATCTAAATTATAGAGAGCAGCTAATGTCACACGAGGTTTTTTCTGATTATATCCTGATTACCCTACTGAACAAATCCCTCTTCCCTCTCATTGCAGAGATGGTTCAGGAAGAGGAGAGAACAGATCTGGTGAGGGAAGAATCAGCCAGGACTTAGCAGTGCTTCTCCTGGGACCCCGCTCCACCTTAATCTAAAGATTGTGCAGGATCCCCAGTGTACCCCGCCTTGACCAGGATCCACTTGCAGATGCATTTTTGCCTTCCGCCCACATGTTGTTACATCTTTCTTCCCTAAGAACCTGTATTTGAAATAAATAGATTCTCAATTTGCTTTCTTCATGTGTCTTCTGCATCAGTATGTTATGTATGACAGTTATCAATGAAATGTCATTAAAAGAAAATGACAAGGTCTCCTTTTGTGGGGGGACATCACTGAGTGAGCATCAGTAGCCTTTTATGTCATGGGAGTTTGTCAAGTGGTGTTTACAGTGACTCATAAATTCTCCTGTCCTCCATCATAGTGTTTTCATCCTCACCCTGACCACGTTGTATCACACATGGGCAAGAGGAACATTGAAAATCTCTAGGGAGATGGTGTTTATCCAGACAGAGCTGGTTCTGACCATACCTGGGATTTCATACCAACCATAGAATCTGAGAGAACCATTTTTGTTTGTTTCTTTTTAAATTGTTTTGGTTTTGGTTTTCTTTTTCCAGTGGACAAAGTGTCTGTTGTGGTGACAAGAATGTTTGTCAAGTAGACAGAAGCTAGATGCATCTGGAAAGACGGAATCTCCATTGGAAAATGACTCCATCCTGTAAGCCAGTCTGAGGAGCGTTTTCTTGATTAGTGATTGATATGGAGAGGGTCCCTCCCACTGTGGGTGGAGCCACCCCAGAGCAGGTCATCCTGGAGTGTATTAGAAAGCAGCCAAGAGGACCAAGCACACAGCCTCTGCCTCAGTTCCTGCCTCCAGTTCCTACCCTGACTTCTCTCAATGATAGACTGTGAGCTCTGAGAGGAAATAAACTTTTCCTCCCCAGTTTGCTTTAGTTCCTGTGTTTTATTGCAGAAGCAGAAAGCCAACTAAAGCCAACTCAAATAAAGAAATGGACTGATAGAACCTCTCTTCCCTCACTTTCTCCCAAGTCTCCTCCTTCCAACTCCTCCCATGCCTTCCCCCCACTACTCTCACATTAATTGTCTCTTTTCAATTATTCTTCCTTCGTATAGACATATGTGTATGAATAAGTGTGTGAATATGGCCTGCTGAGTCTGCTTTAGTTGTTGGTGTGTATGTGATTTCAGGGCTGCTCCTTTGCCTTGACTAACCACTTAGAGGTCTCATCCCTGGGAGAGGTCAATTCCCCTCTCTCTGTAGTCACTAGCTGCCCACAGTTCTCTGTCTAGGAACAAAATAATTGAGTCTGTATCCCCATTGCACCCTTGATAAATTAATACTAGACCTCTGTGGATTGTCACACTAACAGAATATAACCCCTCTGTCATTTTTAAACTGCCTGAAAGATTTTGCTGGGCTATATAATCTTAAGGGAAAGAATAAAGGTAGAGTTAAAATGCATTAGAAGGAAAACCTCAGAATGAGAGTAGGAAATCATCAGGTAAATAAAGAATAGAGACTGCAAAAGAAGAATAAAGAAAGGTCTGAAGGAAACAGTCACGAGTGTGTGTGAGTCTTTTTCCCTAACCCCCTCAGATAAAAAGTCATAGTTCCCAGTAGTAGGCACTCACTCTGGATTCCCTTTGAGCCCTGCCCTGTTGGAGGCTCGTCCCCCAGGCAATGGTAGTGTCTTCTCTTTCCCTCTGGCTCCTACATTCTTTCCAACTCCTCTTGCACAGGATTCCCTGAGCCCCGAGGGGAATGATTTGATAGACACATCTCATTGAGGATTGAATGTCCCATGGTCTCTCACTTTCTGCAGATTGTACATGTGAGTTTCTGTATTTATTTTCATTTGCTGCAGGAGGAAGTTTATCTGATGGTGACTCATCAAGACAATGATCTATGGCTATAAGAGAATGTTTTTAGGAGTTATTTTTGCTTTAGCGGAACAGAAGTCTTTGGTTTTCTGATAGGGTCCTGTCCATTCTGGTTTCAGGATCTTGGTGGTCTGCACAGTGTTGGGGATAGGTCCATCTCATGGAGTGGGGCCTTAAATCTAATCAGTAATTGGTTGGTTACTCTTACAGGTTTTGTACCACTATTGCATTAGCACAGGTCATCATTGTGTATGAAAGGTTTTGTAGCTGGGTTAGTGTTTACCTGTAGTGTGCAGAGTACCTGCCACTACCATGAGCACTAGTCAGTAGTGGTGAAGGCTCTAGATAGGCCCCAGTTCAATTTCTCCATGTTATAACTCTGTGAGTTATATGGGTGTTGTCTTCACAATAGAGCCTCACCATCAGTTTGTAGAGAGCAATCAATGACCTTGGCAGGAGCCTAGGTTGTGTGAGTGTTGCCTTAAGGCCCCTGTGGCCAACAACTCAATTAGATGTAACCCTTTCCAGAACTGGAGGCTTCATTTTGGTGATGAGAAGTGCTCAGTTGAGGCTCTGTCTCTCCCATTGTTTGGGGAGTTTTATTTTGATCTCCTTCATATGTGTATCTATTTGTGGAAGTCTTTACTGTATCAGAGTTCCATACGACCTTCAAATAGCCCCTTAATTTTAGCTGCACCTTCCCATACTCCCTCTCTCATTGTACTCTTTCCTTTCCCTCCCATATAAAATGACATATTAAACATTCTTTGACAATTTTGTATTTGTAGATAATGTGTTCTGATTACTCTCAGCTCTTGACTTCTTTGATCAGTCCTGCCCCATCTTTCCCACTTAACCCTCACCTGAAATCCCTTTTCCACATTCACATCTTTTTTTTTTTCGTGATCCACTGAGTTTCACCAGCCTGTCTGTGTGACCATGGATTTGGTACTACCCTTTGTAGCTCAGTGACCTCATCAGTAGGTGTACAACTAAAGATAATGATTGCCCTCCCCCAGAACCTATCAGTAGCCCAAAGGTCAGTAGGACATGTCAGTGTGGTGTGAGCTCCTTCCATATCCATGATTTACTTCTGGCAGCTCTAGTCTTGTATAAAACTAGTACCAACCGTCCTAACTGCTCTGAGTTCATGATTGCAATGCCTATATCATGCCCAGAAAAGTGTATTTTTCAGCTTTTCTCCCCATTTTACATCTCTTGCATTCTTTCTATCCTCTCCTTTTGGGTATTCCCTGAACCTTAGAGGGGTGATATGAATGTTCTGTATAGAGCTAAGAATTCAATTATCAGTTGTATGAGCTTTGAGTCTATGTCTTAACTGTTTCCAATGCAAAGAGAAGCTCCTTGATGAAGGCTGAGAGCAGCACTAATGTATGAATATGAACATAGGTATTTAGAAAGCAGGTTAGTGCCATGTCAATTTAGATACAGAAAGAGTTGTAAGTTACTTTTTGGGCCTAAGACTTCTTCCAATATCTTGTTTCCTTGTTTTACAGTACTGTGTATGAATTCCCTCCTGTAAAGCAGGCCTGAAACTCTACCAGAGAATAGTTGTTTACCCCTATAACTTTGATGTTACTGTAGTACAAGTGGGCACATCTTGTCTAGCATGTTGGAATTGTAGTTCATAATGCCTTTTCTACTCCAGCAGACTGCATAGCACCTTCTAACACAATGGAAGTTAGATAGCCTGGAGGAAATTTCCAGTCTGCTAATAGAATTTTGTAAGGAATTTTGTACACTTATGAGGTAATGCATACTGTGTCTGCCCTTATGCATATATATATGCAAATTGAACTATTTGCATTTTCCCCATTATAATTATTAGTTATATTTCTATACAGACTGTATGACAATTTGTAGCACCAAAAAAAAATCACTCTAGGGCATTGAATGAATATAGGTCTCAGGGAAATTACCTGGAATGGGGCTCTAATGTTATAGGGTGCTTTCACTGACATAATTCCTCATATAGCAAATAATATCCTGGTGCATTTGCCATGAGAGTCACTAGAGTTGTTACATTGTAGTTGCTTGTGGAGCTTCTAATGTAATGATGAGTTTCTTTCACATATGCCTTACAGTAAGAGGAGAAATTCTTCAATTTCTTGGTAAATAACTAATTCCAGGACAGTGATGAATTAAGACAAATTGAATTAAGTTGAATAAAGAAACCCACACTCTAATTGGAGAACTACAAACTTCAAGATGTTTTAAAAATAAAGTATCAACAAGGACATGATTTTCTTACAAAAATAACAAGTTGAAGATTCTTTGTGACCTGTTATGCACTCAACTGACATCAGGAATTTATGTGACTCTCATGAATCGCTGTTCCATTTGGGGAAACTGACTCTTGTGTCTGAATTCCTAAATGATTTAGATTGTCAGCAGCTCTCCTTAGACACTACAGATTAATCAGTCAACAATCAGAATAGATCACAATGGTTAAGATACCAGAAATTAATAGAAAACTTTAAGCATAATAACTTCTGCCTGAAAAGAAGTGTGAATTTCCCCCACTGAGTATGTTTTCTGCAGTGATATCGTATTCTGTAAATTCCTGGTTTAAATCTTTTAGTGTGTTATTATTGCTGTTACAGTAATGTTCAATTTTGTTGTATAGACGAAAATTGATGTGGCCCCTCTGTAGGGTTTCACTGTTTTGTTTGCATATGCTTCTACTCCACTCCCTTTTCTCTGTCTCTTCGTGTCTGTTCAATCCCACTTTCTTTCCTCCTATCTGTCTTTATCTCCCCCATCTTTCTATCACACAGAACAAGCTGTCGTTCATTAGTCATGATATGGCCTCTCCTGCTATGGTCCTTAAATTTCACTACTACCCTTTCCTGGAGTGTCTTTCAACTGCTCTTGATTTGCCTTGGCTGGCTATCATCTGTTCTTTGTAGAATAAAATGTCATTTCCTTCAGACAGCCTTATGTAAGGCCAAGTTATTTTCCCTTTGTGCATGTTTTTGTTGTTAGTGGTGTGTCCAACCTTTTAAAGTCAATGTGTTTGTCCAGTACATCGAGGATGTCACAACAGATTAACTTGATCTCAGTTTTAACCATTTGCCGGTACTTGCAAATCATCTTTAGTTTGTCCTCTCCTCCCTTGTTTTCTTCCTTCTATTCAAAGCTGCTGATTATTCTCCAGGATGCTCTTCTGGCTCCAGTTACATTTTTATATGCAACAGATAAAAAGTTTCATTCTTCAACAGTCAGCTCCATATCCATCCCTGCTGCTTTCTTCATTGATTCCACCATTTCGTCATATCGCCAGGCCTGCTCTGCCAGCTTTGCCTGGTACACCAGATCCTCCCAATCATCCATAGCGGGAGCAGCTCCAGCAGGGTATGCACAAAGGATGGAAGCAGATAACTTCAACTCTCAGCTTCTCACTCCGTGTCCGAGCAGTAAAATTGGCGGTGCCTCGTTTATTTAGGTCTTACTTAATTTTTAAACTTTAAGAAATGAAAATACAATCACATCCTTTCCTTTCCTGTTTCCTTCCATTCCATATCCTCTCCTCCTAGATGCCTCTCAAATTTATGATCTCTTTTCCTTAATTTTCTCTCTCTCTCTCTCTCTCTCTCTCTCTCTCTCTCTCTCTCTCTCTCTCTCTCTCTCTCACACACACACACACACACAAATATATGAATACAATTTTCTGAGTCTATTTAATGTTGCTTGTATATGTATATGAATTCAGAGATGACCACTTGGTATTGGTAACGAGTTAAAAGGGTCATCCCTGGGGAAGACTAATTCTTTAGCAGCCTGTGGTCCATGTTTACTCGTGGAACCTTGTGAGATTTCCCACTTTCAAGTTAGCATATTGATTGGTATTTTCCTTGTTCAGTTTTTGTTTAGGAAATCATATTGTTGAAATATCATGGGTGAAGCTTCCCTTTGATTTCTGGTTCCTACAATCTTTACTCCTCCTCTTAATGATGCTCCCTGAGCCTTAGGAACAGGAGTTGTTTAATATATATTGGGGCTTCACGCCCCACAATCACTTGTTCTCTGAATTTGAGTGTTTGTGGTTTTCTGCAATGGTCTCTCTCTGTTGCAAAGAGAAGCTTTTTTTGGTGAGGGGTGAGAGCTACACTTATTTGTAGTAAGTGGAATTCACTTAGGAATTGTACAGATTTAGTCAAGTGGTAGTACTGCATTCTCCTCTAGGATGCAAGACCTCACTAGCCCCAGCTAAGTGCCTAGCTTTCAAGCACCTGGCATGATTTCTCTGCTGTTGAGTGGGCCTAAGTCTAATTAGAGAGCTGTTGGTGGGGTTTCAGCAGCAGCGGTGGAACGTACGTGTTGGAGAGTTCTGATGACGAATTTTTAGACAATAACAGATTCTTGAACTGAGCCATGAGTATGGTTAGAAATTGAAAGTGAACAGGAAGGGAAGTACACATTTCTGTTCGCAGAAGTACAGTGGCTTCCATGAGATGAGATGTGGTCTGAAGGATGGTGTGACTACAAGCGACTTCCAGGAAAACAAGCGCAGGGATGGTATGACTGCAAGCGACTTCCAGAAAAACAAGCGCCTCCTTGGAAACATCCCAGTGATGGCAACCATCGATTAATTAACGTTGTGCCAAAGAGACCGCCTCTGGGAGGCAAGAGACCATCTCTGCTAGCCAGACCCGATGAAGGAGGCTACAGTAGATACTATTGTCACGTTGATTACCAAAAATGGGATGAGGGCCGCTGTTTTTCTCAGAATCCAAGAAGTGGCCCACCCTACAAAAGAGGCCCTTA
This sequence comes from Peromyscus californicus insignis, assembly GCF_007827085.1. Classification (NCBI taxonomy): domain Eukaryota; kingdom Metazoa; phylum Chordata; class Mammalia; order Rodentia; family Cricetidae; genus Peromyscus; species Peromyscus californicus. Next base: position 97,134,966 of record NW_026294391.1, read on the forward strand.
TGGCTACCGATGGTCAAGAGATGAGTATGCCACAAGCCGACAGCCTCAATACAGGGCCATGAGAAACGGCTTTAGAAGAAGACGTTTCTATTCTTCCCATTATTCAAGACAACGATCTCCCCATGAACGGGGCGCTCCTTTTTTGAGAGAATCACGTGTGGACGGGAAGGACTCCCTACCCAGCAGATTTGGCTCCAGTCTCAGCAGGAGAAGCAGGATGCGCTCCTTCCATCAGTCTCGGCTTAGATGTAGAGAGAGACCCATCCAGTTTTTGAAAACATCAAGAGATACTGTGCCCTCAAGTTCTTCATCCAAGGTGTTAAAAAGCCCCCGCCGGCTGACTGAGAAGGAACAGGCTGATGCTGCAAGCAAGTGGGCTAATGAAAATCCCAAGAAGTCAGAAGAAAATAACTTGGCTGAAATTTCCGAGTTTGAGACGGGATCCAAGGCACCGTTATGTATCAACCAGACAGAAGAACCTGAGTCAAACACAACAGCTGGCCCGAAGGGATCCAAGGCACCATTATGTATCAACCAGACAGAAGAACCCGAGTCAAAGACAACAGCTGGCCCAGAACTGTGTGAAGACAGCCAGTTTAGCAGTTGTTCAAAAGCGATTGCCTCAAAAATCACAGAGATTAAGAAGGTTTACCGACAAGTCTGTGAAACTTTCAGGATGGTGGTGGAAAGGCTGGTTGAAAAGGATCGTTCATTAGAAAAACCTATACAATTTGCAATGAAGCAGAGTTTGCATGAAATAGGTGAGCAACATGTTGAAGAACTCAAGCATTTCATTATGGAGTATGATAATTCTACTCAAGATTTTGGAGGCCCTTTTTAGAAGAATTAGGGCTCAGTTCAAACAAATTTTTAAAGCTTCTAGACTTTTCCCTTTGGACTTTTTAAATCCTTACTATTTTGTGATGAAGAGAAGTACTTTATGATAACTGACCACATTGCTAGTATCAAATAAACATCTACAATAGCTTTTAAAGTCTCCCTATGTTTGCCCTATGTGTAGAATCGTCTAATCTATCTTCTTACATCTCCTCCCTCCCAAAAATAATGTTCAATTAATTTTTTAATGTTTGATAAAGTAGTTCTGGAGAGCAGCTCTCTGTACTTTACTCATGATCAATAGTCTTCCATGGTGTGCTGGTCTCCGGGGTACAATTTGTAGTTAGAGATCATTCCAGGTTGCATCTCATAGGCATTGTTAGCAATTTGAGTTGAGTTTGACTTGCTGCCTGCTTTTTTTCTGCTTTGCAACTTTCCGTGGTGTCAAACTATGCTGTCTTAAGGAAGTAGAACTTAGCTGTCTTGCAATATTTGCTTTGAGAATAATTCTTCTTTTGTATAGGAAAGAAGCACTTAAAAAAATCTCTAAATGACACATTAAAACAAAATCTTCTTCTCAAGTCATTGAACTTAGTGTGTCTCTTCTATGAAGTGATGCTCCTAACTGCTCTCTCTGAACAACATTATAGATAAGACTGATAGGATGGGGTAACCTGAGATACAAGATACATTTTAATTTGAAATTTCTCAGAAAACCTTCTGGTAGTGATAAAAAATTAGACTATACAACAACCTGGAGTTTTGTATTAGGCCTGTTCTTTATCAAAGAGGGACCTGACAAGGAGCTCATGATTGGGATAAAATGATAGATTTCTTTGTTAATTTCCGTGATCTTAGTTCTGTAGATTTAGAGAATCTCCCTCTTCACAAGTGTTATCATAGAAACAAGGCAGAATAAGGCATCACACCATAGGGAATGGGCTCTAAAAAGGCAGTTCATAAGCTAGGAAACAAGGAGGACCCTAAGAGGGACACATGGATCACCTTGGGAAGGAGAAACAGAGGATATCTACATGAGTAAACTGGGGGTGAGGGGGGCAGTGGGGGAAGGGGATGGGGAGTGAGAACATGGTCAAGCTGGGGCAGTTGGAGTGGGAGAGCAATGAAAGCGATATCTTGATAGTGGGTGTCATTATGGGACTAGGGAGAAACCTGGTGCTAGGGGAATTCCCAGGAATCCACAAGAATGACCCCAGATTAGACTACTAGCAATAGTGGAGAAGGTGCCTGAACTGGCCTACCCTGGTAATCAGATCGGTGAATATCCTGTCATCATAGATCCTTCATCCAGTAACTGATGGAAGCAGGTACAGATAACCACAACCAAGCACCAGGCCGAGCTCCAGGAGCCAGTTGAAGAGTGAGAATAAGAATGAGGAAGGCAGGATCAGGATCATGATGGGGAAATCTACAGAGACAACTGGACCAAGTTTGTGGAAACTCACGAACTTTAGACCAACAGCTGTGCAACCCTCATGGGACTATACTACCCTCTGCATGCAGAAGAAACTTGGTTTCTTTGAGGAGCCCCTGGCAGTGGGATCAGGATCTATCCCTGGTGCATGATCTGGCTTTCTCAATCCCATTACCTGTGGCTGGACACCTTGTTCACCCTTGACACATGGTGGAGGAGCTTGGTCCTGACTCAACTGAATGTACCAGGCTTTGCTGTTCCCACATGGAAGGACTACCCCTTTTGGAGGAGGGGATGGGGCGTTGGGGGGGAAGGAGGGAGCAGATGGAGGAGGGATGAGAGGGCGATCTGTGGTTGGTATGTAAAATGAATTAAAAAATTTAAAAATGAAGCCAGCTCATGTATTTAGAATAAGATCTAGTCCGATTGCCAGGGGATGGGATGAGGAGAACTTGGGGGGAAACGGGAAAAGGGGAGGGAGGAAGAACAGGGGTTGGTATGTAAAATGAATACTAAAACGTATATAAAAAAATTAAAATAAAAAAAGAAACATGGCAGAAGACAGCCAGGCCAGCAGAGCTCCCCTCACCTTGTAAGTGAGCCAGTGAACAAGCAAAGAGACAATTAGGACATTCCACTCACTTCTTGATCCTTCTCAGCATAGCACTGAGCCACAATACACAATTTGTGACAATAGGTACATTCAAAATCACGGTTTTAATTACCGCCCAATTTCATTTTCTCCTTTTTTGAGTCAAGGTTTTACAGTCTGGACCTAGCTAGACTGGAAACCATTGTGTAGACCAGGCTGGCCTCAAAATCACAGAGATCCCCCTGCCTCTGCCTCCTGCATGCTGGGATTAAACACATGTGCTACCATCCTCGGTATTCTGTTCCTTATGGCCAAGATGTAAGAGTTGATGATGCATACTTGTAGGCAGATTTTTTCCTTTGGGCCTCCAGCTCACAATTTAAAAAATGACATGGAGACATACTATTAATTATGAAAACTCAGCCTAAGCTTATGCTTGTCCCACATGCTCCTATACTTAAATCTCTGTGATTTTGAGGCCAGCCTGGTCTACACAAAAAAGAATTTCACCACAACTGAAATACAAGTAAAAGACCTTAAAACCAACTTTATGAAGATGATAGATGTCCTTAAAGAGGAAATGAATAAGTCCCTTAAAGAAATTGAGGAAAAAACAAACAAAAAATGGAGGACATCATCAATTCCCTTGCCCTGGATAGCTTGCTACATTTCCAGTACTGGGCATCTTTTCTCAGGTTGAGTAGGGCTTAACTACAATGATAAGCTGTTGGTAATCAGAAAACTTTTGATGTCACTGTGCAACATTTGGGTTTATTGTACCGTGGTGGTGCTTGTTGTACTCCATAGATGTCCTAGCTAGATAGGACTGTTGGTTGTGGCTCTCCTTTGGAAGGTAGCACGAAAGCTAGTCCTTAGGAAAAAGGATTTCTTTCAGGTCAGATCCAGCTCAGAGGCCTCTGAGCTCTTTGCATGAACAGCATTGTGCCTTCACCAATAGGGACTTACCTTCCACCTCTGGGATTGAACAAGGCCAATAGGATTAGCCAGTACTGTTTTTTGAGTCTCTTAGACACAAGTAAACAACAATTTGAAAGGGCACTTCTCGTGCCAATGTTGGTTCATTTGGTTTTTTGAGATTGTTATACAACATTTTGAAGTTTTCAAGAATATGCTATTAAAGCTTACCACCTCACAAAATTTGTAGTCCAAGAATGTGTTAGAAATAGCTGCACTCTGTCCTTTTCATACAATTAGAATGAAATCTTCAATGTACTATCTTTATTTTAGTACTGCTTTTTTACATCCAGAAGAAGACCACCTTTGAATTTTGATTACCATAGTAGAAATTCCTAACAATAGTATGGGGACCTTGTTAATCTAATAGGCCAACTGTTATAAACAGAATTAAATATTTATCCACTGAAATGAATTCCACAGTCTTAGTTATAATCATAGCTATTTAAAAATTTTTATTGTAAAGACAAAATTTAAAAAACATTTTTCATGTGGCATTTTTATTAATTTTTTTACAAACTATTACTCAAATTTATTTCATAATACATGAAACAGAGACTTACTTGGTCATGTAACAGTTTTATACGTGGAATTTCATGAGGGCTTTCTTCTACCTTGTCAAGGTTTCTTTCTTCTTTTATTGATACTTTTCCATACAATATATTCTGATTACAGTTTCCCCTCTTTAGATTCCTCAGAGATCCTCCCTACTTACCCTCCCATCAGTATGCATACTGTCTGTTCTTACAAAGCAAACAGAAATCGAAACGATAAAATTAAATTTAAAATAGAAAACAGAAACAAACCAGAAGAGGACAAAACAAACAGAAGAAACAGAGCAAAAGAAAAAGCACAGTAAATATACACTCAGAGACATGTTAGCACAGGAATCCCATGAAAACACAAAACAGGAAGCAATAATACATACACAAAGAACCTGTAAAGTTAAAAAAAATCCAAAGAATTGCGAGAAAAAAAAACCCTCTATAGATGCCATTGAGTTTGTATCCTGTTGGCCACCTATGGCTGGGCATGGGGCCTGATCTTAAGAGAGCTTTGTAGATCCAGTGAGATGCTGTTGGAGAAAACTCAGTTCTCATTTGCAAGTGGTTATCAACTGGAGATAGTTTGTGGGTTAGGGATGGGAAATTGTGTCCACTTCTCTTCAGAGCTGGGAACCCACCTCTGCATTCAGGTGGATGCTGCCCCACATCATCCACAGCAGGGGCAACTAGGGGCTGGGGACATCCACAACCTCAACTAAACAGGCAGGCTGTCCAGGTCCCTGAGGAGGGGACAATGATACATCAAAAGAAGAAACACTGCACCCACCTGCCCTCTTGCCTACCAAATCCTGGGAGAGGGTATGCTTGTGAGTTTTTTTTTTTTGAGTGCCACTATGCCAATATAGATCCCAGCAAGACATGTGTGCTTGGCCATAGATCAGCCTACTTCCACCAAGGAGAAAGTCAGCCAGGATGGGTAATATATGTATTCCCCTTTTTTGCTCTCTTTGCCCCTCTAAAGGCTGAAGACTTGTTGAGCCTTGCTTTTCCTCCTTTTATATAATGCCTTTTGAGATGAGGAACATTAGTTTAACAGGCTGGGAGATAGCTAAATATAGTAAGGACCCATGGTCAGCTAAGTTTCTATATTATTCATTACAGCTAACACATAAAATTTTCCAATTAAATCAGACAAGAGCACAGGTTATGGCCTTTGACTCTTTGATAATATAAAGAGGCTGATTGATTCCTCCTGGATTTCACTTATGTTTGGATTGGTGGGGTGGTGCTTTTGATCTTTCTCTTTTTAAGTGTCTCCTACAGCACATCCAACAACAACAGGCAGCCACTAAGGTGAGTATAGGTGTTGATGGCTCTTAGACATCGAACTCATAGCCCTCCACAGGAGATTATGCATGTCTGGCTTTCTGAAATTCAAAATACGGCCTGACATTCGCCACCCTGGGTGACTCCGCAGGGATGGATGTTCTTTGAGGGCTGGAAGTCAAACATGGGTAAGATCTTGTTTGGCAATCCATCCTAAGAAAGGCACAGTCCAGTTGCTGAGTCCCCCTGAGGCAGGGTCAACAAGGCTGGAGCAAAGAACTCCGACTCCTGCTGAGTACCCAGGTAATAAAATAAAAGGGTGGATAAGTAGTAGGACAGGCCCATAGGGTCGAGGAAATTGGCTCAGCCCAAAAGCCAAGGCATGCTCATAGTGTCCTCCTTAAGAGCCAACCTAGAGTCTGCCTGACGGCCTAGCAATAGATGCTCAGAGTTCCTAGTCAATGTCAGAGTTCCTGATCATCCCAATTCTGACTGAGGACCTAACAACAGTCTCTGTCCGAGTTCCTGATCATGCGCAGCCAATGAGGGATGACCACACAGACTGGGTGCTGGGAGGAGGGTATATAAATGCCTCCGGGATATTGAATAAATCAGTTCGTTATTTGCTTTCACAGAGTTCTGGTGGCTGTGTCATTGATGCCACACCTTCTCACCTCTGCCCCCTAGGAAGCCGTTTGAATCCAAGCAACAAAGTATAATGTGGATAGAAGAAGAATTCTATCTCAAAGGCACAGAAAATATATTCAACAAAATCATAGAAGAAAATTTTCCCAACCTAAAGGAGGACATGCCTAAGAAGGTACAAGAATCTTATAGAATTCCAAATAGACTGGAAGAAAATAAAAATCCCCTTCACCACATAATAATTAAAATGCTAAATATACAGAATAAAGACAGAATGTTAAGAGCTGAAAAGGAAAACAGTCAAGAAACATATAAAGGACAACCTATCAGTATTACACCCAACTTCTCAAAGGAGAATCTGAAAGTAAGAAGGTCCTAGACAGACTTTTTGCAGTAAAGCTTTCAATGACTACAGACAGAGAAAACAAGATATTCCATGAAAAAACCTGATTTAAACAATACCTATCCATAAATCCAGCACTACGGAAAGTACTAGAAGAAAAACTCCAACCCAAGGAAGTTAGCTGCTCCCACAAAAACACAGGCAATAGACAGCAGCAAATCTCAAAGAAGGAAAATGCATACACACAAACATCACCAACCTCTTCCCATGGGACTTCCAGTCACACTACTTCTACTTTTACCAAGATAAGACTCAGACATGCTCATTATACTCAAGAAGCCATCAAAACTTCCCCTGCAGCCCAGGAAAGCTTCAACTCATCTCTGGACGGAGACAGTCCCTATGGGAGTGTCACATCTCCTCATCACCCCAAAGTGATGATGTCAGACACCCTGTTTATACCAAGGAGGGCTTTAGACATACTCTTTCTGTCCAAGAGGGACAGAAACCTTCCACTAGTGCCAGAGAGGGGCTCAGGGCTCTGTGTCATGTCCAATGGGATCTCATAAATTCACCAGTTACAACAGCAAGTGCTACATCATTCCCTGTTGTCCAAGGGAAATTCAGACGCATGCCATCTCAACTAGGGGACCTGGGATCTTCCCTCTCTTACCAAGGGACAGGCACAGCCTTCTAATATGAACACAAGGCCCCCATATGTCACCCTTCTGTCCTAGGAGGCCACAGATGGTCACATTCAATCTCACTCAGTCTCCAACGGACCCCGCTGCAAAAAGGAAGCTGGAGTTCTAAACTCTCCCCTCAAAGAGGTACCCCAACTTCTCTATGACTTTCCCATGGCCACCCTGTTCAAGGCAGCCTTAGAATGGTTCCTTCTGAAAGAGAGAAACTCAAGCATACCCAATCTCACAAGCCAACCTTCCGATGTACTCCTTCTGACCAAAGGGATTTCGGTGATGTGCCCTCTAATCAAGAGTAGGCCAGAGCTTCAACTTCTGCCCTCACAAACGTCCGACATACTCCTCCTGCCCATGGTGGCTTCAGTCCTTACAAGCCTGTCAAATTCAAGTTCTATTGATGTTCATCTCAAGAGGGGAGCCTGGGCCCTACTCTCGCTTACCATGGCATCTTCAGATCTACTTATCCACAAGCTGGCCTCATATTTTTCCACTTTGTGTCCCACATGAAAAATGGGAGTTTAGAATGTTTCCTTGTCATCAAACATCTGTCAAAACTTTGACCTCCATTCCATGCTACCTCCAATTTATTTGAGGCATCAGACAGGCTCCCCTGACTATGAGCAAGGCAGATGTTTCCCTTCTGATTAAGAACAGACTACAGGCCGGGCGGTGGTGGCGCACGCCTTTAATCACAGCACTCGGGAGGCAGAGCCAGGTGGATCTCGTGAGTTCGAGGCCAGCCTGGGTTACCAAGTGAGTTCCAGGAAAGGCGCAAAGCTACACAGAGAAACCCTGTCTCGAAAAACCAAAAAAAAAAAAAAAAAAAAAAGAACAGACTACAGTTTCTACCTGCAACATGCTAAACAATCTATTATCCATTGAGAAGAGCATGTGCTCCCACTGACTAATGTGGCCCTAGAATGACTTCATCTGACCCAGAGGGAGAAATGATCAACTCCCACTGCCTAAGAGGCTCTTCTCTTAGTGATTCTTTTTCTAATCATCTGACTTTATGACCTCTGTGCAAAAATAAAAGGACCTGATGCCTGAAATCCTAGATCCTAAGAGTATCCAGCAGCACCCTAAACTCCGGAAATACGTATTTAACTCAGTCAGCAGAAATAAAGAATCCATGCCCTTCCTGTTCAGAAGTAGGTAGCTGAATTGGTCAGGAGACCTAGTTGGGAACTGCCTGCTAGCATGTTGGAAATTGATCACAATGCTGCCTGCCCTGCATGATATGGATGTCCGAGATTCCCAGGAAGACTGGATAAGGAAATATTCTGGGCTTCTCTAATCCCCAAATTGACACTTGATGTGCAACTGTTCCCCATCAGACTCTTCAACCTTTCTGCTTTCCCCAACATAGAATGAGACTTTATGCCACCAAAGAATGGTGTCCTCAAATACCCTGTTTGCCTTTGGGTGCCTCAAACAATCTGACTGTGTCCAAGGGTTCTCCAAATTGTGTTTCGAACAAAGGGGCCTCAGACTTATTCCTTCAGATCTAGGAAGACTCATAATTTCCCCAGTGCATGAAGTGGAGCTCAGATTGTTCTCAGGGACTCATGGTGTGCTCAGGGACATCTCTTCTGAACCAGGAAGACAAATGCACTCCACTAATTCTCAAGCAGGCTTCAGACCTACCACCTGATAACCACAGGTCTTCAAATGCAGTATGTACTCAGGGGGCTTCGGTAATAAGCTTCAAAACCAGAGGCTCTCAGGTCTTCCCCAATGGCCAAGGTGGCCTCAGTTTTAACTGTCTAGAACTAAGGTAACTCACAACTTTCATCAGTAACTCAAGGGGAGTTTCAGATCTACCCCCTCGACATCAAAAACTTCAGCCATTCCCCAGTATTCAGGGGACATTGACACACCTTTCCTTTGAGAACCAGAGGCTTTCAGACATTTACTAATGGACAAGTGGACATCATATTTACCTCTTCAGAATAAGGGGATCACACACATTCTTATTGACTGAAGGGGGCCTGATGTATATAACTTGAGAAACAAGTGGCTTCAGACCTCTCAAGTGTCCCAGGAAAGCCACAAATACAACCCCCCGTTAAAATCGATGGGCCACAGAATTTCTGCAAAGTCACAATGGGGCTTCAGACTTATCCTTCCAGAATGAGGACAAGTCATGCCTCCAGCTAATAACTCCATCAGGAGTTAGATATGCCTCCTCAGAAGGAAACTAACTCACTAATGCAGGGGACTTAACATTCACTGGAACATCTTCTGAAGAGGGCCCTAGTCTTATTCCTCCAACCATAGAAGCCCCTGACTTTCAAGGGATGCCAAAGGCAGGCTGCCGTAACATACCTTTGAACAAGAAAATTTTAGTCATTGTCTGTCTGTACTGGAATGGTCTGAGACATACCCCTTTGATGAAGCAAGCTGTAGAGCTGGCCCTGTGACTGAAGGGAGTGTCTCAAACATTCACGCTGCTGACAGGTACTTGAGACTGAGACCCTATTACCAAGAAAACATAGGAGCTTCTGCTTGTGTTCATGGCCAGCTCAGGTCTACCAAACCATTAAGAGAGACTAGAACTTCTCACTCAGAACTGAGTGGCTGGGAAATATACTAGATCACCAAAGGAACCTCATGGAACTCTAGATTGATGTCGCATGGCAGAAGAATAAACACCTCACCTGGAATCCAAGGCCATTTATTTTCAAGCTGCTCAACAGAAAGGTGACTGTCCTCCATGTTCACACCTGTGCAGCTTATCATGAGTTTTAGTAGGGAACAGACCCAGGGACTGTGACCCACTTGTCAGAAGAATGCTCTGATTGCTGTCAAGCCTCAAGAGGAGTCCTCAGAGACAAGAATTTCCTAGAGTTCCCTGAAGATTGGCAGAGTGACTAAAGAGTGCCTGGACCGTCCTCCTCTAGAGAAGGTAAGCAGGAATGTTCCCCTCTGCTCAACAAGGTCTGGGATTAGTCTCCATTTCCAAACCTTATTATTTTTTGATCTGATAATTTGGGCCTTAAAATTTGCCCTTTTACACAAAGGGCCGTCAGGACTTTCTTCTCTGAGCAAGGGCATGTGCGATATTTCACCTCAGACCAAGGGGCTTTGGTCACCCTGGTTAGAGTTGACAGAAGAAGAGCAAGGAAATCTGGAATTTCTCACTCACTTCTTTGAGTGAGACCACCTGTCATGGTGTGGAATCATCATTCCCACCTAGTTCTGGTTGGATGAACACAATTCTTAGGAGTCAACCACACTGAGGCTCCTACCCAAGCTGCTAGTGAATCCTGGTACTGAAGTTGGCCTCTTGTAGATTCAGCTAAAGATATGGACATCCGAAACTGTGAAGAACAGTTAGAAGTTGAGGCAATGCTAGGACCTTATGAGGTATGGTAGTCAAATTAATTTTTGTTCAGAGTTGTATGGGATTTTCAAACTCTGACCACGTCACCCCTGTCGCATGGGCCTCAGAAACGCCTCTCTCTTCAAGGGTATTCAATCCTTCTCCCTTTGGTTAAGGAGACATCTGATCTTCCTCCTGAAACAAAGGGAGCCCTATGTCTTTCTAGTGTGTCCAAAGGGGGCCTAGACATTCATTTTGTGTGAGTGGGCCACACACTGCCTGATATTATGGAGTGGTTCTCTGACATTCTCCTTATTAAATGGGTCCCAGATTTGCCCTTTAGTACAAGGTAAACTGTAAGCCCAATACTGATGTCATGAAGAACCTCTGACATAATACCTTGTCAAGGAAGTTGGCTACATTCTACTTTCTCTGAACAAGAAGTCTTTAGACACACCATTTCACTTCAAGGAGACTGATACAAAATTGACTGATTAAGCAGATACAGAACAGGCCAGTGACATGAAAATTCACACAGATGTTCATCTTTTTTTGAAGTACACTTCAAATCAACACTCCCTGATGAAGGCTTCCTCAGAGAAACCACTTGTAAAACCACTGTAAAAATCTGACCCCCGATTAAACACCTTCTACTTTTAAGATTCTCACTAGAAATGGAGCGGTCCCATCTTTGTTGCCCATGCCTGCGCTGCGAATGAAAGGCTTGTGGAGGTCACAGAGCCAGGGATTTCCGACCAACCTGTAGGAAGGTCTCTCTGCTATTACAAGTAATACCCAAGAACTTCCCTTTCTGTCCAAGGAGGGTTATAAGAATGATTGTCTTTTACTATAGCAATCTCAGCATTTCAATTTTGCCCAAGGGGACAAGGATCAAAGGGTCCTCAGAGCATCCCCCGTGTGCACGTGGGCCTCCAAATTTTCCCTCTAATGGAGGGCCTTAGATCTTTTCCCTCTAACCACGGCCTCTAGGAAAATGCATGTGTGACCCAGGGGACTTCAATTCCCTCTGCTCTGAGTTGACAGAGTCTGAAACTTAGGTCACCTGTCCTACATTCTAGTCACTGAAGTGAAGAGGTTGCCTCCTTCATGTACACACCAATGTAGCTGATGATAAGAGGACTTGGAGACTGAGGTTGGCAATCGTGACAGATGAAGATTGCACAGATTGCTGCCAGGACCACCACAGTGTGCCTGAAGATGTGAATCTTCTAAACTGTGATGGAGTCCTTCCTCCACTGCACAAGGTAGGCTAGGACACTCCCTTCTCCCTACATGCTTTGTGACTTTGCTACTCTCCCTACATCTGCTCTAGTCTTCCACTCATAAACACCATCAATTTCTGCACATTAGACATCAAATGCACACTCTATAACCAACAGGGCCTGATATCTAACCTGCATGACTGAGGGAACCAGAGATCATCTCTACTTGCCCAAGGCCCCAAAGCTTTCCACTTCTAATCAAAAAGGCCCTCAAAATTTGCTCTCTCTGACCAAGGATTCAATCATTCCCTTTGAGAAGAAGGAGGGTTCAGACTTCTATTTAAATATGTCTTACCTCTAACACCCTATCTGAAAGGGACATCAGAACTAGTCCTTTGGTTTCTGAGCCCTCAAATTCCCATCCTCTGGTCAAGAGGTCTGAAAACGACTTTCTTTCATAGAGGGGATTCAGAGCCTCTCGCTCTGCCTGTGGGAGCCTCAGACACTCCACTTCTACTCAGAAAGACTTAGTTTTTCTCCTGTGCTAATGCATTCAAGGCTATTCACCACTTTCTGTTCCTTCAAGTTCAGTGTCACTGGGTTTCTGTCGAGGTTTGAGATCCATTTGTACTTGAGTTTTATGCAGAGTGATTCCTATGTAAAACAGCCATCTGGCTACTCATTTTTGTGGCTCCTACATGCTCTCTGGTGCTCTTGGCTTCTAGTCACCTCTCTTGCTCTTCTCTTTTTTCCTGCTCTCCACCCTCTCTCCTTTCATGGCCTGGTTCAATCTGGACCCTTCCAGATGTCTCTGGCTCTTTTCAACCTCATATTGACATTAAGACCTCTCCTCAGCCATGCCAAGGAGCAGTTATGAACAAGATAAACAAGAAAGAAATCATTATGGCATGACAGTGATATGTTTGTGATTCAAGTTGACAAGGGGTCCATTGGCCTGCCTAGTTTTAGGTCAATTTGACACAAGCTAGAGTCATCTGATATTAGGGAAAGTCAATTGAGAATAATCCATAAGATCCACCTGTAGGGAATTTTCTTAATGAGTGATCAATGGGGGACAGCCCAGGCAATGGTGGAGGATGATCTGTCTGGGCTGGAGTTTCTGAGTTGTGGAAGAAAGCAGGCTGAGGAGGCCATGGAAGGAAGCCTGTAAGCAGCAGGAAGAGAGAGCCAATGGGCTTAGAATGAGATTCTGAAACCTAAAATCCCAACCCCCAGTGACACACTTTCTCCCACAAGGCCATTCTTCCTAATCCTTTAAAATTGTGCCACTCTCTGGTGACCAAGTATTCAAATCTATGAGCCATGGGGGCTCAATCAAAACCACCACATCTACAGACATAAAAAAATATATAAAACCCCTTTTCCTGTGGGGTATGTTGGTGCACAACTTTGATCCCTGTACTTGAATGCAGAGGCAGGTGAATCCCTAAGTGTTTGAGACCAGCCAGCTCTGTATAGAGGGTTCCAGACCAACTAGAGACACACAGCAAGACTCTGACTGAAAAACCTAAATCAAACCAAACCCTGCCCTCCCAAAACAAACAATCAGAATAACCTATTGTTAAAGATACATACACTTCAATCACGAAGTTGAGGAAATCAACTCAAAGTTGGTACTGACCTGAAGTGTTTCTCCCTGATGCCTAGATCTCACAGTGTTGGAAGGTGCTATGCAGGCTTCTGGGGGAGAAAAGCTTTAAGCAGTCCTACCGTAGAGCCCATGCAACACAGTCCCTGCTGTAGAGAAAAGGAAGCACAGCAATGATCACGCAGGCGAGATATGCCCAAGGGTGCAGTACTGGCACTCATGCCCAGAGGTAACCAACACCTGTCCATTGAACTTAAGGAAGGAGCTTGTGCCTGATGTTTTAAACTTAACCAGGAGCACACAACAGAAACATACAAAAGAAGAATCAATCAATTTAAAATAAACCGAAATAAAATGAAACAGTCATCTGAGAGTATAGTGAAATGGAAATAAAGGTTCATCAAAGACAGGCTGGACTTGCTGGCCTGTGCTTGAAATCCCCACCTTCAGAAATAGAAGTTCTTGGGTTTGAGTTCAGTCAGAGCTACTGAAGGAAATCTCAAGAAAAATAAAAGGGAAAAAAGAAGAAAAGAAGTATAAAAAATTCTTTGAAATCAATTGTTTCTTAACCAAACAGTGCAATGTTAAGCAGATTCCAGGAAACTCCTTACATTACTGTTTAAAGGATATTTAGCTGCATCTGGATGTAGTGCACCACGTGTGTGCCTGTTGCCTTACGAGGCCAGAAGAGTGTCTTCTATCCTCTGAAACTGGAGTTACAGATTTTCTGAGCCACCATGCAGGTACTTGGAATTGAACCTGGGCCCTCTGGAAGAGCAGCCAGTGAGCCATCTCTCTAGGCCATGAGGGAAATAATTTGAAGCTTCAAAGTTCATCACAAACACAACAAAAAAGATGAAGAAAATTTTTATGTTAGAGAGTTCAAAGGTTTAAAGTTATTTTCATAGAAATTACAAGATGGCTTTGCAGGTAAATGCACCTACTGGAATATCTGATAACCTTAGTCTGATTCCCAAGTACCCACATGGTGAAAAGCGTGACTGAGTCCTCTGAGTTGTTCACTAACCTCCATGCACACACCGTGAGCACACATCCCACGAAAACATGCACACACAAATAAATAAGATCATTGGAATTTAAATATATGAAAACAAAACGATAAAACCAGACACTGTGGTCCAAGCCCAGAAGTCAAGTACTCAAGAGGCTAAGGCAAGAGAAATGCAGATTCTAGGCTAGCCTAGGCAAAACAGCAAGATTCAATCTCAAAATAGAAAAACACACAAAAAAGCCTGGAGTGTAGGTGAGTGGTATAGGGCTTGGGACAACTGAATAACGCACTGGACTCCATCCTTAGACCCCAACACACCCCATTATAAGAACTAGGTATGGTGGGTGTCAGAAAATACAACAGTAACCTCAGGCCTCTGGAGTCTGGGGCAGGGAGATTAGGATTTCAACAGCAGCCTGGGCTACACAGTGCAACACTGTCAAGAAACAGATAAAAAACAAACAAGCCTAAGAATTTAGCACTGTGTCTGACCTTCAAAACTTTCAACTCAATCTTTAATGGATTATTGAAACAACTTAATGCAAAACAGTACCAACTTGCAACAAGGCAAAGATGACCCTTACAAGCATGGCTGGCCATACCTTAGAGTGTTTGTCTATACCTTTCATTTTATTGAAACACATTGTCCAATAATGCCTCTCTTACATGCTGTGAATCAAGCACTCTTGCAATATATGCTCAGTCCCAGCACTAGCAGGGCGCTTGCTATCCCTTACCAGAAGCCTGAGCCTTGGAAGTCTCTCACATTCCAGCAACACGCCGGTCTTCCCCACCATCACTTCCATTCTTCACTAAAGACCAAGACTGTGCCCTAGTTTGCTTGGTCACCCATGATAATTTCATAAACACATGCTGGTAAACAGTCCTCAGCAGTGCTTTTTAGGACAATGAAAGTGCTGCTCTGCCAAACTAGGTATATCATTTCCCTCATCTTTGAAAAGTATTTGTAGTGGATATGATAAATTTTAATATCCATGAAGATTCCTGTTGCAGTATCTCGGAAATGCTTCCTGGATCATTTGAGGTGTGCTCCTGCCTGTTTTCCTAGCTGCACCTGTCAGACTTTCCATCTTACACCTTGCCTGCCCTTGACCCAGTATCTCTCTGTGTAGCATGCAGATCCTATCTCTACCTCTTCTTCAGTATTTGGAGGTATTGGGTGCATTGACCTAAGCACCTGAGTTTTACTTCTGGCACTGAAGGGTTGGGAACTAACACACACCAGTCCCTCAGTTCCATCCCCAGCACCACATTCACAAAAGAAAAGTATCTGTTATCTCATTACACTGCACAGAGAATTTCATAATTGATTGTGCAGTCATCCTGCACAATCACATTTCCTTTTTCATGAAGTCACTGCTTCAAGCTTTAGTTTCCACTTCACATTTGGAAGAAAAGAGTAAATAAAGTCCAAAACAGTAGATTGAAAAATATTGGTGTAACGTGAAGCTGGAGAGATAGGGACTCAGCGGTTAAGAGCACTTGTTGCTCTTACAAGGACCTCAGTTCAATTCCCAGCACCCACATGGTGGCTCACAAACATCTGTAACTCTGCTTCCAGGAGAATGAATTTCTACTTCTGACCTCTTTAATCACCATGAATACATGTGGTGCCCTTACTTGCATGAAGAGAAAACAGGCATACACATAAAATAAATCTCATGTTTAGATCTAGAGACTCCAAACTTCCTCTATATTAGAAGTTGCCAGCTATCTTACCAAATCTGTAAAGGATTTTGTGAACAATAGCTCCTTTTGGAATTTCCTTTTAAATGTGGGTATTATAGGAGCATTAATCATTCTGCTTTCATTCCTTATTCCAGTCATCTTCTGACATCTAGGATCAGCTGTATGAGTTACCCAGAGAGAAGTCCACACATTACAATTATTAAACGAAAAAAGGGGAACTGCTGCAGGCCACAGGAATATATCATAAGAACTCAGCTTGTTATGGCAAAGTCAGTACCTGGAGGAATCAGGGAATGCCTCCAGAGGAAGCCAAATCCCAAGGAGTGTTTGGTGTTACTTGGTTTGTTGAATATGTTATATACATAACAGCTGTATTCTGTTATGAAAATCATATGTGCCTTCATAGTTTTCCCAATTGATTTTTCCCTAAGAAGGGCTAACAATGTGGACTGAATCACTCTCTAGACATACACATTCCAGGCATTTGGAGAACAGCCTCAGGAAAGGCTTTCTCTGGAATCAGATATCTCCCTTGGCCACTTTCAAGGACTAGCAGTAATAACAGTCCACATGCAATTTTCCTGATTTAAGGTAAATTCCACAAGGAGACACTGCCTAGGTCAGGTGGACGTTAAGTAGTAGCTTTACACAATTCACCTCGGAACCTCCTTTCTTACAGCCTTACTAACTTTGTAGACCGCTAACTCCTTACCAAACAATTTCTAGGAATATTTAGATAACCTTCTGCACTGACAGCTATGCTCAGCCAGAACCCCAGTTCAAGCCTCCTGTAATTATCATCATTGGCAGCATACAGCCAGGTCCATCCCCACTTGGAGGAAAGCACCTTCTCAGAGATACTTCTGTACTCTCTAAGAACAGACTTAAGCATCCAGGCTACCTGTTTGAGAAGGCCTGGCGGGTGTGCCAATTAAGCCTTACTTCCTCTTTTCCCAAACCTTACCTGTAGTTCCAGATCTCCCTTTAACTATCACCAGAGGCATCTAGCTGTACACAGGTTGCCTAGCGACTGAGCACACTTTCCCCCACCCTGCAGATAAACGGCAGTTAGCTTGGACAGATAGCAGCCATAGGAAAAAAGAAGACAGTTTTATTTTCTCCCATTGACCTAGCAACTTATAGATTCTTAACATTTTCTACTAATCATGTTTAAGAGTTTAATAGTTGAGCGCATAAGATCCCTCTTCCTAGATATTACCTGAATTTAGCCTTTAGTTAGTTCATTTCCCCATTGGTCACTTCCTTTGGGGTTGCGAAAGATAATTAACGGTTATTGCCTCCCAATGTGATTCTTATCACCCCTCCATCTGACCCTGGAAGCCTGGCTTTGCACTGCTAGGGAATACTGCTTGTAAGTGTACATATACCAGGACTTCCAGGGCACAGGGGGATGGAGAAGAGAAAAGAGAATGGAAGAACTAGACGGGTAAGAACTTGAGAGGAACAAACTGAGATGGGGAAGAAATAGATTGAAGGGCTAAAATAGAGGACTAGAGGAACGAGATGGAAGATGAGGAAGAGCCAGATGGGGAAGAACAAAATGAGGAAGAGCCAGATGAGAGAGAAGGAGACGGAAGAGGAGCTGATAGGGGAAAGAACTAGATAGATGGGAACCTAGAAGGGACAGAACTAGATGAAGGAATTAAGATAGAACCTAGAGGGGACAGTAGATAAATATAGAGAAATCAAGCAAGAAAGGAGCTAGACATGAGAGCAGAATAGAAGCTGTGTAGAGAGAGAACTACCACAGAATTAATAAAGTGTATGAACTAGGAGTCTCGTGTACATAGATTCATTTCTTTTCATCAAAGATTAATTATCAGCTGGTTGTAGATTCTTCCCGGACCCTGGGAGGGGACTATTAAGGGGCTGGACCCCCTTAGTCCCCGATACAAACAAAAAAATAAAACAGAAAACAAATGTGAAATTTTTCATTGGCACTTTCTGTTTGCTGAAACAACGTCCCACTGTGTAGTTCTGGCTGCTTTCAAACTTACAGTGACCCTTCTGGCTCAACCTATGCCTCCAGAGTGCTAGGGCTATAGACTGATAAGCATGTGCCACCATGCACAGTTCTGTGGCGTGTACTTTCCATACAGAACATTTGCAACCCAATCACTAGTTTATAGAAGAAGAAAGAGATGGTGTCCTTGGGGCTGGAGATATGGGTCAGTGTTTAAAAGCACTGGCTGTTCTTCTAAAGGATCTAAGCTTAGGTCCCAGCACTCACAGGGCAGCTCATGATTTCCATAACGCCAGGTTCCAGGGATCAAACACGCCTCACACAGACATACATGCAGGCAAAACACCAAAGCACATGAAACAAAAATAAATGAATCTTCTTTTAAAAATTCAAAGGTTCCTTTGACAAAGAAAAATCTCGTCTTAATTTTTGTCTCCTCAAAAACCAGGTATGCAGTATCAATAGTTAAAAAGAATCGAAGCCAGAGTATATGCTCTTCCGGAAGACCTTGTGGAAGTAAAAGCCAAGATGATCATGACCGTGTTTGCCTGATTGAATGATTTACAACAAGCCCCCACGGATCTGGTTTCAAAAGGATACTCCTGATTGAGACATCCCTAAGGAAATATTTTACAGAAGCCTGTTTCAAACAGGACTTTCTTTCTCTTGTAATTTTGATGGTGTGACCTCCTAGGCTTTTGCTGGTGCAGGAGACAATGTCCTGCCCAAGGCCTAGAGATAGTAAACAACTGCTTGGGCTACTGCCTTTCACATGTAAAATAACCAGAAGCTAACTTACCCTCCATCCCAACCCTTCAGGAGTATTTATTTCCCTACCCTAATCTCCCTGGGGCCAGTTACTAGGTAAGACTGGCCTCACTCTCAGAAACCATTCAAATTAGTCAGTCTTTAACCTGAGCACCTAGCCTAACCCCCTTCTTACCTATAGAAATCACAACAAAGGGACTTTTCTACAGTCCCCAACCCATTCCTTCTTCACATCAACCCCCACCCCGCCCACCCTAGTGCTTCCCACTGTGGCCAACTTCTCTCTTAGGACCTATGAACTATATAAATGTGTTCTCAAGAATCTCTATAGTAGAATCGGAATCCCTCTTCAGGCAGGTAAGAATATATGCAGAACACTCATACACAAAATATAAATAAATAAAAATTTAAAACATCGCCATCTTGGGGCTAGAGACTTGGTTCAATGGATAAGAGCACTGGCTGCTCTGCCAGAGGACACAGGTTCAATTTCCAGCACCTCCATGTCAGCTCACAACTGTCTGTAACTCAGTTCCAGGCAAGCATGAACTACAGGAGACCCTGTCTCAGGTGAACAAACAAACAAACAAACAAACAAAAGTGGCTTTATCTGGGACTGGGAGGCTTGGACAAGCCCTAGGACCTTACACACGCTAAGCATTCTTCCAAACTTGGCTGGCTATTTTTAGTTCAGTAAGATCATGAAGCAAATGAAAAGACAAGAGCGAAGTCCTATTCCTTCTGTATTTCTGGCCTGTGAAATCGAGCAAGAGGAAATTTTAATGTTACTCACTTCTGGTCAAGGAATGAAATCATGCATCCAGACCTAGTAGGCAAATAATGGTGGTGTTCCTTTACCTTTGATTGACAGTGCTGGCATGGAACCCAGGACCTCTTGCATGCTAATCTAGTACTCTAGCTACACCTGTTACCTATGTGCATCTTGAGAAGATTGTGTCTTGTCTTTGGTTTTGAGACAAGATCTGGCTACATAGCATAGGCAGACTTCTGCTGCCTCCTCCTTCTGCGTGCTGGGGTCATCGATGTGAATCACCAGGTCTACCTCACATAGATTTATGGAAATGATATTAGTTAAAAGTTTAACTAAGCACCTAGACAGCTACTTACTGACAAACAGAATAGGAATGTATGCAAAGATGATTCAGACCGAACACCACTGGAGTAACTGAGCTAAGGTCTACTTCTGCAAACAACACAAAACGCCACGCAGGACCCAGAGTAAAAAGACCAACAGCATTTTCTGGGCCAGAGGGAAGACAAGGAGTTCTCACCATGCAGCAAAGGTGTTAATACAGGTGAGGGGTGGGAACACAGTCACAGCTGTGTAAGGGCCACATATCAGACTCTCTAGAAATGAACTGGTGCGTTTACAAATGCATTAATTGTGTGGATATATGCCAGAAACACTTATATCAAAGCAAGGGTCTCGACTTCCATGTAGTTGCACTATGTAACACTTTTATTATGGCTGACTACAAATGGCCGTTTCCTGTTAACTGAAGTTCCAAGCTTTGGGCAGTGTGTGTGTATGTGTGTGTGTGTGTGTGTGTGTGTGTGTGTGTGTGTGTGTGTGTGTGTGTGTCTGTGTGTGTGTGTGTCTGTGTGTGTGCACAAACCAATGTTAAAGATTCTATGAATCCAATTAGTTTGTTGGAACTTCTGGTGGATATGAAGAATAGGAAGGATGCAAGACCTGAGACAGAATATCTTGGGCTATCTTCCCCCCATTAAGAGCCACCTAATGTTCACCTCTGTAGGACCAATTGCTAAATGGTCTTATTAATAAAAAATCTGGAGCCAGATATTGGGGTAAAAAGCTGAGAGATCAGAAAAGCAGAAAGAAGCGACAGACCTACTTCCTGTATACCCATGCCTATATGCCTTTCTGTTCTGCCATGTCATTCCCTCTCTCTGGCCAGCTACATCACTTCCTCTTCCTACCCAGCTCTGTCACTTCCTGTCTGTCTGTACAGACCTCCAGACATTTATGGTTAGTGCTGGGATTAAAGGTATACACCACCATGCCTGGCTCTGTTTGCAGTGTGGCCTTGAACCTGCCTTCCAAGTGATAGAATTAAAGGCTTGTGCTACCATTGCCTGACCTCTATGCTTACTATAGTGGCTGGATTTTTCCTCTGATCCTCAGATAACCTTTGCTGATGTACACAGATAAAATATCACCACATTACCACCTTTTTTGTCTAAACAAAAATAAAATAAAGTTATGACTAATATATGAAAAACTATATACAATAAGAACAATAACTATGTACAACATAAACAAGCAATAAATATATCGCAATGTCTGGTCCATTTGCATTTGACAAATTCAGTGAAAATATTCCACTATCTACACTATTTTTGTGGATCCAAAGGATTGTATCTAATTTACGTTCGATCTGAATTTGCATTACCAAAACTATCTTTTGATGTCTTTCAAACTTTTGCACTTTACACCTCTTAGTGAATTTCTTTTCTCAATTTCTTCACAAAGAAATCTGTAACTATAACTATCTAATCTTCAACTCCCTCAGAGACCCGATAAGAAATTAAGATTACCTAGGAAGTACAAATATGCGACTTCCAAAAAATGTGAGTTATGAGAGAAATAACCAGCCGCCTGAACAGTCACCTAAGTTTTCTCTGCGATATTGGGGCATCATTTTCAGTCTACAGGCTTAGCATATCTGACAGACTCCTGTGGGAAGCAAGATTTTCTAAAGAGCCTTCCTACCTTGTCTTGGCAAGGATCAGCACTCCATTGTTTTGTACCCTGCTTGTTCATTTTGGATAGCATACTGTCAGCAGTTGATGAGAGGGCACTTTCTTGCCCAGTGGCTAACTTTTGCCACAATGAAAGTAAACTCCATATGAAGTTTCTTCAATACCCATCTTCTCTCAAGTAGGTTGGTGCTGCCAGGAGCAGACATGTCTCATAGTCATAAAAAAATGAAAAAAAAAGTCCATGTTATGAAAATATTTTAAATGCCTTATTCCATAGATCTCTGAAGTGTTTGAAGATAATCTGTCTACCTAAATTATATTCCTGCTTGACCATGAAAACATACCTAACATGACTACAAGTTCGATTGTAGTGACTAACTACTAACTTTCATTTCTTTATATCCCAGTAGTTGGTAATGATAACTTTCAAGGACTTGTCAATTGCATTACACTATTAAATGAACTGTAGAGGTACAATATCTTGAACAAGATTAAAAATAGTCATACAGCATTTTCTAACAAAATCAATCCCACATTTGTATCAATATACATAATTTGTATACAACATACAAAAATCCAATCCAATGTAAATATTCTATCTAGCCTATATTTGTGAGTCTAAAGTTTCGTATTTAATTTATCATTTATTATAATTAAGGAAAATTATAATTATAATTATCTTTTCTTCAACTACATCAAAGACTCCAGAAGGATATATTACCTAAGCATATGAAACTAGTAGTTGCCTTCTAAAAGTAGATTCAATAATTGACCATTTTGTCTATATCATATCTATATCCTCGCTTTTTTCTTTTTAGAGTAGATTCCATAATCTACCCTTTATATTATCATCTCTATGTCTTTTTTTTCAGGGTAGATTCAATAATCTATCTCATATCTCTATCTTCTTTTTTCTTTTTCCTTTTTTTTCTTTTCTTTTCAAACAAGAACCTACCTACAAGATTTATCTAATCTCCTTTTTTATCCTTTTTTTCTGATCCTTAACAATAACAAATTGTAACCAACCATCCTAAACAATAATTATCATAAACCCATAAACAGACCAAACACCACCTCTTGGGAATGTGGGCATCATGTTAGTAAAATTAATTCCTGCTGTTTGGGGACAAAGGAATCTTTAGGGGATCCTGAAAAGAAAAATTTTGAATTAATTGTCAAGTCCTGGGGGAGGTAGCTCTATCATTTGTTGTCCAGTCTCTGCATAATGCAAAAGTGCAGGGATTATCTCAAGTCCTTGTTCAAGAAGTCTGTGAGGCTGGATCATCGCAGAGAGCCATTTTGGAATTGTCCTGAGCAGTTTGTAGTCCAAAGCTTATCTTTGGGTGATGTTTGTCAGCTTAGTGGTATTATTATTGTCCATGTGGAATAGTCATTGTGGGGCCCCATCATCTTTTTAGAGACTTCAAACTTGCTGTTAGGTGTGGTCATGATTCCTTGCAGAAAACTGAGAGAGACTCAAACACAAAAACTTGTACAGGCAGCCAGCTCTCTGTGTTATGTTAGATTTTTGGAAGTTGCTTACAATGCACTTCCTGTTTGCTTAGGTAATATATCCTTCTGGAGTCTTTGATGTAGTTGAAGGAAAGATAATTATAATTATAATTTTTCCTTAATTATGATAAATGATAAATTAAATACAAAACTTTAGACTCACAAATATAGGCTAGATAGAATATTTTCTTTGATTTTTGCCAAATACAAATAGTCTAGATATTATAACTGCAATTCTTGCTTGATAACTCTTCTATTATATGCAGTTTTACTATGTGAAAGTTAAAACTTTCCTTTTTATTAGATAGAAAAGGGAAAGGGCTGTGGGATCTTTCTGTATGCTGTGAATATGTGTTGCTCTGATTGGTTGATAAATAAAGCTGCATTGGCCTATGGCAGGGCAGGAAGGAACCAGGTGGGAAAATCCAAGGGAGATAGGGAAAGGAAAAAGAAGAGGCAGGAGAGACACTATCTTGCAGTCAAAGAAGCAGCACGTAATGGCACACAGGTAAAGTCATGGAACACGTGGTGACATATTGATTAATAGAAATGGGCTGATTTTAGTTATAAGAGCTACCTAGTAAGAAGCTTGAGCCATAGGCCATCACCATACAATTCATAATTAATATAAGCCTCTGTAAGTTTTTTTGGGTTTGAGCAGCTGTGGGACCAGGCAGGGCACAGGAAAACTTCAGACTACACACCTCTCTGTATGAACTAATATCCCTGTACTATCAAGTGAAATCCTCTTGGAATAAAGCAACAGATCACTACTTTCTACCCACCCAAAGGCTTGGAATATTATTAAATGATTATTGAGCTTATACTAGATTTTACCCAGCTAGCTTCAATCTCCCATACTTGATGCTCCCATCAATAGAACTGGGGCAGAGAGAGCGAGAGCACACAGGGCAGAGGTGGCACATGCCATTAGAAATTCATTAACAATATTTATTCAATAAGCAGGGAATTCTTTTTCCGTGTCCTATCTTATGTCAATTGTTCTGGGTGTGCTACAAGCACATATTCATAATCCTATATTGTTAATGGTGCCAAAAGATTTTGAAAACTCTAATTCAATATATTGCAAGTGTATCATGGGATTTTATCATTGCTGGTTTTTTTTAATAGAATTTCTTGCCAGGTGGTAGTGGCTCACTTCTTTAATCCCAGCACTTGGGAGCCAGAGGCAGGCAAATCTCTGTGTTTGGGGACAGTCTGGTCTACAGAGCTGGTTCTAGCACACTAGCACAGTGTGGTCTACATGGTGAAACCCTGACTTGAAAACACACACACACACACACACACACACAGAGAGAGAGAGAGAGAGAGAGAGAGAGAGAGAGAGAGAGAGAGAGAGAGAGAGAGAGAGAGAGAGCTTAAACTTAATACCAAAGATGAGGGGAGAAAGATCACCAACCCAAGTCATCATTGCCAAGTTAATTAAAGCAAGCTTTTTTATTTTTATTTGTGTACATGGACTGCCCTCCCCTAAGTTGGAGTCAAGAGGTCAACAATGGACATGAGGGAGAAAAGGGTTTTGTAGCTTAGAGGTAGGGGCTTTCCAAAAGGGAGGATTTGGTGGACAAAGTAGGTGGTGTTACAGGAAGAGAACAAAAGCATAACAAGTTCATCATAACAGTCTCCTCAAACAAAGACATAGTGGCAAGGTGGGCATAACAATTTAGTTATAACAACAGGTAGTCATAACAACATTTTGAAACAAAGATATGGTTGTCTTTTCTCAGAGCAGGCCATAGAGAACCATGTGTAGATAAGGTTACAGGTGACATATAGCCCAATCCTTGAGAAGCAGAGGTTTAATCATAATTAGGAATGAAAATAGTTTGTCTTTATTATAAGATGATCTTTAAATCTAAGTTGGAGGAAGGCTGATTCATCAGTAACCCAGGCTATTCCCAAATTCACTATGTAGTCAAGGATGATCTTGAATTTCTGATCTTCCTAACTCTACCCCTTATGTGCTGGGGTTATATTCATGTACCACCATGCTTGAATTTTGTGGTGCTGGGAATCAAATCCAGCCAGGACTTCCTGCATACTTGGTAAGCTATCTACCAAATGAGCTCTCTCTCCACAAAAGCTGTTTTTGCATTGACAGAGGAACATCTGGTTTGAACATTGTACTCAACTGTAATTTCTAGCTGGCTATAGACTGTTGTGGAACAATCTCTGTACACTGTAAATATGTATTGCTCTCTTTGTGAATAAAAAGCCGATTCTTCAATACCTAGACAGGATTTTTTTGGGCAGAGAGAATGCTGGGAGGGACAAGGGCTGAGTCTGAGTGTCATTGGCAAGATACAGAGGGAGCAGGATATGAGGTAACCAGCCATGAGTGATATGGCAGCACATAGATTAATAGAAATGGGTTAATTTAAGTTACAAGGCCTAGCTAAAAATCAAGTCTTAGCAATTGGTTGCACATTTATAATTAATAAGAAGTTTCTTTGTGGTTTTTTTGGGGGGGAACTGGCTGGTGAAAAATGAAAGTCTGACTACAATAGACAGACACAGGACCTCCTAGTAACTTTCTGAAACATGATGTGTTATCCATATTCTTCTTTGAATCAGGCAGTAAAACCATTGGAGCAAAAAGAGTATTCATCCTACCCTAACCCAACGCTAGGCCATATGTAGTTCCTTAAATGACATAGTGAAATAATAAGGAAATGTAAAGATATAGGGGCTAATGTAGAGATGTAGGGACTGGGGTATATATTAAGCATGAGGTTCAGTTCTCAGCACAGTCACCCAGAATAGGATGCAAATATTTAATGATATACAAATATGTTGTCAATGTTTTTAGAAAATGAACAGAATAACTTACAGAACAGTTTGGATAAGATACTTGAATTAAACTATTCCTCACTTGCTTGGCCTGGTGGTGCAGACTTGTAACTCCAGCTACTCTGGAGGTAAAAGCAGGAGGGTAGGAAGTTCAAAGCTGGCTTGGGCAACTTAGCCAGACCCTGTCTCAAAACAAATTTTTGATTAAAAAGAGCTAGGGATGTAGTTCAGCCAGCTCAGGCTACAGTGTTTGTCCTTGTTTCAGAAACAACAAAATGAAAACATTTAAGCATTTTGTTTAAACATTCATCAGAAAATGGACATGTGTCTTGTTTCACACTTGAGGTCATGTGAAAAATGGTATCAGGAACATACATGGAAGGAATTTTAAGTAGAATGGGCTGCTTTCAACCAAATAGGAGAAGGACTATTTGAGTGGAGGTACAGGACGATCAGATAGAAAGAGGAAATCAGGGGTACAGGGTAGAGTGGGGGAAGGGGGAATGAAAAAGTAAAATGAAACACGTCTATAAAAATGTCATTTCATCAATAACGAAAGGCAACAATTTGTCTGCTAATTTAAAAAATTAACACTGGGAGGTGGTAGCACACATATTTAGTTCCAGTACTTAGGCAGATGCAGGTAGATCTCTGAGTTTGAGGCCAGTCTGAATCTACAGAGCGAGGTCCAGGACAGCCAGGGGTACACAGAGAAACTCTGTCTCTAGAAAAATGAAACACCAACAACAGCAAAGACGTTTAACAAGCACAGAGCACATATAAAAAGGGAATATCTCTTTTGGTTTCTTGGCTCTGTAGTAGAGCACAGGTACCATGAAGACAGGAAGGGGAAATGGGGGGAAACATAAGTGGGGAGGGAAATGACGGGGGTGGGGGTGGGGGTGGGGGAAAGGTGATGTATGGGGTGGGAAAGCTAGCAGGAGAGGGAATGGATAAAGAATGCTTTGGGTGTTTGAAAAACTCCATAGACAGATCTAGTTCTCATAGGCTTTCTTAAAAATGCATATACAAAATATGTACATGTAGTTTAATTGGAAATATCCCATCCTGGGGAATAATGCCCTCCCCTGGAAGCACAGACATTAGGAGAAAAAAATCTGGTGCCAGGTGTGTGAAACCTCCTTTGAGTTTTGTGGTTTGATAGTCCAAGAGATTTCCTCAGACAATATAAACTGTTGCCATTGGTCTGGTTGCCTGCCAGAACTTGAGGACATGCCCCTCCTGAAGAGCAAGCAACCACTGCTCTTCCAAAGGACCCAGGCACAGTTCCCAGCACTTCTGCGGCAGCTCACCACCATCTGTGTCTATAACTTCGGTTCCAAGGGATCCAGTGCCCTCTCAGTTCCTCTTCTGTCCTATGTGGGCACAAGGAATGCTTGTGGTACACACACATATATGCAGGAAAAACACCCGAAGGGGTGTGGTGGCACAACACTTTAATCCTTATTAAAACATATTTAAGCTTGTTTCTCCCGTAAATGCTAATTTCCCGTTATATGGTTCCCTCAGTCACCCTTTGTCTCACTTAATGGAGCCAAAGATTTTCTCAGGAAGTAGCAAAGAAACCCTCGCGGCTTTCCCAGGTCCACAGGTCCCGCCCCTTTGAGACTCTGGGGCGGATCTAGGATAGATCAGTTATCCGCTGGGCGGGGCCAGCACTCAGAGGGACAGGAATTTCCTTCTTCCTTTCCTACTTCCCCCTCAACCAAGAGGTGGGAGAGTGGGAAGAAGGCGCCAAGTGCACGCTGCTGGCGCTTGCAGCCCCCCAGAGGCCTGAGATCCGACCACAGGACGGCCCTGCCTGGACCACGTAAGATTCTTGCATTATCCCCACCTTCCTGGTAGCTTGAGCGATCTCTCTGGAGCCAGGGCCTCTCCAGTCCCTGAGTGTGTGTCCCTGAGCCTGGAGCCTTGGGACTTGGCGCTCACTGGGACGGACCCTCTGGCAGGTGGAGGAGACACCACGTGGGATGGCCTTGTTCATGAGTTTAGGGACACTTGAGTTTGTGCACTGGGCAGCATCCGGAAAGCCTGGTGGAAGGGCCTCGTGGGGGACCCGGAATCACTTCCCTGGTCCAGAGGAGGCTGCGGGAGGCCAGAGAGGGCTCAGGGACTCAGCTCTAAGCAGGGCCCCCTACTCTCTGCCTGTGCACCGCCATTTAGGCGCGGGTGCTGTGGTGGTTTGAGCTAAGTAATCGCCAAAGTGTGGCCGCCCTGTGCAAGGCTGTGCGGGTTCCCCAAACTTACTGCAAGAACGTTTACTTTCGGGGATGTTTCAGAGGGGAAAACATCACCAAAAACAGCTGCCTTTCTGAGTGTGCATTGGAAAGATCTCACAAAATATCAGGGGCCTTTTTTTCTTTCCAGAAAGACAGGGTTTCTTTGTGTAGCCCTGGCTGCCCTGGAACTCGCTCTGTAGACCAGGCTGTCCTCCATCTAAGAAATCCTTCTACCTAAGTCTCCCAAATGCTCAGATTAAAGACATGGACCACCGGCCAGTCACATTTTCACTGGTCTAGACTCTAGAGTTTTGTGAACTAGAGAAGATATGAAATCATGGTTATGAATATTTTACAGCACTGATTTACCAGGACCTTGCTCATGTGAGGAAAAGCACTCTGCCCTACAACCACTTGCTCCCTGGAATATTAAAGGAATAATGAAACTTAAATTTTAAAAGTTTTAAGAAAAACTTCTTTCTGATACCAAAGTCTATAATAATACATAATATGCCTAAAAAGAGCAAGTCCTATTTTAAAAAACAGGTCAAAATGCAAATTATTTACAAATGAGGGCATTGTCGGTATTTGTGGGTGTTCCTCTGTATTCTTGTATTGGTGGTTAATCATACTGAAGCATAAGCCTCCAATGCAGCATTATTTAAAACTTAAAGTTTCTGAAGAGATTGATATCATAGTCCCTATTTATTTACCACGATGAATATTATGTTCACATATAGCCACGGGCTTTTTTTTTTTTTTTGCTGTGTTTTTACTCAAATGTAGGAATACTTAAGCTTCCTCCTCTAGAGTCTAGAATGATAAAGGAATGTCCTAATACACAAAACAACACAAAAGAAGTTACCTCTCCACTTAGTTTCTGCATCGCTACAAGGTTTATCAAGGTTTATCAGTGAACCAGGCATGGAACTAGGAACTTCCTGTACATAGCCATCGCTCTTTCTCAAGTTTGTGTATACTCCAAGGTGACTTGACACCTGAGAAGCTTTAGGCTCTCTTCCTCTATTATTTTTCAAACTAAGTGTCTTGTCTCCAACATACTCCTGCTTTCATCACCCAAGGCTAAGATAAGAGGCCTCTTATAACACATTCAGCACGGCAGAATTATTTTTGAAGTTTACTTTATCTTTTAATTTTCTATGTGTGTGTGTGTATACAAAGTGTGTGTATGTGTGTGTGTGTATACAAAGTGTGTGTATGTGTGTGTGTATACAAAGTGTGTGTATGTGTAGTGCATGAGGCACGTATACACAGTGGTTAGAACAATTATATCCAGTTGGTTTTCATTGTTAACCTTGTCTGAAACAGGGTCTCTCTTATTTTTGCATTTTCAGCGCACACTCCAAAATGGTGGACCTCAAAATTTTGGCGTTATTCTGCTCGCTTCTTTAATTTCTATCTACCTAAACAAAGGTAGAACAGCAGGGGCGGTATAATTTGCAGAGGATCTAGACACAGGTTTTCAGGCGCACACAAGGAAATGCTTTTACCTGAGACACCTCTGTGATCTTACAATTCTTCTTCTATGACTGTTACAACTTTTTATATGTCGACATCAATTTTAAGTATATTTTTATTTTTTTTTATTTTTTTTATTTTTTTATTTTTTTTTTAATTTATTTTGCAATACAATTCAGTTCTACATATCGGTCACGGATTCCCTTGTTCTCCCCCCTCCCGTCCCCCTCACCTTCCCCCCAACGCCCCCCCCCCCCATTCCCATCTCCTCCAGGGCAAAGCCTTCCCCACAGACTGAGGTCAACCTGGTAGACTCAGTCCAGGTAGGTCTAGTCCCCTCCTCCCAGGCCGAGCCAAACAATCCTGCATAGGCCCCAGGTTTCAAACAGCCAACTCATGCAATGAGCACAAGATCTGGTCCCACTGCCTGGATGCTTCCCAAACAGATCAAGCCAATCAACTGTCTCACCCATTCGGAGGGCCTGATCCAGTGTGGACCCCTCAGCCATTGGTTCATAGTTCATGTGTTTCCATTCATTTGGCTATTTGTCCCTGTGCTTTATCCAACCTTGGTCTCAACAATTCTCGCTCATATAAACCCTCCTCATTCTCGTTAATTGGACTCCCAGAGATCCACCCAGGGCCTAGTCATGGATCTCTGCATCCAGATCCCTCAGTAGTTGGATGAGGTTTCTAGCACAACAATTAGGGTGTTTGGCCATCCCATCACCAGAGTAGGTCAGTTCGGGCTGTCTCTCGACCATTGCCAGCAGTCTGTTGTGTGGGTATCTTTGTGGATTTCTGTGGGCCTCTCTAGCACTTTGCTTCTTCCTGTTCTCATGTGGTCTTCATTTACCATGGTCTCCTATTCCTTGTTCTCCCTCTCTGTTGTTGATCCAGCTGGGATCTCCTGCTCCCCCAAGCTCTCTTTCCCTCGACCCTCGCCTTTCATTACCCCCACTCATGTCCAGGCTGTTCATGTAGATCTCATTCCATTTCTCTGTCATTGGGCGATCCCTGTGTCTTTCTTGGGGTCCTGTTTTCCGGGTAGCCTCCCTGGTGATGTGAGTAGCAGACAATTCATCCTTGTTTCATGTCTAGTATCCTGCTATGAGTGAGTACATACCATGTTTGTCTTTCTGAGTCTGGGTTACCTCACTCAGGATGATTTTTTCTAGATCCATCCATTTGTCTGCAAACCTCATGATGCCATTGTTTTTTTCTGCTGAGTAGTATTCCATTGTGTATATGTACCACATTTTGTTTATCCATTCTTCAGTTGAAGGGCATCTGGGTTGTTTCCATGTTCTGGCTATTACAAACAATGCTGATATGAACATAGCTGAACAAGTGCTCTTATGGTGTGGTTGAGCATTTCTTGGGTATATGCCCAAGAGTGGTATAGCTGGATCTTGGGGGAGATTGATTCCCAATTTTCTAAGAAAGCGCCATATTGATTTCCAAAGTGGTTGTACAAGCTTGCATTCCCACCAGCAGTGGAGGAGAGTTCCCCTAGCTCCACA
Source organism: Peromyscus californicus insignis (assembly GCF_007827085.1). Classification (NCBI taxonomy): domain Eukaryota; kingdom Metazoa; phylum Chordata; class Mammalia; order Rodentia; family Cricetidae; genus Peromyscus; species Peromyscus californicus. The sequence goes on from NW_026294391.1 coordinate 97,166,267, forward strand.
TCCTCTCCAGCATAAGGTGTCTTCAGTGTTTTTGATCTTAGCCATTCTGACAGGCATAAGGTGGTATCTCAGAGTTGTTTTGATTTGCATTTCCCTGATGATTAGGGATGTTGAGCAATTCCTTAAATGTCTTTCGGCCATTTGAGTTTCCTCTGTTGAGAATTCTCTGTTTAGTTCTATAGCCCATTTCTTAATTGGACTGTTGGGCATTTTGATGTCTAATTTCTTGAGTTCCTTATATATTCTGGATATCAGTCCTCTGTCAGATGTGGGGTTGGTGAAGATCTTTTCCCATTCTGTAGGCTGTCGCTTTGCCTTGTTGACCGTATCCTTTGCTCTACAAAAGCTTCTCAGTTTCAAAAGGTCCCATTGATTGATTGTTTCTCTCAGAGTCTGTGCTACTGGTGTTCTATTTAGGAAGTAGTCTCCAATGCCAATGTGTTCAAGACTACTTCCTACTTTCTCTTCTAGCAGGTTCAGGGTAGCTGGATTTATGTTGAGGTCCTTGATCCACTTGGACTTAAGTTTTGTGCACGGTGATAGATATGGATCTATTTGCAGCCTTCTACATGTTGATATCCAGTTTTGCCAGCACCATTTGTTGAAGATGCTTTCTTTTTTCCATTGTGCACTTTTGGCTTCTTTGTCAAAAATTATATGTTCATAGGTGTGCAGATTAATGTCAGGGTCTTCAATTCGATTCCATTGGTCCACATGTCGGTTTCTATGCCAGTACCAAGCTGTTTTTATTACTGTAGCTCTATAGTAGAGCTTGAAGTCAGGGATCGTGATGCCTCCAGAAGTTGTGTTATTGTACAGGATTCCTTTGGCTATCCTGGGTTTTTTGTTTTTCCATATGAATTTGAGTATTATTCTTTCCAGGTCTGTGAAGAATTGTGTTGGTATTTTGATGGGGATTGCATTGAATCTGTAGATTGCTTTTGGTAAGATTGCCATTTTTACTATGTTAGTCCTGCCTATCCATGAGCATGGGAGATCTTTCCATTTTCTGACATCTTCTTCAATTTCTTTTTTCAGGGACTTAAAGTTCTTGTCATATAGGTCCTTCACTTGCTTGGTTAGTGTTACCCCAAGGTATTTTATGCCATTTGTGGCTATAGTAAAGGGAGATGTATCTCTGATTTCCTTCTCCACTTCTTTGTCCATTGTATATAGGAGGGCTACTGATTTTTTTGAGTTGATCTTGTATCCTGCTATGTTGCTGAAGGTGTTTATAAGCTGTATCAGTTCCTTGGTGGAATCTTTGGGGTCGCTCAAGTATACTATCATGTCATCTGCAAATAGGGAAAGCTTGACTTCTTCCTTTCCAATTTGTATCCCCTTAATCTCCTTATGTTGTCTTATTGCTCTGGCTAGAACTTCAAGTACTATATTGAATAAGTATGGGGAGAGTGGACAGCCTTGCCTCGTTCCTGATTTTAGTGGAATTGCTTTGAGTTTCTCTCCATTTAATTTGATGTTGGCTGTTGGCTTGCTGTAAATTGCCTTTATTATGTTTAGGTATGTTCCCTGTATTCCTGATCGCTCTAATACCTTTATCATGAAGGGGTGTTGGATTTTGTCAAATGCCTTTTCTGCATCCAGTGAGATGATCATATGGTTTTTTTCTTTGAGTTTGTTTATATGGTGTATTATATTGACGGACTTTCGTATGTTGAACCACCCTTGCATCCCTGGAATGAATCCTACTTGATCATGGTGGATAATTGTTTTGATGTGTTCTTGGAGTCTGTTTGCCAGTATTTTATTGAGTATTTTTGCATCAATGTTCATGAGGGAGATCGGTCTGTAGTTCTCTTTCTTTGTTGTATCCTTGTTTGGTTTAGGAATTAGGGTAATTGTAGCCTCGTAGAAGGAGTTTGGTAATGTTCCTTCTGTTTCTATTGTGTGGAACAATTTAGAGAGTATTGGTATTAACTCTTCTTTGAAGATCTGGTAGAATTCTGCGCTGAAACCATCTGGTCCTGGGCTTTTTTTGGTTGGGAGACTTTTAATGACTGTTTCTATTTCGTTAGGGGTTATTGGACTATTTAAATAGTTTATCTGGTCTTGATTTAACTTAGGTATGTGGTACCTATCCAGAAAGTTATCCATTTCTTTTAGGTTTTCCAGTTTTGTCGAATAGAGGTTTTTGAAGTATGACCTGATGATTCTCTGGATTTCCTCAATGTTTGTTGTTATGTCCCCCTTTTCATTTCTGATTTTGTTGATTTGGATGCTCTCTCTCTGTCTTTTGGTTAGTTTGGATAAGGGCTTGTCTATCTTGTTGATTTTCTCAAAGAACCAACTCTTTGTTTCATTAATTTTTTGTATTGTTCTCTTTGTTTCTATTTTATTGATTTCAGCTCTCACTTTGATAATTTCCTGGCGTCTATTTTTCCTGGGAGACTGTGCTTCCTCTTGTTCTAGAGCTTTCAGGTATGCTGTTAAGTCTCTAGTGTGAGATTTCTCCAACTTATTTATGTGGGCATTTAGTGCTATGAATTTCCCTCTTAGTACTGCTTTCATAGTGTCCCATAAATTTGGATATGTGGTGTCTTCATTTTCATTGATCTCTAGGAAGTCTTTAATTTCTTTCTTTATTTCTTCCTTAACCCATTGGTGATTCAGTTGGGTATTATTCAGTTTCCATGAGATTGCAGGTTTTCTGTAGTTTTTGTTGTTGTTGAAATCCAACTTTAGACCATGGTGGTCTGATAGAACACAGGAGGTTATTCCAATTCTTTTGTATCTGTTTAGATTTGTTTTGTGGCCAAGTATGTGGTCAATTTTAGAGAAGGTTCCATGGGGTGCTGAGAAGAAGGTATATTCTTTTTTGTTAGGATGGAATGTTCTGTAGATATCGATTAAGTCCATTTGAGTCATGACATCAGTTAAGTCCTTTATGTCTCTGTTAAGTTTCAATTTGGGAGATCTGTCCAGTGGTGAAAGTGGGGTGTTGAGGTCTCCCACTATTAATGTGTGGGGTTTTATATGTGATTTAAGCTTTAGTAATGTTTCTTTTACATATGTGGGTGCCCTTGTGTTTGGGGCATAAATATTCAGAATTGAGACTTCATCTTGGTGGATCTTTCCTGTGATGAGTATGTAATGCCCTTCTTGATCTCTTTTGATTGATTTTAGTTTGAAGTGTATTTTGCTGGATATCAGGATGGCTACACCCGCTTGTTTCTTAAGACCGTTTGATTGGAAAGTCTTTTCCCAGCCTTTTATTTTTAGGTAGTGTCTATCTTTGAATTTGAGATGTGTTTCTTGTATGCAGCAGAAAGATGGGTCCTGCTTTCGTATCCATTCTGTAAGCCTATGTCTTTTTATAGGTGAATTAAGTCCATTGATATTGAGGGAAATTAATGACCAGTGATTGTTCATTCCTGTTATTTTTTGGTGGTGATGTGTGGGTACTTCTATACGTTGGGGTTTACTGCTGTGGCTTTATCTGTTGCCTGTGTTTTCGAGGGTGTATCTGACTTCCTTAGGTTGGAATTTTCCTTCTAGTGCTTTCTGTAGGGCTGGGTTTGTGGATAAGTATTGTTTAAATCTGGCTTTGTCATGGAATGTCTTGTTCACTCCATCTATGGTGATTGAAAGTTTTGCTGGGTATATTAGTCTAGGCTGACATCCATGGTCTCTTAGTGTCTGCATTACATCTGTCCAGGTTCTTCTGGCTTTCAAAGTCTCCATTGAGAAATCGGGTGTTATTCTGATGGGTTTGCCTTTATATGTCACTTGGCCTTTTTCCTTTGCTGCTCTTAATATTCTTTCTTTATTCTGTACGTTTAGTTGTTTAACTATTATGTGGCGAGGGGACTTTTTTTGGGGGTCTAGTCTGTTTGGTGTTCTATAAGCTTCTTGTATCTTCATAGGCATTTCCTTCTTTAAGTTGGGAAAGTTTTCTTCTATGATCTTGTTGAATATATTTTCTGTGCCTTTGAGTTGGTACTCTTCTCCTTCTTCGACCCCTATTATTCTTAGGTTTGGTCTTTTCATGGTGTCCCAAATTTCTTGGACATTTTGGTTCATGACTTTGTTGGCTTTAGTGTTTTCTTTGACTGATGAATGTATTTCTTCTACTGTATCTTCAACGCTAGAGATCCTCTCTTCCATCTCTTGCATTCTGTTGATTATACTTGCATCTGAAGTTCCCAATCGTTTTCTCAGATTTTCTATTTCCAGCATTCCCTCTGTTTGTGTCTTCTTCATTTTTTCTATTTCGCTTTTCAGGTCTTGGACTGTTTCCTTCATTTGTTTCATTGATTTTTCTTGATTTTCTCTCAGTATTTTATTGTTTTCTTCCAGGACTTTATTGATTTCTTCTAATTTGTTTGCCCTTTCCTCTAGTTGTTTACAGCGTTCTTCACATTTTTTTGTCTTTTCCTCTACACAAGCCTCTAGCTTCTTCATGATGTCATTCATAAGGTTGTTTTCTTCTGCTTCTTCCAATTTCTGATGATCAGGTCTAGGTGTTGGAGGAGGGCTAGGGCCTGGTGATGCTGTATTGCTATTCATTTTGTTGTATATGTTTCTGCCTTGACGTCTGCCCATCTCCTTGTGCTTCGTTACTGGCCTTATCCGCACACTTGGTTCAGCCAGACCAGTGTTCCAAAAGGGAAGTCCGGAGCAAGATGGGAGCTGGGGGCCGGCCTCTAAGTCTCAGGAAGAGGCTTGGGGCTCAGGCGGATGGGCGTGGGGGCAGGGCGTGGAGACTGCAGGGCCTGCCAGGGGTCTTGGAGAAGGGGATCCTTCCCGGTGGGGCTAGCAGGGAACCAGTTTTCCAAAAGGGAAGTCCGGAGCAAGATGGGAGCTGGGGGCCGGCCTCTTTAAGTATATTTTTAAGTCAAGGAAATTACTCCGTGTTTATATCCTTATAGGAAAGATAAAGAGTGGGGTTTCAATGTCATTTGAAACTATAAGGGTCAGGATAGAATAATTAACATAATCATATGATATATATATATATTATATACAAATTAAAAATAAAAATATATAATACGTATGAATGCTGTATAAGATCACATATATTTAAATTAAATATTCTCTCAGAAGAATTGCTGTCACTGTCCCATGGAGAATCATGCCATTCTAGGCTGCATCGGGGTTGATGTGGGGAATTTCTCATGCCCTACTTAGCAATGTGCAAAAGGCCACATAATGACCCACTAAATATGGTGGAGCTTTCCCAACAGCACCCACATTTTACTTCTGGAAACCATACACATACTACCAGGTATCTAGAGTGGTACACAAAAGCTTAGGGACATATGGTCAGTGTGGCCACATGTCTGTCATCCATTTGACTCACTCCCTGGCATCCTCTCTAATCTCTGTCTTCCAGGCCTTTTCTCTGGCTTGCCTTTTGTTTCTTTTACAAGGCTTTCCCCCTTGAACTGTGCTACAGGAGGAATTGAAGAATTCGGAGCAGTCCGTAAAATTTCCTGCTCCACAGCCATATCCCCAGAACACTAAAAAAAGTCTGAACATCCCCCTCACATCATCATCATCCTATGCAAGCTGGTTGTGCGTACCCAGTAAGGCAGTGTGGTGGCTCCAAGTGAATCCCAGTAGAAGCAGCTAGAGCAGAGTTTGGACTCAAGGGTGCTCACAAACAGGCCAGGCAGAATTTAGGTACAATGGTGGCCAGATTTCACGGCCCCTGCCTCCCCTGACAAGCCTCCTCTGTTTCAAGAAGGACACCCATGAAGGCCGAATATTCCTTCCTGTGTTCACCTGCCTAGCTCCCTTTGCATTAAACCCAGAAAGAACTCCCAGGGTCAAAGATCCAAAAGCCCCTTGTCCTGCACTCCCCTGTCCAGGCATCACCTCAGCAGGAAGAATACTTAGAGAAAGCTCTGAAATTAACAGAAAGCTCTATCTAGAGTCCTACAACTGCTACGCATGGAGAAGTGCTTGTGTGTGTGTGTGTGTGTGTGTGTGTGTGTGTGTGTGTGTGTGTGTGTGTGTGTTGGATGTTTGTGTATACCTGGGATTATTGTGACCTAGTCCTGTGAGAAGCAGTGGCTGAGACACAATATGTAACAGTTATCGTGGTCAGCTCTGGGATGTAAGGGAAGGACAGGTTTGCATGCAGGGGAAGCCTTCTAGGGCTCCATTTTTCAGCCCCAGCTCAGATGAGCACAAGGTTTGGTGCCTCATGTGTGGGGTTTGGGGCACAGGGCTTGCTGGGGCATGGTGGATGAGAATATTGTGTAGGAACCATTGGAAAGTTGGTAGGAGCCTCCTTTGGAGTGGCCTGCCAAGCAGGTCTAGGAAGTCAGGGCCTCCACACGCACCCCCAGCACCAAGAAGCTCCCTTTTTAGCCTAAGCAAATGTCTCCAGGAGACTTTGTAGACAAGGAGATTTGGAAGAGCATAAACAGGCTTGTTTCCAGGTGGTATGGAGAGTGATTTTCTTCTAGATTCCTTCATGGAAGATCTCAGCAGTATGAAGGAGGGCATCTGGAGACTTTCAGTGCTCATGGAAGGAAGGCTTCCTGTTGGGAAGTTCAAAGCATTTCCCAACTGAACATGGCCAAACTACACTGGATACCAGGGATGGGACTGTACATAGGAGCGAAGGATAGAGAAAGACAGAGATAGAGGTAGAGGTGGAGGTAGAGGAGGATAGATAAATGAGGGGGGGCGAAAGGGAGACAGAGGGGTGCGGGACAGGATGAGAGAGGGTGGGAGAGCAAATGAGAATCTGCATGTGGGCTGTTGGGTGTTTTCGAGATTGTTGGTGTTTTTCATGCAAGCTGGTGGGCAGACCCACTCTGTCTGTGGACACTTTTTTCTGTTGCATGGGTCTGGGCCCCTGGAGGGAATTTTGTGTAGGACACCTGGAATGTTGTGGGATATCCATAAGGACAGACAGGGTGGGTGTGTGCTGCAGGCATCCTGGTGTTGGTGTTAAGAGTGAGAATTACTTCTTGTCCCTTAATTCTAATTTCCTGTCCTCGGGCCAGTTGAATCTCTTGAGAGAGCTGAGTCCTGTGTGTGCCTAGGCCCTGCACAGGTAGGTGGGTGTCCACAGAGGATACAGAGAGTTCCGTGCCTGACAGGGACTTGGGGAAGTTAGAGAAGGGAAAGAGAAGTTTCCTGTGTGGGGCCTGGTAGTTGGTGTAGGGTAGGGTGGGGAGGTGGGACGTTAGGGGTGGGAGGCAGAGGACTGTGCAGAGGAGAGGGATTGTGACAGAGCTGGAGGTAGGTCAGAATGGTTGCCTGGTGCTGCCTAGGAGATGGTTAAGGTGGGGGCCGGGGCCCAGGGTTTGGTGACAAGAGGGCAGGTGGGTGCAATGTTTCTTCTTTTGATGTGTCCTTGTCTCCTCCTCAGGGACCTGGTCGGCCTGCCTGTTGAGGCGAGGTTGTGGATGTCCCCGGACCCTAGTGGTCCCTGCTTCGGATGATGTAGGGCAGCATCCACCTGAACGCACATCACTACCAAGGCCAAGGTTTTGGAAGGAAGCCCTTCTCCTCTCCCATCTCAATATTAGACCATGGGACCATGGGCCACGGGGCTCAGGCCACCGACCCTGGAGCCCTGACCAGTGAACACAGCTGCCTGTCCTTTACTCTTGTGTCCATCCAGGAGCGGCCTTCTGCCAGGTGGGAAGCCCATGCTGGGCCTAGGGTCCCATTGAGTCGGGTGGTCTCCTCCCTTGTTTTCACACCTCCGTGTGTGCTCTCGGTTCTGGGACACCACCAACCCACTGCCCTAGCAGGACCGGGGTCAGCATGGGAGGCCCCTCTTGGCTGGTCCCTTGACCTTGAAGCTTGGGTCAGCAGACCCAAGGCCATCCTGGCAGCTTTACTGGTCACCCTGGTGGGTGGAGTCATGTAGACAGCTGCTGGATCTCTGAAAGCTGCTGTGTGTGTGTGTGTGTGTGTGTGTGTGTGTGTGTGTGTGTGTGTGTGTGTGTGTGTGTGTGTGTTTGGGGTGAGGGCGGGGCGAGGGCAGGGATGCAGCTGTGAGAATACCCTGGTTTGGCAGCTAGGGAGTGATGCTCAACCCCTGCTCCCAAATCCATGAGTATGTTTCTAAGACTCCTCCCCTTTAGTCCAGATTGGCATGTGGTTTGTGTAGGATTCCCTTAGGGTCTGGTGCGGGCTCTCAAGTGCTTCTGTGCCCACATGCACACACTCCCCACTTGGCCCCCTCCATCACACCCTCCACCACTGCCCCCTCTCCAAGTACTACATGATACCCTCAGGCGGGGCTATCATGGGATGGCACGTGCCCAAAGCGAAGTGTCTCAGGGCAGTGCAGGGCATGCAGGAACCTGTTAAGGTTGGTATCCTCCATCTGCACACAGCACCCCACCCGCTGAACACCCTGGGGTTACTAGCAGCAGCCCTAGAGTCTCATGTCAGTTCAGTCCCTTCATACTTACTTGGCCTCCATCTTGGAACTTGGCAGGAGAACTCTTTTTTTTTTTTTTTTTTAATTTTTTTGCTTTTCAAAGGGCGGAGGGAGAGCACCCTGCACCCTTGGCCGTTGGCATTCTCGGTGCTCTGCTGCCATCACGCGGATTCAGTTTGCCGATTCCGCCAGCAAGTCCCTGTGCTTCCCTGAAAACGGAGGTGGCCCCCTAGGGAAGGGCTCCCGCCTGGGTCCCCCAGGACCAAAGCGGTTCTCTTGCCCGCTCCATGAGCCAGGAGAGCTGGAGGAGGAAGCAGGGTCCAGGAGACTAGCTCCGGGCGGGCGCCACGAGGCTTGGCTTGCGGGTCACTGAAGCACAGCCTCCCGGGTCCTGTGGCCGCCATGTCTGGCCGCAGCAGAGGACCTCTCAGCAGGGGATTGTGCAGCCTGGGCTACATCATGGTCGTTTTGGGGAAATTTCCTACCCGTGTGCCGGACCGCCTGCCCTTACTGTGGTGCACAAGTCCACACTGGGACCCCCTAGCTTTTGTCTGAGCCTCCCTAGCGGTATCCACAGCTCACTTTAGGAGACCACACAAACTGTGTCCTGCATCTCTGGGAGGTACTCAGGGTCTCAGGCCTGGTTGCTAGCCACCTTGGCCAAATGTCTGTCATCCATTTAACTCTCTCCCTGCCATCCCCTCTCCTCTCTGGCTGCCAGGCCTTCTCTCTGGCTTTCCTTTTGTTCCTTTTACAGGCTTTCCTCTTGAGCTGGGCTATAGGTGGAATTCAGAGACTGGGACCTGTCAGAAAAGGTTCCTGCTGCAGAGCCACATCCCCAGATCCCTACAAGGGGTCTTAAAGCCCCCCCCCCCATCATCATCCTATGCAAGGTGGTTGTGTGTACCCAGCAAGGCAGTGTGGTGGCTCAAAGTGAATCCCAGTAGAAGCAGCTCGAACAGGATTTGGACTCAGGGGTGCTCATAAACAGGCATGGCAGATCGTAGGTACCGTGGTGGCCAGGTTTCATGGTCCCTGCCTCCCCCGACAAGCCTCCTCTGTGTTATGCAGGACACACATGCAGACCGCATACTCCTTCCTCTGTTCTCCTGCCTAGCTCACTCTGCCTTAAACCCAGGGAGAACTCCCAGGGTCAAAGGTCAAAAATCCCCTTGTCCTGCACTCACTCCCCTGTGCAGGCCTCATCTCAGCAGGAAGAATACTTAGAGAAGGCTCTGAAATGAACGGAAAGCTCTATCTAGAGTCCTAGAACTGCTATGCATGGAGGAGTGTTTGTGAGTGTGTGTATGTGTGTGTATGTGTGTGTGTGTGTGTGTGTGTGTGTGTGTGTGTGTGTGTGTGTGTGTATGTGTGTGTTGGGTGTTTGTATACCTGGGATTATTGTGGCCTAGTCCTGTGAGAAGCCATAAGCAATGGCTGAGAGGCACAGTATGTAACAGTTATGGTGGTCAGCTCTGGGATGTAGAGGAAGGACAGGTTTGCATGCAGGGGAAGCCTTCTAGGGCTCTCTCCTTCAGCTCCAGCTCAGGTGAGCACAAGGTTTGGAGTGGTGCATCGTGTGTGTGGTTTGGGGCTCAGGCCTTGCCGGGGCATGGTGGATGAGAGCATTGTGTAGGAACCATTGGAAAGGTGATGGGACCCTCCATTGGAGTGGCCTGCCAGGCAGGTCTAGGAAGTCAGGACCTCCACCCTTACCAAGGCACCAGGAAGCTCCCTTTTTATCCTAAGCAAATGTCTCCATGAGGCTTTGTAGAGAAAGAGATTTGGAAGAGCATAGACAGGCTTGTCTCCAGGTGGCAGGGAGAGTGATTTTCTTCGAGGCTTCATGATGGAAGATGTCAGCAGTGTGGAGGAGGGCCTCTGGAGACTTTCAGTGCTCATGGAAGGAAGGCTTCCTGTTGGGGAGTGGAAAGCATTTCCCAAGGGAACATGGCCTAGCTACCGTGGATACCAGGGATGGGACTGTACATAGGAGCGAAGGATAGAGAAAGACAGAGATAGAGGTAGAGGTGGAGGTAGAGGAGGATAGATAAATGAGGGGGGGCGACAGGGAGAGAGAGGGGGGCGGGACAGGATGAGAGAGGGTGGGAGAACACATTAGAATCTGCATGTGGGGTGTTGGGTGTTTTCGTGATTGTTGGTGTTTTTTTCATGCAGGCTGGTGGGCAGACCCACTCTGTCTGTGGACACTTTTTTCTGTTGCATGGGTCTGGGCCCCTGGAGGGAATTTTGTGTAGGACACCTGGAATGTTGTGGGATATCCATAAGGACAGACAGGGTGGGTGTGTGCTGCAGGCATCCTGGTGATGGTGTTAAGAGTGAGAATTACTTCTTGTCCCTTAATTCTCTGTTGCTGTCCTCGGGCCAGTTGAATCTCTTGAGAGAGCTGAGTCCTGTGTGTGCCTAGGCCCTGCCACAGGTAGGTGGGTGTCCATAGAGGATACAGAGAGTTCCGTGCCTGACAGGGTCTTGGGGAAGTTAGAGAAGGGAAAGAGAAGTAACCTGAGTGGTGCCTGGTAGTTGGTGTAGGGTAGGGTGGGGAGGTGGGAGGTTAGGGGTGGGAGGCAGAGGACTGTGCAGAGGAGAGGGATTGTGACAGATCAGGAGGTAGGTCAGAATGGTTGCCTGGTGCTGCCTAGGAGACGGTTAATGTGGGGACCGGGGCCCAGGGTTTGGTGACAAGAGGGCAGGTGGGTGCAATGTTTCTTCTTTTGATGTGTCCTTGTCTCCTCCTCAGGGACCTGGTCGGCCTGCCTGTTGAGGCGAGGTTGTGGATGTCCCCGGACCCTAGTGGTCCCTGCTTCGGATGATGTAGGGCAGCATCCACCTGAACGCACATCACTACCAAGGCCAAGGTTTTGGAAGGAAGCCCTTCTCCTCTCCCATCTCAATATTAGACCATGGGACCATGGGCCACGGGGCTCAGGCCGCCGACCCTGGAGCCCTGACCAGTGAACACAGCTGCCTGTCCTTTACCCTTGTGTCCATCCAGGAGCGGCCTTCTGCCAGGTGGGAAGCCCGTGCTGGGCCTAGGGTCCCATTGAGTCGGGTGGTCTCCTCCCTTGTTTTCACACCTCCGCGTGTGCTCTCACTTCTGGGACACCACCAACCCACTGCCCTAGCAGGACCGGGGTCAGCATGGGAGGCCCCTCTTGGCTGGCGCCTTGACCTGGATGCTTGGGGTCAGCAGACCCAAGGCCATCCTGGCAGCTGTGCTGGTCACCCTGGTGGGTGGAGTCATGTAGACAGCTGCTGGATCTCTGAAAGTGTGTGTGTGTTTGTGTGTGTGTGTGTGTGTGTGTGTGTGTGTGTGTGTGTGTGTGTGTGTGTGTTTGGGGTGAGGGCGGGGCGAGGGCCGGGATACAGCTGTGAGAATACCCTGGTTTGGCAGCTAGGGAGTGATGCTCAGCCTCTGGTCCCCAAATCCATGAGTATGTTTCTGAGGCTCCTTCCCTATAGACCAGATTGGCATGTGGTTTGTGTAGGATTCCCTTAGGGTCTGGTGCGGGCTCTCAAGTGCTTCTGCGCCCACATGCACACACTCCCCACTTGGCCCCCTCCAAGACACCCTCCACCACCCGCCCCCTCTCCAGTACTACATGATACCCTCAGGCGGGGCCATCATGGACTGGCATGTGCCCAAAGCCAAGTGTCTCAGGGCAGTGCAGGGCATGGAGGAAGTGTTAAGGTCGGTATCCTTCATGTGCCCACCGCACCCCACCCGCTGAACACCCTGGGATCCCTAGCAACAGCCCTAGAGCCTCATGTGTGTCCAGTCCCGGCCCACAGGGTTGGCCTCCATGTTGGAACTTAGCAGGAGAACTCTTTTTTTTTTTTTTTTTAAATTTTTTGTAAACTTTTTTGCGTTGCGAAGGACGGAGGGAGAGCACCCTGCACCCTTGGCCATTGGCATTCTCGGTGCACTCCTGCCATCATGCGGATTCAGTTTGCCCATTCCACCAGCAAGGCCCTGTGCTTCCCTGGAAATGGAGGCCGCAGGCTATGGAAGGGCTCCCGCCTGGGTCCCACAGGACCAAAGCGGTTCTCTTTCCCACTCCATGAGCCAGGAGAGCTGGAGGAGGAAGCAGGGTCCAGGAGACTAGCTCCGGGCGGGCGCCAGGAGGCTTGGCTTGCAGGTCAAGGAAGCACAGCCTCCAGGGTCCTTTGGCCGCCATGTCTGGCCACAGCAGAGGACCTCTCCACAGGGGATTGTGCAGCCTGGGCTGCATCATGGTCGTTTTGGGGAGATTTCCTACCCGTGTGCCGGACCGCCTGCCCTTACTGTGGTGCACAAGTCCACCCTGGGACCCCCTAACTTTTGTCTGAGCCTCCCTAGCGGTATCCACAGCTCATTTCCGGAGACCACACAAACTCTGTCCTGCATCTCTGGGAGGTACTCAGGGTCTCAGGCCTGGTTGCTAGCCACCTTGGCCAAATGTCTGTCATCCATTTAACTCTCTCCCTGCCATCCCCTCTCCTCTCTGGCTGCCAGGCCTTCTCTCTGGCTTTCCTTTTGTTCCTTTTACAGGGTTTCCCCTTGAGCTGTGCTATAGGTGGAATTCAGCGACTGGGACCTGTCAGAAAAGGTTCCTGCTGCAGAGCCACATCCCCAGATCCCTACAAGGGGTCTTAAAGCCCCCCCCCCATCATCATCCTATGCAAGGTGGTTGTGTGTACCCAGCAAGGCAGTGTGGTGGCTCAAAGTGAATCCCAGTAGAAGCAGCTCGAACAGGATTTGGACACAGGGGTGCTCATAAACAGGCATGGCAGAACGTAGGTACCGTGGTGGCCAGGTTTCATGGTCCCTGCCTCCCCCGACAAGCCTCCTCTGTGTTATGCAGGACACACATGCAGACCGCATACTCCTTCCTGTGTTCTCCTGCGTAGCTCACTCTGCCTTAAACCCAGGGAGACCTCCCAGGGTCAAAGGTCACAAATCCCCTTGTCCTGCACTCACTCCCCTGTGCAGGCCTCATCTCAGCAGGAAGAATACTTAGAGAAGGCTCTGAAATTAACAGAAAGCTCTATCTAGAGTCCTAGAACTGCTACGCATGGAGGAGTGTTTGTGAGTGTGTGTGTGTGTGTGTGTGTGTGTGTGTGTGTGTGTGTGTGTGTGTTGGGTGTTTGTGTATACCTGGGATTATTGTGGCCTAGTCCTGTGAGAAGCCATAAGCAATGGCTGAGAGGCACAGTATGTAACAGTTATGGTGGTCAGCTCTGGGATGTAGAGGAAGGACAGGTTTGCATGCAGGGGAAGCCTTCTAGGGCTCTCTCCTTCAGCTCCAGCTCAGGTGAGCACAAGGTTTGGAGTGGTGCATCGTGTGTGTGGTTTGGGGCTCAGGCCTTGCCGGGGCATGGTGGATGAGAGCATTGTGTAAGAACCATTGGAAAGGTGGTGGGACCCTCCATTGGAGTGGCCTGCCAGGCAGGTCTAGGAAGTCAGGGCCTCCACCCTCACTAAGGCACCAGGAAGCTCCCTTTTTATCCTAAGCAAATGTCTCCATGAGGCTTTGTAGAGAAGCAGATTTGGAAGAGCATAGACAGGCTTGTCTCCAGGTGGCAGGGAGAGTGATTTTCTTCGAGGCTCCATGATGGAAGATGTCAGCAGTGTGGAGGAGGTCCTCTGGAGACTTTCAGTGCTCATGGAAGGAAGGCTTCCTGTTGGGGAGTGGAAAGCATTTCCCAAGGGAACATGGCCTAGCTACCGTGGATACCAGGGATGGGACGGTACATAGGAAGAAGGATAGAGAAAGACAGAGATAGAGGTAGAGGTGGAGGTAGAGGAGGATAGATAAATGGGGGGGGGCGACAGGGAGAGAGAGGGGGCGGGACAGGATGAGAGAGGGTGGGAGAGCAAATGAGAATCTGCATGTGGGCTGTTGGGTGTTTTCGTGATTGTTGGTGTTTTTTTCATGTAGGCTGGTGGGCAGACCCACTCTGTCTGTGGACACTTTTTTCTGTTCCATGGGTCTGGGGCCCTGAGGGAATTGTGTGTAGGACACCTGGAATGTTGTGGGATATCCATAAGGACAGACAGGGTGGGTGTGTGAAGCAGGCATCCTGGTGTTGGTGTTAAGAGTGAGAATTACTTCTTGTCCCTTAATTCTATGTTGCTGTCCTCGGGCCAGTTGAATCTCTTGAGAGAGCTGAGTCTTGTGTGTGCCTAGGCCCTGCCACAGGCAGGTGGGTGTCCACAGAGGATACAGAGAGTTCCGTGCCTGACAGGGCCTTGGGGAAGTCAGAGATGGGAAAAAGAAGTTTCCTGTGTGGTGCCTGGTAGTTGGTGTAGGGTAGGGTAGGGAGGTGGGAGGTTAGGTTTGGAAGGCAGAGGACTGTGCAGAGGAGAGGGATTGTGACAGTGCTGGAGGTAGGTCAGAATGGTTGCCTGGTGCTGCCTAGGAGACGGTTAAGTTGGGGCCGGGGCCCAGGGTTTGGTGACAAGAGGGCAGGTGCGCGCAATGTTTCTTCTTTTGATGTGTCCTTGTCTCCTCCTCAGGGACCTGGACGGCCTGCCTTTTGAGGCGAGGTTGTGGATGTCTCCGTACCCTAGTGGTCCCTGCTTCGGATGATGTTGGGCAGCATCCACCTGAATGCATTTCAGCACGGACGCCAAGGTTTTGGAAGGAAGCCCTTCTCTTCTCCCATCTCAATATTAGACCATGGGACCATGGGCCACGGGACTCAGGCCGCAACCCTGGAGCCCTGACCGGTGAACACAGCTGCCTGTCCTTTACCCTTGTGTCCATCCAGGAGCGGCCTTCTGCCAGGTAGGATGCCAGTGCTGGGCCTAGGATCCCATTGAGTTGGGTGGTCGTCTCCCTTGTTGTCACACATTCCTTGTGGTCTCGGAACTGGGACACCAGTAACCCACTGCCGTAGCTGGACAGGGGTTAGCCTGGGAGGCCCCTCTTGGCTGGCACCTTGACCTGGATGCTTGGGGTCAGCAGACCCAAGGCCATCCTGGCAGCTGTACTGGTCACCCTTGTGGGTGGGGTCATGTAGACAGCTGCTGGATGTCTCAAAGCTGCTGTGTGTGTGTATGTGTGTGTGTGTGTGTGTGTGTGTGTGTGTGTGTGTGTGTGTGTGTGTGTGTGTTTGGGGTGAGGGCGG
Source organism: Peromyscus californicus insignis (assembly GCF_007827085.1). Taxonomy (NCBI): domain Eukaryota; kingdom Metazoa; phylum Chordata; class Mammalia; order Rodentia; family Cricetidae; genus Peromyscus; species Peromyscus californicus. Next base: position 97,181,772 of record NW_026294391.1, read on the forward strand.
GGCGAGGGCAGGCATGCAGCTGTGAGAATACCCTGGTTTGGCAGCTAGGGGGCGACGCTCAGCCTCTGATCCCCAAATCCATGAGTATGTTTCTGAGGCTCCTTCCCTATAGTCCAGATTGGCATGTGGTTTGTGTAGGATAACCTTAGGGTCTGGTGCGGACTCTCAAGTGCTTCTGCACCCACATCCACACGCTCCCCACTTGGCCCCCTCCATCACACCCTCCACCACCCGCCTCCTCTCCATGTACCAAATTACCCTCAGACGGGGCCTTCATGGGCTGGCATTTGCCCAAAGCCAAGTGTCTCAGTGCAGGGCATGGAGGAACCTGTTAAGGTTGGTAACCTCCATCTGCCCACCGCACCCCCACCCGCTGAACACCCTGGGATCCCTAGCAGCAGCCTTAGAGTCTCATGTCTGTCCAGTTCAGGCCTGCATGGTTGGACTCCATCTTGGTGCTTGGCAGGAGAAATCTGGCATTTTTTAAATTTTTTTTTAAATTTTTTTTGCTTTGCGAAGGGCGGAGGGAGAGCACCCTTGTCCCTTGGCAATTGGCATTCTCGGTGCTCTGCTGCCATCATGCGGATTCAGGTTGCCGATTCCTCCAGCAAGTTTCTGTGCTTCCCTGGAAATGGAGGCGGCCGGCTAGGGAAGGGCTCCCGCCCGGGTCCCCCAGGACCAAAGCGGTTCTCTTCACAGCCTCATGACCCAGGAGAGCTGGCGGAGGAAGCAGGGTCCAGGTGACCAGCTCCGGGAAGGCGCCACGAGGCTTGGCTTGCAGGTCACAGAAGCACAGCCTCCCGGGTCCTGTGGCCACCATGTCTGGCAGCAGGGGAGGACCTCTCTGCAGGGGATTGTGCAGCCTGTGCTGCATCATGGTCGTTTTGGGTAAATTTCCTCCCAGAGTGCCAGCGTGCCTGCCTGTACCGTGGTGCACAAGGCTACCGGGGACCCCCTAGCTTTTGTCTGACCCTCCCTAGCAGTATCCGCAGCTCACATCAGAAGACCACACAAAATCTGCTCTGCATCTCTGAGAGGTGCTTAGGATCTCAGGCCTGGTTGCTAGCCACCTTGACCAAATGTCTGTCATCCATTTAACTTCTCCTGACAGCCCCCCTCTCCTCTCTGTCTGTCTGGCCTTCTCTCTGGCTTGCCTTTTGTTTATTTTACAAATGGCTTTCCCCTTGAGCTGTGCTACAGGTGGAATTCAGGGACTGGGACCTGTTAGAAAAGGTTCCTTCTCCAAAGCCAAACCCCTGAATCCTACAAGTGATATGTGAGGTGCCCCCCCCCGCCCCCATCATTATCTTATGTAAGCTGGTTGTGTGTACCCAGTAAGGCAGTGTGGAGTCTCAATTTGAATCCCAGTAGAAGCAGCTAGAGCAGGGTTTGGACTCAGGGCTGCTCACAAAGAGGCCAGGCAGGACTTAGGTACCATGGTGGCCAGGTTTCATGGTCGCTGCCTCCCCTGACATGCCTCCTCTGGGTCATGCAGGACACACATGCAGGCCGCATACTCCTTCCTGTGTTCTCCTGCCTAGCTCTCTTTGCCTTAAACCCAGGGAGACCTCCCAGGGTCCAAGGTCCAATAGCCCCTTGTCCTGCACTGTCCTCTCCAGAAAATATCTCAGCAGGAAGAACACTTAAAGAAGGCTCTGAAATTAACAGAGGATACTATCTGTAGTCCTAGAACTGCTCTGTGTGTGTGTGTTTGTGTGTGTGGGTGTGTGTGTGTGTGTGTGTGTGTGTGTGTGTGTGTGTGTGTGTGTGTGTATTGGGTGTTTCTGTAGGCCTGGATTTGTTGTGGCCTATTCCTGTGATTGCCCATTACCAGTGCCTGTGAGGCACAGTATTTAATAGTTATGGTAGTCAGGCCAGGGTTGAGGTGTAGGACAGTTTTGCATCTTGGGGAGGCCTTTTAGGGTTCCATCTCTCAGTTCCAGCTCAGGTGAGCACAAGGTTTGGATTGGTGCATTCTGTATGTGAGTTGGGGCACAGTTGCATGTGGTGGCATGGTGGATGAGAGGGTTGTGTAGGAACCATCAGAATGGTGGCAGGACAGGCCTTTGAAGTGGCCTGCCAGGCAGATCTAGGAAGTCAGGGCCTGCAACCCCACCCGACGCCCCAGGAAGTTCCCTTTTTAACCTAAGCAAATGTCTCCAGGAGGCTTTGAAGAGAGGGAGATTTGGAAGAGCATAGATTGATTTGTCTCCAGGTGGCAGGGAGGGTGATTTTCTTCTAGTCTCTGTCATGGAAGATGTCAGCAGTGTGGAAGAGGTCCTCTGGAGACTTTCAGTGCTCATGGAAGGAAGGCTTCCTGTTGGGGAGTGCAAAGCATTTCCCAAGTGAACATGGCCTAGCTACCGTGGATACCAGGGATGGGACGGTACATAGGAGCGAAGGATAGAGAAAGACAGAGATAGAGGTAGAGGTGGAGGTAGAGGAGGATAGATAAATGAGGGGGGGCGACAGGGAGAGAGAGGGGTGCGGGACAGGATGAGAGAGGGTGGGAGAGCAAATGAGAATCTGCATGTGGGCTGTTGGGTGTTTTCGTGATTGTTGGTGTTTTTCATGCAGGCTGGTGGGCAGACCCACTCTGTCTGTGGACACTTTTTTCTGTTGCATGGGTCTGGGCCCCTGGAGGGAATTGTGTGTAGGACACCTGGAATGTTGTGGGATATCCATAAGGACAGACAGGGTGGGTGTGTGCTGCAGTCATCCTGGTGTTAAGAGTGAGAATTGCTTACTTCCCTCAGGTTCTATGTTGCCCGTCCTTGGTCCACTTGAATCTCTTGAGAGAACTGAGTCCTGTGTGTGCCTAGGCCCTGCCACAGGTAGGTGGGTGTCCACAGAGGATACAGAGAGTTCCGTGCCTGACAGGGTCTTGGGGAAGTTAGAGAAGGGAAAGAGAAGTTTCCTGTGTGGGGCCTGGTAGTTGGTGTAGGGTAGGGTGGGGAGGTGGGAGGTTAGGTTTGGGAGGCAGAGGACTGTGCAGAGGAGAGGGATTGTGACAGAGCTGGAGGTAGGTCAGAATGGTTGCCTGGTGCTGCCTAGGAGACGGTTAAGGTGGGGGCCGGGGCCCAGGGTTTGGTGACAAGAGGGCAGGTGGGTGCAATGTTTCTTCTTTTGATGTGTCCTTGTCTCCTCCTCAGGGACCTGGTCGGCCTGCCTGTTGAGGCGAGGTTGTGGATGTCCCCGGACCCTAGTGCTCCCTGCTTCGGATGATGTAGGGCAGCATCCACCTGAACGCACATCACTACCAAGGCCAAGGTTTTGGAAGGAAGCCCTTCTCCTCTCCCATCTCAATATTAGACCATGGGACCATGGGCCACGGGGCTCAGGCCACCGACCCTGGAGCCCTGACCAGTGAACACAGCTGCCTGTCCTTTACCCTTGTGTCCATCCATGAGCGGCCTTCTGCCAGGTGGGAAGCCCATGCTGGGCCTAGGGTCCCATTGAGTCGGGTGGTCTCCTCCCTTGTTTTCACACCTCCGCGTGTGCTCTCGGTTCTGGGACACCACCAACCCACTGCCCTAGCAGGACCGGGGTCAGCATGGGAGGCCCCTCTTGGCTGGTCCCTTGACCTTGAAGCTTGGGTCAGCAGACCCAAGGCCATCCTGGCAGCTGTACTGGTCACCCTGGTGGGTGGAGTCATGTAGACAGCTGCTGGATCTCTCAAAGCTGCTGCTGTGTGTGTGTGTGCGTGTGTGTGTGTGTGTGTGTGTGTGTGTGTGTGTGTGTGTGTGTGTGTGTGTGTGTTTGTGTGTTTGGGGTGAGGGTGGGGCGAGGGCAGGGATGCAGCTGTGAGAATACCCTGGTTTGGCAGCTAGGGGGTGATGCTCAGCCTCTGGTCCCCAAATCCATGAGTATGTTTCTGAGGCTCCTTCCCTACAGTCCAGATTGGCATGTGGTTTGTGTAGGATTCCCTTAGGGTCTGGTGCGGGCTCTCAAGTGCTTCTGCGCCCACATGCACACACTCCCCACTTGGCCCCCTCAGTGACACCCTCCACCACCCGCCCCCTCTCCAGGTACTACATGATACCCTCAGGCGGGGCCATCATGGGCTGGCATGTGCCCAAAGCCAAGTGTCTCAGGGCAGTGCAGGGCATGGAGGAAGTGTTAAGGTCAGTATCCTTCATGTGCCCACCGCACCCCACCCGCTGAACACCCTGGGATCCCTAGCAGCAGCCCTAGAGCCTCATGTGTGTCCAGTCCCTTCCTACAGGGTTGGCCTCCATCTTGGAACTGGGCAGGAGAACTCTTTTTTTTTTTTTAAATTTTTTTGCTTTGCGAAGGGCGGAGATAGAGCAGCCTGCACCCTTGGCCATTGGCATTCTCGGTGCACTGCTGCCATCACGCGGATTCAGTTTGCCGATTTTGCCAGCAAGTCCCTGTGCTTCCCTGGAAATGGAGGCGGCCCGCTAGGGAAGGGCTCCAGCCTGGGTCCCTCAAGACCAAAGCGGTTCTCTTCCCTGCTCCATGAGCCAGGAGAGCTGGAGGAGGAAGCAGGGTTTAGGTGACCAGCTCTTTGCGCCATGAGGCTTGGCTTCCTGGTCATGGGAGCTGGGTCCTGTGGCTGCCATGTCTGGCAGCAGGAGAGGACCTCCTGCAGGGGATTGTGCAGCCTGGGCTGCGTCTGGGTCGTTGTGCAGAACTTTTCCTGCGTGTGTGCATGCCTGCCTGTCAGTACCGTGGTGCACAAGGTCACCCAGGAACCCCCTAGTTTTTTTCTAAGCCTCCCTAGCGGTATCCACAGCTCAGTTCTGGAGACCACACAAACTGTGTCCCTCATCTCTGGGAGGTGGTCAGGGTCTCAGGCCTGGTTGCTAGCCACTGTGGCCAAATGTCTGTCATCCATTTAACTCTCTCCCTGCCATCCCCTCTCCTTTCTGTCTGCCTGGCCTTCTGTGTGGCTTGCCTTTTTTTCTTTTACAAATGGCTTTCCCCTTGAGCTGTGCTACAGGTGGAATTCAGGGACTGGGACCTGTCAGAAAAGGTTCCTTCTCCAGAACCACATCCCCAGATCCCTACAAGGGGTCTGGAATTCCCCCTCCCATCTACTCATGCAAGCTGGTTGTGTTTACCTAGTGACCCTGGAGCTTAACAAGCTGAAAATCGAGTGACTAGTGGCAAGTTTCTGCTTTATATACTCTGTAGAAAAGGAGGGTAAGAGGGAGATATGTGGTTAAGAATATTGGAAAGGAGATGGCAAGAGGAATCAGCCTGAAGATTACAGTGCAGGAGGAAGAAGCCAATGGCAAGGAGCTGAAGTGGTGTGACTCTCCATGTTTTGCCTTCTGGGCTAAAGCAAAGCAAACACAATCCCGCCTAGAGGAATGCACTTACTCTAACTCTTTTTGACTGTGTTCCGCCATATTATTTTATCCCTGATGGTTTTCAAGACACCAAAGCAGAAACGAATAAGGTGGGAAAGGCTAGTAGCACACACTTCATTCTTGTTCTTCATTTTTAATTCAGAATTTATTTCTGGTGCTCCACTGGTTCAGACCTTCAATTATATTTCAGCCAGCAAATATTTTTAAAACGTTTGTGTAAAAATATAGTTAAAATGGTTTCTCATGGCTTTCTACAGAAAACATACATGGAAGAAAACAAATGAAATTTCAGACTGCGTCCAGAAAATAGAGATATTCAATATTGTGGAGTAATAGTAGGTTTATTTTTTTATTCCTTTGTTATTTGTCTTTGTGTGAATATATGCTTTGGTGATTCCAAATTAGTGTTAGAGTCTATTGAAGGAATGCTTATTCTTATGTGCTGAGCCATCCTTTTAGGCCTGTCTGTCTATCAACTATGTATCTATGTATCTATCTATCTGTCTATCTGTCTATCTATCTATCTATCATCTATTTATCTATTTATCAATCTACCTATCTACCACCCATCTATCTCTATCTATTTATCTATCTCTCATCTATTTATCTATTATCTATCACATATCTATCTATATCTATCCATTTATCATCTATCTATCCATCTATCTATCCATCCATCTTTTATCTATCTATCCATCCCTCTATCATCTATCATCTATCCATCCATCCATCTATCTATCTATCTATCTATCTATCTATCTATCTATCTATCTATCTATCTTCTATCTATCTATCTATCATTTATCTATCTATCTGTCTATTATCTATCTATCTATCATTTATCTATCATCGATCTATCTATCTATCTATCTATCTATCTGTCTGTCTGTCTATCTATCTATCTATCTATCTATCTATCTGTATTTTGTGTGTGTGTGTGCATAGGTGTTGTGTGTCGCCACATGTACCATGACACTCCTATAGGGGTCAGAGGACAACTTGTGGTAATCGTTTCTCTTGTTCCTCTATATGGGTTCTGGGAATTGAACTCTGGTCATCAGTTTTGGGAGTGAGCACCTTTACTCATGAGCTATCATGTTGACTCCAGGTTTTCAAAAGTAATACTGTTGATTAAAAATGCAATAAGTTGGAACACAGGTTAACAAAATAATGTGCACAAATGGGAAACAGTTGGTAATCGTTGGTGAAGTTAAACTTTGGTAGTTTCTGTGTGTGTGTGTCTGCATGTCTATATATGCTAATACATGTATGTACATGAGTTTGCGTGATATATGAATATGTATGATGTGCGTGCGTTCATGTTTGTGAGTGTGGATGCATATTTGCCATAGCACACATGTGGAGGTCAGAGGACAGCATTGGGGTTCAGCCTGCCCCTTCTACTTTGTTTAGATCAGGGTCACTCTTCCGTCACTTTCCACTACAGACACCAGGCTAGCTAGCCCAGGAGCACCCAAGGATTCTCTTGACTTTATTACTTACCTTTCAATAACAGCACTGGGAGTAGAGAACTGCAAAATCAACTTTTACATGGGTTCTGGGGATTTGAAATTCAGGTCCTCACACTTATATGGCAAGCAGTTACACACTGGGCCAGCCATCCAACTCAAACTTCAGAAGATTCTAATTTCCTCAGACAAATGCTCATACTTCTCATGATACCCTTTGACAAATAATCCTAAATTACCTTGACATGTATCTCTCAAATAACACTATCCTGTTACTAAATGTTCCTGCCAACAATCTAAGGAAGGGCAGGATGGGAGCAAGCCTTTACATGGGATGTTTTGTGTCCATATTTCAAAGAGAATAAATGAGAGATCTCGTCGTATATGTAAATCCTGTAATGCATAGAAAACTTGTCAAAGAAGACATTGTGTTGTTTGAAAATCTACAAATTTGAGTGACCTTGCCCTGATTTTTGTTCATGATAGGAAGATGGGTTGGACTCATTATTAGTGACTGAATGGGACTGTCATAGTATGACACTATATGTTTGTCTTCAAAATTTGATTAGTGTGTATTGCATGTAATTGTGGGTTTCACTGTGCTGTTTCCATACATGCATATAATGTACTTTGATCGTACTTACTCCACATTTACCCTGTCGTGTCCTCCTTTCTCTCTCTCTTATCCCCGTCTACTTACCAATAGTACCTTTCCTCTTTCATGTCAATTTCTTTCTGTTCTAGATTTCACACATGAGAGAAATCCTCCCTTTCTGACGTATGTGGTAATTTTGATGGAAAGGATCTTTGTTTCAAAGACTGAATTTCCTGGACACAAGTCTTGCTCTCTCCTAAGTGGTAAGTCTCACCTCCTCCCCACAGATGCAATTGTCTTATGTCCAGGGAAAGAAGACAAAGTTAAAGACTAAGTTGATCAACAATGGCCAACGCTTTCATCAATCCTGCCTCTGCACTAAAGCCTTCATAAGGCCCCAAGATTTGGGTTCAGGGTGTTCTGGGTAGCTGAATACACAGAGGTGCCTGGAGAAGGCATGGAAGCTCTGTGACCTGTCTCACATACCATTCCAATCACTGAATTATTCATCTGCATATTCTGTAATATTATTTATAATGAATGGAGACATTTAGGCAATGTTTCTCGAGTTTTGTGAGCTATCACAGGAAATGAATGTAACTCAAGAAGGAGGTTATCAGAGCCCTGATTTGTAGCTAAGTTGTATCAGCCCTCAACCTGCCATGTTTTTTAAAATAAATTAGACACCCAGATGCTGTCTGTTAGGGAATTGGTTGGTTACTGGTAGAGAGAAATGCTTACATATTTGGATGACCAGGGATGAAATAGTTTGTATGGTACCAATTGTGTGAAAAATTGGGAAAACCCTTTGTTTGTGTTTCCTATTCTTTTTTCTTAACTTTTATCGATTCTCCGTGGATTTTCCATCAAGTATCCTGATCCCGCTTATCTCCCCGTCCCCTCTTTTCTATTCTTAACAGCTACGTGCACTTGTTGTCTTCAAATTTTGCCCCATCATTGTGTTTTGAACTCTAATTTATTGTGATTCAGACATTCTACTGTATGAGGTCAATTAGAGACAGCACCGTTCACCTTTTTACTGCTAAATCTAATAGACTATTCTCTCTCTCTCTCTCTCTCTCTCTCTCTCTCTCTCTCTCTCTCTCTCTCTCTCTCTTTGGTTTTTTGAGACAAGATTTCTCTGTGTAGCTTTGAGCCTTTCCTGGAACTCGCTTTGGAGACCAGGCTGGCCTCGAACTCACAGAGATCCACCTGCCTCTGCCTCCTGAGTGCTGGGATTAAAGGCATGTGCCACCACCACCCGGCTAACAGACTATTCTTAAGCTTCATCTTACTTCATCTAGCAGGAGCTTCTGACACTGCCTGTCATTGTCTGGTCCCGGAAGAAGTTTCTCCACTTGGGAGAAAGTGGGACACCACCAACTAACGTTCTGGCCTCCTTTGTACCTTCGTCCTCATATACTGACTTTTCTATATTTGAAGGTTCTAGTCCATAATTCTCCTCTACCATACAGGTCAGTTCTGTCTCATCTTCTTAGTACCTTCCATTGTGCCTAAGTACTTTGAGTGTTTCATGGCTCTCAAACTTGTACTTACAGCAATGACCTTCCGGTACTCTGTAAAGTCAAGTATCCACCTATTTCTACCATTATTATTCAGGCAGATTAAATGTAATGATTGCAAACTGAACTCTTAATTATCATCCTCAGGTCCCAGAAATAATTATCAGTTGCCTATGCCAATCTTCTAACTTTGGGTGCTATGAACACAAACTAGGAAAAAAAAAATCTATCTTCTTTGAGCTTAACGGGTAGAAAAAAACTCTTCTTTGAGCTTATCAGGCAGAAAAAAAATTTCCCATGGAAGCTCTTGGCCTGTGGGCATTGATTCAGGACAGTCTAGATCTAAGATCGGAGAAGCAGGCAGGCATTGTCCCCGAGGTAAACAAAATCCTCTGCTCCGTCAGCAGTGCCTGAGAAACTTTCACTCTGCTGACACTACCACTGTATAGAAACATGGTACCCTGAGAAGTAGTTCCCTCTAGGACACTGAAGCCAAAGTTTAGAGAACAGAATTTTTGGGAAAGCTTAGGAATCTTTCTCTTGAAAAAAAAAAAAAAACTTTGTAAAATCTGTCTCTAAAAAGCCTTTCAGAACTTTCTCTCTGTAAAGGACAAAAATAATAATTAGTATAGGAAATCACCTGTGACAAACCTCTTAGAACAGCAAAACCACTCTAAGTTCTGTCCTTCTTTCAAGCCAGAAAAATCCTCCCTGCAATGAGGGAAGCAGGGCTTGAGTTCCCCAAAATCTCTTCTAAGCTCTGTCTCTTCTAGCCAGCAAAAAGCAGTCAGAAATCCCTCTGCAGACAGGCAGAGACCTCCCTGATGGGAAGGGCTGCTGATAAAGCGGTAAAGCCAAGCCTCTTGGCTGCAGCTGTACAGCTGCCACAGACATTATCTGGGGAAGGAGTTGGGCCAGGACCTTTCTGAAACAAATGTTTTCAGTTTGCCTCACTGACCCGGAGTGAAGCCCTAACAGTTTTGCCTAAGGCAATAAGCCACAGTCTGAGCACCGGATGAAGAGGCAAAACTGCTCTGGAGCTAGGTCAGATAAAAGATCTAATTAGAGAGGTATACCTGTTAAACGGTGGCACAGGCATCTTAAAGCAAGCTTAGGAAAGAAAAATCTCCCATTGCAAAAGCAAAACCCTGTAAAGGGAACTGGAAAGCTTGCTAGCATACCCGAAAGGTTTTCTGGGAAATGTAGCATCAATGCAGGTTTGAAACAGTATCTTATATGGTCTAATAGCTGTGCAAGAAATTTTTTGCTGAGAGCTTTATGGAAGTTCAATACGAGAATTTCACCCTCAGCCTAAAGCAAGACTTTTCAGTAGAACAAACTAAAAGTTCTGCTGTAACAGAAACATTTGTCTGAATTACGGCACAGGAGAGCTGTTATGAATTTGGGTAAAGAGACAGCGTCTAGTTAGAAACCGTTAGCAGCTGAACATCTCTGCTGGTGTTGGAACAGCTGAGAGAGCTCTGTGGCAGTAAAGGTGACTTTGGGGTGTGGTTTTGTCTCAAGAATGTTACAGTTCCCTAGCAACAAGTGTTACAACTCCATAGCAACAGAACTCACTAAATCCCAGCATTAAAAGAACCATTACCAAATTTACTCTTGTTTCAAACTCTCAAAAACTTTTAGAATAATATCAAAGCTGACTAAACTCTGAACTTTAGAAATGATTTGCATACTTCTGGTCTTGTTCATAATTTAGCTAAAAAATCTTTTCTAGATGTTAAGAAATATCTTTGCTAAGATAGTCCTATAGAGTTTCTTTAAGAAACCAAGGCAGTCCTATAATAAGCCTGTTAGAAGTAAAGATGCTAATTGTAAACTTAGGTACGGTTTCTTCTAGATGTTAAGGTTTATAAAATAGACCTAGAGAATGTAAGTAAGACTTAGGTAAGGTTTATGTGAAACCTCAATAAACACACACACACACACATACACACACACACACACACACACACACACACACACACACACACACACACCGCCACTCTGTCCCCTACAGACAGAGAGGAGCTTGAACCAGAATTCCTAAGTGTAGATAAGAACTTAGACCCCTTTTTCCCAGGTGGCATTATCAGCTACAGAAACTTAAAAAAACACAGAGTCAGGATATTCGACCATCTGGCAGAGGCTAAGTGGTCATAAAACATCCCAAACTTCCCGAACCCCGGAGACAGCTCGTAAAACTCCTAAACACGGTTGCTGAACAAATGAGAAATAAAGATAACATGAAAGACTAAAAAATAGAACTGATATGAACCAAAGAAAGGGAGGCGGGTTATGGGAAATGAATTATGTGGTCTGTGCCTTTAAGAACTAGCCTCACAGAGAAAGGGGCGCTCCTTCCAACCTCCCTGCTGTGCGTGAGAGATTTGGAACTAGCCCCCCTGCCAAGGCTTGTAAACTTCATTTGAATAAACTTTGCTTTTGCGGTCTGTACCTAAAGTCTCTGGTGGCTTCTTTGGGGATGCGATTTGGGCATAACAGTTTATAAAGTAGATATAAAGGATTGAGTAGGACTTAGGCTTTGAGGAATAGTCCTATAAAATGTAAGTTTATTATGTAGGCTTAAATGAGACTTGTGTAAGGTTTACAAAGTAGTCCTATAGAATGTAAGTTTAAACAGGTCATAGGGTTAGTCAGAAAAATGTAGGTTTAGAGTATATAGGCTTTAGGTCTAAGAATATGGTGAAGGTTGAATAGAGGGATAAGAATCCACGGCGGATGGCGGACTTGGCAGTTCCAGAAACCACCAATAGTGGCAAGAAGCAGCTCCAGATACTGTTAACTTCAAGAAGTAGCAGCAGAAAGTCATGTCCACTTCTGAAACCCATGAAATGTCATAGCTTCCCAAGCAACAGACGCCAAGAGCCAGCGAAAGCAGAGCCAGCGACTAGCGCCAAGGGTCCGCAGGTTTTCAACCGTAAAGCTAAGCTATGAGAGAGGCTAAAGATGGGCAGCAGCTCGGAAAGCCCAGCAGAGATGCCCCGCTGTGGGAAAGGTGAACAGCAAGGTTCGGCAGTCGTGGAGACTCTACACCATGAGAAAGGCCAACGGTGGAGAAAGCCCAGTGGTTTGCGTCGCCTGGGGAAAGATGAACAGTGAGCAGAGCAGTGGTGAACAGCAGAGACCACAGAGTCCAGGCTGCTTCCAGAAGCTGCTGACGTGCTGGAAAGCAGGAAGCTATGGAGGTGAGAACCGTACTCCAGGCTGAATAGCCCAGCCTGAGGCACTGCAGGAACTGCTGAGACTGACTGCAGCTGGAGCTCCCAGCAACAGGATGTGACTGCAATCATGGAATTGCCCTGAGGCTACATTCGTTGTACAACAGGACAGCATACACAGGATTCCGGGACCCAGTTTGCTGAGCACTTGGACGGTCAGCAACGCAGGTAATTGGGTTTTCCTCTCAAAGCTGGGGTTGCCTTGGGAAGGCCACAATTTCAGCTAATGGCAGCTGAAGGAGCCTTGAGCCCGTGTGGCTATGAGGTGAAGCTCTCTAGCCTGGTCTGGGAGCAAAGCGCAGCGATAGCTGAAAGTGAACATTTCAAAGAGACTTGCTTGAACGGAAAAGTTTTGGTTATGGGACTTTTTGTATTTGGAACTGTTTGCTTCAGAGTCATTACACCTCTGACAGCTATACACAGACTTAAGGGCAGCTCACAAGCCAGGCCCTGACTACGAATGCTCAGAGGAACTTTGAGGAATGGTACCAGAACTCTTTTTGAACTTTTGGACTTAAGAAGTGAAATGGACAGTAATGATTTCATTACAATGGGACAGTTTGAATATACTTATATAGATGCTATCAACAGTGATGAAACTGTTTATGTAAAAATGAAACTGCTTATAGAGAAATTTAGATTTTCCAACTAGGTTTGAGTGGTTTTTTTTTTTTGTTTGTTTGTTTGTTTGTTTGGTTTTTTTTTTTTTTGGTTTTTCCGAGACAGGGTTTCTCTGTGTAGCTTTGCGCCTTCCTGGAACTCACTCAGTAGCCCAGGCTGGCCCTGAACTCACAGAGATCCACCTGGCTCTGCCTCCCGAGTGCTGGGATTAAAGGCATGCGCCACCACCGTCCGGCGAGGTTTACTTTAAAATATAAAGAAAAGGGAGAGTTAATATTCCTCAGTATATTTAATTTTAAAAATATTTTCGTGTCACTTGAGTGAATTAATGTTATGTTTTGTATAGTTCTATTAAATTGTTCTTGGATGTAGGTTTGTAGGTTGAGATTAGGTTCGTAGGAAGGTTGAGAGTAGGAAATATAATTTTGTATAGTTCTGTTTGTTAGCATTATTATGTCAAGTTTGATGCAGTTGCATCAAGAGTTTTTTCTTAAAATATAAAGAAGAGGGACCTGTTGTAGCCCACTAGGTTTCCTGGTGGCTGTACCCAGCAGGACTGCATAAGAGGTTGATTGGACCACGGGCCTGGGTACCAGGTGACTGTAACTAGCAAGAGGGAAGTCTTTTGTCCCACCCCTCGGCATTGTTATAAATAGACTTTGGAATAAAGCTCTGGGCCGGTGGATAAGGATCCAGGCCCTCTCTAGGTTATACTGTATTTTCTATCTGTTTCTCTCCCCTCTTTATTTCTAACTAAGTCTCTTATCCCTCATTCCTCAAGAGTCCCTGGGGTAAATAAGTGTGGGGGCTGGTCGCCCTCACCCAATACACCGGGAAATTATCCCCGTGTCGTCGCCGCTGTCCACCTGTTCCAATTCACTAAGTGCTTTACTCTGAGTCACTGTTCTACCATTTCCTTTCATGTGATAGTTTTCTAAATTACAATTTATGAGGCTGGGGAGGTGAAGCCACCATTGATATGCCTGCTGTACAGGCATGAAGACCTGTGTTCAGATCCCAGCACCTATGTAAAATGTTCGGCAGATGGCCATGGGTCTTCTGTAATCCCAGTGCTGGGAAAGCAGATGAGGAGGATTCCTGGGTTTTGCTGGCCAACCAGACTAGACAAATTGGCAAGATCCAGATCCAGTGGGAGACCATGTCTGAAAAAGTACAATGGAGAGTGACTGAGGAAGATAACTGATGTCAACCTCTGGCTTCCACAATACGTGTGCACACATACATATATAGCTATGCACATATGCATGCATACACTAACACATAAATAATTAAAGCAAAATATAATTTATATCACATCAATATGCTCACAGCTGTCCAGCTGCTTACCGTTTCACTACAAGTAAATGATATATATTCACTACTGCGACATCCCCTTGCATGCCTAAGTAGATGAAATTATCTTCCAACCTTTCCTAATCTCAAGTCTGGTATGATGGCTTGCCTCTCTAATTCCAGCACTTGGAAGATGGAAATGAGAGTATCAGGAGTTCAAGGCTAGCTTCCACTATATAGCAAGTTTAAGGCCAGGACCAGATACATGAAACCTTATTTCCAAAAGCAAATCAACATTAACTACACATATACACAGACACAGACACACAAAGACACACATAGACACACACACACACACACACACACACACACACACACACACACACAAACACACACACACACCCCTCACATCAAACCACAATACCAAACCAACCTTTCCTATCTCTGTCTCACTGCTCTTGCTATTCCTGTAACTACTAAGCTTATTACTGCTATAGGGCTTTAGATTGTGCAAATTCTTCTCCTTGGAAAATTCCTTCCCTGTATCTAATGCTGGCTAAGTCCCTCACTGAGAATCCTAATATCATTTTCTCTGAGAGGCATTCCCTCATCATCCTATCAAAAATGAACCACCACCGTTCTCATTCTTGATATCCTGCTTTGCTTTCTTTTGTAGAATTTATAATTATTTGATGAGTACACCATCTGTCTCCAACACCAGAAATGAAGGCAAATATTTTTTATTGTTCAATGCTGTATCTCCAGTACTTATAACAGTACATGGCAGATAATAGGCTTCTAAAATTAATTTCTGTAAGGCATACATGTGATATAAATACTTAATTGTGTTTGCAAACACTTTTTCTATAACTGAAGACATAATATGACGCAATATATTATGATCTAGTAAATACCAATCCCATGTTTTTTCAGCCTGTACCTTGTAGACATGAAAGAACAGACTGGTAGAATTATCAGCAAGGATTCTAAAACCTACTGTTGCACATTGTGCATTGGGTTTGTAGTGAGAATTGAGGCTCTGGAGGACAGCCTATTCCTTGCCTTTGAAGTAGTTACATGAAGTGAATGTTTTGGGTACAGGACACACTATTTACAAATCAGTCTTTGAAAGCATCAGAGGAGGAGGAGGAGGAAGAGGAGGAGGAGGAGGAGGAGGAGGAGGAGGAGGAGGAGGAGTAGGAGGAGCAGGAGGAGGAGGTGGAGGAGGAGGAGAGAAAAGAGAGAGAGAGAGAGAGAGAGAGAGAGAGAGAGAGAGAGAGAGAGAGAGAAGAAGATTGCTTGTTACATCCTGAACAGTGATCTCTCTCAAGACAGTGCTTTGCTCTTCAGCTATAAGGTATATTAAAAAATAACAATTTAATGATTTTAAGAATTATTTTCTAATTGATGCCCTACGTAAAAATGTAAAGCCTTGATCTTTAGTGGGTTACTATGAAAAGTGTTTTGTTGCTTTGATGGGTGGGATTATAGAATAATAAAGATTTGATCTGCTCAAATAGAGACAAATTTTGAATTGTGTAAACTGTGCACAGATGCTGAAATGTGAGAGGTGATTTTTGAATGTATGATTTGAATGTAGATATTAGTATGGAATCTCTAAGGCAAATTCTGTAGCTTGGATAGCACTTCAGGAAACTTGCTTGCCAGATGAACTCAGGATACCATATCAGAAACCATCTAAAGGGGGAATAAAGAATAAGATGACTCTTATGCTTTAATAAGATTTGTTGAACATATTCTGTAAATATTAGTAAACACTGATATCAGCATGCAATCTTAGCAGGATGTAAATATAATAATGTTGTATCTAACAGAGTGCTTAAATGATATGTTAAAATAGAGATCCCACCAGTGTTTAATTTGCATACTATTACCTTAATCATTCAGCATGTACCTATATTCCTTATGTCTTACTTTTGCATGAAATTATTTGCTTGATTTGATTAGTGGCAGCCATGATAAATTTGTGTGGTTCAAAGTTGTTTGTTTTAAAGTATGTGAAATCATATTCAGAATTCCTTACCTGCTTATTTATTGTGGGGCACGTTATTTACATGTTATTATCAAAAGCACATTTGACTCACCACTAGTTCATAGGCTGATTGCAGTGTTAGTGAGGCATGAATCAATCTCAGCATGCTATTAGGTCTCAAAACCTGGCAACTTCCCGACATTCTGATTTCGATGCTGAGTCATGGCCATACTCCAGATACTATGAATAGTTTACACGTGTTGGATGGTGTACTTGAAAGATAGTGATCCAGCAATGCTCTTGAGTCACGTCCTAAAACCATGACTAGAAGCACTAGAAGTACTTCAGACTAACTGATGCAATTGAGAACAGCATCGTAGGGATAACTTGTATGAAAGACAATGGACCATCTCTAAGACTGGTTGGAAGACTGTTCTCTGTTTAAAAGGTGCATGGGATTTCAAAAAAGATAAACATCTTTGCTTGTTTAGCTTTTATGACCTTCAGAAATGTTTTTTTCTAAACTTCAAATGCCTCCTTTTTAATATTGAGGTGATAAAATCAGCTATCAACACTTGAGAAATTTAAATGTAGTAATCTGTATGAAGTATTGGGTACAGAGAATGACCCTTGGTAAGGGCTAAGTAAACTACAGAGCCTATGATGTTTTGTAAGGTCATATGGCAAAGTTGCTATTAGAGCCTCAAATTCTCAAATTCGTTTCTTGTTTCACCTGCAGATCACAATTAATCAAGGAATCAAAGTCCCCCCTTTCCTTTTCTTTTTCTTTCTTTCTTTTTCTTTCTTTCTTTCTTTTCTTCTTTCTTTTTCTTTCTTTCTTTCTTTCTTTCTTTCTTTCTTTCTTTCTTTCTTTCTTTCTTTCTTTCTTTCTTTCTTTCTTTCTTTCTTTCTTTTTGTTTTTTTGAGACAGGGTTTCTCTGTGTAGCCTTTCCTGGAACTCACTTGGTAGTCCAGGCTGGCCTCGAACTCACAGAGATCCGCCTGGCTCTGCCTCCCGAGTGCTGGGATTAAAGGTGTGCACCACCACCGCCCGGCTTCCTTTTCTTATATTAACATTTTACTTCTTCCCATGTCCTGTTATAAATTGCTTTTATATTTTTAGATATAATGAAATGTGAATAGAAAATATCAAATTTTGTAACACTAATCCTTTTAACCCTGAAGTATTCTTTAAAAAGCTACTTATTGACACTATAAAATTCCATTAGTTTGCTTATAATAAATAATTATTTGTCTCTGGAACTTAGTCACTTCCTTTGCAAGCAACTACAATGGAAAAAAAAAACATGGTGATTTAAGTAGTTTAGAATAAAGGTATTATTTACTTTATGCCCACATAGAAAAGCGTTGTTTTCTTTTATCAACAAAGCACCACATTATATATTATTGCACTAGAACAATGGTTCTCAATTTGTGGGTCATGACCCCTCAGGGTGGAGGGTGGCTGAATGGCCCTTTCACATGGGTCGCCTAAGACCCCTGGAAAACTCAGATACTTACATTACAGTTCATGACAGTAGCAAAATTATAGTATGAAGTAGCAATGAAGTCATTTTGGCTTGGAGGTGACCACAGCATGAGGAACTGTATTAGAGGGTCGTTGCATTAGGAAGGTTGAGAAGCACTGCCTTAGATCATTTTCTGTCTCTTCCTCCCTTCACCTCCTGTTGTCAACTGTATGGCTTTTGTCAACTGTGGGACCTTGTGCCGACCACATCACTTCCTTCTTACTGTTTGCAACACTGATTCTCCAAATCTACTGGCTAAACTATTTTTTAAAAAAACTACTTTTAAACTCCTGGAATCTCAACAAATACAAAGAACTATTGTCATTAAATATCAATACAGGCAGAATAAGGGATCAGCAAAGGTACTTGAAACTGGAGATTAATTATAAGTGCCTAGTTATCAACACTGGGATATAAAATCTAACAGGGGGCAAGATAGAAGCAAGTTATTTTCAAATTCTCACTAGTGGCAAGATCCTTGCAAGTAAGCCTCTTTCATGTTTATAGAGCAATTTATTATTTTCAGAGTACTTGGATATACATAATCTGATTTGATCGTCGAGAAACCCCAGCCAGGCTTGTATTATTATCTCTATTTTATAGGTGGAAGATATAATTTACTTCTAAGCCACTAGTTTAAGAACCAATAAAACATAGGTGGTTATTCATACTAGTAAACTTCTCAGCTATAAACTTATTAGTTTCCCCCAAATAGTAATTGTGAGCTGTTAAAATACTTTGTCATAATTAGAAATTTGCCCTAGATGGCATTTAGCACCACCCAGAAGCTTTCCTTGCTTGTGATTTGTGGAATCTTTGTCCTGGCCCTCTAGCTATTTCAGGAACACCTATCTTAAGTTTTTCAGTGTTCTTATTATCTGGCAGGAAGGAAAACAGTAGAGATTCAATTTAGTGTCTAATGTGGAGAGGAGAGGACAAAGAGGGCTTGTGATAACTGCCTGTGATAATACATTTCTTGAAAAGGCATATTATTGGTAAGTACCTGGAGCTTTTCCAGTAATGCAAGGATTATCCAGCCAATTCTTGATGTGTGTGCATGTGAATGCATGAATGACTCTCCTCTCTGTCTCTCTCTGTGTCTCTCTTTGTGTGTGTGTGTGTGTGTGTGTGTGTGTGTGTGTGTGTGTGTGTGTGGGTGGGTGTGGGTGTGGGTGTGGTTGCTGGTGATGGAAACCAGAGCCTTGCTCAGGCCAGGGAGACTTTCTAACACTGAGTTCAATCTTCAGCCTCAGCCTCAGCCAAACCTTAGAGCAAAGGAGATTTGTTGTAATATTTAGAGGTGGGGAAGGAAGGCTGAAAAGAGGAAATCAGTGTAGGTTTGCCATTCCGAAGGAGACTGCCAACGAGAACCTGTGTCAGCAATGGTGTTACATAAAACCAAGTGGGTAGAAACAGGAAGTTGCCTTTCTTATCTCTCTTAGGCATGGAAAATACCTAGCAGTGATTTTTGTCCATAGCTCTGGTTCTACATTATTTAGATTTAAATCCTTGCTTCAGCATTTACAGTCTGTGTGACCTGAGGCATGTTGTTCAACTTCTGTGTGTCTCAGCCTCTAGTTTCTAAGATGTCATAAAATAGTATGAATGGCCAAGCATGATTTTAAGAGTTGTGTGAAAAAATGCCTGTAAAGTGCATAGTACTCAGGATGCATTGTAGGAGATATTATTACAGACAGTGTGACTTGCTATTTGGTTCTTATGCAAGATAAAAGATTTATTTGGATATTACCAGGCAAAACGATACAAACAAACAAAATCCCCTATATTCAATGCATGTTTATAGACGTTTTCCTATATGAGAAATATAATATAAAAAGTAAATGGTATGGTAGCTGGCTTGAGTAGGGACAGTAGGTTGCAGAAAATTGGGTGTGCTGAGGTTTTTGAACAATAGGTGCAGACTAACTTCTTAGGTCAAGAAAATGAAGTGGCTAGTTGCTGAAAAGATGTCCAAAGACCTGGTTTTTAGTCCTTCATCTGCCACTGATAAGTTGTACAGATTTGGACAGCTAGTCTTCCTCTTTGGCTGTTGTTAGGTCTTCATTAAAAAATAATTGGATTTCTGTCCAGATGAGTTGTTTGATATGTGTTCAGTATGTCAGAGACATTTCAGATTGTGTATGTGTGCGTTCATTACTTCCCCTTCCTTTTGTCTTCAGGTTTCCATCTACCTTGTGAAGAATTCCTGGAGCCAGTGCACGAGTGCCAATCTCAGTGCGTTAGTGATAGTCCTGCAACCAGGAAGCCAATGATAGAATTGTCTTTCTGTTCCTTTGGGAAGGCCTAGGTTGGCTCCAAGGTGTAACTCAGGAACTTATGTTAAAAACTTATTCACAAATGGCTCCAAGAGCCATCTATCCTAATTTGTATGCTTAAGTGTTTTGGACTGATATAGAAAATGGTATTTAATAGCTGGAGTCCAATTTCAGTAGCCAGTGGGTAGAAATGAGACAGATGATTTTAAAACTTTCTACTAAGATCCAGTAATTTGATCCCAAGACTCTGATGGGTCACAGTTGAAGTTTGTCAATATTGGAATGTTTTAGGTGAGCTGGTTGAAGTGGGTGGAATAACAGAAGAGCTGTACCTTCCACTTAAACTGTGAAGGAGAGCAGAAAGGTGGTCCACAAATCATTAAATGCATAAGCTTTAATTCTCAAATTTCCATGACATAGTTAGTCCCAAGAATACAGATTCAAAGAGAAATGTGCAAAATTAAGCATGGTATTTTCCCCTAAATTATAATTTAATTTTCTTCTTCTATTTTTGAGATTATAACAATTCCATCTTCCCCCTTCTCTTTCTTACATACAAAATCTCCCATACACCTCTCCTTGTTCTTTTTTAGTTCATATCCTCTTTTTCATTAATTGTTACAATCATATCTGTATAGCTCTTTCCAAAGCTCAGAAAACACAGTGGAAAGGATGTAGGAGCCTGAATATGACAAGACACACAGTAAAATGTCTTCTGGATATGACATAGCCATTGGACTCATTGAAGATGTGGCTATTTGAATAAGACCCGCAAAGACGGGGAAATGGGCTCTTCTTGAGCAACTCACAACAGTTAATGGTGGTTGGGGAAGAGTGTATCATTTTCTTTGGCAATGTAGCCACTGATAAGTTGCCTCTGCTCCAGTAAGTAATCTCCCATCTATGCTCATGTATACAGCACTAACTAAACTCACTTTGTCATAAGCAGAAAAAAGACACAAGTGTAGACGGAAGAATTGTTGAGAAGTGTTTCAGCAGGAGGGAGGGAGGTTAGCAGAGGGAAATGGAGGTCCAAAAATTACTAAAATTCATTATATACATGTATAAAATTCTCAAATAATTTAAAAATGAAAAAAAAGATTTTAAAATGAAGTAGCTAATTGTATGTGTTAATCCTCTAAATTTTGATCATAAAAACAGTGTTCTTCAGATCTAGGAAAGCTCACCTTGCATCCTGTGGCAAAGAAATGCTCTTAGAGTTTAGAAGAGAAAAAGAGAAGTCCCGATTTTCCCTTTAGATGTATCACTCCTCTTGTGAGTGGTGTGGACAATGTGTTGGAGACAGGAATGGCTGTATAAGGTCCTTGATGACAAGATCAGTTAGAGTTAAGAGTTGTGATGAGGAGACAGGGTGGAAGAGGTGAAGAAGGCTTAAATGCTGAGAGGTGGCAATGATATGTACTGATAGGAAAAATGGGCAAATCTGGGATAGTGGAGAGCAGACAGTGATGACTTAAGAGTTATGAAGAAATAGAACAAAGTTCTTAGTTTTCTGAGGTCTTCATGTAGAGTTTTGAATTTGTTACAGAGTCAGATTATTTCAAATACTGTTATTTTTCTTAGAAAATAGCATACCTCAGTATGTTTTGTTTACATCTAGGAGAAATGATTACTATGAATATACGGGTGTCCAAGTTTCTCCTATGCACTAGTAGGGACATTCTGCTGGGTTTGATTTCAGTAGGAAGGCTTCTGGAAGCCCCTATATCTTAATCAGAGTATCAATAAGTGTGTTTGGTTGAGATTTTACAGTTTTCTTTATTTGGGTTAGTTTGGATTCTTAGGGGACCAGAATCCTCTTGTTGCAACTGCATTCAGTCCGAAGTTGATTTCCATTTCCATGGTTCAAGCGGTACAGTTTCTCGTTTCGGTAGAAAGTACACAGAGAACTCCCAGAAATATTATTAGTTACACTCACCCACACGACTATTTAAGTATGGTAAAGTCAACCTGTTATCTTCTCCCTTCTTAGAGTGGAGCCTTCATCACACTAAATCCTGGAGAAATGGCTTTTGTGGGTGTGGATACCAGATGCCTGGGTCTCTTTCTTCTTTGCACAATAATTGGACATTCTTTGGAGATAAAAGGTAAATGAATAAATTAAATTTCTTTTAATGGAGTAGTCTTAAAGAATACGAATGGTGTTTTCACTCTGTATCATGAAAGTGTAAAACCAGTAGATAACGTTATTAGTAATGTTTCCATGATATAAAAAAATATGTTCTTGGTAGTTACTCACATGTATAAGGTAACTAATGATCATGCTCTCTTAGGTAAAATGCCAAATTATAAAATAATTTCCAGACCTCTTGTATAGGATTCTTTGAGGAAATGAATAAGTATTTGAAAATTATGTTCTTCTAGCACAACTTGAGTCTTATGGCAATTGGATAAAACAGAAAATGGAAGTTTAAACTAAAGTATACAAATAATCTGAATTTCTCAGCATCTAATGGAACATTGAATTTGACACAGATTTCTAACCTTAAGGATGAAAACCACAAGGATGTTGTGTCATTCTCAATGGAGAATTTGATCAGAATCCCTAGTCAAGGTGAAGTACTGAATCAAACAGCATTCAACAGAGAGAATTAGCCAAATGATATCATGAAGGCAATACTATAGTGCTACTTGACTTGTTACTTAGAAAGTTTATAGGAAGGCTTGGTTTGCTAAACTCAGGGAGCTATATATTCAATTAACTCCACGGACTACTCACAAGACATGCTTTAAGGTGCTCAGGCATAGTAAATATATTTTCCCACCTTTTTTCACGTCTGTCACAATTTTTTATGCGGATCATAACAAGATACTGAATTATTATTGATTGGTTCCCACTACTAGAAACATTTATATATCTATCATTTATATAATATTATACAAATTCTGGTGTATATGTTCACCAAGAAGGTTCCACAGCAAGTGTATTTCTGTGCAACCATAGTTCCTAGAGAGGCAAAAATCACATTTTGCTTATGTAGTTTCTTTAAAAAAGATAGCTACACAGAAAAATTATGGACTTCAACAGATTTATTTATATAACAGAAAATTATCCCTTTTCCAATGTACCATTTGAAGATTATTTTAGTATATCCACAAAGTTATGAAACCACTACTGCCATCAATTTCCAGAATTCCTTCACTCTCTTCCAGAGAAACCCTGTGCCTGTGGTGACCACTAATCTACTGTCTTCACCTATGGTATTTAAATGAAATCACTGGATATGTGGTTTTATGAGACAGGTTCCCTTCACTTAGCATAATGTTTCAGGGTTTTTCTAATTATAGCCTTTTATCAGTGCTTTATTCTTTTAATAGTTAAATAATATCCCATCATATAGAAATGCTTGAATTTTTATCCAGTAATCAGGTGATGGGCATTTGAAAATTATTCACATTCAACAATATTCATCATAAAATACAAGATAAATATAAATATTTTCTTAATTTCATTTCAGTTAATCCTCCTCAGGATTTTGAAATAATGGATCCCGGATTACTAGGTTATCTCTATTTGCAATGGAAACCTCCTGTGCTTATGGAAAACTTTAAGGAATGCACATTGGAATATGAGTTAAAATACCGATATGTTGACAGTGACGATTGGAAGGTAAGTGAATCATGGCTTGCAACATCAGAGTGAGCTGATCATTAGATCTTTTCTTGTAACCCTGACTCTATTAACCACTACTTTGTGTGCCTTAACTGTTCTATCAGTATATGAAAGCTGTCATGTGAGTTTCTGTGCATCTTCATGAATATATTTACACCTTGTCCATTAGTAAGACAACCCTTGGAAGTTCAAGAAAGAAAACTAGGTCTCATATAACTTGAAGAACATTTGTGTATTTTGCTGTACATTTACAGTTTCTTGTTATATCAGTTCATTTTCTACAATTCTAACAAAATATCTGATGTTGAGTTAAATCTTCACATACACATTACAAAACACAGCATTGTTCTTTACATGTATGGCAAGATTTCATTGAATGCTTATTGAATTGTCAACTATTTATACAGCAACTATTGTGTTCATTCAGAGCTCTGTTGCAGGGGCTATCCCATTGGCTCTGTAATGCAGATAGGTAGTTTCAATGAGCAATTCAAGTTCAATATTTATTGAATGAAGTTTTAGACAAAATACTTGGTAAGTTTCAGAAACATAAGACTCTATCGTAGATGATTTTATCCTTTAAAAACTTACCAATTGTCCAGTTTTCTTCAGATACCCCTGAGACTTTTTCTATTTTATGGGATTCCTGAAAGTTTCCTGGAAGTGACAAATGATTGGCCATGCAATACACATATTGTTGAAAATTATCTATTTAACTCCAAGTTGTTAACAGCTCATGCCCCATCACAGAGCCTTTCCCCTTACTAAATGTTTTCTATTTTTTTGTTTCAAATGACCTTATCAAATAATATCATCTACAGAGGTGATCTCTGCCAGAAATACATCTGGGGTACTACAGTGAATAATTATCTTAGATTTTAATAATTGTTGATTCTTACTAATGTGGATCACCTTTCCATATATTTCTAAAATGGACTGTGTTTCATCTTTTTATCAAATAGACCATCATTACTAGGAATCTAATTTACAAGGATGGGTTTGATCTTAACAAAGGCATCGAAGGAAAGATACGTACGCATTTGTCAGCGCAGTGTACAAATGGATCAGAAGTTCAAAGTTCATGGATGGAAGCTTCCTATGGGATATCAGATGCAGGTTAAAACAAAGTCTCTCTTTTCACATTTCATACTCTTAGGAAAAAATCCATGTAGAGAATAAGTTCCCTAACACTTATTTAGATGATTGTATACACAGTAAATCATGTGATGATTGCACAAAAAATAGAATCTTTCTTAGCATAAGTGTCTTGGGTTTCTGAACTCATTAAACCAACAAACTTTGTTTTTAGTAAATCTACATCTTATTAGTAGAGTCCTCAGCATGGAGCCATATTAGTAAACATGAATGGGTATTTGCTCAATCGCTGAGAACATCTTGTAATAATTAATTTAATACTGAGACATAAACTAGCATCAGTAAACAAGCCCTCAAATGTTTTCAACTTTGCAATATCCTCCTTACAGTGAAGTGATTTCTGATAGCTTCCTTTTGCACTGTTTCTCATTATGCTGATTGCTAAATGGAGTAGCAGGGCCAAAGGAAATAAAATTGCATAGTGGTTACACAGAAGATTTGTCACCATGTCTCTCAAGTATTCATAGTTTGTTCATTTCCTAGGAAGCCTGGAAACTAAAATTCAGGATATGAAGTGTATATATTATAACTGGCAGTATTTGGTTTGCTCTTGGAAGCCTGGCAAGGTAGCACATTCTGATACCAACTATACTATGTTTTTCTGGTAAGTATTTTTATACTTAGAATCTCTGTCAAGATTAGCTCACAGTACAATCAACTATATTCCAACTGAATTACAATCACTTTCTTCACCAGAGTTTTATTTATGATGATAATTATTCATAATTATGTGAGAATTTCAGGCTGAAGATACTGCAAGGCATCCATCCTGTGACTATTTCTATACAGGATGAAATATTATATCCTACACATAGCCAGGTTTATAATCTAAAAGTTTGCATATATTTTATACACTTAGCTTTTAAAAGCAGTTATCTGTTAAACTGAATCTTCTTGCTGTTTCTTTCGTGTCTGTTCCTGAAGCTTTTACACACAGAGCCATTTAAAGATTTCATTTCCTGTGCATGTTTAATATTTAATACATTCTGGTCACACTCACCCTCCCCCATTTTGTTTCCTTCCCTCCCTCTCAACAAGCCCCTCCTACTTTCGTCTCTTTGTTTTAATTCTCATGTTGGGGTCAGCTGAGTTTAACTAGGGCCACCTGTGTGGGCATAAGTGCGGAGCATGGGTGACTGATCAGTGAAAACACAGTCCCGCTCTGCCAGCAGCCAGTTCCTTAATTGCTTTGTGGTAAGACAATCACCACATTCTGACTTTCTTTTGCTAAGTTGCACATCTGTTTTTCATTTCCCACATCTACTGTAAGAACCTTCCTTTAGACTCCTCCCATTCCTTACCTGGATGACTGCCGGGACCTCCCAAATGGTGGTTGCTCTGATTGCAGCATTTTTTTTTTCATTTTTTTCGAGACAGGGTTTCTCTGTGTAACAGCCCTGGCTGTCCTGGAACTCACTCAGTAGACCAAGCTGTCCTTGAACTCACAGAGATCTGCCTGCTGCTGCCTCCCTAGTGCTGGGATTGAAGGCTTGAGCCATCGCAGCCTGGCTGATTGCAACATTTTTCCTTCCTGCTTGTTTTGCACATTGTAGCTACCTTTTTCTTCCTTGTGATTTTTATACACCACCCCCTAGACCGTATAACCCCAGTGGCTACACATTATGCCCAGGATCAAATCTAGGTTGCCTTTCAAGTTTTTACCTCACTGCATTACTACCTTTCCAAAACTGTAGTCTGCTATGGCCAGTGCCAGTACTCTATTCAGTGTTGACTCATCTCGACATTCTTTTTCATGACTTTTGTGCGTCCTGCAATCTGGAATGGCCTCTGGCTCACCCTTTTACCAGTTCTTTTTCATCCTTCCAGGCCTATGAGATGACTAAATTCATTGACCCTTGGCTGATCATGCCATTTTCTGTTCACCTTTGCGGCTGAACTATTGCTTCTTACAGCTCTTTCTTTGTTGTTCATGTGGTGCTTAAACATATCTCTATGTATAGTTTGTCTCCTCAAGTTCTTTTTTTTTTTTAAAGATTTATTTATTATGTATATACAGGCCAGGAAAGGGCACCAGATTTCATTATTGATGGTTGTGAGCCACCATGTGGTTGCTGGGGATTGAACTCAGGTCCTCTGGAAGAGCAGCCAGTGCTATTAACCTCTGAGCCATCTCTCCAACACCCCCACCCCTTTTTAAAGACGCCTTTTTTTGTTTTTGTTTTTCACGATGGAACTTCGGTGTGTAGTTTTGGTGCCTGTCCTGGATCTCACTCTGTAGACCAGGCTGGCCTTGAACTCACAGAGGTCCGCCTGACTCTGCCTCCCGAGTGCTGGGATTAAAGGCGTGTGTCACCAAAGATGCCTTCTCCTCAAGTTCTTTAAAGATTGGTGGACGTGAACCAATTCTTACCTTTCTCTTACCTGCCTACAGAAGGCACAGTGGATTAATACTAAATGTTAACTAAATGAATGAAAATGATGATAACATTGATAAATGGAAAAACATCAGAAATTATGCATTTACTAAAGAAAGACAGAGCAAGAGAAGACAAAATTGTAGTATTTGTGATCTTTAAGCTCAAACTGTGATTGTATCTTTTAAAAGAAAAGCATGATATATAAATGATTGGGTATAATGGGTTAATGCTTTTGAGAATTGGGCTCTAAACCCTGCTCTGGCAGCAAGTATCTGGGTAGATTTGGGTAGACAATTCCTATGGGGGAAATGTTTGACTTTCCATATCTTGAATTGGATGGATACATTTCTAATTTTTTGGTCACTAAATCAATAAATATTAAACATTTATTAAATGAAAGACATTGCTCTTGATTTTAAAAGACAACAAACACACTTCACGTTGTCATTCATGCTTAACACAACCTTATCCTTACTTAGTGGAATGGGGAGAAATAAACCTTAACATTTTACAGATTGTGAATCATTTTTCACTGACAAAAAGTCACGAGTCAGTCTTCGTAAACTCGAGCATCAGTTGGACATAGTGATGTATATCTGTCATCCCAGAATTTGGGAGGGTAATGTATAACAATCATGAGTTTGACACTAGGTCCCTGGGCTACATATTAAGTTCCAGGTTAGTGTATAGTGAAATCCTGTGTCAAAGCACAATAAATAAACAAAGTCAGTCATAGATAAAAAGTCTCCCAGGCTGTAAGCAGGCAATTTAACCAGGAGAATACAAATTAGAAACCCTTTCCTAAAGTAGGACACTTAGTATAAAGTTCATTTAACAGAGTCTAGATATTTTCAGTAGCTCCTTAACAGCTGTTACGTTGGTCTTATTTCAGAAGGGATTTTTGGCTGCTTTTTAAGCCAAAGTTACATTTTTCACTACAAGCTAGTCTTTAGAAAAATATATCAGGAATTATTGCTTTATAAATCAGTTGCTGACAACTCCTTCCATTTCCATCAGCTGTATTGCTGAAACAAAGCTAACCTTAAATGACATGGTAAAATTTCTTAAGACAAAGGGAAAATTACACTGTACTTGACAAACTACTTTACCTTGTTCGTTTCACCCCCTTCTCTAGCTGGTTTTTCTCAGACTTACAGAGTAGTGTATTATAACATCTGTAGCTGAAGAGTTTCTCTCCAGCTCCCGCCAAGCCCCAGCAGGTCCACAGCCCACTTATAAAATAAACATACAGACTCTTAGATTATTTAAACTGTTTGGCCTAATGGCTCAGGCTTCTAGCTATCTAGTTCTTACATCTTAAATTAACCCATTTCTATAAATCTATACCTTGCACGTGGCTCGTGGCTTACCAGTATCTTAGATGTTGGTACTCATGGCGGTGGCTGGTAGCATCACCTCACTCAGCCTTCCTGTTCCCAGAATTCTCTTCTCTGCTTGTCCCACCTATACTTCCTGCCTGGCTACTGGCTAATCAGCATTTTATTTATACAGAGCGATATCCACAGCACAGAAGATTTCTTTTTATTTTATAAAACTTAGGAATGTTTTATATCTGCTTTTAAATCTTCTTTCACTTCAAATAATTTTCTCAGTCAAATATTATCAAGGCTACCTTACTATTGCAAATCTTTTGAGTCAACAAAAACTAAATTCATGAATAATGATACTTGAGTTTCTTTGAGATGTTATGAAGATTCATATTGAACTGAAGCTCCATAAAATCAACTATGTCTGTTTTTCTTGCTGGTGAATACACAGTACTTATCATTGCATGTAGCAAATAGCATTTTTCTTCATATTGTATCCTTTTTATAACAACGTTTTTTGAGAATTTGTACATGAGTACCGTATTCACATTGTTTCTACCTTTCTCTCTCCTCCCTACAATTGCTCTTGTGACCTCTCAAATTCATGACCTCTTTTAAAAATTGGTATTGTTACATATGTATATGTATTTGTATGTGTTTATCTCTATATAAATATATATATAATTTACTGAATCAATATACTGTGCTCATATGTATATTTCAGATAATATCGTAAAATGATTTAAAACTGATCACTGGGATTAAAAAAAAGATGCTACTAAGCAATTCCTGAAATATTTCTTTTGTTATAGGTATGAGGGCTTGGATCATGCCTCGCAGTGTTCCAATTATCTCCAAGATAATGAAAAAAATGTTGGATGCAAACTTTCCAACTTGGAGTCATTAGACTATAAAGACGTTTTTATCTGTGTTAATGGATCCTCAAACATGGAACCTATCAGATCCAGCTATACCGTTTTTCAACTTCAAAATATAGGTGATGTGAACAAATAATGTGAACTTCAAATCCATTCATTCTAGTTTTGGCTGTTTCTAAGGGAGCAGGAGAGGCAAGAGGAGAGAATGAGATTTACAACAGCGATTGAAGTACAAAACCAGAAACATAAAGGCCGTAGAGTAGACGAGGAAGTAGAGACGTTATTGAGTGAAATATAAAACAGCGTTATTTTTAGAGATCATAATTCATTTTCCAGCTTGAAAGAGTCTCTGCTATTTAGTGTCAGTGAATTACTAGTTGTAGACTCTATTAACCTTGGTTTCAAATGACAAACCAATGAAAACCAAAACATTTTTATGCCTTCTGAATTTGTATTCTTCATTTTAACAGTTGTAAGAATGAGAGGTTCTAGAACTGGACAGACCTAGCTTTGAACTCTGGGTCTACCATTTTCTTTTTCTTTTTTCCTTCCCTTTCCTTTCTCTCTCCTTTCTTTCTCTCTCCTTTCTTTCTTCTTTCTTTCTTTCTTTCTTTCTTTCTTTCTTTCTTTCTTTCTTTCTTTCTTTCTTTCTTTCTCTTTCTTTCTTTCCTTCCTTCCTTCCTTCCTTCCTTTCTTTCTTTCTTTCTTTCTTTCTTTCTTTCTTTCTTTCTTTCTTTCTTTCTGTCTTTGTTTCCTTCTTCCTTCCTTCCTTCCTTCCTTCCTTCCTTCCTTCCTTCCTTCCTTCCATTCTCTTTCTCTCTTTATTTCTTTCTCTCTTTCTTTTTAAGACATGGTCTCACTGTGTGGCACAGGCTGTCCTGAAACTCACTCTGTAGACCAGGCTGGCCTGGAACTCAGAGATTCACCTGCCTCTGCCTCTCAAGTGCTGGAACTAAAGGTGTGTGCCTCCACACCCTGGGGTCTACCATTTTCTAATTGTATGAGTTTGGGTGATTGACTTAAGGTCTCTGTTTCAATGTCCTTGTCATGTACATGAAGACAGTGGAAGACCACACAACACCCTGGTGCAATGTCAGATGTATGGATCATAAGATTAGTTAGAAAGTGTTCACAATAGTAGTAGTTGTGGTTTGGTTGCAGTTTAAAAAGTTGCAAAGTGGGGAAATGATTGCGATAATTTGGGTCTTCTTATTTTTCTTCTGGGCCTTAAATGTTTATCACTGTGCAATTTATTAAGAACAAATGAACAAAAGTGAGTTTCCCAAATAACCAAATTTCTCAAGAAGTTCATCTTGATGGGCAAGCAACGTTGGTCTTCAGTGACATCATGAGAATAATCTTGAGCCACTTGGTTTGTCCCTGAAAGTTTGTGTTGGAGTGTCCCCAGCTTTGGATGAGGGCTGCTGCTACCTTAGCGACTTTCATGCTGAAACAGTCGCCTTCTGCTTTTTAGTTAAACCGTTGCCACCAGAATTCCTTTATATCAGCGTGGAGAATCCCACTGAGATGAGAATGAAATGGAGCACACCTGGAGGGCCCATTCCACCGAGGTGTTACACTTACGAACTGGTGGTCCGAGAAGACGGGATTTCCCGGGAGGTATGCTGTACTTACCTGCTCAAATCATAAAACTAACATTGAATTATAACAGGGTACCGGAGAATCCAAATCTGTTGCTGCTCAAAAGAGCGACGGACCATGACAAGTATTTCTGTTTACTTTCCAGAAGGCTAAATCCAGTGGACAAAGGAAATATTTTTAAAAAGTACAGCTAAATCATGCCAATTTTAAAGTTGCAAAAGATCCTGGAGTCAATCTAGTTACTTGTTTCCAATTTTATCTTAATAAATTAAATTACAAAACCACCCATGAACACAGAAATCACTTCTTGAGATACAACCATGAGGTCAAAATTAAGAGTCCTCAGGAGTGCAAGAGATTTCCTAGAGAGGTGGGGCTTGTAACAGGGATGATGGTTGTGAAATTAATTACTTCCAAACATCAAGGATTTGGTGACTTCTTTAACCCCACTTTGGTGTATGTTGCTTTGATTTATTTGTTTCCAATTTAGAGATTGGTAGAGACAAGAAGGTGAACTACTGGTTCTCAATGATTCAATTCATATACAGAAGAGAAGAATGGTAATGAGTTAGTATCCTTGTTCCAGGAAGGGGAATTGATTTCACAGTCAAATAGATGCATACTCAAAACCTGAGTCCCAGTCCACTTAAGTCTATACTACATGTTCTCTAGGCTTGAAGATAAGTTAAGTAAATGAAAAGGAATCATAGCTTATGAGAAGAACTCTGTAGCACTTTGAAGTGGAAACCTGAAATAATTTCTTTAGTTTTTTTTTTCTCCCATGTGATTCTTGTGAGAGCTTCCGCATATTTTGTGGTAATCTCATATCTGAAGTGGCAGTCTTGTGTCAATTCCTGAGGACTACTACGTGGGCCTTCAAAAGTAAATCAGAGCAAAAAGAGTAGCGGATACATTTTGAATGTGGACATTCCAGTTTTCAGAAAATCTGCATTCACATGAAGTTTTTTTCTCTCAGTAACTCATCTTATGTAACCTTCCTTTCCCCCCTTATACAACATGGAATATCAGACACTATTATGGACATATTATGGACAACATTATGGACATCAAACTATGTAGAGTTGTGACATATTACATATACTGTTTTTTATTACAAGTAACCAATTATTGTGATAGGACAAAAGATAAAATTAAATACAGATACGAAGTGGAAGAAAAATGACTTCAAAAATCAGTGTACAGCGATGACCAATGCTAGGATTATACCTTTCTAGTATCTCAGTGCAGGTGTTTTATGTTCCAAAACATTTTGAAGCTGAGAGATGAAATCACTGCAATTGTACTTTGGTCAAATAAACACCGTATTTTTTCTTGGCTTTCAGTCTGCTACAGATAAAAATGACATGAAATTGAAAAAGAGAGGAAATGATAACGAAGAACTGTGCTTTTTTGTAAGAAGCAAAGTCAATATATATTGCGCAGATGATGGAATTTGGAGTGAATGGAGTGAAGAGGAATGCTGGGAAGGTATGCACCGAAAGGATAGGAACTAAGTATCTTGGGGCTGTTTGCTTGCAAAATTTATTTCCGCTCAGTGTGCTTGTAAATTGGAGCTTAAAGGGTCTTGTGCATCATCTATCAATGAGGAGAGAGCAAGTATATCAATAGATGATAGGCTTACTGAAAATCTAATATTCATTTGGAAGTAGGAGTCTTATTCTTCTATAATAGGAATATTTTTGTTTGTCTGCTATGAACATTTCATAGTCCTTCTTGGGGGGAGGTCCAGAGTCCATTTTAGTCAACATTTTTTGTGCTTTCAATTTTCATAAGAGCAGAACTTTAAAAGGAAAGGGTGCAGCTGACTCCAAGCATCTAATACTAATTACTGGTAATTTTTCTAATTGAGACGTTTGGATTCATGTCTGTTGCTGTGATTAGAATATCCTGCCCAATAGCAGCTTGGGGAGGAAAGGGCTTCTTCAGCTCATGGTTCCTGGTTACACAGTCCATCAAGGCAGAGAAGTCTAGTTGGCAGAAATTTAAAACCACCCCTCACAGCAACAGTAAAGGGAAGAAAGCCATGAGTGTGCATCTGACTGCTGCTCAGACAACTCTCTCATTTTCATTCAGTCGAGGGCCTATCCCAGGAAATGATGCTGCCATATCCAGGGTGGGTGTTCTCACCTCAGTTAACACAAATAAGAAAATGCTCACAGGCACGCCAATAGGCCAACCTGCTCCAAACAACCTCTCATGAGGCTCTCTTCCCAGGTGATTGTACAGCACAGCAAGCTGACAATTACAACCTACCATACAGATTCTGTCAGTAGGGAAAACAATCCCTTCAGTATGGAAAGTGGTTTATGATAATAAATATATATTCAAATTTCATAGCGATGTAAACTTAAAGGCCTAGAAGGTGACACATAATATGCTTTAGAATATATTAACATCAGTACAAATTACTGAGCCCAGGGCCTGGTAGCACATGCCTTTAATCCCAGGACTTGGGAGGCAGAGGCAAGTGGATCTCTGCTTGAGTCCAACCTGATCTATAGAGTGAGTTCCAGGACAGCTAAGACTACACAGAGAAACCCTGTCTTGAAAAACAATACAACAACAAAAAATCCCAACTAACCAACCAAACAAACCAAATTACTGATAATTATTCAAAGTTGAAGAAAATCACTTCAGCATTGCTTATTTAGGTATTCATATATGAATGCAGCTGTAATAAATGTACAAATATAGACAATAATCTTTTATAAATTGTTACTCTTTCACATAATTTGACTGGAATCTTCCATTCTACCTCCCTACAAATATAGCAGAATCATTGTTCAACTTTGTTCATTAAATATTTTTAGAGTACCTACTGTAATCAGATTCCAAAGACTGGATATCCGGCAGTAATTATTGCTCTTGTCAAGTCTATATTATTCCCAAGTTGGGAAGAAATAAATAATAAACAAGCAAAATGTATTGTACAACAACTAGGGAATGTGGAGGAAAATAGTCAGGGTAGGAGGAGTTCAAGCAAGAGACGTATGTGATCAGAGAGAACACTGTTACTGCTTCTACAGTTTTCATTTTCGTTTCCACTATCAAAAATCTGGAAAACGTGTGTGTGTGTGTGTGTGTGTGTGTGTGTGTGTGTGTGTGTGTGTGTGTGTTGTTGTTGTTGTTGTGAATTATATTTTGTCATTAGTCCATAAATTGTATAAAGTGGACTTGGTGATTTTTCTTTACCATATTATCAAAATGTACATCTTTTTTCATTACATATAATCTTACTAGGAATTTGATGACTGAGATTTGTTTTGTCCTGACATGTATCTCTTGGTAGAGTCTTAATTTAGACTTACAAGTAAGGAACAAATTTTTTTTGGAGTTGCTTGCAGTTTTTTGTTTTTAGGATACATTTCATGTTGGGCACTTCAAGTAATAGAAAAATAGGACAATTATAAGCATCCATATATTTGTATATATACTATACATATATTTAGTTTAAAAGCAAATATTTATTCCCCTACAATTCTGGAGAGTGAAAATCTGAGCTCACGTCACTGACCACACTCAGGACCTCAGAAGAGTCTTTTTAGGACAATTAAAAATTTAATATTATTTTTGTTATTTTTTGAGGATTTTATGTGATACATTTTGATCATGCTAAACCCCTCAACTCCTCCCATATCCGCCCTCACCTTTCTACCCTCCCAAGATTGAGTGTCATCTTTCTTTAATAACATGAGCCTTGATCATTTGACCCTCCATGCCCCATTCCCACCAGCAGTTGGGCAACACACACTGGACTTGATGGGGGGGGCGGCGAGTAGTACAATAATATTGTGGCAATAAAATAACTTCTTAGGAATTGTCTTGACTAGAGAACACAAACAGAGCCTCATGAAAAGAACTGTCTGCCCTGACCTTGTTAATTTTCCATGTCAGGAGAATTGTCCTGTTCGTTACTTCTCTGCAAATTACCCCTGTAAATCTTTACTATCCTCAGCATTAGAATTTGACTCACAATTTTCTAGAGACAACTAAGTTCTGAAGGGAAAACGACAAAGACAAATTGAGATGGGGTAGATTTATAGGTCTGGCTCTAAAAGTTGACATGCTGTATGTTATTCCAAAACAAGTCAGAGATACCAGACTTGGAAGGACAGATTTGTTTAAAGTATCGCCACTGACAGTTCTCAAGATGCAGAAGTAACATTAACGCTTCACTCCTGGGTCTGGTGATCTCTTGGTGCTAAAATGCTTGCCTAACATTCGACCAACTAGTGCTGCTAAAACAAAAGAAAAACTACAAAAGAGAGAGAAAAAAGAAAATGTCACATCTAAATGCCAAACAGCAAAGTCACCTTTTGTTCTTCAGTTCAGCCTCTAAAATATGAGACAAATTTTAATTGGTGACCTTGTTAAGTTAGCGTCATTACCCTCATGTGCATCTTTATTAAAGATCAGAACTTGTTCCTGAGTTAGGACATAATAGGACTTATTTGTTTAATCACTTCACTCTTGTGTGTTTTTAATGAAAAATGTCACAACACAAAATTGCAAGCAAAATCATACGTGCTTTGGGAGTTATTTTTCTACTTGAAATAGGATAGATGTCACAGTTCCGCAAAGTAGTTTCTTCTGTATGAAAAGTTCACAAACAAAAGGAATGCTAAACTCAGACCCAACTGTGGTGTTTGTGCAATGGTAAGTATGTCAGCTTAACTCTATTTATGCAATACTGACAGTGTATTTATGAAATAATTAAATTTCAAAGGTCTTCATAAACCTTTAACATTTCTCCTTTTATTATGATTTTTTAATCCTAGGTTTCTCGGGGCCAGACTCAAAGATTGTTTTTATAGTACCAATTTGTCTTTTCTTTGTATTCCTTTTATTACTTCTTTGCCTGATTGTGGAGAAGGAAGAACCTGAACCACCATTGGTAAGTTGTTTAAGGTTATATCATGTTTTAAACAGCTGACACACAAAAATAATGCATTCAGAACTCATGGACCTGCATTTTATACTTTTGCCTGCTCACTATGAGGTACAATTGATACTATATACATTATGATGATATCATCAGAAAATAGTCATCCAAATTTGATACTAGAAAGCCACATTTGGAGGAGTGGTGGTTTATTTTGTCAAAATGGAAGGAAAATCTAGAACATGAAATGTTACAGATCTGTAGATTAGAAAATAGTCCAGGGCTTGAACTCCAGGAGACAAACAGGATCGGGAGGTGATAGGAACTTGAAACAGCTGGTAACACACATTTCCAGCGAAAACAAGGAGGAATAAATGTATTTGTACTTACCGTTCAGCTTACCTTCTCCGTTCTTAAACAGCGCAGGATACAAGTCAAAGTAACCGTGCCACTCACCATGGGATGGGTCTTCTTCCCATGTCAGTTAATGGAATTAAGATAATCTCTCACAAATGTGAGCACAGGTCAACCTGACCTGGAAAATCTCTCATTGAGATCCCCTTCCCAGATGATTTGAAGCTGTGTCAAGTTGATGCTTAAAACCAACTATGATGTAGACTTTAAGGAAAAATTGTGTTTGGAGAAAAAGATCTTAATACTGCGTGCTGTAAAGATAGAACTGGTGATACGCAGGTGATATGTTTCACTTCTCTGCTTGTTATATTCTGAGTTGTTAATATTAGTGAAATTGTATTCTTAATGATTTGTTAGTGATGGAGCTCTTTTTGTATTTCAGAGCTTGCATATGGATCTGTACAAGGAAGCTTATTCTTATGAAGAGACCCTCTGTTAAGCTACACTTTTCCAGGCATAGAGCCACCCGGAATGAGCCATATTAAACTCATTTTCTCTTCAAATTTCAAATACAACTTATTGCAAAACAGTGTTTGTTCTGATATTATTGGGTTTTTGATCAAGGGCTGGTTATGTCTCTCAAGTTGGCTTAGCATGGGCTTAGCATGTGATAGTCCTGACTCAGCCATTCAAGTCCTGGCATTACACATGTGTGACACATGCTCGTCTTCATTATTGCATTTAGGTACTCTTTATGGTGCACCAACCATTAGCAGATAGTAGACTTACTATATTCTAGTAATCGTTTTGTTTTCACATAAATATATGGTGAGAATTCTATATGTAGAGAAATCAAGAGGTGATTTGGATTTTATTCAGTGTTGCACTGATAAAAATAACATCATCTTGCAACTTGAACTAACCTAAGGAGATACTGCCAAATCTAGGAAGATGAGATTTCATGGTTTTGTGGACTGTTGTTTTAAATTGAATTTTGGGTGAAAGTATTCACCACAAATAAGAATGAAGGAAGCTTTAAATATATCCCCAGTTCTGTGAGTATCCCATTTCACAAAAGAAAAAGATGCTATAAGGCTGAAAATTATGAACTGCCCAGGGACTATACTTGAAAAGTTCAGAACTTATGCACAACACAGTAAAAACATGGGAATCCCCTGTGTTAGTTATAGGTAACCTTTCATTTAAAAATATTATTGTTTGTGCGTGTGCGTGTGCGTGTGCGTGTGTGTGTGTGTGTGTGTGTGTGTGTGTGTGTGTATGTGTGTGCGCGCGCGCACGCGCGATGAGAGTCAGTTCTCTCCTTCCACCCTGGGACTTGAGGCTCACACTAAGGTCATCGGACTAGCATAGCAAACTCCTTTACTTGCTAAGCTTTTTGTTGCCTTGTGTTTCTTCATTTTTGTCAGTGTTATGGCTTGTGGGGGACGGGGGGGGGGGTGTGCAAGAGGGGGCAGACACGTCAATGATCATATCAGAATTTAGTAATATTTTAAAAGTACATCCCAAAGGTAAATAACTTAGCCTCCTTGGTGTAGTAGACAGTTTTAAAAATATGTATGGAATAATAGACTCCAATTTTCAATCAAGAATCAAGTCTCCTTTAGATTAATATTTATGCAATGTTATTTTGAGTAAAGTTTCCTCTGGGAGCATGTTAGAATTCTCTACTCAAGACCTACCCAGCAGTTTACATTTGAACATCATTCTTCAGGGATTCATGTACATACTCAGTATTAAAGTACTGATATCTAAGTGTTGTAGAATGATAGTTGCTGAGGTCATTTAATGGAGAGGAGGGTTACCAAAATTGTGACTTTCATTGTGGCTGATCATCTCTTAAAGGAGAGAAACTGCTAAACCTAACTTGTAAGCCCAAATACCATTATTTAGAA
Source organism: Peromyscus californicus insignis (assembly GCF_007827085.1). Classification (NCBI taxonomy): domain Eukaryota; kingdom Metazoa; phylum Chordata; class Mammalia; order Rodentia; family Cricetidae; genus Peromyscus; species Peromyscus californicus. The sequence goes on from NW_026294391.1 coordinate 97,219,791, forward strand.
TAATTGTCAATGGTGATAGAAGGCACCATAATTTAGTATAAATTCTTTTCATTTTTGTTATTTTATACAGAAAATATTTATACAAAGATCAAGATCGTTAACCTTAAAAAGTTCACATTTTAAGTGAAAGTTGATCATTAGATCATTTCCTAGGATCCATGTAAGGGTGACGGGAAGTTTGGGGAAGAGTTTCTGTGTAAAAACACAGGGCGGTGCCTAGGGCTGGTGGTGGGACTTGAGGGCCTATGAGGTTAGGGGGCTCTGAGAACTGCAGAGAGCAGGAAGAGATTGAATGTGAGGTCCAAGGGAGCTGATGGTTGGGATGCTTGGCCCATTGCAACTGGGCAACTTTCTCCATAAAGCATACACCCTAGTTGAAAATTGGTGTCATGCGGATTATATAAATTTTCTTTATTAAAAATATGTGATAATTTTAGGTAAAGCTAGTTGTACTAATTAGTAAAGAGAGAGCAAAGGTACTCTTGTGAGAAAGTTTTCAGTTGTATAACTGTTCTATATAGCTCTATAACCTAGAGAAAAACTACTGGGCTTTGTAGTAGCTGGTAGATGATGGCTTCCTGTTGCCAATTTGGAGGCATATAAATATAATCAGAGATCATTAAAGTTAGTGGTGTGGTGTAGAAACTAAAAACCCAAACTCACATATGCAAATGCTGATACAAATTGGATTACAGAATAAGTAAAGTGTCTAGTTATGTGAAGTAAAAGGTATAATGAACCTGTAGCCTAGATAGTTTGCTTCAGTGAGTCCAGGTACTTAGAAATAAACAGTTCATTTGTCTGAAATTGGTTGACTTTCAGAACTTCCAAAACAAATGCCAGTTCTTCTTCATTCTAAGTGTCATTAATTAACGGAGGCCACTCTGCACTAGGAAACCCTTCCCTGTGTTTGCTGTTGATGAAGGGCTCAAAGTTCCAGTCTATTAATTGAAATTCATTTCTCTTTGGATTTCTTCTTCTGTCATACATACATCCCTGCCCCAGTTCACCCTCCTTCCACTTCTTCCCGTCCCCCCTCCCCCAGCTCCGACCTCCCCTTCCCCCCAGATCCACTCCTTTTCCCTTCAGAAAAGAGCAGGCCTCCCAGGGATATCCACCGAACATGGCCTAACAAGTTATAATAACACTAGAAACAAACCCTAATAATAAGGCTGGAGGAGGCAACCCTGTAGGAGGAAAAGGGTCAAAAAAGCAGGCAAAAGAGTCAGAGACACTCAGACTCCCACTGTTAGGAGTCCCACAGGAACCCCAAGCTAAACAACTACAACATACTTACAAAGGACCTGGCCATGCAGGCTCCGTGATTGCCACTTCAGTCTCTCTGAGCCTCTGGGAGCCCTGCTTAGTTGATTCTGTGGGCAGTGTTCTCCTAGTGTCCTCAACCCCTCTGGTTCATCCAGTCCTTTCTCCCCATCTTCCACAGGATAACCCAAGCTCCGCCTAATGTTTGGCTTTGGGTCTCTGCATCTGCTCCTATCAGCTGCCAGAGGAAGCCTCTCTGATGATGATGATCAGGCTAGGCACTGATCTATCTATAAGTATAGCAGAACATCTTTAGGAATCATTTCATTGACTTTTTTTTTTTTTTTTTTTTTTTTTTACCAGTTATGTTTGGTTCTACCCTTAAGTCTCTGGGCCATGCAGCTTCTGGTTCCTGGTCAACTCAGCAGTGTTGGGTATGGGCTCCCTCCCGTGGTGTGGGCTTCAAGTTAGACCAGTCATTGGTTGTCCACTCCCACAAGCTCAGAATCACCATTGCCCCAGCATATCCTGCAGGCATGACAGGTCAAACTTTTGTGGCTGGGTTGGTGTCCCTGTCATACCTTGCTGTTTACAGAAGATGGCCAGTTCAGGATTTGTATCCTCCCTTACTAGGAGTCCTAGATAGGGTTACCCTCATAGGTTCCAGGAAGTTTCCACTGCACTAGGTTTCCCCATCGTGCCCTAAATGCCCACCTATTCCAGTCTTCTCTCCCAGTACTCTCTCCCTCCACCCCTCCATCCCCACCTGCTCCCATCTCCCTGGGAAGGGGAAATAAAATAGAACAGATCAATTTAAATTCTTAACCTTTAGAGAGGAGGTTCCATATCATTTGAAAATACACTTCCAGATTGGTGGCAGGATTATCTCTGTTGACCTACGCTGTCAAAAACAACAACAAACAAACAAACAAACAAACAAACAAAACCATTTGAGTACTAGGGAGGTCCTAGCTGAATCAGGAACAGAGTGGGAGAACAAGGAAAGAGATACTATGATAAATGAAGACTCCACGGGAATAGGAAGAAGCAGAGTGCTAAAGAGGTCCCCAGAAATCCACAAAGATGACTCTGCTATAGACTACTGGCAGTGGTCGAGGGGGTGCCTGAGCTGACCTACTCTAGTGATCGGATGGCCGAACACCCTAACTGTCATGATAAAACCTTCATCCAGTGACTGATGGAAGCAGATGCTGAGATCCAGGGCCAGGCCCCAGGAGGAGCTCCAGGAGTCCAATTGGCGGGAGAGAGGAGGGATTGTATGAGCGAGAGATGTTGAGACCATGATTGGAAAAAGCACAAGGACAAATAGCCAAACTAGTGGAAACACATGAACTATGAACCAATAGCTGAGGAGCCCCCATGGAACTAGACCAGGCCATCTGGATAAGTGAGACAGTTGATTAGCTTGAACTGTTTGGGAGGCCCCCAGGCAGTGGGACCCGGACCTGTCCTTGGTACATGAGCCGGCTTTTTGGAGCCTGGGCCTATGGTGAGGCACTTTGTTCAGCCTTGGTGCAGGGAGGAGGGGACTGGACCTGCCTCAACTGAATCTACCAAGCTCTGCTGACTCCCCAGGGGAGACCTTGCCTTGGAGGAGGTGGGAATGGGGGGTGGATTGGGGGGGAGGCTGGGGGGGTGGAGGAGGGAGGACAGGGGAACCCATGGCTGATATGTAACACTAGAAAAATCTCATAAAATTAAAAACTTAAATCCTATGGTAACTTTGATAAAAGCTTATAAGAAGCGGACACATATTTACTTACAAAAATCCAACTGTATCTTAGAATACTGAGAGTTTGTAGTTTTTGAGCCTTTTTTTTAAAAAAAGAATTTATTTATTTTATTTTATGTGCATTAGTGTATGTATGTCTGTGCGAGGGTGTCGGGTGCCCTGGAACTGGAGTTACAGACGGTTGTGAACTGCCATGGGGGTGCTGGGAATTGAACCTGGGTCCTCTGGAAGAGCATTCAGTGGTCTTAACCTCTGAGCCATCTCTCCAGCCCCCATTTGAGCCTTCTTTATCCAGTTTTACCACAGAGAAATGGAAACTCTTAGTGGGTGAGTACAGCCTATAACACTATAACACTTTATCCCAGCCGCCAGTAGAGGACTAAGGTTTCTCTCCTTTGAGGCATGGTGGTAAATATTTCTCATCCTCAACCACTCTATATGGCAGATGTTGTATTGTAGGAAGTGATGTCTGAGACTTCTTTGTCTACATAGGTACCATAGGTAGGATGGAAACCTTACCCCACACATAACTAGTCAAGAACGATGGTCCTCCTAAACCTTACCCAAGCTGGTTTATAAGGAAAAGACTTCATACAGAGAGGTAAAGAGGAGCCAGGGAGTCTAGGGATGACTTTGTCCTGCCACTAAAAGGTACAGGTGGGAGAATAATAGACTTCTGCCTCCATCCATAGAGCAGTAATAGACAATGCCTGCCAATGCTGGGCATTAGGCTCCTAGAACAGAGAATTCTACAATGCTTCCTAGGGGGACTACCTTTATTCTGAAGCAAGAATGAGAAGACGCAAATGCAAGGACCCTATTAAAATGTAGATCTTGCTGGTAAGCAATCAAGAGAAGAGTAGCCACAAGAGTGCTGGTAGCAAGTGAAAACAATGGATAGTTCCTCTTTACAAACAAGAGCATCAAGCAGCTGAGAAAACCCCTCTTGATGTTAGGAGAAACCCTCAAAGACCGTCCCTGCCTTAGAAAGCATCTGATGGAATTTCACTCTGGGGCTCCTGGTTTCAGAGTCAGCACTCAGGCCATGACAGAAAAGACTAGGTAGAACGGTACGGTGGGAGAAGATGTGACAGACGTGTTCTGGTCTTATATCAGAAAGCAGAAAGGGGACCAGAATCTGCGTAGGCTCTGTCCTTCAAAACCCACCCCTAGTGATCCATATCCACCAGCTGGGAGACCCTGTCTTCCAAATATTCCACGGCCTTCCAAAAAAGCAGTACTATATGGGAACCAAGTTCTTAAACATATGAGCCTGTCGGAAGCAACTTACATCCAAGTCACAGCATTCACATTTATTTATATCAGTGTGGATGCATACATGTTTATTCTATAATTTGTGTTATCATTCAATATGTCTGTGTTCATTTTATTGTGTATATTGCTGCAATTTGATAGAGACCTTTTTTTCTTCCTTTGGCATACCTCCATCCTTGTAGGTGTGTGTGTTGGGGGGTCAATACTTCGGAGAATGGTATGTCAATGTTTGGCATGGTAAGGGGTTGTCACACCATTTCTAAAGTGGCATTCTTATTTTGCATCTCTATTAGAAATGGATGTGTGTCCCTGTTGCTCTGTGTCTTAACAAGCAACTGATACAATTTTTTAAAAAAGATGACCATTTCTTTTCATTTTTGTGTCCTAGTGCTGGAATTCAAGACCAGACGCTTGTATATGCAAGATATACTGTCTGATTTTTGGTTTTGTTTGTCAAGTTGGAAAGAAGGAACATTTGTTTAAGAACTGACTTTATTAGATAGCCTTTGGGCATGTGTGTGGGACATCTTGACTGCTGATTGATAGAGGAAAGGTCTAGCCCACTGTGAGTGGTCTCTTGCCTAGGTAGGTGGCCATAGGTTATATAAGAAAGGTAGCATAGTAAGGCAGAGCAGAAGCCAGTAAGCAACATTCATTCATGATCTCTGCTTCAGATTCTGCCTCCAGATTTCTGTCCTCAAATTCCTGCCTTGACTTCCCTCCACAGTGGACTGTCACCTGTAAGCCAAATAAACCCTTTCCCAGAATTGTTTTGGTCTGTGCTTTGTCACAGCAGTAGAGAAACAAGCTGCCACACCATGGAACAATTTTGCCACTGATCTCCATGCCCTGCATTGGCATTTTGTTTTCTTGTTATACATTTTATTCTTTAAGACAATATTTAAATTTATATTTTGATCATGATTTCCCCAACCCACAAGTCCTTCCAAATCCTCTGCCCTTCCCTACCCATCCAAATTCAAGTTCTTTCTCAAAACAAACAAACAAACAAATAAATAAATAAACAAAAACCAATTCTTAGAAAGTATGTAGTTATAGTTGGTTTCAATTTTATGGCTTTATTTTGAGTAGATATTAATTTTAGATTGCCACTTTTTCTAACATTTATGCTGTATTTTATCATCATTATTTCCACAAGTATCTTATTTTTAAACTTTTGTTTCAGTAGAGCTAAAGCTTACCAGAAATTTGCTCTTATTTATAAATCCCTTTAATTTGTTAAATGAATCCTCTTGACGTACTTTAAGAAGGAATTACTTTTTAATGAGAGACAGAAAGTGAGTGGATCAGGATGGGAGGAAGATTGGGAGAAAAATGGGAGAAGTAGAGGGAGGGGAAATCTTAATCAGGATATATTATATGAAAAAAATGGTTTCAATAAAATAAAGGAAGGAAAAAAAGAAAAAAAAGACAACACACACAGATGGGCTGAAACACTGAAGAGGCAATGTTCCTAAAATGAATCCTAATCACTTTAACGTCTGTCTCCAGTACTGTATGGATTCTTATAAATGGATTGTAGTTGTAAGTTGGCCTTTCCCAGTGGATCCTTCGGCATTTAACTACTTCAGAAAAGAAAACAGAGGTACCTGTCTGAAACTGAAGGTCCCTTAGGAAGCTTGAGTTCAAAGTGATTGCTACTGTGACGGTGCTGACATATGGAACTGCAGATAGGGAAACTTCCCTCGCTCCTCCCTCCTGCTCTTGCCCCCTCACCTGGCCCTTCTGTCCTCATGATGTATCCCAGAATGTTACAGAGCAGCAAGGCAGCCCTACAGCAGCACCAGATTGGGAGGTCAAGTCTCCTATCCTCCAAGTCTATGTGTCAAATAAGCTTCTGCTCAAGTAGGTTTCTGTGTGTCTGTTTGTTCTTTGGGGATGCTTTCCCCTTTGTTTGTTGGTCCCATTCTGATGTGTTAGTTGTTTCATTTTATTATTATCCCTTAGACGTGTTTGTTTTCTAATGAGAGACAAAAAGGGGGTGGATTGGATGAGAGAGAGGTGGGAAGAAACTGGGAGGATTATGTAGACAAATTTCTAAGTGGTCTTATTAAATAAAGAACATGGAGCCAAATACAGGGGTGAAAGCCTTAGGGATCAGGCAAATAGTGAGAGTCACCAACCACCTTACCTCACCAGATCTGTAGCTTCCAAAATGCCATGACTTCCTGTCTACCCAAGCTTTTATTGCCTTGCTGTTCTGCCCTCTCATTGACTCTTAGCCCAGCTAGCTCACTTCCTTGTTACTGCCTATCTGTACAGACCCCCAGGGTCTCTATGGTTGGTACTGGGATTAAAGACCTGTGCCACCACACTTGGCTCTGTTCCCTAGCGTGACCTTGAACACACAGAGACCCTGCCTGCCAAGTGATCAGGTTAAGGGCCTGTGCTACCACTGCCTGATTTTTGTGTTTACTTAAAACGGCTTGCTATTTCCTGTGATCTCCAGGCAAACTTTATTGTTAGCATACAAAAAAAAAATCACCACTTTTCAGCACAAATAAAATATCACTACAGAATTAGAGGGAGGAGAAACCTTAATCAGGATATATTATGTGAGAAAAAGATCCAATTTCAATAAATGGGAAATATATACATATATTTATGGGGAAAAAGAAGGATATTCTTTGGATTCATGTATAACTAAAAATATTTGACTTTCTATTTAAGCAACATTTGCAACATATTGTCTTTTAAAGATTGCCTTGTTCATTAATGATTAGTGCTTCTAGACGAAGATTTGAGGTCAATATGATCTCTTTCTAAGTGTATGATTTTGGTCGGTTTCAATATATATCCTTTTGTGCCTTGTAAGTCAATAAATTTATTATTCAGTATTATTTTTCATAGCGTGCCATGTGTTTTCTTGCTTTCCTTCTCTTTAGAAATTCTCTCTTCACTATTTCATAATTTCAGCTACCCTCTGATATTTATTAAACTTAGGAAGTCTTCACTGGATGTGTTGCATACTCTAGACTTGTTATGGACAAGGCGAAGATAGCAATCTATTTGCCCTTTTGTCTATGCTTGTTCTCTGGAGCCAGAGATATCTATATATCTTCTCTTGTTGCAGGATATTCGATCACACTGTGACACTCTTAGACTATGTTAATAATGTTAACGTTGAATGAGGGGGTGGAACCAGTGGCTAACCGACTGGAATTAGCCATAGAGAAGCCAGGAATACAGATAGGGAAGTTGGACAGGAAGGAGGAGGGAGGGACTTGGAATTCAAGAGCTCTCTTTGACCTGGGACATGTGGATAGAAGGTGTGCTGGCTGGGTCTCCGGTAAGAAAGGGAAGGTCAGCTGGTCACTCCTCCTGTGCTTCTTTGATCCATAAGGTTTTGACCCAATATCTGATCCTCGAGTTTTCATTGGTAATGGACCCATTTAGCAAAACACAACATTCTCTTATCATTTCAAGTTTTTTTGTGCTTAGGGTAATAACATTTTTTATAATCATTTATTCATTCAACAAAATATAAGTACTCACTATGTGTTCTACTATCTTTAAAATGTTGAGGTTCTTTAAATCATCTTAATTTTCCACAAAGTATATACTTTTCCCTATTTACCTGGTCTTTACTGGTATGTTTAAACATTTTGTTTTCATTAAGCTATATTTAACTACATTTTATGTTTCATATCTAATAATTCTAATGTATAATGATCCACTAGCCGAAATTTTCTGTTGTCTTTTTCAGTCTTGTTTCCTAAATTAGGTAAGAGTTTTTGTATCTATAACATGATCATTTCTCAGAAAAAATTCAATGGAATGTTTGAGGGCTGAGAGAAAGGACATTCCTCTAAAAGATTTTAGTTTTCTTCTGTGAGTCTGGAATCGATATGAATTAAATTCTTGGTTTGGGGTTTTGTGGCACAATTCAGTTAGCGTGAATTAGACTTACTCATATGTACCTCTTTGTGGTTATGAATTCTCTGAGGATTTATCTTTGTACTCACGAACAAGGTTGATACTAGCAAGTTTACCTGTAGTTCTCCGGCTTCTCTCTTGGGGTTGGATTGTCCATGAGGGTTTAATTCTTAGTTTGCCTTATGCTGGAGTAAATTTTCCTGTCCTAGTCTTAAGGGGGATCTTCGGTTGGGCTTTTAAGCCCTTGAATTTCCCCATGATTCTGAGAGTTAACTCAATCTCACCCAATTCTCTTGAAAGCAAGTCAATTGAAGTTCTCAGAGATTTGACCATCATTCATTGCTTAGCCTAAATATTCTTTTAATTGTTTTGTCAGTAAGCAGGTATCTGTGGAGACTTAAGGCTATTTTTTAGTATTTGTATGTTTTGCATTTGAAGGTTTATCCAGGTCATCTAATTTTCTATCAAGACCATTGTTCTTTTTTAATCCATCAGGGCACTGTTGGTTTTAGACTGCATCACCATAAGATTCACCTTGTTTGAAGCCTCACTCTGAAATATCCATCCTTAATATTTTCATCAAGAAAGATCTCATTAAAGGGAGATTGATTTAACTCATCCTGTTCTCTGACAAGAGTAATTCAATAGACACAAGTACATTAATAAGTTTTGATTTATTGGCTAAATATCAAATTACCTGACATTGTTATTCAGCAAACAGGAGTATCATAAACTCATATCAGTAAAAGTTTTTATAGACTCCAAAGAGGACAAATATCAGATTTCAGAAGCTTTCTGTTTGTAGCGACGCCCGCGTTACTACCCGTATGTCCGAGTGAGGGGCTGAGGATTAAAAAGAGAGACAAGACAGTGGGTCATTCCTCTCAGTAGAATGCCCCTATTGAAGGAGGGAGGAGGCCTTAAATACAGACTTACAGTACAGTGGAAGAACCTGGGAGGGTAAAAGTAGGCTACAGGAGTTTTACTTTCTAGCATTCCACCAATATGCAGGATACGCAAACAAGCAACCTTCGGTAAGCTGTTTAGGAGGAATGAAACCGGAAGGGAATTAGCATAGGGAGGACATCTGATCAAGGTCAGCGAGCAAGGCAACAGCTCCCCAAAAACGGGGGCCAGGGCCCAACATCTGGTTACTGTGTTCCAAATTCATTCCTGTCTTTTCTAGGTAAAATGAAACAAAAAAAAAAAAAAAACCCAAAAAACCACCTATAAAAAACCCTAACCCAAAACAGAACAAACAATTAGGTCAATGTTGGAACAAACAATCAGTCTGAATTCTAATCAATGAAAGTATCTGAACTCAACTCTGAACTCTGGATTCCTATTCCGTAGTTTATACTACTTTGCATCTGAGGCAGTCTGTGGGAATTGGGTCTTCCGCCATATGGGTCCCAGGGATTGAACTCAGGTCATGAGGCTTGGCAGCAGGTGCCATGACCTGCTTAATAATCTTGCCAGACCAGAAGGTGATTATTTCCTGCATAGAGATTTAAAATCCCATAAAGAACCTTGGATTGTGTTGATTCCGGTCAATAGAATCCTGTGTAACAGTGATGATGCTGTTGCTGGGTTCTATGCTTTTTGCAGAATGTGTATAAATATATCTATAATTGTTTCTCATAACACACCTAGAAAATATATTAGATTACTCATGTTAATCACGAAGTCATCAAAACAGTAAGGCTGTGGCCAGGTTCCTATGTCTCCAACTATTAGCTTCACACAATGCTATGGCAGCTCCATAAGTGAGCAGTGACAATGTTTTATGCAAAAGAGAGCTGCCTTTTTGCATCTCCTGACACAGGATGGATGATACCATTACCTCATTGCAGTTGTCAGCATGTCATATGCACATTTATATGTGTGTGTGTGTGTGTGTGTGTGTGTGTTCGTTCATATTCATGTATATGTGTGCGGCAGAGTGTTGAATGTGTACCTGTATGTGTGTGGAGGCCAGAGATGTAGTTGGGTGTCTTTCTCAATTTGTTACTTTTCTTTTTCTTTTCTTTATGTATGTATTTATGTACTTATTTATTTATTTTGGTTTTTGTTCTTTGGTTTTTTGAGACAGGGTTTCTCTGTGTAGCTTTGGACCCTTTCCTGGAACTCACTCTGTAGACAAGGCTGGCATCGAATTCACAGAGATCCTCCTGCCCTTGCCTCCCAAGTACTGGGAGTAAAGGCATGCACCACTACCGCCCAGCTAGTTGGGAGATGGTTTTCTTACTGTTGGGTGTTACTGCTTATAATTTTACACAGGATGACTTTTTTTCAGTTACAGTGTTTCTAAATATATTCTCTCAGGCTCCTCCCCACCTTAGACAGTCCTATGTGCAAGTGCCTTCACAGATATACTGAGAGGTGTGTTTCTAGAATCTCTCAGGTGATTCTAAATCATCCTGAATTTTACTGACAGTATTAGGAAAGAGTCTGGGTTAATAGATATACATGGGTTCTGTGCAACTCTGTTCCTCTAGATAGTACTGTTCCAGGGAAGAGGAATCTGATATCAAATAGTTTAACTTAAAATTTAAAAATTCAGTAATTCTATGTTCAATGAATTCAAAACTTTTTGACAGAGGAATTGGCACAGCCTTCGTTATAGTGTGTTTTGACTCTCATATAGCATCCAGCATTTTTCAGTTATAATTGACTTAAGAACCAGTTTTTTAGACCATAGTTATATTTATCTCATAATACAATATTTTAGAGACAGCAAAGGGCTTTCACCTAAAAAACAAATTAACACGAATGCTGAAATAACGTCACCATGTCTTTGGTACATGGGGGCTTAGCTTTGCTTCCTATCAGCTTAACCAAACATCTGTGATACCAACTGATTGTCAGTGAGGAATACCTTATATGGTGATATTTTATTTGTATTAAAATGTTATTTGTATGTTAATAAATAAAGTTGCTTGGGGTTCAGAGCTATTAGCAATCCATAGGAAAGCAGGGCAGTGGTGGTATACACTTCTAATCCCAGCACTTGTTAGGCAGAGTTGGGTAAGTCTCTGTGTGTTCAGGGATACAGCCAGTATTGGATACACATGCCTTTAATCTCAATACCAATCATGGAAAACCTGGAGGCCTATATAGACAGGCCGTGAGGAGGCGGTCATGTGGTTGGGTTTACAACCAATGAGAAGGCAGGACAGGAACTCTATATAAAGACTTTAACACAGAGGTAGCTCTGGTTCGGAGAGGTAGGACCACCGCAGGAGGAAGGGTAAGGTTTTAGCTCTTAGCTCTGACCTCTTGGCTTTCTTTGCATTGGTTCTGTGTTTCTTATTTAATATGATGGTTGGTTACATCTACAACCTTATCTATTCAGAGTCCTCAAGGACAAAAACATACTGAGAAAGAAGATGACAGCCAGTATATGAGAACCCCAGTGGTAGAGCACTTGCCTAGTATGTACAAGAACCTAGCTTCCATCACCAGCAGAGCCGACACAAAACATCGTTTGTAGTGGAATTGATCTTCCTGCTTCCTCAAGGACTACCCTGACAACTATTTAGAGTATTGGGGTAAACAAAGAGATAATTTGTCCTCTGCTCATTTCCTTAACAAGTCCTTTTCCTCTGGCCTCAGCTGTTAGCACATAGTTAATTCCCACTGCTGTGTGCGGAACACATCCTCCTCTCCCTCTCCTCACGTCCCTTCCATTTATCCTCCTCTTGTATAATTTCACAATAAGTGCCATTGTCAATGCCCATATTTTGTATGTTGCTCTCTGAGTCCACGTATCCCTACATTTGGCTGGGGATTCTGAATTCAGGCATCCCCATGTCCCTCCTGAGCGCTCCTCTCAGTGTTACCCCACTTTTAGAATTTTCTAGACAAATACAAGGATACTGAGTTTCCTTCCTGTTGGGCTTCTTTACATTCCAGAGAATCTAAGTGAATCTACACTGGTCTCCATGGTAAAAATTTTTGAAGTGTAGTTTTGGAAATCATCATGCTCAGTTAAGGTTCATTTCTTGTGGAAAATTTCCTAGAGCCAGATGACCTTTGGGATTGAATAACAAGAAGAAATCGAAGATAAAATAATCGATTTTAAGATTATGTATGCCATCACTCTACAGCCACCTTTAAATTTTTTATTTATTGTCTGGATATGGGTCTTTGCTCTGCATGCATGTCTGTGTTACACATACATACCTAGTACCCCTCGAGTCCAGAAAAGGGCATTGGATCTCTTTGGACTGGAGTTACAGATGATCGCTTGTGAGCTGCTATATGGGTTTAGGAAATTGAACCCAGGTCCTCTGGAAGACCAGCCAGTGTACTTAACTGCTGAACTGTCTTTCCAGCTCCTTCCCTCTACCTTTCCTGCTTCCTCCCTGGGTTCCAGCACGAAGTCTAGATAAAGAATAAATATAACTTTTACCTAGCTCTCGCCATTCTCCTTGGATGAAATGTAGGTCAGTTGTTAAGCTGTGTGAGCTACATGTCCAAACTTCTTGTGATGGTGGGCTTAAGATATAAACCACTTATCGTTTTTGCTCTCTAGTAGGTAGTGCCCCCAAAACGGAACTAGTGATAGGTGGCAAGGGGCTTATTCCTTCCCCTTTTGTCTGCTGCTCCTGTCAACGTTACTGAAGCAATGGCAGTTGAGTGTTGTGGAATATTATTTTCACTAGGCAAACATGCTGTAGAATTTTACTTATCTGTGTAACGGTGTGTTACTTTTGTTTATGCTGCATTTATATAATGATGTAAGGATGTGTATTTAATTATGTAAAGTTGTGTTGCATCTGTTTCACCTTGCCTGCCTAAGGCAACTGATTGGTCTAATAAAGAGCTGAATGGCCAGTAGCTAGGCAGGGGAAAGGATAGGCGGGGCTGGCAGGCAGAGAGAATAAATAGGAGGAGGAGAACTCTAAGCTCACGAGAAGGAAGAATGAGAAAAAAAGGAGGAGAGAATGAGGGACATGCCTGGGGCACGAAGTCAGGCAGACACCAGTCAGACACAGAGAAGCAGTGAAAGTAAGAGACACAGAAGAAAGGTTCTAAGCCCTGGGGCAAGAGGTAGATAAAGAGAAACAGGTTAATTTATGTTAAAAGGGCTAGCCAGAAACCTGCCTAAGCTATGTCGAGCATTCAAAACTAATCAAGTGTCTTGATTTGGGAGCTGGTTGGTGGCCCAAAAGAAAAAGCCTGGTACAGTTGTCTATGGCCTTCACCTGCCTTTAGTCCTCCAGTGCCAGCCTTGCTGTGCTCCTTACTTGCACCAGAAACATTTGGGTAGCGTGTCCCCCTTGGTGTCCCCTTGGAGGTCTGAGACCCAGCTCTGTGGTAGTTTGTTGTTCTCATTTTGCTTTTCCATTGATGGCCAAAGGAAGTTCTTGCATTTGACTCTGTTGAAATACCTGATATGAGTTCTGATTTCCTAAGAATGTTTTTTTTTTTTGTTTTGTTTTTTTTTTTTTTGCCAGTGTCTGAATGTATCTATCGCCATGGTAAGGATGCAATGCAGGTTCTTTTTAAAAGAAAGCAGGAAAGAGAGCTTGGGGGAGCGGGATATCCCAGCTGGATCAAGAACAGAGAGGGAGAACAAGGAATAAAAGACCATGGTAAATGAAGACCACATGAGAATAGGAAGAAGCAAAGTGCTAGAGAGGCCCACAGAAATCCACAAAGGTGCCCCCACCACAGACTGCTGGCAATGGTTGAGATACAGCCCGAACTGTCCTACTCTGGTGATGGGATTGCCAAACACCCTAATTGTCTTGCTAGAAACCCCATCCAACTACTGAGGGATCTGGATGCAGAGATCCATGGCTAGGTCCCGGGTGGGTCTCTGGGAGTCCAATTAGCGAGAATGAGGAGGGTTTATATGAGCGAGAATTGTTGAGACCAAGGTTGGATAAAGCAGAGGGACAAATAGCCAAAGGAATGGAAACACATGAACTATGAACCAATGGCTGAGGGGTCCCCAACTGGATCAGGCCCTCTGAATGGGTGAGACAGTTGATTGGCTTGATCTGTTTGGGAGGCATCCAGGCAGTGGGACCAGGTCCTGTACTCATTGCATGAGTTGGCTGTTTGAAACCTGGGGCCTATGCAGGATCGCTTGGCTCGGCCTGGGAGGAGGGGACTGGACCTACCTGGACTGAGTCTACCAGGTTGATCTCAGTCTGTGGGGGAAGCTTTGCCCTGGAGGAGGTGGGAATGGGGGGTGGGCTGGGGGAAAGGTGAGGGGGGCCTGAGGGGGGAGAACAAGGGAATCCATGGCTGATATATAGAATTGAATTGTATTGCAAAATAAAAATAAAAATAAAAAATATCACGACTGGCCGGAGGTGGTGATGCACACCTTTAATCCCATCACTTGGGAGGCAATGCAGGTGGAAATCTGTGAGTTCATGGCCAGCCTGGTCTATAGTGAGTTCTGCAGGACTGCACAGAGAAGCCACATCTCAAAAAAAAAAAAAACAAAACAAAATAAATAAAAAAGTAAAAATTGGAGAGATGACTGAGCAGTTAAGAGTGCATGCTGCTCTTCCAAAGGCTGCAAGTTCAGCTGCCAGCACACAACTGCCTATGCTCCACAGAATCCATGCTCTCTGGTCTCTGCAGAGATTAAGGGGATACGAATTGGAAAAGAAGAAATCAAGCTTTCCCTATTTGAAGATGACATGATAGTATACTTGTGCGACCCCAAAGATTCAACCAAGGAACTGATACAGCTTATAAAAAAACCTTTCTTGAAAAACAAACAAACAAAAACCTGGAACCAGTGAGATAACTCAGCTGGTAAAGACTCAAGCCTGATAGCCTGAGTGTGACAGAGGACACATATAGACGTAAAGAAAGAACCCAGTACACAAAGTTATTCTATGATTGTCACGTGGTGCCAGAGTATACATGCATCCATACCCACACAAAATAATATTGACAATGCATTTTTCTTAAATTACATTTAAAAATTGAACCCAGGCATGATGGTGCAAATCTGTAATCACAAAACCCAGGGGGCAAAGGGAGGGGAATCAGGAACTCAGGGTCTGGCTCTACTACATACTGAATTCAAAGCCAGTCTGAGCTATACGAGACCCTGTCTCAAAAAAACGAACAACAACATTTAAAAAAAACATGACTACACCAAAATCTGAAATCTAATTGTTTACTAAGTTTAACATCAAGCTATGCTGACTAGCTCTTGTGGTTGTATGTGTCTAGAAGACCTAAACGAAACACTACTATTTCTGAATCTTCAAACAGCTATGCATTTCAAGACCTAAGTATATGGGAACGAGAACATATATAACACTAGGAAATGCCCATTAACAAACAACCTGTCTAAATAGGTACTGTCAGGGCCAGCAAGATGACTCCGATGGTAAAGGTACTTGCTGCTAATGTCTGTCAGCCTGGGTTCAATTCCTGGATGCAGTGGAAGGAGAGAAACAACTCCTCCAGGTTATCTTCTGTCCCACACACGTGGCTCATGCACTTACATACACAATTAGGAACTTAAAGGAAATTTTAAAAAATCTCAACTGAAAACTGTCTCAGCACTCTCCATCAGTCACTCCCCATCAGTCACTCCCCATCAGTCACTCCCCATGAGTCACTCCCCCATCAGTCACTTCCCCCAACAGTCACTCCCCTCAGTCACTCCCCATCAGTCACTTCCCCCATCAGTCACTCCCCTCAGTCACTCCCCATCAGTCACTCTCCATCAATCACTCCCCCATCAGCCATTCCTCATCAGTCACTCACCCCCATCAATCACTTCCCCCATCAATAAGTCCTCATCACTCACTCCTCCCCCACCCAAAGTCACTCCACCCCTCAGTTGCTTGCTTATTCTGTGATAAAATACTATGAAAAAGCAACTTAGGGAAGACAAGAGTGTGTTCTAGGACTCAATGTACTAACAGGCAGTCTTGAACTATCAGCCACTAATCTGATCATGTCCACTTAGTTCTAAGCCCATTCTCTGAGCAGCAGTGGTAGGTGGAGGGTGAGGTTCACAGAAATTTTCTACATGTTCTCGCAAGGGTCCTGTGGTCAGTGTGTGTTCCCATCTTTCTCCCATACTCTATTCCCCAATTATCTTGCAATGCTACACAATTCATCCTCCGGTGTCATCTCTATAACCTAGGAGGAACAGGCAGCACGCACATGCATGCAGAAGCAAGCTAAAACTCATTCTACATGCATGCCCTGGAAGCAAGGTTTAACTTCACACGACCTTTCACAACCCTGTTCACAGTGGCTCCCTCGTTCCTCATCTATTGGGCCACACCTACCATTTGTGCAACAAAGCAAATACCACCTACCTCAGCAAGAGGTCATAAAGCCCAGAGCAGTCAGTCAGGGAGGGAAAAGCCTATAGCGCCCATCTGGAGATGAGCGTGAGGACGCAAACCTTGAGGAATGTGGAGAAGCGTGGAGCATGCTCAGAAGGACACATTGACGTCACCCTTTCCTCAGGCCTCTCTTGATGCCTCATCAGTAGTAGACATGACCAAACAATAGGCCTTGAGTGTCGTCATTCCTGGGGCCCCACTTCTCTCTGTGGTTTCGGCCCACTACTAGTCATGGCCCGCAAGGTCCATTGGCAATATATATACGTTGTGAGGAATGAGAATGGTGAGGAGATAGCTGAGGTCTCCACCTTAGAGGCTGCCTTGGCCATGGTGGGTGGCAACCCTAGTGGAGGTGACGCGGGCTGCGTAATGGAACTAAATAACGGGGTCCGCCAGGTCCGTGAGAGCCAAAACGACTCTGAGGAGAGCAGTAGGGACCCGAACTCCTCTTCCTCGGAGCCTCACCAGGAGGAGCCAAGGCCCTCAGCCGAGCCTGTGATTCGGATTCCCAGGCGCCGTTCATCACGAAGGCGGCAGCGAACCACATTGAAGTTCACACTGGGGCAGGTCGAGGAAATGGAAAAATTATGCAAAGAAACTCAGTACCCAGATGCGCTTGCCAGGTATGTATGTGTCTTGCACCAGGAGCTATCCCCAACCTCCCTGTTGTCACAGGTTGAGATGTCCTTTTGTTGTTCCAGGCCCCGGTTTCCTGTCATCCTACCCTAAGACACTGCTGTCTTCTCCCTAGGTGGTGGGTACAGGAGGGTGCCTTGTGTAGGGGTCAAGGTCAGTATTAGCGTGTAGTGTTGGCCCAAACAAGTGTACATAGTCAACACCACTCATTTCGAGTCATATTTTAATTTCTGTAAAATATTGAGACATGAGTATAGTGTGCCAAAATACTCACTAGTGTAAAGTTCACCAGTGTTAAGGATTTACACTTTGTTGGGTGACCTCCTCACCAGTAGTCTTGTCATCTTTTCAGGGACTGTGTACCTATCAATCAACTCCTTTCGCTTTCCCTTTCCCTTCCCCGGTGCTGTTTTTTAATTTAGCACAATTTGCTCGGCATACACTTTGGCATTTATTTTTAAGTTTTCATAGAGTGTTAAAATTAAAATCTTTTTTAGAAACTTTTATAAGAGGTGAAACCATTGCAAAAGCAAGACTAGTTCTGAGAATGAAAGTTAAAGGGGGGGTTGAGGGAAGATAGCAATATTAAAAAAGCATAGAAATCATTTATGACTTTGCAGTTCATGTAAAACACGGCATGCTAAACATTTGTGGTTCTCTTTCCACAGGAAAGAACTTGCACAAGCTTTGACAATTCCTGAAGTCAAAGTGAAGGTCAGTAAATCCAAGCAAAGACATTGAACAGTCAATCTACAGCCTTCCTCATGTCTTGGGAAGCCTTGTCCTAGGCACTTTTTTTTATTTAAGATTTTTTTTCATTTTACATACCAACCACAGTTCCCCTCCTTCCCCATCTCCTGCTCTCATCCACACCTCCTCCCTGAACTCCCACATCCACTCCTCATAGGGGGTAAGGCTTCCATTGTGAGTCAACAAACCTGGTACATTCAGTTGGGGCAGGACCTACTGCATCAAGGCTGAACAAGGCATTGGGTTCTTGGGGAGTTCCCTAGCACCAGGTTTCTCCCTAAAACCATAATGGCTCTCTTAAGATATCTCTTTCATTGCTCTCCCTTTCCATTCCTACTCCAACTTGGCCAACCAGATCCCTCATGCTCCTATCTCCCAACCCCTCCATTCTATCCCCTACCCAGTTTACAAAGGAGATCGTATCTGTTTTCCCTTCCTGGGGTGATCCATGAATGTCCCTCTATGGGACCTCCTCTTTACCTGGCTTCTCTTGGGTTGTCGATTGTAGCCTCATTGTTCTTTGCAAGAGAGGCTGATGCACTGCATCTCTAGAGAGGCTGACTCACTGCATCTCTAGAGAGACTGATTCACTGCAGTTCTAGAGACTGAAGCACTACAACTCTAGAGTTGATGATGCACTGCATCTCTAGAGAGGATGATGCACTGTAGCTCTAGAGACTGGTGCACTGCAGCTCTAGAGAGGATGATGCAGTGCAGCTCTAGAGAGGATGATACACTCCAGCTCTAGAGACTGGTGCACTGCAGCTCTAGAGAGGATGATGCACTGCAACTCTAGAGAGGATGATACACTCCAGCTCTAGAGACTGGTGCACTGCAGCTACAGAGAGAAGGTGGACACAAGACACAAGAGAAAACACCCATGGTCTCCTGTTTGCACACTCTTGAGTGTGACTTTCCAATAGCCTCGTTTCTGATTTCCTCTTTCCTCTTACAAATGCAAACGATAGGCTTTAGGAATCAAACGGGGAACTCTGACTTAATGTGAGACCACATGAGTCAGCCACTGGGGCTTTATTTGAGTTCATGGAGGCATCAGGATGGTAGTAGGGCTTCTGGTGTTTTGGTTGGTCTTCTATAGACTATACATCCATATAATAGGCAGGGAAAGAAAGGACATGGAGGCACAAATGTACAGTTTGAGAACTTCCCAATACAATGGACCCTCATTTCACTAGGAGCCTGAGAGGATGGTGACATCTAACAGGTTACTGTGACTGTATTTCCATAGCTAGACCATATTTAGAAAGAGCTGATTTATGACCACTTTCCCCACACTGTTGTGGACCATCTTACTCTTTGCCTTTTGAAGAAAGATGGGCTTTAGATGTCCTGATGACACAGCAGGGCCTAGTGTGCCCTCTGTGCTGGACAGGGTTCTGGAAGTATAGGTGAAACAATGATATTATTCTTCGTCCTGATCCTGGAGAACTTTTTATAGCATGAAAGAATTTACTGTTCAGATTTACCATGGGTGGAAGTCATGCTTTCAGCTGAACTCCTGGAGTTGGTAAAGGATTCATTGTCCTGTATGTCATTAGGTTAAATTTGTCAACCTTCACAAACACTGGAGGCTGTGATGTCAAACCATTGTCCAGGCCTTCTCTGCCCACCACTTGTTCGCTCCCCTGAAATTTCAAGCACCAACAATCCCATTGGAACCCTTGAATGCTATTTTCTTTCTAAAAATCTCCCATGCTTATTTCTGTTGATTAATTACTTCATACTGAAGATTGCTTTTGCAAACAGAAAGCTGTTCCCGTCCATAGGCCTTTAAAATGTGCTAACATTTGCTGATCTACAATCTCTGCCCAAACAAGAGGAATGTATCACTAGTGAGGAGGGTTTTCTACAGCTGATGGAAAAATGTCAGAATGAAGACTTTCCTTTACCCAGTTACCATATATTGAATTAATATCAAGGAACTGGAACATGTTGTAATCTAAGCTTTCCATCCATTAGAAAAGAAACCACTGAAGTGTCTATACTGCTGGAAAAAGACAAAATCATGGCCTATTACAGAATTTGACAGACAGCTGGTATTTGCTTTTATGAGCTGAATAGAAAGTCAGTGTTATGTGTCTTAAAGTGGTTTTTATCTCTTGGCTCTGGGGTGGAAGCCAATGCTAACTCCAATCCTGCCTTCCTCTAATTTTAGACATGGTTCGTCCATCGGAGAGCAGAAGAGAGGAAGAGTCAGAGGCGTGTCGTAGTACAGAGCACACCTCCTCGTATTGAAAAGGTCCTTCTCATTATCGATAGGGATGACTATCCCTAGAGTGCAATCTTAGTTCAGGAGCTAGAGGGAAATCTGGTGACACCTGTACTCAATGTCCAGCTTCACTAAAATTCAGCACTCATGTTAACAATAAAATCATGAAATTCCAAGTTATTTAATTTCATATGCTTTCTGGGGTTTAGTATTCTTCAGATGTACACTCTTCAGGAAATGCCATTTAAACATAATGACACGTTCTATTTTTGGGGGGTGACATTTCTAAGTCATGAGTATTGTTTTCACTGATGACTATTGCCTACACATCGGAATTGTGAAACAGTGGATCACTTAAGCCTTCTTGATTCAGGGTCACTTGATCCTTTGAGCACGGGATTCAGTAGTAACCCTGCAAATGGAGAATCTAAGGAGAAGGTGGGCACAGAAAGTATTGATGGTGATGATTACTTTTTATTTGGGGAGGGGTCACAACAATGCTTTCTTTTTTCTTTTAATGAAAATAGATTTTTCTGTCACATACCATATCCTGATTATGGTTTCCCTTCCCCCTACTCCTCCCAGTTCCTCCTCACTCACCCTTCCATCTGGACATATCTACCATTCTGTCATTAGAAAACAGCTCTGATAGGTGGAAGCCACTCACAGGCCATCCTGGGTCCTCAAGACCTGGGCTGCGTAAAGCAGTTGATGGAGGTTGGGTGCCATTATAATGAGCAAATGTGTGGTGGAGAAATGGGAGAAAAAGAGAGACAGAATGGTTCATGTGCTGTGGAAAGAGGTGGAACAGAAGAACCGAAGGTGGTGAGGAGCTGGCTGAGGTAGATGGCTTGCTTGTCACCCAGGGAAGTGATGATTCCTGTGCCTGGGCTGCTTGAAGGTCATGTCTGGGTCCATGGCCTTACTGCAGCCAGGGTCTATGTGTTGATATCCATGGCTCCTGCTACCATTGAAAGCCATGCATATGTCTGGGGTCTGGGCTGTCACCTGGGGCGTGTTGGTGACCCAGGATCATGCTGCCTCTGGGGCCATGCCAATCTGAGTGCCTGTGCTGCTACCCGGGGCCTTGGTGACATCCAGGCCATGTAGCTGCCTATGACAATGTCTGGGTCCATGTCCTACTGCAGCCAGTGCCTGTGTTAAAGTCTGTGTCCTGTGTTGCCACCTAGGCCACATGGATACCCAGGGTCTGTGGCACAACCTGTGGACTTGTCCAAGCCTCCAGAGCCATGCTGATCTGAGTAGCCTATGCTACCACCTGGGGCCTAGGTGTCATCCGGGCCCAAGTAGCTGCTGAGGGCCATGTCTAGGTCCGTGTCCCTATGGCAGCCATGGTCTGAGTTGATATCCATGGCTCCTGTTACCACCAAGGGGCATGAAGATGCCTGAGGTCTGGTCTGCCACCTGAGAACATGCTGGTGTCCCACAGCCATGCTGCTGCTCTGGTTGGCCTGTGCCATCACGTGGGGCCGTAGTATGTCAGGGCCCAAGCTTCAGTCTAGGGCCATCTCTGGGTCCATGGCCCCACAGCAGCCAGGGTCTAAGTTGATGTCCATAGCATCTGTTGCCACCAAGGGCCATGCAGATGCCCAGGGTCTGGTTAGCCACCTCAGACTATGCTGGTGTCTGAGAGCCATGCTACTTGATGCAGGGGCTGAACTGCTCTGAGTGACATGAGCTGAGACACGGGACATGGTAACATCTGGGCCCGAGATGCTCTGGAGGACCACCTCTGGATCTGTGGTCGTACTATAACTGGAGACTGTGTTGACATCTGTGGGCCATGTTACCATAGGAGGCCATGTATGATGAAATCCAAGGGCAGTGCTGAGCCACACCTGCCCTGTGTTGGCCCTAGGAAAGCTGGGCCTGCTCCTCACTAGACACTGCAGCTAGAGTGCTGAACTTGACCCTCACAGGAGAGCTGGCCCCAATGACTCTGGCATGGAGAGCTGGCCCCCTATACTTAGAAGAGTTGGCCCCATCTCTCAACACAGGCATGAGAGTGATGACCCTGATGCCATGGGCATAGGAGAGCTGGTTCCACCTCCACCTGAGGGGGCAGCCTTAGTATCAAGGACTGACCAACTCAACTACCACCCAGGTCCATATCCAGGGCCTTGGATTGGCCCACCCTAACATCAACCCCATCTAGGACCTGCTGGAGCATGTGAAGGGACTGGTTCTGCAGATCTCCATGACTAGGGGCAGCCGTGGGATATCAGAGAGGAGTGTCAGTGAGGATCCAGTGATGACGGTGTACCAGAAACCAGAGGCCTTGAACCAGACCAATGACTCATTACAATTTTCATTTTCGGATGGGGCTGATTGAACAAAGGGTATACTGCAGGACACACCGAGGATCCCAGTGCCACTCAAATGAATGAAGAGATGTTGAAGAGGCGGGAGAGACAAAAGAGAGAAGTGGGCTTTTTTGTTTGCGTGGTTGGTTGGTTAGTGGGTTGGTTGGTTTAGTTTGGTATTTTTTATATTTTATTATAGGGGAGGGATGCTGCAAGGGTGAAGGGAGGATATGGAGGACTGGGAAAGGAGCAGATTTGGGGTGCATGATGTGAAATTCCCAAAGAATAAAGATTGTGTGTGTGTGTGTGTGTGTGTGTGTGTGTGTGTGTGTGTGTGTGTGTGTGTGAAAACATACAGGCTTCAAAGGAATAATAATAAAATAAACTATAGCCAAGCTGTTGTGGTACATGCCTTTAATCCCAGCCCTCGGGAGGCAGAGGCAGGCAGATCTCTGTGAGTTCGAGGCCAGCCTGGTACAGTGTGAGTTCCAAGACTGACGGGGCTACACAAAGAAACCCTGTCTTGAAAAACCCAAAATAAATACATATATACATACATACATACATACATACATACATACATACATGCATACTTAAAACAGAAACTAACATGTTAGAATACAACAAAATAATGTGCGGCCTGGGTCACTCAGAGATTCACTGTGACCATGAATAAATTTAAATTAGGACAGGCTTTATTAAATAAGAACTGGTGATCCCATCCTGCCTCGGACTTCCCTTCTGGAGCACAGGTGAGTGCCCTGGCTTGGCCCGGACCCCATCTCTGGGCACCAGCCACTCCTGGGAAGACCTGCCCAATTTGGCCCCAGGTTCTGGCCACTGGGCAGGTTCCCTTCTAGCCCCACCGGGAAGGATCCCCTTCTCCAAGACCCCCGGCAGACCCTGCAATCTCCACGCCTTGCCCCCACCCCCATCCGCCTGAGACCCCAGGCACTTCCTTAGATTTAGAGGCCGGACCCCAGCTCCCATCCTGCCCCGGACTTCCCTTCTGGACAAGAGCGCCCATCCTACCCTGGACTTCCCTTCTGGACAAGAGCACCCAATCTGCCCCGGACTTCTTCTCTGGACAAGAGCTCCCATCCTACCCCAGACTTCCCTTCTGGACAAGAGCTCCCATCCTGCCCCGGAGTTCCCATTTGGACAAGAGAGCTCCCATCTGGAAAAGAGAGAGAGAGACTTCCTGAATCTGTCAGCTCTGTCTGAACCAAGTGTGCTGATAAGACCAAAAACGAACCACAAGGAGATGGGCAGACATCAAGGCAGAAATACATACAACAAAATGAATAGCAATACAGCATCACCAGAACCTAGCCCTCCTCCAACACCTAGACCTGAACATCAAAAATTGGAAGAAGCAGAAGAAAACAGCCTTATGAATGACATCCTGAAGAAGGTAGAGGCTTGTGTAGAGGAAAAGACAAAAAATGGGAAGAACGCTGTAAACAACTAGAGGAAAGGGCAAACAAATTAGAAGAAATCAATAAAGTCCTGGAAGAAAACAATAAAGTACTGAGAGAAAATCAAGAAAAATCAATGAAACAAATGAAGGAAACAGTCCAAGACCTGAAAAGGGAAATAGAAAAAATGAAGAAGACACAAACAGAGGGAATGCTGGAAATAGAAAATCTGAGTAAAAGATCAGAAACTTCAGATGCAAGTATAACCAACAGAATGCAAGAGATGGAAGAGAGGATCTCTGGCATTGAAGATACAGTAGAAGAAATAGATTCATCAGTCAAAGAAAACACTAAAGCCAACAAAGTCATGAACCAAAATTTGGGACACCATGAAAAGACCAAACCTACGAATAATAGGGGTAGAAGAAGGAGAAGAATAGCAACTCAAGGGCACAGAAAATATATTCAACAAGATCATAGAAGAAAACTTTCCCAGTCTCTGGGAGTCAGTCACCACTGGCCCAGGGATTGAACCTGAGTCCCCTCAAACTTGAGTAGCAGGTACCTCTACCCTATGTGTCATCTCGCTGGCCTGGATAGATATTTTAATACTAGGTGATGCTAGGCTAAACTTTTCTTGTTTTTTTTTTTTATTAAACCTTTTTGTTATTGTTGTTGATACAGGGTCTTATATGCAGCCCAGGCTGGCCTCAAATTCACAGAGGGCAGCCCACCTACCCTTCCTTTAAAGTATTCAAGGAATATACCACCATGTCTGGCTACTTAGTGTTTTTCATTGATTGATAAGAATTGCCCATGTTGACCATGTGGTAGTGGCACATGCCTTTAATCCCAGCACTTGGGAGGCAGAGCCAGGTAGATCTCTGTGAGTTTGAGGCCAGCCTGGTCTACAGAGCGAGATCCAGCACAGGCACCAAAACTACACAAAGAAACCCTGTCTCGAAAAACCAAAAAAAAAAAAAATCACCTTTACAGATTTACCTTCTGAATTTAGAAAGAACCGGTATAGAATTAGACATCACTAGCTAGTGTTTTGTTTCAAACTTTCTCTGGCATGCTAGCCTTCATATTCTGTAGGAGGGCATTGTGTGAATTCTCTGTCCATTTATTCATTGATATAGCACTTTTTCTGACAGTAAGTTCTAGGTAACAGAGTCTCTCTCTCTCTCTCTCTCTCTCTCTCTCTCTCTCTCTCTCTCTCTCTCTCTCTCTCTCTCCTCCCTCTCTCTCTCCCTATCTCTCCCTCTCTCCCTATCTCTCCCTCCCTCCCTCCTTCCCTCCCTCGCTCCCTCCCTCCTTCTCCCCCATTCTGATTCTGAAAATTTAATCCAAGACCTTTCACATGCTATACAAGATTTCTAGCCCTGTGACCATCTTTTGTGAATAAATTTTGTTTCTTACAAAATAAACCTGATTCCTGAACAAAATTACAGTTAGAAACTGATCTTTACTTGCTGGTAACTTACTTCTAAATAAGCCTTCCTATTTCTGACAATAAGTCTTTTAAAAAGCCAATTATATTCTGGTCTGTGGTTTGTACATGTTAAGGAAGAAATAGCCCTTAGCTGAAAGTTCATTACTGCATAACCCAGTGAATAGGGGTCATTACCTTCATTTAGGGTTTTTTTCACAGCCAAAGCAGAGCTTGTCTTGTGCCATTCCCAAGGTAATTATCACTTTATTATTGCCTATTGGACCATAGCTTGGGCTTTCCTTGCACAGTCCACGTCTATCCACTCTTTCCCCAACTGTGGTGATATATTGTGTTCCCCAATGTATTGTGCATCCTAATAAACTTATCAGGGGTCAGAGGACAGAACAGCCACTAGATAGACATAGAGGCCAGAAAATGGTGGCACACATGCCTTTAATCCTATCCCTTGGGAGGTAGAGATCCATCCAGATCTCTGTGAATTCAAAGCCACACTGGAAACAGCCAGGCATGGTGACTCACGCCTTTAATCCCAGAAGTGATGGCAGAAAGCAGAAAGATATATAAGGCATGAAAACCAGGAACTAGAGCTGGTTAAGCTTTCAGGCTTTCGAGAAGCAGTTCAGCTGAGATCCGTTTGGATAAGGACTTAGAGGCTTCCAGTCTGAGGAAACAGGATCAGCTGAGGAATTGGCAAGGTGAGGTGGCTGTGGCTTGTTCTGCTTCTCTGATCTTCCAGCGCTCACCCCAATATTGTTTTTATTAATAAGACCTTTAGAGATTTGTGCTACACCCAAATTCTTGTTATTCCAACATATTATCAACATACTACTGTTAAGAACTCCCACACCTATTCACTCATATTCCTGTGAATGAGTTTCTCTGGCTCTCTGTCTCTTTTGTCCACTTATTTTGTATACATAACATATATTATTTATTTCTCTCTCTCTCTGTGTGTGTGTGTGTGTGTGTGTGTACTCATGCACAAGTGTGTGTGCTCATGCATGTGTGTGTGTGAGACACTATACACATATGGAAGTTAGAAGACAGGAGTATGTTCTTTCCTTATCGTCAGCTAGGTCCTGGGTATTGAATTGTGGACATCAGGCCTGTTGGCAAGCACCTTCACCCTCTAAGACATGTCACCAGCTCCACTTCTATCTTCCCTCTAATTTCAAAATACACAATTCACAAATGTGTTTTGTTCGTCAGTTGATATGATAGACCCAAAAGGAGACAAAATATTCGTTTTCCATTACACAATGTCTTGGAAGTGAATTCTTTTAAATATATATATATATGTATATATATATATATATATACATACATATATATATATATTGTTTTATGTATGTGTTTGTGCCTGCTTCTCTGGGTGTGCACCTTGTATGTACAGGTGCCCTAGGAGGCGAAAACAAGGCATTGAATCTTCTGGAGTTGGAGTTACAGGGAGTTGTGAGCTGTCTAATATGGGTTCTGAGAAGCGAACCTGTGTCATCTGAGAACAACAAGTCCTCTTAACTGCCGAGCCATCGCTCTCGTCCTGGAGAGTGAATTCTTCACACCAGTTTTGCTTTCCTTTGCTTCGGTAGTGAAGTCATTAAGCGGCCTACCTGAGTCACATTTTTATTTGTTTTGAAATCGAGTGCCCTGTAACCCAGACAGGGCTTGAACCCATTATGTAGCCAAGGATGATGTTAAACTCCCGCTCCTCCTGCCTCACTCTCTCTGTACCACCACACACAGCTCTTAGTCAGGTGATATGCATTTGCTGAACTGCACTGGGCACTCGTGCTTAGAATACAAGGAGGCTTAAGACAGTCTTCTTGCACTCAAAGGACACAATTTCACACGAATGTAGGGCAGCATAGGAATACAGAAGAGAAGCATCTAAATAGTCTGTTGAAATACAGAAGGAAACTGTGGAAAGGTCCAGAGAAGATGACACCTAATCATGAGTTTAAAGGATGACTGAGTAGTAGTTCACCAAATATGGAGGAAGGTGGGAATTTCCCAGAAGAAAAAAATAACACAAGTAAAGTCACATAGGTGAGAAACACCGTGTACAGAATAGGACACACAAGCTTAAGAGTTAGTGTCAAAGAATGGCAAGAGATGATACCATGCAAATAAGTAGTAGGCGTTAGCCAGGTCATGAAATGCCATGCTTGGCAATGGGACACCTGTTCTTTCCCTATAAACCACAAGTGTATATTCACTAAAATACATTTTATCATAAATTTTGTGCCTTGGTTGCTCTAATCTCAATGCTGACTGAAAGCTCTCTACTGTTGTAATGTTGCCTGTTCTATATACATTGTGTTCCCCACAATTTGCCCATCACCAAGAATTTTTTTCTTCTTCTACTTCCTTAGTTACCAGCTGTTTACACTGGCCCATGGTGGATTACTTCCTTTCCTGTGAGATTTTGCTCGTTCAGTGAACTCTGATTTGCTTTTTGCCTCTTTTATAAAGCCCCCACACCACCTTTCCTTCTATGGCTAAGATAGGCTAATAACTCCTTTATCTTAGCCTTTAGGTCCCACCAGTAGTCTAGAATACTATTAAGGGGACATTTGAGTGATCTTTTTCTATTTCTCCACATATACTTATGTGTATGTGTGATGTAAGCATGTGTGTATATAAGGTCCCAAACCAGCCTGTGTGATAGCCACCACCAAGGTCAAGGCATTGATGCATTCTGCTCACAACCTCTCTAGAGCCCCCTCTACTTTGCTCTATCCACCTGGACTCCTGAGGGCATATTTCTATTGCAAATGGAAAATTCTTGTCAGTCAGTGTGGAACAAAGGAACATAGATGAATGTTTGGCTCTCTGCTGATTCCTCGGTTTGCCTGAATTTTTACAATCTTTTAGTGTGTTATTATTGCTGTTACAGTAATGTTCAATTTTGTCGTATAGACTAAAATTGATATGGCCCCTCTGTAGGGTTTCACTGTGTTGTTTGCATATGCTTCTACTCCACTTCTTTTCTCTGTCTCTTCATGTCTGTTCAATCTCACTTTCTCCCCTCCTATCTGTCTTTATCTCCCCCCATCTTTCTGTCACACAGAACAAGCTGTCGTTCATTAGTCATGATATGGCTTCTCATGCTATGGTCCTTAAATTTCACTACTACCTTTTCCTGGAGCGTCTTTCAACTGTTCTTGTTTTGCCTTGGCTGGCTATCATCTGTTTTTTGTTGAATAAAATGTAATTTCCTTCAGACAGCCTTATGTAAGGCTAAGTTATTTTCCCTTTGTGCATGTTTTTGTTGTTAGTGGTGTGTCCAACCTTTTAAAGTCAATATGCCCTTTAGGTGAACAGTGTCATTTTCTCTTGGCAATTAAAAACCTTTGCCTTTCCAATTGTATGGTAACATATAGTGTGTTTCCAAAACATTGACTGCTCACCCTTGAATTCCCATCAGCATCCCTCCCCAAAGATGTCCCCTACACTTGTCTGTGTGTAATCACTGCTCTAGGAAGGTAAATTTTCTTTAGAGAAGGAGTGAAGAAGAGTTCCAGGAAACTGTTTTGTGGTTATGTTTGTAATGGCGTTTCTCCCCAGGGATTCAGAGAAACTAAGTGCAGAAGAGAGGGCTCCGTACTTCACAAACTGCTGTGGTATTTGAACTGCCAAAGTCCTACTTCTGCTACTATGGGGCCTTTCACACATGATTGTTAGTCTTTCCTACTAGTTGTTCACATGCAAAAATTCAACTAGTTTCATGTTTCTTGAAGTATGTTTGACGTACACTAATAATGGCCACATGTTACTACAAGAATATGGACCATGGCTTGATGTACTTGGGATGCATTAGCTCAAGCAGTATTCCATGGGCTTCTTACACTCACCCTGTAACATTCAAATGGCATGAAGAGTCCTCTAGCACGGAATTTCATATGTTTTTCTTTAACTTTTATTAACCTTGACATCCCTCTGGTTAAAGTTTCCTGTGGGACTGGTCTTTTGTTTGTTTGGCTGGTAGTTTGGGTTCCTGGAATTAAACCCATGGCCTTTTTTATGCTGAGCACACACTCTGGCACTGAGCTCTACCCTGGACCCTATTTGTCCTCTTTAATATAACTGACCTAAGTTAACTGTTAAGTCCCTTTCCAGTTCTAACATATTCTCATGAAATTGGTGACATTCTGTCCCTATGCATTGCTTTGACTCTTTTCTAAAGCAGCCCTGAGCATTTGTCACTGATGCATTGATGATTATGTTACTGACACACCCTATAAAGCTGTGGTATATGATTTTCACAATTGAGCTCTTTGTGTCTTTCCAAGTGACTCTATAGTTCTGGAGTGCAGCATTTGGAGGAGAGTGACTAGCTTTGACTAGGTGTTTCTGTGTTTGTAATTAGTTATACAATCTAGGAGGTCGTGTTGAAAAGCTTTCTGGAGAAAATGCTTGGGGAAATCACCTACAGAAATATGGAACTTTGAGAATGCACATGAACTCTGATTGTCTGGGGGCTTGTGTTTCCTCTTCTAGATTTAGAGACATTTGGCACAGAAAAACAGAGTAGGCTTTTTTCTGAGACACCAAGTACCTTATCACCAGAAGTGCTGGGTTTAACGGTAACAGCTGAGGAGGCCTAGTAAATGTCAAGAGTGTGATAACAGAATACTTCACAGGAGAAGAAGAATCAGACTGGATTACCTGGGGCTGAGGGTGGGGGATTGGAGGTCTAAGAAAAGCCTGTAGTGATGCAGTCCATTCATTCTGAACTGTAGTTACCTACAGGTCTAGTTGAAACAAATAATCTAACAACATTGGGGAAAGTGTCTTATTGATTTTTCTTTAATTGATTTTATTAGTTTTTTTTGAGAGCTTCTTACTATGTTTTGATTAAATTTATCCCCCCAACTATTTCTCAACTCATTCCCCCACTTTCCTACCCACTTAACTTTGTGTCTTCTTAAAATAACAACAACAAAACGTTTCTTTAAGACCAAAGTGTAGTACCCAGATATCCTTGGGTGTGTGTTCTTCAACTGGAGAGATGTCAGCTTCCCAGACCTACACTCTTAAAAGGAAATTGCCCATTCCTTTCCCAGCAGATAACACTAGTCAATAGCTCCTGGGCATAGAGGGGGATTGTGTGCCCAGCTCCCACTTCCATGCTGGGATTTGGTCTGCCTTGAGCTTGCACAGGTTTGTTTTCTTTTTCATGGTGTTGCAGTTTGTGTGAGTTCATATGTGCATCTGCCCTACTATGTCCAGATGTTCCTTGTATTCCTCCACCACCTCAGATTATTATACTCTTTCTTTGTCCTCTTCCTCAATGATCTCTGAACCTTGTGAGGGTAGGATGAGGTACATGGTTTCCCCTAAGGGCTGAGCATTCTTCAGTCTCTTATTCTCTGCACCTTGGCCAGTTGTGGGCCACTATGTTAACCACCATTTACTGCAAATCAAAGCTCCTTAGGTGAGGAATAAGAGATACATTGATCTACGGCTGTAATGATGAGTCAGTTTAATACTATGTCCATTTAGCGGCATACCAGTAGTAAGTTCTCCCCTAGGGCCTATGACTGCTAGCTGTATGTTCTTGGTCTGATAATGGTGCTAGTATGGGTTTCATCTTGTGGAGAGGAACTCAAATCCAATCAAAAGTGGTTGGGTACACCAATACTATTTGAGCTACTATTACACTAATGGCCATTTGTTATGCTGATCATTGTTGTAGATCAAAGGTTTCATAGATAGGTGTGACTGTTGATTACTTTTCTCCTTTGGTAGCCTGCATAGCACCTTCCAGCACATGAAAAGTAGCCAGCAGGGATGAAACATTTAGGTCATTACTGACTAGATTCTGCCATGTTCTGTGACTCAAATATGTGTATCTTCAGCAATTGGGTTAGTGAAAATAAAAGGCCAAATGTTATGACATCATGATTTTTCCTGTTACATAAATTAATTTTAATTCATTTTACATTTGTTCAATATGTTAAATAAATATTTTATAAGCTTGTATTTTAAGGTACTTTATTTTTTAACTAGTGAATTTTATTAGAATATTATGATTTTTTGCTATTATATAAATTAATTTTAATTCATTTTACATTTGTTCACTGTTAAATAAATATTTTATGTGCTTATGTTCTTTTCCTTATATGTTTTCAATGTTTATTTATATTTAATTTAATTTTTAAATTTTTAGAAATGATAATACAATCACATCCTTTCCTTTTCTATTTCCTTCCCTTCCATATCCTCTACTCCTGGATGCCTTTCAGATTTTTGATCTCTTTTCCTTAATTATCACATACACACACACACACACACACACACACACACACACACACAACACACACACAAATATATAAATACAGCATTCCCAGTCATTTTAGTGTTTCTTGTATATGTATGTGATTCAGAGCTGACTACTTGATATTGGTAACCAGTTAAAAGGGTCATCCCTGGGGAAGACTAATTCTTTAGCAGCCTGTAGTTCTTTGTTTAGGGGTGAACCCTATGAAATTTCCCCCTTTCAAGTTAGCCTATTAATTGGTATTGTCCTTATTGAGGTCTTGTTTAGGCAGTCATATTGTTGAAATATCAAGGGTGAAACTTCCCTTTGATTTCTGGTTCCTACAAACTTTCCTCTTCCTCTTAATGATGCTCCCTGAGCCTTAGGCCCAGGAGTTTGTATATATATATATATATATATATATATATATATATATATATATATATATATATGTGTGTGTGTGTGTGTGTGTGTGTGTGTGTGTGTGTGTGTGTATGTTGGGGCTAGACACCCCACAATCACTTGTTCTCTGAATTTGAGTCGTTGTGGTTTTCTGCAATGGTCTCTCTCTGTTGCAAAGAGAAGCATTTTTTGGTGAGGGGTGAGAACTACACTTATTTGTCGTAAGTGGAATTCACTTAGGAATTGTACTGATTTAGTCAAGTGGTAGTACTGCATTCTCCTCTAGGACGCATGACCTCACTAGCCCCAGCTAAGTGCCTAGCTTTCAAGCACCTGGCATGATTTCTCTGCTGTTGAGTGGGCCTAAGTCTAATTAGAGAGCTGTTGGTGGGGTTTCAGCAGCAGCGGTGGAACGTACGTGTTGGAGAGTTCCGAGGACGAATTTTTAGACAATAACAGATTCTTGAGCTGAGCCGTGAGTATGGTTGGAAATTGAAAGAGAACAGGAAGGGAAGTACACATTTCTGTTCGCAGAAGTACAGTGGCTTCCACAAGATATGAGATGTGGTCTGAGGGATGGTGTGACTACAAGCAACTTCCAGGAAATCAAGCGCAGGGATGGTATGACTGCAAGCGACTTCCAGGAAAACAAGCGCCTCCTTGGAGCCATCCCAGTGATGGCAACCATCGATTAATTAATGTTGTGCCAAAGAGACCGCCTCTGGGAGACAAGAGACCATCTCTGCTAGCCAGACCTGATGAAGGAGGCTACGGTAGATACTACTGTCACGTTGATTACCAAAAATGGGATGAGGGCCGCTGTTTTTCTCAGAATCCAAGAAGTGGCCCACCCTACAAAAGAGGCCCTTATGGCTACCGATGGTCAAGAGATGAGTATGCTACAAGCCGACAGCCTGAATACAGGGCCATGAGAAACGGCTTTAGAAGAAGAGGTTTCTATTCTTCCCATTATTCAAGACAACGATCTCCCCATGAACGGGGCGCTCCTATTTTGAGAGAATCACGTGTGGGCGGGAAGGACTCCCTACCCAGCAGATTTGGCTCCAGTCTCAGCAGGAGAAGCAGGATGCGCTCCTTCCATCAGTCTCGGCATAGATGTAGAGAGAGACCCATCCAGTCTTTGAAAACATCAAGAGATACTGTGCCCTCAAGTTCTTCATCCAAGGTGTTAAAAAGCCCCCGCCGGCAGACTGAGAAGGAACAGGCTGATGCTGCAAGCAAGTGGGCTAATGAAAATCCCAAGAAGTCAGAAGAAAATAACTTGGCTGAAATTTCCGAGTTTGAGACGGGATCCAAGGCACCGTTATGTATCAACCAGACAGAAGAACCCGAGTCAAACACGACAGCTGGCCCGAAGGGATCCAAGGCACCATTATGTATCAACCAGACAGAAGAACCCGAGTCAAACACAATAGCTGGCCCAGAACTGTGTGAAGACAGCCTGTTTAGCAGTCGTTCAAAAGCGATTGCATCAAAAATCACGGAGATTGAGAAGGTTTACCGACAAGTCTGTGAAACTTTCGGGATGGTGGTGGAAAGGCTGGTTGAAAAGGATCGTTCGTTAGAAAAACCTATACAGTTTGCAATGAAGCAGAGTTTGCATGAAGTAGGTGAGCAACATGTTGAAGAACTCAAGCATTTCATTATGGAGTATGATAATTCTACTCCAGATTTTGGAGGCCCTTTTTAGAAGAATTAGGGCTCAGTTCAAACAAATTTTTAAAGCTTCTAGAATTTTCCCTTTGGACTTTTTCAATCCTTACTATTTTGTGATGAAGAGAAATACTTTATGATAACTGACCACGTTGCTAGTATCAAATAAACATCTACAATAGCTTTTAAAGTCTCTTAATTAGAATATTTCCCTATGTGTAGAATCATCTAATCCATCTTCTTACATCTCCTCCCTCCCAAAAATAATGCTCAATTAATTTTTTAGTGTTTGATAAAGCAGTTCTGGAGAGCAGCTCTCTGTACTTTCTTCAATAGTCTTCCATGGTGTGCTGGTCTCCGGGGTATAATTTGTAGTTAGATATCATTCCAGGTTGCATCTCATAGGCATTGTTACATTTTGAGTTGAGTTTGACTTGCTGCTTGCTTTTTTTCTGCTTTGCAACTTTTGGTGATGACAAAACATGCTGTCTTAAGGAAGTAGAACTTAGCTGTCTTGCAATATTGCTTTGAGAATAATTCTAGTATAGGGAAGAACTTAAAAAATCTCTAAAGGACACATTAAAACAAAACCTTCTTCTCAAGTCATCGAACTCAGTGTGTCTCTTCTATGAAGTGAGGCTCCTAACTGCTCTCTCTGAACAATATTATAGATAAGACTGATAGGACGGGGTAACCTGAGATGCAAGATGCATTTTAACTTGAAATTTCTCAGAAACTCTTCTGGTGGCACTAATAAAAAGTTTGACTATACAACAACCTGGAGTTTTGTTTTAGGTCTGTTCTTTATCAAAGAGGGACCTGACAAGGAGCTCATGCTTGTGATAAATGACAGATTTCTCTGTTAATTTCCATGATCTTAGTTCTGTAGACTTAGAGAAACTCCCTCTTCACAAGTGTTATCATAGAAACAAGGCAGAATAAGGCATCGTGCCATAGGGAATGGGCTCTAAAAAGGCAGTCCATGAGCTAGGAAACAAGGAGGACCCTAAGAGGGACACATGGATCACCTTGGGAAGGAGAAACAGAGGATATCTACATAAGTAAACTGGGGATGGGGGAGGGCAATCCGGGAGGGGAGATGGGGAATGAAAACATGGTCAAGCTGGGGGAGGGACAGAGTGGGAGACCAATGAAAGAGATATCTTGACAGAGGAAATCATTATGGGGCTAGGAAGAAACCTGGTGCTAGGGAAACTATTTGGAATAGTGGAGAAGGTGTCTGAACTGGCCTACCCAGGTAATCAGATCGGTGAATATCCTAACTGTCATCATAGAGCCTCCATCCAGTAACTGATGGAAGCAGGTGCAGAGATCCACAACCAAGCACCAGGCCCAGCTCCAGGAGCCAGTTGAAGAGAAGGAATAGGAATTATTTGAGCAAGGTGGGGAGGGGGTCAAGATCACAATGGGGAAATCTGCAGAGACAACTGGACAAAAATCATGGAAACTCACGAACTTTAGACCAACAGCTGTGGAGCCTGCATGGGACTATACTACCCTCCGCATGTAGGAGAAAGTTGTATAGTTTGGTCTCTTTGAGGGGCCCCTGGCAGTGGGGTCAGGATCTATCCCTGGTGCATGATCTGGATTTCTGTATCCCATTACTTGTGATAGGACACCTTGCTCACCCTTGATGCATGGGGGAGGGACTTGGTCCTGCCTCAACTGAATGTACCAGGCTTTGCTGTTCCCCCATCAAGGACTAACCCTTTTAGAGGAGGGGATTGGTGGAGGGTTGGGGGGAAGGAGGAGGGAGATGGAGGAGAGATGAGAGGGGGATCTGTGGTTGGTATGTAAAATGAATTTAAAAATTAAAAAATAATGCTATTGCGTGTACCTGGAATAAGCCCTCGTCCCATTGCCAGGGGCGGGATGGGGGGATTGGTGGGGATGGAAGAAGGGGAAGGAAACGGAACAGAGGTTGGTATGTAAAATAAAAAAAATTGTATTTTGTTTTTTGTTTTTGTTTTGTTTTTTCAAGACAGGGTTTCTCTGTGTAGCTTTGCGCCTCTCCTGGAACTCACTTGGTAGCCCAGGCTGGCCTCGAACTCACAGAGATCCGCCTGGCTCTGCCTCCCGAGTGCTGGGATTAAAGGCGTGCGCCACCACCGCCCGGCTTAAAAAAAAATTGTAAATGAAAAAAATTGAAATAAAAAAACGTGGCAGAAGACAACAAGGCCAGTAGAGCTCCCCTCACCTTGTAAGTGAGCCAGTGAACAAGCAAAGAGACAATTAGGACATTCTGCTCACTTCTTGATCCTTCCCAGCATAGCACTGAGCCAAAATACACAATTTGTGACATTAGATACCTTAAAAATCATGGTTTTAATTATTGCTCATTTTCATTACCTTTTATGAGTCAGAGTTTTATAGTATACACCTACCTAGACTGAAAACCACTGTGTAGAGCAGGCTGGCCTCAAACTCACAGAGATGCCCCTGCCTCTGCCTCCTGCATGCTGGGATTAAAGACATGTGCCACCATCCTCAGTATTCTGTTGGTTGTAGCCAAGGTGTAAGTGCTGCTGTTGCGTACTTGTAGGCAGATTTTTTTTTCCTTTGGGCCTCCAGCTTGCAATAAAAAAATGGCATGGAGCCATATTATTAATTATGAAAAGCTCAGCCTATAGCTTATGCTTGTCCCACTAGCTCTTATAACTTAAATTAACCCATTTATATCAATCTATGTTTGCCTCATGGCTTTTTACATCTCTTCCATCTTTCACCTCCTGCTTCCTTTCCATGTCCCCTGGTGTCTGTCACACGCCTACATTCATCTCTCTTTCTGACTTTCTGCCCGAAAGTCCTGTCTAACCTCTTTCCACCTAGCTGTTGGCCATTCAGCTCTTTATTAAAGCAATCAGAAGGTGCCTTGGCAAAGACACATCTACAGTGTACAAAACAATTATTCCACAATACATGTTTAGCAGTATTTTGCCAAGCTGGTCATTGTGGTACTTTGTTGTCACAACTGCGTAGGTGTATTTGCTGTTTCCTTCCCTTGGCTGCTTGCACAACACCCAGTACTATGAAAACTAGTCCTCAGGGTGCAGACTTTCAGGTCAGATCCAGCTTGGGTCCTTCCAGACCTGTGCCTGAAGCACATGGTATTTTCAGGAAGAGACACTTACCTCCGACTTCTGTGAGACATCTAAGAGCAATGTCAGTATCCCATGCTGTTTTGGGACTTTCAAACTCCCCTTACCAACAACTCAAAAGGGAGTGTTTCCTCCCTGGTACTGGGGATTTTGCTAGATAATCTATGGCTTTTTGCAGAAACATTGACAGCTCAGCTGGGGGGATTTTCATTTAAAGTACAGATGTATACACACACACACATACACACAAGTAATTTTAGATAAATAATCATTGTCTTACTTAGGCTTAGTTAGGGTTTCTGTTTCTGTGATGAAGCACTATGACCCAAAAACAAGTTGAGGAGGAAAGTGTTTATTTGGCTTACACTTCCATATCACTGTTCATCATCAAAGGAAGTCAGGACAGGAATCTGGAGGCAGAAACTGATGCAAAAGCCATGAAGGAATACTTCTTACTAGCTTGTTCCCTGTGGCTTATTCAGCCTGCTTTCTTATAGAACCCAGGACCACTAGCCCAGAGATTGCAACACCAACATTTTGTTGGGCCATACCACCAATCACTAAGAAAACACCCTACATTCTTGCCTACAGCCCAATCTTATGGAGGCATTTTCTCAGTTGAGGCTCCCTCCACTCAGATGATGCTAGTTTGCATAAAGTTGACACAAAACTAGCCAGCACAATCACTATGGCTTTTTTCAAGCAACCTTGCTGTTATTTCCACCTCTTCCCCTCCATCCCCATTTGTATTGACCACCTTCTCTCCACTCCAACGAAAACCTCCCCTGTTTTCACTATTTCTCCTCACATCATTTGTATATTGTTATTCTTCACTCTAGGGCTCCTTCCCATGCCCTCCCCTCTGTGCTACCACTTGACTTTCATAGTTTCTGCATTTACTCCAGGTTTCATATTCACATCTGAAGTTTTGGAGGTAGGAATCACAGAAGAATGAGAACATGTGCCATTTGACTTTCTGTGTCTGGGTTAATTCACTTAATACAATATTTTCTAGTTCCATCCCTTTGCTTCTAGATTTCATTTTCTCTACAGATGAATAGTATTCCACAGTGTATATGTACTGCATTCTCATTACCCATTCATTAGTTGAAAGCTATTTAGATTATTTCCTGTTCCTAGTCTATGTGAATAGAGTGGTAATGAACAAGACTGAGCAAGTATCTGGGGTAGGATGTCAAGAACTTTGGACACATGCCAAAGAACTGCATAGCTTGCTCATAAGGTACGTGTTTGCCTGCATGTGTGTTCACACTACATGCATGTCATGCCCACGGAGATCAGAAGAGGTGTCAGATCTTCTGGAAATGGAGATAAAGAATGTTGTGAGCCTCTAAGTAGGTTATGGGAATTGAAGCTTGGTCCTCTGCAAGAGTAAAAATGCTGTTAGCCACTGAGACACGAGCCATTTCTCTGGCCTCTCCTTTTCATTTCCGTTATTGGTGATTATATATTTTATGAATATATTAATTTAGAGTTGGTTTTCTGATAGAAATACCAAATAAATCTGAGTGTCAAATTTCAATAGTAGTTTGTCATTAAACGGAAAGTTCAATGTACATATTGAGAGGAACTAGCCTGTGACCTAGTGAGCTGAAGACACAGGGAACTTTTCTTCTTAAAGTCCAAGCATGGCCTAGGGCTTGGCTTCCAGCTAAATGAGTGTGCAAGCATGTCCATTTAATGACTGTGACTAAAATGACAGGTATCCCTTACACTTACATTTTCTTACTGAGACTTAGTTTAATGATTCCCCCCAATTGTGAGGTTCCTGGGAAATTGCTACACTCTGGAAAAGAAGCATAGGTCTTTCTCAACAGCAAACTAGCAAACTGTATGTTATTGTGAGTACTAGCAGTATCATTTTTCTTTTCTTTCTTTTTTTTTCATTTTTGACGGGATGATTTCTATTTTATTTTTATTTCTGTGACTTCCTCACTGTAGGTTTTAATGAAAGCAACAACAATTGTTTCACTGTTTTATTCCTGATTTTAAAGGAAACACTTTGAAGTTTTTTTTTTACATTTTTTATTAAGAAAACTTTTGTTCATTTTACATACCAATCAAAGATCACCCTCTTCCCTCCTCCTGCCCCTGCAGCCTCCCCCTCCCACCCACCCCCATTCCCTCCTACAAGAAGGTAAGGACTCCCATTGGGAGGTACACCAAGCACCTCAAGGCTGTGTGAGGTGTCCCATCATAGGTAATGGGCTCCAAAAAGCCTGCTCATGCACCAGGGTTGGATTCTGTTCATACCGCCAGGGGGCTTCTTAAGCAGATCAAGATACACAGCTGTCTCACTTAGGCAGAGTGCCTAGCCCAGAGTCCCATGCAGGCTCCACAGCTTTTAATCCAAATTTCGTGAGTTCCCACTATTTTGGTTTGATCACCTCTGCAGGTTTCCCCATCATGATCTTGATGCCCTTGCTCATCGAATCCCTCTTCTCTCTCTTTGACTGGACTCCTGGAACTCTGCCTGGTGTTTGCTGTGGATATCTGCATCTGCTTCCATCAGTCACCGGAGAAAAGCTGTGATGAAAGTGGGGTATTCACCGATCTGATCACTGGGGTAAGCCAGTTCAGTTCAGGTGCCCTCTCCACTATTTCTAGTAGTCCAAGCTGGGGTCATCCTTGGGGATTCCTGGGAACTTTCCCAGCACCAGGTTTCTCTCTATCCCCAATATGTCTCCCTCTATCATAGTATCTCTTTCATTGCTTTCCCACTCCATCCCTGTTCTAGTTTGACCATCTTGTTCCCTTATGTACTTACCACCTATCCCCTACCCTCCATTGCTCTCCTCTCATCCCCAGTTTACTCATGGAGATCTCATCTATTTCCCCTTCCCAGGTTGGTCCCTGCGTCCCTCTTTGGGAGTTCCTTGTTAGCTAGCTTCTCTGGAGTTGTGGGCTGTTGTTTTCTAGTTCCATCCATTTGACTGTAAATTTCATGATGTCATTGTTTCTCTCTGCTGAGTAGTTCTCTGTTGTGTATATGTACCACATTTTCTTAATCCATTCTTCAATTGAGTGTCATCTAGGTTGTTTCCAGGTTCTGGTGATTACAAATAATGCTGCTATGAACATAGTTGAGCATGTGTCCCTGTGGTATGATTGAGCGTTCCTTGGGATTATGCCCAAGAGTGGTATAGCTGGGTCTTGAGGAAGAGTGAATTCCAGTTTTCTGAGAAACCTCCAAACTGATTTCCAAAGTGGCTGTACAAGTTTGCACTCCCATCAACAGTGGAGGAGTGTTCCCCTTGCTCCACATCCTCTCCAACATAAGCTGTCTTCCGTGCTTTTGATCTTATCCATTCTGACAGGTGTAAGATGATATCTCAGAGTTGTTTGGATTTGCATCTCCCTGATGACTAAGATTGCTGAGCAATTCCTTAAATGTCTTTTGGCCATTTGAAATTCTTTCTTTGAGAATTCCCTGTTTAGCTCTATAGCCCATTTTTCAAATTGGACTGTTAGGTATTTTGATGTCTAGTTTCTTGAGTTCTTTATATGTTCTGGATATCAGCCCTCTGTCATGTGTGGGGTTGGTGAAAATCTTTTCCTATTCTGTAGGCTGTCGTTTTGTCTTATTTACTGTGTCCTTTGCCTTACAGAAGCTTATCAGTTTCAGGAGGTCCCATTTGTTATTTGCTACCTTCAGTGTTTGTGCTACTGGTGTTATATTTAGGAAATGCTCTCCTGTCCCAATGTGTTTAAGAC
Organism: Peromyscus californicus insignis; assembly: GCF_007827085.1. Classification (NCBI taxonomy): domain Eukaryota; kingdom Metazoa; phylum Chordata; class Mammalia; order Rodentia; family Cricetidae; genus Peromyscus; species Peromyscus californicus. Next base: position 97,260,330 of record NW_026294391.1, read on the forward strand.
TATTTCCGACTTTCTCTTCTATCAGGTTCAGTGTAACTGGTTTTATATTGAGGTCTTTGATTCACTTTGACTTGAATATTGTGCATGGCAATAGATATGGACATTTGCATTCTTCTACATGTTGACATCCAGTTATGCCAGCACCATTATGAAGATACTTCCTTTTTTCCATTGTAGAGTTCTGGGTTCTTTGTTAAAAAGTCAGGTGTTCATATGTGTGTGAATTAATGTCAGGGTCTTCAATTCTATTCCATTGGTCCACAAGTCAGTTTTTATGCCAGTAGCAGGCTGTTTTTATTACCGTAGCTCTATAGCAGAGCTCAAAGTCAGGGATCGTGATGCTTCCAGAGGTGGTTTTATTTTACAGGATTCTTTTAGCTATCCTAGGTTTTTTGTTTTTCCATATGAAGTTGAGTATTGTTCTCTTCAGGTCTGTGAAGAATTGTGTTGGGCTTTTAATGAGGATTGCATTGAATCTGTAGATTGCTTTTGGTAAGGTTGCCATTTTTACTATGTTAATCTTATTCATGAGCAGGGGAGATCTTTCCATTTTCTGATATCTTTTTCAATTTCTTTCTTCAGAGACTCAAAATTCTTGTCATGCAGGTCTTTCACTTGCTTAGTCAGAGTTACCCCAAGGTATTTTATATTATTTGTGGCTATTGTAAAGGGTGATATTTCTCTGATTTCTTTCTCAGCCCATTTATCATTTGTATATAGGAGGGCTACTGATTTTTTTTTTAGTTAATCTTGTATCCTGGCACATTACTGAAGGTGTTTATCTGCTGTAGGAGTTCCCTGGAAGAGTTTTGGGGGTCACTTATGTATACTATCATATCCTCTGCAAGTAGTGAAAGTTTGACTTCTTCCTTTCCAATTGGTATCCCCTTGATCTCCTTTTGTTGTCTTATTGCTCTAGCTGAACTTCAAGTACTATATTGAATAAATAAGGGGAGAGTGGACAGCCTTGTCTCGTTCCTGATTTTAGTGGAATCACTTTGAGTTTCCCTTCATTTAATTTAATGTTGGCTGTTGGCTTGTTGTAAATTGCCTTTGTTATGTTTAGGTATGTTTCCTGTATTCCTGATCTCTCCAAAAGTTTATCATGAATGGGTGTTGGATTTTATCAAAGGCCTTTTCAGCATCTAATGAAATGATCATGTGGTTTTTTCTTTCAGTTTGTTTATATGGTGTATTACAATGACAGACTTCCATACGTTAACCTATCCTTGCATCTCTGGATGAAGCCTACTTGATCATGGTGGATATTTTTTTTTATTTGTTCTTGGAGTCGGTTTTCCAATATTTTATTAAGTATTTTTATATCAATGTTCTTAGGGAGAATGGTCTGTAATTCTCTTTCTTTGATGCATCTTTGTGTGATTTGAATATTAGGGTAACTGTAACTGAATAAAAGGAGCTTGATAATGTTCCTTCTGTTTCTACTGTGTGAAACAATTTAAAGAGTATTGGTATTAACTCTTCTTTGAAAATCTGGTATAATTCTTCATTGAAACCATCTGGTCCTGGGCTTTTTTTGGTTAGGAGACTTTTAATGACTGTTTCTATTTCCTTAGGGGTTATTGGTCTATTTATATTGTCCATTTCTTTCAGATTTTCCAGTTTTGTGGAGTACAGGTGTATGAAGTATGACCTGATGATTCTCTGGATTTCCTCATTGTCAGTTGTTATATCCCCCTTTTCATTTCTGAATTTGTTAATTTGGATGCTCTCTCGCTGCCTTTTGGTTAGTCTGGATAAGGGCTTGTCTATCTTGTTGATTTTCTTAAAGAACCAACTCTTTGTTTCATTGATTCTTTGTATTGTTCTCTTTGTTTCTACTTTATTGATTTCAGCCCTCAATTTGATTATTTCCTGGCGTCTATTCCTCCTGGGTGACTTTGCTTCATTTTGTTCTAGAGCTTTCAGGTGTGCTGTTAAGTCACTAGTGTGAGATTTCTCCAACTTCTTTATGTGGGTATTTAGTGCCATGAACGTTCCTCTTAGCACTGCTTTCATAGTGTCCCATAAGTTTGGGTATGTAGTACATTCATTGTCATTGAATTCTAGCAAGTGTTTAATTTCTTTATGTCTTCCTTGACCCATTGGTGATTCAGTTGAGCATTATTCAGTTTCCATGAGATTGTAGGCTTTCAATAATTTTTGTTGTGGTTGAAGTCTAACTTTAAGGCATGGTGGTCCAATTGAATACAGAGGTTATTCCAATTTTTTGTATCTGTTGAGATTTGCTTTGTGTCTGAGTATGTGGTCGATTTTAGAGAAGGTGTCATGGGGTGTTAGGATGCAACGTTCTGCAGATATCTTTTAAGTCCATTTGAGTCATAACATCTGTTAGAGCCCTTATTTCTCTGTTAAGTTTCAGTCTGGCAAATCTGTCCAGTGGTGAGAGTAGGGTGTCGAAGTCTCTCACTATTAATGTGTAGGGTCTGATGTGTGATTTAAGCCTTATTAATGTTTCTTTTACATATGTGGATGCCTCTGTGTTTGGGGCATAAATGTTCAGAATTGAAACTTCATCTGGTGGATTGTTCCTGTAATGATTATGTAATGTCCTTCCTGATATCTTTTGATTGATTGATTTTGAATTCTATTTTGCTAGATATTGGGATAGCTACATGAGCTTGCTTCTAATGTCCATTTGATTGGAAAATGTTTTTCCAGCCTTTTACTCTGAGGTAGTGCCTCTCTTTGAAGATGGGGTGTGATTCTTGTATGCAATAGAAGGTTGTATACTGTTTTCATATCATTCTGTTAGCCTGTGTCTTTTTATAGGTGAACTGAGTCCATTGATATTAAGGGATATTAATGACCAGTGATTGTTAAGTCTTGACAGATGTTTGATAACAAGGAAACATTCTAAACTCTCATTGTTCATGGGGAGCACAAAGTGAAACTATATGAGGCCAGCTTGTGGATAAAAAGATCTGAAGATGTCATGGTAAGAGAGAGTGTGGTCCAGGCTCCCCTCTTGAGATGAATATCTTGAAAACTTCAATTTGACAGGCTAGTAAGGTCTGACGCCTCCATGGGCAGAAGGAGTATGTGGGGCGTTTCCTAGGGCAGAAGTTGAAGTTCTGACCCACTCTTGTTTAGGGGGCACATCTCTGAATTCCCTTTGGTCATAAGGAGCATATCTGAGGCTCATTTTGTTAGATGGGGAATGCCCGTGGCTCTCTCTTTCAGACTGAACCATTCTAAGGCTGTTTTGAACCAGGCAGCCATAAGAAGGTCTGGGGCCCCTTTGGTCACATTGAGAAGTTCTGATACCTCCTTGAGGGCAGAGGTTAGAACTCCAGCTCCGTTTTTTCAGTGGGGTCCTTTGGAGTCTGCAAGAGTTTGAACGTGAATATCTGTGGCCTCCTAGGACAGAAGGGTCACATATGGGGGCCCCATATTCATATTGAAAGCCTGTGCCCGTCCTTTGGTAAGAGAGGGAAGATCTCAGGTTCCCTAGTTGAGATAGGGCATATCTGAATTTCCCTTAGACAACAGGGAATGATGTAGCACTCGCGTTTGGAACTGGTGAATATATGAGATCCCATTGGAGAAGACAAAGAGGCCCCAACCCCTCTATGGCATTAGTGGAAGCTTTCTGTCCCTCTTGGACAGAAAGAGCATGTCTAAAGCCTTCCTTGGTAGAATCAGGATGTTTGACATCATCACTTTGGGGTGATGAAGAAGATGTTGTAGTGGGTAGCCATTCCAACCTTGATCTGGAAGTTCCAATCCCCATTGAGGCTTTGGTAACTGTCATGCCTATAAGGCGGAGCCAAGAGAGGACCCTGAAGACCTGAGATCTGGATGCATCATCTCTCTTGGTTCCTGAACCCTAGATGCTGGAGGTAGACCAAGCAGAGTTCTCCAGAGAACACCACCAGACTGCGCTATGTCTTTCCCAGACCCTGCAACCTACCTATCCCTCCATTTGTAAGTTAGACCACTAAATAAACCTCCCTTTTAACTATGTGGATGGCCCTAATAATTTCACCAATATCTGGCGCTCATGTGGGACAAATTCCAAAGGCCTGGGTGGCTCCCACCCTCAGCCTCCTCCCTGGCTGGCGAGGACCTAAACCCACCTGCAAAGTTCCATATAACCAGGGAACGCTTACATGGTTCCATTCCCGAAAAAGGGAGCAGATAGTCTGGTCTCAGCTCCCTAGCTTAGCCCTCAGACCAGCAAAAAGCCGCTGTGAGTGAGGTGTTCCCCCTCCTTCCTGAGTGCCCGCTCACCGCCGTCTCCGCTCCTGCCTTCCACTGCCGCCAGCCAAGGTCACCAGCAGGCCCTGCTTTGGAGCTATACCAATGCCTCCTGCTGGCTGAAAAGTGCTACTATACCCCCCCCCAAACCACGGAAAGGTAAGCTGGGCAAACAAGCGTCTTATTTTAAGTAAAAGTACTTGATAATTTTACACCTTAAAACTGACTAACAAATTTTGAGTAATTCTTGTGATATGGCTGACAACATTACCTCACAAGAATTTAAAAACTTTTTGGCCTGTATGATGAATGACATTTTCCTGGAAATGTACAACCTCCCTAAGGCATATCTGGCTTGAACTATCTTGGCATTCATCGTAATAATTCACACAGTGTTCAAAGACTGGTTTAATAATAAGAACAATGATGAGTCATTATTGGGGCTGATACAGGCTTTAAAAGATAGCAATGAAAAATTACAGAAAAAGATTCTTTCTCTGGAATCTGCTAATCGGGATTTGCAAAACAGGCTTGTACCCAAAATTGATCTTATTGATAATAAAAGTGAATATTTAATGGATAGAACACTAACTCTCCAGACACTATATAAGGAAGAAAGATTATCATTAATTGATAAGATAAGGTCCATGGAATCATGTGTTTCTGAGGAACATAAAAACTTCTATGATTCCATGAGAAATCTGGAGTCCCTTGCAAGAGAAGAGGTTCACTCCCTAGAACAGACCCTAGGTGCTCGTTTGCAAGCCTTGGAAGAAATTCTCAGTAAACATGACAAGGGACCTAATAAGCAGAAGGGAAAGATTATAGAGGTTGTAACATCTCCAAATGGCTCTCATACAAGGGCTTATCCTGTTATCATCCATGAGAAGCCAGCAGATGACACACACCCCGAGCACATTACAACCAATTTCAACAAGGGAGTTTAAAAATATAAAGGAAGAAGTAGTTATGTATGGGATACACTCCACATACATAAGACAGATGTTAAATTCGTGGTCTACCTCACATAGAATCATTCCAGATGACTGGCATCAGTTAATTTCAGCTGTTCTAGAATATAGCCAGCAGTTACAGTGGAAAAGCTGGTTGAGAGAAGAGGCAAAAAATTTAGAACAAGGTAAACTCAGAGGTTTTGTGATCTCCCAAGATCAAATACTTAGTGAGGGATGTTTCACTGACAGGAATGTACAAGCCACTTATGATGAGCATGCAATATCCCTATGTCATTCAGCAGCTCTAAATGCTTGGGAAAAAATTTCAGAACCTGGAAAACCAACTGAGGTATACACAAAGATATTTCAGAGACCACACGAACCCTTCACTGATTTTTTACAAAAGCTGAACACAGCTGTAACAAAAGCTGTGTCAGATAAAGAATTAAGAAAAGTATTAACTGAGTCCTTGGCATTCGAAAATGCTAATGCAGAATGCAGAAGAATACTTACACCATTAAAGATCAGAGCAGCTCCTTTGGAAGAATAGATTCAATATACTAATGGTGTTGAGTCTCTTAACTACAGTAATGAGGCTTGGATAGGAGAGACAAATTCCAGAGGTGAAAGAAGGTCCCGTGGTACCAAATGATTTAAATGTGGTACACCAGGTCATGTAAGTAAAAACTGTACATGGGGTACTCCTAGAAGTAATACTCCTTCTAGGAATCGCCTAAACAGGAGACCCCAACCACCTCCCGGATTATGTAGAAGATGTGGCAAAGGCTGACATTGGACCAGTGAGTGCAGATCAAAAACAGATATACGAGGCAACCCTTTACTGGTGGGAAACACCTCAGGGGGCCTCTTGCAGGCCCCCAAATCAAACATAGTATGAACATTCCCAGCCACTGTGGAAGAAATTCCTCTCCAGGACAACTGAATAAACCAATGCCTAATGTAAAAACCGATACTGCAATGGATGATAAAACAGCTCTGATAGATGAATCACAGTTTACAAAGAACACAATAAAAGAAATATTTTGGCAGACTTGAATAAATGAACAAAGACCAAAGCTTAGAATTCGAATTAATGGTCTGGTTCTGGAGGGCCTGGTAGACACAGGTGCAGATGTGACTATAATTATACCAAAATCATGGCATCCGAATTGGCCTCTTCAAGAGGTAGATGTCCAACTTTTCCATTTTTTTTTTGGTTTTTCGAGACAGGGTTTGATGTCCAACTTTTAGGGATTGGCACCCTATCTCAGATAAAACAGAGTTCGAGATGGGTTGAATGCATAGGGCCAGAAGGACAGAGAGGAAGTTTGAATCCATATGTAGCAAATGTAGCAGTAAATCTTTGGGGCCGAGATCTGTGGAATACCCCGATTAAAATTCCTACACTCTCAGAAAAGGAATACAGACCAATGCATGTTTCTAGGAATAATATCATAACATGGTGTAAAAAAAAAAAAAAAAAAAAAAAAAAAAAAAAAAAAAAAAAAAAAAAAAAAAAAAAAAAAAACAAAAACAAAAAAAACCCAGTCACCAACCATTAAGGCTGTACATAAACAGAGCACAACTGCTGTTAAACTCTCAGAAGTACCAACTGCCTTACCTTTAAAATGACTAACTAATAAACCTATCTGGCTTGGACAATGGCCTTTGACAAAAGAGAAGTTACAAGCTTTAGAACAGCTGGTTCAAGAGCAGTTAAATGCTCAACACATTGAAGAATCTACCAGCCCTTGGAATTCTCCTGTATTTGTTATTTAAAAAAAGTCTGGTAATTGGAGAATGCTGACAGATCTGAGAGGTATTAATAAAGTAATTCAGCCTATCGGCTCCCTACAGACTGGGATGCCCTTGCCCTCTCTGCTACCCAAAGAATGGCCTATAATAGTTATTGACTTAAAAGACTGTTTCTTTACCATACCCTTACAAGAAAATGATAGAGAAAAATTTGCCTTCACAGTACCTAATTATAACAATTCTCAGCCAGTCAAGAGGTATCAATGGAAGGTCCTCCCACAGGGACTGTTAAACAGCCCTTCCTTGTGCCAATACTTTGTGCAAAAGCCATTGGAGATAATTCATGTAAAGTTTCCACAATCCATAATTTATCACTGTATGGACAATATCCTATTAGCTGATCCAAAGTTAGACACATTAGGAAGCATGTTTGAAGAAGTAAAAAAAGTTTTGCCTCGCTGTGGACTGCAAATTGCTCCTGAAAAAACACAAAGAGGAGATTCTATTAATTACTTAGGATATAAGATAGAGCTACAAAAAATTAGACCCCAAAAGGTACAACTAAGGAGAGATCGATTGAAGACTCTTAATGATTTCCAAAAATTGTTAGGAAGCATTTCCAACTTACTGGGTATCATGGAAATACCCAAAGATGGACTACAAAATTTGGCTAATATTCTAGAAAGGGGACAAAGAGTTAAATAGTCCAAGAGAATTATCAGCCAAAGCTGAGAAGGATTGGGCTCTAGAAGAAAAGACAATTTGAGGAGCACATGTGAATCGTGTGGATCCAGAACTTAAATGCATTCTTGTCATATTCCCCTCCAGACATTCCCCCACAGGTATTTTGATGCAGAGGGAAGATATTATATTGGAATGGATATTCCTACCATGTAAACCAAATAAAAAAATTAAAGACTTATATAGAAAAGATCTCTGATTTGATTCAAAAAGGTAAATTAAGACTTCGCCAGCTGACAGGAATGGACCCAGCAGAAATTGTAGTACCTTTAACTAATGAGGAAATTTCATCACTATGGAAAGATAATGAATACTGGCAAAGAGCCTGCAGTAACTTTTTGGGAGAGATTAACAACCACTATCCCAAAAGCAAGACAATAGAATTCATAAAGAAGACTGAATGGGTCCTTCCTCACATTGTACGACAAAAGCCAATTTCTGGAGTCCTCACATTCTATACTCATGCAAATAAATCAGGGAAAGAAGGATATAAATCAGGAGACTTAAGTAAAGTGGTACAAAGTCCATACAGCTCTGTACAAAAGGCAGAACTGTATGCCATTCTTATGGTACTGATGGACTTCACAGAACCCGTCAGCATAGTCACTGACTCTCAATATGCAGAAAGAGAGTTGTTTTACATATTGAAACTGCTTAATTTATTCCTGATAATACAGAATTAACTTCATTATTCATACAATTGCAGGAAATCATCATAAAAAGGGAACATCCTATATATATAACACATATCAGATCCCATACAGGCCTTCCAGGACCTCTAGCACAAGGTAATGATGAGATTGATCAGTTACTAATAGGTAATGTGCTAGAAGCCTCAGAATTTCATAAGAAATACCATGTAAATAGCAAAGGTTTGAAGAATCCTTGGCAACAAGCTAAGGATATTGTGAAAAAATGTCCTACTTGTTCTGTCTATAACCAAACTCCATTACCTGCAGGAAGCAATCCAAAAGGTATACAAAGAAATGAAATTTGGCAGATGGATGTGTTTCATTTTGCAGAATTTGGAAGATTAAAGTATGTACACCATACCATTGACACCTATTCAGGATTTCAGTGGGCAACTCCTATGAGTTCTGAAAAGGCTGATTCTGTGATTACACACCTATTAGAAGTTATGGCCATCATGGGAATACCTGTACAAATTAAGACAGACAATGCCCCAGCATATGTCTCCAATAAAATGAGACAGTTCTTTGCTTATTACAATATAAAGCATGTTACAGGTATACCACACAATCCCACAGGCCAAGCAGTCATAGAAAGATCCAATCGAACTTTAAAGGATATGCTAAATAAACAGCAACAGGTAACAATGACTCCTAGAAATAGATTGCATAGTGCTTTATTAACCTTGAGTTTTCTCAATGCTGATGAGAAAGGAACAACAGCTGTGGAGCGACATTGGATGACAGACCAAACTCCTGAGCTAAACCAACCGGTTTATTTCAAGGATGTGCTGACCTCAGAATGGAAACCTGGATATGTTCTACATTGGGGAAGGGGTTTTGCCTTTGTTTCTGCAGGAGAAGAAAAGCTATTTATACCAACAAAATTAATAAAAATTCGATTTGAATAGGACAAACCCCTTGATGAGGAGAAGCAAAAGATTATCCACCAATGTGACATCTCTACAAGTTGTAAGAAAAATTTAACAATCCAAGATTGGGGTAGGGTTCTGTTTTTGTCTTTCCAGGATAATGGAAATACCCATCTTCCAGAAATCATAAGGCCTTGGATATCCGGATGTTTACAGCAGAAAGAAAGAATCTATTGGTACCAATCTACACAGGGTAAAATCTCACTGTCTAACACCTATATCTCTATCAAACTAGAAATGTTGTGGTTCCAATTCAATTATAAACCAAGCTGGCTTTGGAGATGGAATTGGCTCACTCCTTCTCTAAACCCAAGCATATTGCTAAAAGAAAAGGTTGAGAGATTCTTCAGTCCCATATCAGAAGAGCCCTCTGGTGTGGGACAGAAGGAAACCAATAAAAAGGGACCATTGTCTTCAAGATTCTAATTCTCTGCATGCTTACTCTTGATTTCTCAGAATCCTTTCTTACATGTTATGTCCTCTTTAAATCCAAACTTTCCATTTTGATAAAAAAGTTTTTCCAATAGCAATCTCTGAAGTCTCCAGAATGAAGATGGGGCCCCAACAACAACAACTCTACCCAATCCAGAATGATGCCATGATAATCATCATCATACTACACTTCTTGCTAGAATTTCAGACAATTTTACCCATTAATCTGAGACTTGCTGTGGAATCTACAGTTAGTCTAGCTGATTTAACTATCTGAGCTTTCTCACAATACCCAACAGAGATACCATCACCCCCAAAATAGCAGGAAGTAATTCTAAGAAAACGATGCCCCTTCTCCCTAAGGTTTCATATTTCTCAGGGTTATGGATGATGGTTATAGGGTTGGGGGTGGAAGAAAATATTAAAATCAGTATTCTCCTTTAAAAAAAGTGTCTCAAAAAAAAAAGGAAAAGAAGAAATGGAATGGATCGGTATAAGATGTTATGGTAGATTATTGTATATACTAGTAAACAAATTTAGTAAAATAGCAGCCTTAGATAATTTGCACTGTTATGGATCCTTATATGTTGATACAAACGTAAACTGTTTTTATATTCCTGTTTAAGATAATTTGTATATTGATACAAATACAGAACTGTATTTGTTATAATGTACATATAGTTCTACTCTTATTTGAAATATTTGTATATTGATACAAATGTAAATTTTTATCTGTCATACTTTATGTATGTTCTACTTCTGTTTAGGATATTCTGTATATTGATATATATTTAAGATTATTGTCATATTTTGTATCGCACTATACATTCCTACCTCTATTATAAATATCTTGTGTATTGTCACAATTTTGAAGTCATCGTCCTTTACCATACATTTGCTTATAGACTGTTTACCTTGTTTACATGAAGCCTTAGTCCTTAGGTTATTTCAGTAAATAAGACTTATCGATTTATAGTCGCCTATACTTGTCATCTCTATAGTTACATTAGTTAGGTTATCCAGATTTACAGATACATAGGTCGGATGGACAGGTAATCTTCAAACACTTCATAGACCTAGAGAATATGGCATTTAAATAACTTAGAATTCTGTTGACGTGAGACACAATTGCTCCTGGCAGCACCAATTTGATCCCGAGAGAATGTTGGGCTTCTAAGACATTTCCAGTTGGAAGTTTGTCTTCTTGGCACAAAATGGCCTATTTGGCAAAGAACTGACTTGCCTCAACTGCTGACAATATGAGTGCTGTCCTTCTGGATAAGCGGGACACAAGGAAAAGTGACTTCTGAACTCTGCCAAGACGGGGTAAGATGGTTTTTCAGAATTCCTGCTTCTGAAAATGGTGTGTCAGATACTCTAGGCCTGTAGCCAATTTGAATGCACCAACAATGCTGAGAAATATTAGGTGACTGTCCAGGCTGCCAGCTGTCTCTGTCTACTCTTGCAAGATTGCCGAAAGTTGCTTGACTCCATCTTTCATTTCTCAGGTAGCATTTTATTCCTTCTCAGGTCTTTGATGGGCTTGAAGACTAGCAGTTATAGTTACAATTTAGTATATATATATATATATATATATATATATATATATATATATATATATATATATATCTTAGATAGAACATATTAAGTATTAGATTCAGGTTCTTTAGGATAGGACAACTTTTGGAATGATCTTTGTAACGTGCCATTTACCTACGCTCTAGACTTCTCTAGATTTAGTATGTGTTTCTTGCTTAATATTGATCGCATTGGTTGTAGTTCCATCTTATCTAGGTCATTAACCCTATTTACCCCTGGACAATATTTGATAACCTTTCCTTGCATACAGTCTTGTATTAGGTTAGAACCTTCTTATTTAGACAAAAGGGGGAGATGTAGTGGGTAGGCATTCCAACGTTGATCTGGAAGTTCCAACCCCTGTTGAGGCTTTGGTAACGGTCACGCCTACAAGGTGGGGCCAAGAGAGGAGCCTGAAGACCCGAGATCCAGATGTGCTGTCTCTCTTGGTTCGTGGACCCTGGACGCTGGAGGTAGACCAAACAGAGTTCTCCAGAAAACACCGCCGGACTGCAGTACATCTTTCCCAGACTCTGCAACCTACCTATCCCTTCATTTGTAAGTTACACCACTAAATAAACCTCCCTTTTAACTATGTGGAGTGGCCTTAATAATTTCACCCATAAGATGTGACACTCATATTGGGACTGCCAACATCCATAGATGAGTTGAAGCTTTCTTGGGCTGCAGGGGAATTTTTGATGACTTCTTGAGTATAAGGGGTATATCGGGGTCTTGTTGTGGTAGTAGTAGAAGTAGATGACTGGAAGTCCCTTGGGGAAAGGTGGAATGCCTGAGATTCTCTTCATAAGAGGGAGTGGTTCCCACATCCCCTTCTGTATAGATGGAAGGTTGTGTGTTCTCTTGGGTTGTAGCTTTTGGTTTCTGGTCCCTTTTGGCAGAAGCAGAATGTCTAAGCCCACTTTATGACAAAGAGGATTGTTTACAGCCCTCGTGCTCTGAATTGGAAGTGTGAACATCTGCTCTGTCAGAGGGGGCCTTTTCCAACTTGGATTTGGTAGATTTGGAATGTCGAGGGACTCCTTGGGAAGATGGAAAACTTCTGCAGCACTCCTCATGAGATCGTGAGGCTCTGCAGTCTCCCTTATCAGAAGGAGAAGTGGTGATGCTCTCTTTGGGCTCAGTCTTAAGCCTTACACCCTTTCAGTCAGAAATAGAAGCTTTGCCTCCCTTTTTGGAAGAATGGTAAACTTTCAAGCCCCCATCTTCTGATGGGACAGATTTCAGGCCTGCTTCTTTAGAGCATGTCTCAATTTTGTTTTCTTTGATTTAGAATGTCTGGAGCCACTTCATGGAGAGGTAGAATGCCTGAGATCTTCTTTAGGAAGGGAACCAGATCTTAAGCACAATTCTCGTTACATTGGAGGTGAAATGCTCCTCTGAGGAGTAGAGGTAAGACTTGAGTCCTTTTGTTCGTACATTAAAGATGTGAGCCTACTTTTGGCAGAAGGGAAAGATCTTAAGCCATTAATGCCTGAAAGGGAATGTCTGATATCCCCTTCAGACAATAGGTCATGTCTTGATATGTTTTTGGTAGAATTGGAAATTCTAGGGCTTATTTTGGGATAAGGGCAGTCTTCATGAGAAGGAATAGGAATGAGGTCACCAGGTGCACAAATGGACAGTCCCAGAAACTCTGTTGAAAATGAAGGTCCCACAGCTTTTTGGGTAGATGGCATAGGTTCTAGAGCCCCTTGGGCTGTTTTTCAGGTTTCTGGAGTATTATGAAGAGATGTTGATGGTTCCAGAATCCCTTGATCAGCCACTGAAGGGCCCAGAGCACCTTGGTTAGAATTCAAAAGAGCCCCCAGCACAGACGTAAAAGATTCTAGAGTCCCTGACACAGATTCTAAAGTTTTACAAATCTCTTTGGTAGTTGGCAAAGGTTCTGATGTCTCTGGCATAAGGGAAGAAGGTTGGAGAGTCTGCACTGAAGGAGGTGGAAGTCGCAGGGAATCTTGGTCAGATGGTGAAGTTTCTGTAGTCCCATGGGTAGAAGATGGTATTTCTAGATTGCTTTGGGTAAATGGTGATGTTCCTATTCTCCCCTGGGCAGAGTCACAAAGTCTATGTTCTCCTAGATCAGATGATGACTGTCCTAAAGGCCCTTGGTCCAAACAAGGGCCTGGAGCCTCTTGGGACAACAAGGAAGTATATGGAGACCCGTGAGCAGATGGTGAATGTCTGAGAGATTCTTGTGCTGATGTGGACAGTCCCAGAGCCCCTTGTGAATACAATAAATTTGCTACACAGCTTCACTGAGATGGTGACTCTCCCTGTACACTTGAAGATATTTTCTGACAACCATGTTCTGAGGGAGAAGGTAACATTTCCATACGCAGATGAAGTGAGTCTCAGAGACCCTTGGCCAGCTGGAGAAGATTCCAGAGTTTTCTTAGAAGATATTGATGGTCCTGAAACTTCTTTTTCAGATACAGAAGGTGCCATAGGACCTTGGGCAGAGACTGAAAGTCCCAGAGACCCTGGGGTATATGGCAAAGTTTCCAAAGTTCCCAGAGAAAAGTCTGATATAGTACAAGCCTCTTTGGTAGATGGCAAATTTTCTGATGTCTCTGGTGTAAGAGGGGAAGGTTGCAGATTCTGCACTGAAGGAGACAGATGCTCTTGAGAATTTTGGGGAGGTAGTGAGGTTTCTGTAATCCCATGGGTAGAAGATGGTATTGCTAGGGTGCTTTGGGTAGATGGTGATGTTTCTAATGTCCACTGGGAAAAGTCAGAAAGTCCAAGATCTCCTGGATCAGATGATAGCTGTCCTAAAGCCTCTTGTTCCAAACAAGGACCTGGATGATGAGGAAGTATGTGCAGACCCTTGAGCAGATAACCAATGTCCAAGAGATTATTGCACTGATGTGGACAGTCCCAGATCCTCTTGTGTAGACAACACATTTCCTAAAATCCTGAGATTTTCTGAGGTCGTGAATCTTCTGGAGTCACTTTTTTACTCAAAGACATTTCCTGTAAACCTTGGTCTGTTAGTGAAGCCCTTATAGGCCCAGTTGGAGATGAGGCAGATTTCACAGATCCTTGGTCAGATGGAGAATGTTCCAGAGTATTCTGGGAAAGTGTTGGTGATACCAATATCTCTTGGTCAGACATAGAAGTGCCCACAGCACCAGGGGCAGATGTTGAAAGTTTCAGTGTCTCTGGGATAGATGCCAAAGTTTCTAGTGTCATTGAGACAGATTTTAAAGTTATACAAACCTCTAAAGATGGCAAAGGTTCTGATGTCTCTAGTTTAAATTGGGGAGGACCCAGAGGCCTCTACAAAGGAGCCTGGATTCCTAGGACACTTTGAGTAGATGGTACAGACTCTACAGACCCTTGGGCAGATGATGGTGTTTCTCTAGCATCTTGGGTAGATGGTGATGTTCCTAGAGTACCTTCTGAGGATTGGGAAAGTTCACAATCTCCTAGAGCAGATGAATATGCTAAAGCCTCTTGGGCTAAAGAAGGGCCAAGATCCTCTTGGTAAGATGTAGAGGTTTCTGGAGACCCTTGATCAGGTTTTTAATGTCCTACATACTCTTGTGTTGATATGGAAGTACCAGAGCCCCTTGGGCAGATAGTGAATCTCCAAAACACCCTTGCTGAGGTGGTGAAGGTCCTAGAAACCTGTGGGCAGATCTAGACAATTATGAACACAATTGGGCTGATAATAAAGATTCCAAGGTCCCTGGTACAGATGGAGTAGGTCCCACAGAACTTTAGAAGATGGAGAAAGTTGAAGAGTTTGCTGGAGAGATGTTGATGATCTCTGAATTGGTTGGTCAGAATCACAAGGGCACACAGCACATTGGGCAGATATTGAATGTCCCAGATTTCCTGGGAGAGGTGGCAAGGTTCCTAGAGTCCATGATGAAGATTCAGAAAATTTAAAAACCATATGGGGAGATGGCAAAGTTTCTGATGTCTTTGGAGTACGTTGGGAAAGTCCCAGATACCCTGGGCAATGAGGCTGAAGTTGTAGAGCACCTTGCACATCTAATGAAGCATCTACAGTTCTCTGGACATATGATGTGTCTAGACTAATGTGGGAAGATGGGAAAGTTCACAGTATCACCTGGACAGAGGGAGAAAGTCTATCTTCTGGGACAGATGGGAACTATGCTATATAGCTCCTTGATCATAAGAAGGCCCTAGAACTTTGTGGGAAGATGTGGAAGTTTCTGGAGACCCTTGGGCAAATGATGAATGTCCTAGAGACTCTTTCCCCTGGAAAAATTTTGAAGGTCCTCAAGTGCCCAGGGAAGGAGACTTGAGTCTCAGATTGTCTTGGGCTTATGGCAAAGATTCTGTATGCCCCTGGCTAGCTGGTGAAAGTTTCATAGCCCCTTGGGTAGATATGGATGTTCCTAGAACACCCTGGGCAGAGAGGGGAGGTCTTTGAAACAATGGTACAGGTGGAGACACTCCTAAATCCACTTGGGTAGATGGAGAAGATCCTAGAGTCACTGGAGTAGATGGTAAAGATCTCAAATCCTCTATTGAGCAATTGGATATTCTTAGATCACAACGGGTATGTGTAGAAACTTCCAGAGTTCCCTATGAAGACAGGCAAGGTCTTCCAGCTTCTTGGAAAGACAAAGCTCCTGAACTCACTTGAACAAATAAGGAAATTACCAAAGGCCCCAGGGAAGATGTTAGAATCCCTTATCCAGATGAAGAAATTACCGTGTGCCCTTTTGAAGAAGGCATAGATCCTAAAGAGTCTGCAGCTAATGAATCTGTTTGTTGACACCTTTGGGCAGACTGAAAAGACTCAAGAGGTCTCTGGGAAGAAACAGAAGGTCCTAGAGTACTCTGTATATGTGTGGAGAGATCCAAAGTCCCTTCTACAGACAGAGAAGGTTCCCAAAGGCTTTGGGAAGAAAGGAAAGGACTCAAGTTTGCCTGGGTAGATAGGGAAAGCTTCAGGGTCCCTTCATCAGATACCACAAATCCTGGCGTAGCTATCAAAGACTTGCATGCACCTGGTGCAGATGATGAATATCCTGGAGTCTCCCAGGGAGGTGGCAAAGGTTCTAGAGACTCTTGTGCAGTTATAGAAATTCTTGGAGACCCTTGGGCAGATTTCAAAGCTCCTACTATCTTTTAGGCATTGTGCGTATATTCCTGAGACACTTGCATAGATGGTATATGTTGTGGTGGTATTGTGTTCCCCAAAATATTGTGTACCCTAATAAACGTATCTGGGGTCAGAGAACAGAAAAGCCACTAGATTCTTAGGATAGGCAGTGGTAGCACACACCTTTAATCCTAGCATTCCAGAGGCAGAAATCCATATGTTCAAGGATACAGCCAAGCATGGTGACTCACGCCTTTAATCCAAGAAAGTGAGCCTTTAATCTCAAGCAGTGAGGCAGAAGGCAGAAAGATATATAAGGCATGAGGACCAGAAACTAGAGGCATTTGGGTGGTTAAGCTTTCAGGTTTTGAGCAGCACAGTTCAGCTGAGAGCCATTCAGATATGAGGACACAGAAGCTTCCAGTCTGACGAAACAAGACCAGCTGAGAAGTTGGCCAGGTGAGGTTAGCTGTGGCTTGTTCTGTCTCTCTGATCTTCCAGTGTTCACCACGATACCTGGCTCAGGTTTGACTTTACTAATAAGAACTTTTGAGATTCCTGCTACAATATGTGCTACTGTGCTTTGTGCAAAAGTGGACTGTAAGCCTGTATCTTGTGTATGTGAGGAAGTGCTTGAAAGCCCTTGAGAAGATGGAGGATGTCCTTGGGTCCTTTGTATAGATGTGGACAGTTCCATAGTCCCTTGTGTAGGTAGACAGGAACCCACAGATCCTTGTGCACAATGAGAAGTTGCTTGATTCCCTTGTTCTAAAGAGGAAAGTCCCAGGGGTTTTGGAGCACAAGGTCGATGCACAGAAGTCCCTAGAGAAGATGAAGTTTCCGAAGTACTTCCTACATGGGACAATTGCCCATGACAACGCTGTGTAGATTGGAGTGTTCCTAGGATGTCTCCAGAAGATGACAAGGACTCTAGAGTTCCTTTGGTAGATGCTGAAGGACACATGGGATCCTGGGGAGATACACTAAGTTCTGGAGACCAATGAGCAGAGAGCAGAGGTACTGGATCACGTGGGGCATATGATGAAAGTCCTCTGGGCACTTTGTTAAATAGTGAAGTCTCTCTAGGACCTTGGACAGATGGAGAGGAATGTGTTGAAGGTTCCAGAGTCTTGTGGAAGGATTTCACAGGCAAAGTCCCCTCTATAGTTGTGTAGAGTTCCTTACTACCTTTAGAAGATAGCAAAGGTACTAAAGTCTCCGAAACTGATAGAGGATGTTCCTGAGCACATGGTGCAGATGGTGAATGTTCTACATCCTCTGTTGAAGACAAAAAAGATCCTTGAGTTTCCTGGCTGTGTAGTAAATGTCCTATAGCTCTTTTGGAAGATTCTGAACCTTGAAAAGTACATTGGACAGATGGAGAAATTCTTGGAGCCTCCTGAGAAGAAGTTGGATGTTTCAAAGCCCTCAGAAAAGATAACAATTCCTACACTTTCTTGTGTGGGTGTGGATAGTTTTAGAGAAACATGGGCAGATAAGGAAGGCCACAGAGCCCCTTGGGCAGATCACCAAGCTCCTAGAGTTCCTTGTGCAAATAAAGAAATTCCCAAGGGCCTTTGATAAGATGGCACAGGTCCTAATAGCACCTGGGTATTTTGGGTAGAGCCCATAGTTCCTGTAGTTGATGGCAAACATCCTACAGGCTGTTGTGCAGATGTGAACTCTGCCATCGAGCCTTGGGCAGATAGAAATACCCCTGAGTGCCCTGGGAAGCTTGGGAAGATCCTGGAGCCCCTTGTGCAGATTTGGACATTTTCAGAGTCCCTCGTACTGAAAGGTAAGAGCCCACAACACCTTCATCAAAATGAGAAGATGATGGATTTGCTCTTGGTGATGCAGTATGACCCAGATGCTCTGGAGGAGATGGAGATGTTCCTTCAGTCCCTTGGGTAGATAGGGAATTTGCATATGGTTCTGGAGTTACTGAGGAATGTGCTGAAGGTTGTAGAGCCCTTTCAGCAGATTGTGATGCATGTAGCATTGTGTGGGCTGACATAGAAAGCTTTAGAGGCCATTGGGCAGATTTCAAAGGTGCTAGATACCCTCGGCCAGAGGGAAAATACTCTGCAGCTCCTTGCATAGAAGATGAAATGTCCTCCAGGCAGTGGAGGTGATAGTAAAGCTCCTATCACCCCTGGAGCAGATTTAAAAGATTCCACACCCTCTCCCACATTCGGCAAATGCCCCAAAGTATTGTGGAAGTATTGGTATTGTCCCAAAAGCCCTGAGGAATATACTGGAGGTTCCAGAGTCCTTTGCACAGGAAAGTTCCCTCTGCAGCTGTGGAGAGTTCTTTAGGCCTTTTAGAAAATAGGAAAAGTCCTAGAGTCCCTGGAACAGACAGAGGATGTTCCTGAGCACATGGTGCAGATTGTGAATGTTTTACAACCTCTGTTGAAGACAAAAAAAAATACTTGAGTTTCCTGGGTAGGTAGGAAAGATCCTGTTGCCCTTGGGGAAGATACTGAACCTTGTACAGTATGTTGGGCAGATGGAGAAATTCTTACAGCTACCTGGCAAGAAGTTGGGTGTTTCAAACACTTTGAGAAGATGGCTCAGTTCTTATAGTTCCTTGTGTGGGTGTGGATAGTTTTAAAGACCCTTGGTAGATAGGGAAGGTCTCAGAGCCTCTTGGGCAGATGATCAAGATTCTAGAGTTCTTTGTGTAGGAAAGGAAATTACCAGAGGCACGTGGGCAGGTGGACAATCTTCTATTTCCTTCTGGGCGCTGTGATTAGATCCTAGAGTCCCCTGAGGTAGAGGCTGAATATCCTTCCATACCCTTTGCAGCTCTGGGCTGTCCCAAAGTGGCTTTTGCATAGAGGGAAGTTTGCCCAGGCACCTGAGTAGATGGTGAAGGATCTAGAGAGCCTTGTGCTGAGGTGTTCAGTCCCAGTGTTGCTTGTTTATCTAGGCAAGATCCAACATCTTTTTGCAAAGATGAGAATGGGGCTGGACTTGTTCATGTTACTGAAGAAAGTCCAGGAGTCATTTAGGCAGGTGACAATGTGCTTGTAGTCATTGGAACAAATGGAGACATTCCCAAGGCATCTGGGACAAAAGCCAAAAGCCTATGTATGCACTGGGCAGACTTGGATCATCCCAGAATCTTTTGAGAAGATGTTGAATGTTATAGAGACTGTTGGGCAAAGGGCCCAGGGTTTGCTGAGCAGATATGTAAAGTTGGGTAGATAACAAATGTGCTAGATTCTTTGAGACTGATAAAGAAGATTTCTGAGATCCTTGGTCATGTTGTAAACATCCTGTAGTCCCTGAGGAAAATGGCAAAGGCCCTGTAGTCCTTTGGACAGATGGCAATATATCCTCAGATTCTACTATGCAAGACAAGTGCCCTACCTTACTTTGGAAAGATGCTGGTGGCTACAGAACCAATATGGAAGATGCCCAATGTTCTAGAGACCCCAACCTGATGAGAAAGAACCCAGTGTACCCTGAACATACACAGAACATTCCTGAGGCCTTTGATTTGATATCAGATTTGGTAGAGTCCCTAGAGTAGTTGGCAGAGGTTTCTGAGTATCTGGTTCAAATGATGAAGGTTTCTCAGCCCCTGGGGAAGATAACAAAGGCTTTTTAATTCCATGGCTAGAGGAAGGTCTCAGAGCCTCTGCAGCAGATGGTAAATATTTCAGAGGACTTTTGATAAACTTAGAATGTCTAGAAGCCTACTCAAAAGAATTTGAATATTTTGCAGGTCCCTGATCAGGTGGCAATTTTTCTAGAGTCCCATTTGTAGATATGGGCAGTCCCAGAGCTCCTCTAGGAGACAGGGAATGATTTGCACCTTCTTAGGTAGATGGCATCCTTCCTGTGGACATATGGAGTAGATACTAGAGACCCTGTGGTACATGGTGATGATTCTAAAATCACCTGTACTGATACAGAATGTCCCACATTATCTTTTTCTAATTGAGAATTTCTCCCATCTCTTTGGGAAAATGCTAAAGTTTCAAGGGCCCCTTGTGCCGATGGCGACATTTCTGGAGACTTTTATGAAGGGAGGCTAAGTCCCACTACACCTTAATCAATTAAAGAAGTTGCTGAAGTCACTTGTAGTAATGTCAAATGTTCCAGAGACCGTGGAGTAGATGGTGAAGTTAATGTAGTCCATCAAACTGATGTAAAAGCTTCCACAGACTAGACCACAGGTAATAAATGTCCATGAATCCTCAGGGAAGATTGGTGAGTTTTCACAACACTGAGAGAAGACTCTGAAGGTTCTAGAAACTCTTGGGCAGATGCTGAAGTGTACGCTACCCCTTGAGTCAATCTAGAAGTTTTCAGATGCCCTTGGGAAGAAATTAAAGGTGCTAGATCCCCTAGGCCAGATTGAGAAGGTTCCTGAGTACTTGGGGTAAATAACGAATGCCCTTCAAACCCTTGGGGTAAGGGCAGTGTTCTTGTAGTTCGTGAGGCTGCTGGAGAATGTTCTACAGCCTATCCTATAGTTGACAAATATCCTAGCTCCCCCTGGGCAGATTGGGATGGTCTCAGACACTTTGGAAATGATATGGAAAGTTTGACAGCCTCTAGGGTGAATGGCAAAGGACAAAGAGGGTCATAGACTGATATGGAACCTTTCAGAGGCTTTAGTGTAGTTAGCAAAGTGTCTTGAGGCCTTGGAGTAGATAGAGTAGGTTCCTGCACCAGAGCACCTGGTGCAGATTGTGGATTTTCTATATCTTCTGAGGGAGATAACAAAGATTCTTCAGTTCTCTGATCAGACAGAGCAGTTCCCAGAGCCTCTGTAACACAGGGTGAATGTGGTAGATGACCTTGGCCAGATAGAGATGATTTGGAAGTTTCATAGCCACTTGATCATGTGATATATTTTCTAAAGCCCCTTTTGCAGGCTTGGTTATTTCCAGATCCCTTTTATCAAACAGAGGTGGTCCAAGATCTCCATAGACAGATGGCAAAAGTCCCACCTTCATCTGGTCATAATGTTTAGATGCTGAAGACCCAAGGTAAGATAGCAAATGTGCTTTGGTCCCTGATGCAGATGTAGACAGCTGGATAGTATGTTCTCCAGACAGCGAAAGTCCCCCATCCCCTAGTGTAGATGCCAATGGTCCCAGAGAACCTGGAGCAGATGGAGACGGTACCAAAGACCCTTGTTCAGATAGAAAATACCTCACCACCTCTTGAGGACAAGGAGGAGGGTCTTGAGTTGGATTTCGTAATGAGGAAAGTCCTGAAGGCCCTGGAGCAAATGGAGAAATATCTGTAGTTCCTAGAGCAGACAAAGAAGACTCCACAGACTCTCCTCTAGTTAACAGATGGCCAAGAACATTTGGAACAGGTTAGTATCCTCTTGGAAATACTCTGGGAGAAGTGGAATGTTCCACATCTTGACGTATAGATGGCAAAGGACACAGACCCTGCTTGGCAGGTGTGTAAAGTTGCAGAGGCCTTTGAGTAGTTACCAAAGGTTCTAGGGCCTGTGAATTAGATGGGGAAGGTTCCTATGTATCCAGTACAGAGGGCAAGTCTTTTACACCTTCCCTGGGAGATAACAAAGACCTTTGAGATCTCTGACCAGATGAGAAAGATTCCAAAGCCCCTGTGGCAAAAGGTGAATGTAGAGCAGAAAGGGAAGTGGTTTTGGCTACTGTGTCAGATGGAGAAAATTCTCCATCTTTTACCACATATGACAAATGCCCAAGCATCCTGTGTCCTGATTCTGATGGTTTCGTGAGCCCTGGAGAAGCTACCAAAAGTCCTAGAGCCCCTTGGGTAAGTGGTAAAGGATCCAACACTCCCTGTTCTGATATGAAGAGATCAACTGGTCCATTAGCAGAGTGCAAATGATCTAGAGTTTGTAGGGTAGATGGGCAAGATTGATAAGAACCTGGTGCACTTGTTGAGTTTCCTGCAGCCTCTAGAGTTGATAAAGGTCTTTGAAGTCAAGTGTCAGGTGGGGAAGGTCCTAGAGGCCCTGGGCCAGATAGTGAATGTTGGTGAGGGCCTTGGATCCATGGAGAAGGTGTTGAAGCCTCCTGTGAAGTAGTGGGAGGTTTCATTGGACTTTCAGGAGATGATACATTTTCTACTCTCCCTTTTGTGGACACGGACAGTTCCATAGTCCCTTGGGTGGGAAATAAAGGTTCCACTTCCACTTGGGAAGATGACAGTGATTCTATAATCCCTTGTCCAGATAAGGAATTTTTCAAAGTCTTTCAGGCAAATGCCATAGGTCCTAGAGCCTCTGTAGCAGAGGAAGAAGATTCCACATCTCTTTCAGCACATTGCGAATGCTCTGGTGTCTTATTTGCTAATGAGGAAAGTTCCATATGCCCTGAAGCAGATGACAAAATTCCTGGAGTACCTGAAATACTTGGAACACATTCCAGAACAATTTGTGTAGGTGTCAAAGTTCGAAGTCTCTCCTTGGCAGATTGGCAAGGTTTCAGATTCCCTAGTGAGGAAGTTAAATGTTCTTGAGCCTCTTGGGTAGATTTTGAATTACTCAGAGTCCCCTTTGCAGATAAAGAAAGTTTTTCAGGCTTTTTTTTGTCAAATAGTGTATGTCCAAGAGCCCTTGGAGCAAATGGAGAAGATTCCAGATCACCTGTGGCATAAGGAGAATTTTCCACATGTTCATAGTCAGATTGCAAAACTTCAAGAGCCTTTTGGGCAGATGACAAACATCCATGAGTGCCCTGATGAGTTGGGGAATGTTTAAGAGCTCCTACACTAGTTGGCAAATGTTCTAAAGCATCTTAGACACATGGAAAATTTAATGTATCCCCTTGTGAAGATGATAGGTTTATCAGAGCCACTTGAGCTGATTCCAAAGGTTGTATGGTCCCTTGTTCCAACGTGGACAGTTCTGTAGCTCTTTGGGAAGACAGGGTACATCCCACATTCCCTTGAGAAGATGGCACATGACTGAGAGTTCCTTGTGCAGATAAGGAATTCTGAAAAGGATCATGGCCAGATACCATACATCCTGGAAACACTGAGACATTTGTCAAATGTCCTGAGGATCCTGGGGCATGTGAATATGTCCCCACATCCACTTCCACAGATGACAATGGTCCTAGGGTCCCCTGGGAAGACAGGAAATGTGCCATATATCCTAGACAAAACAGAGAATGTCCTGGAGTTCCTTGTGTGGACTTGGAAATTTCAATAGCCTCTTGTACAAATAGGGAATGTCCCACATACACTTGGTCAGAGTGCTACACCCCCTTCTGAGGATGAGGGACTTCCCTGATGCCATTGTGCAGATAGCACCTAACTTAGGGCCCCTAAGCCATATTGACATAATTCTAGAACTCCATGAGCATGTGGCAAATCCAAAGGAGTTTAATGAGACAAAGCTGAAAGGCCGAGAGGCTCTGGAGCCATTGGTAAGGGTCCAAGAGCCACCAAGGCTGAAGGGGAAATTTCTCGAGCTGCTTGTGCAGATGGCAAACCTCCTAAAAACCCTTGTGCAGACTGGGAAGTTCCTACTTTGGTTGGGAAACATAACAAAGGTCCTAGAGCCCCATGGGTAGATGGTGAAGTACCAGCAGACCCCTGAATAGGTATGGAAAGATCCAGAGGCCTTTGCAAAAGGCACCCAAGGTGAGCATGAAGAAGTTTCCAGAGCACCCTGAGAAGGGGGGACATGTCGTAAAATTCCTTGTTCAAATGAGGAAAGTCCCAGATCTCCTGGGAGGTGGGGCAAATGTTCTGAATAACTTAGTGAAGATGGAAAACTTTCCTGAGTCCCTTGGGCAGATGGCAAAAGTTCTATTGTTCCCTGGGCAGACTGGAAACACCACAGAGCTCCTGGGGCAGATGGTGAATGTACTAAAGATCCTTGGCCATGTGGTGACTTTCCTAAATATCCCTGCTTAGATGCTGATGGTACTGGGGAACCTGGGGGCGGGGGGAGGAAAGGCAAGTGTTCTGCATCAAGAAGGCAGGAGGCAGAAGGATCTTTAGATGCTTTGGAAGATGTGGGAGGTGTCAGATCCTCTTGGGCTAATGGTGCAAGTCCTAGAGTTCTTTGTACAGATGTGGACTTTCCCTCATACTCTTGGACAGATAGGGAAGGTTTCACAGTTCCTAGTTTAGATTTGGAAAGTGACAAAGCCTCTTGCACATGGGGAGAATTTTCTGGAGCCCTTGACAGAGATGGAGACTGTCCCTGAAGCCCTAGGACAGTTGGTGATTGCTGTAAACCCTTTTGAACAGACAGAGAAGGCCTTTGAGGCTCTTGAGAAGATGTGGAATGTGCAAGAGACCCTTGGGTAGATTGGCAAGGTCCCACAGTCTTGTGGTCAGTTATGGAACACTCCTGGGACATTTGGACAGAATAGAAAGTGTGGGACTCACCTGAGGAGTACTTGTAGCTATTGATGTTTCTTTGGGAGCAGGAGAAGATGCACGTCCCCTTTTTGCATTAGGGAGATGATTGAAACTGTTGTTTTGATTGAAATACTGAAGTCCCCTTGGTCAGAAGGATCAATTCTCAACCTCTTTTTGGTAGACATGGGATGCCCTGGGTCCACTTGGTGAGAGGGAGAATATCTAATGTTTCCCTCCTGAGAAGGGATGTGCATGAAACTCTCTTGTATGGGTGGGGAAGATCGCAAAGCACCTTGTTTGGATATGATAGATCCTAGCACCTCTTGCTCAGGTGGGGAAGGTTATAATGTGTCTTGTGCACATGTGCCTTTCTTGACTACAGCTTCACAATGAGGGGAAGGTACTAGAAATTCCTGTGTAGGTGTGGTCTCTCCTAGAGCACCATGGACATATGTACGAGGTCTAAGAGCCTCAAGGGCAGGTAAAGAAGATTATAGAGCTCCATGTGTATATGTGGAAGTTTCAGGAGTACATTTTCAGGTGGAGAAAGTGATGAAGATTTTGGATAGAGATGTCAGGTTCCAGAGCCAGCAGGACAGACAGAATAGGTTCCAAGGCGCCTTGGGCAGATAAGATAGAATTCAGAGCCTTGGGGGTATTTGTTGGATGTTCTGGAGACACTTGTGGGCATGTGATAGGACTAACAGCCCTTTGTGAAAGTGAGGAAGGTTCTATAGCCTCCTGTGTAGTTGTGTCAGATTTCTGATGCTCTTCAAGGGATGGGGATGTTTCCACAGCATCCTGTGAAGTGTTGGGAGGTCCTGCGGGTGCTTGTGTACAGGTGGAATCCAGAAAGTCTAAGTTTTTTAAACATTTTAAATGCCATATTCTGTAGGTCTCTGAAATGTTGGAAGATTATCTACCTAACTGAATTGTATCTATGTATACCTAGAAAACTTAACGTGACTGTAAGTTTGACTATCATAGAAGACTAATTATTAATCTGTATTTTTAATTATCCATTAAAATTTAAATGAGTTACATAAACATAATACTGTAAACAAAAGTAGAAATATATATATTTAGTATAACAAAATAAACTTTAAATTTGTATCAATAAACTAAAATCCATAGCAATGTAAAACATTTTAAGCAAGTTGTTGCTCTTTAAAAGTAGGTTCATTAATCTACTCTTTTATCCTATCATATCTATATTACTCCCCTTTTTAAAGAAAGTGACTCAATTTATAATCTACCTGTTTTAAATAAAAATAAACATTCATAAACAATATTTGGGGAATTTGGGCAAAGCTTTTCTTTCTTTTATTTTTATTAAGAGATTTTCTATTCATTTTACATATCAACTTCAGATTCCCCTGTCCTCCATCCTTCCACCCCCCAGCATTTTTCCCAATTCACCCCCTATTCCCACCTCCTCCAAGGCAAGGTCTCCCATGGGGAGTCAGCAGAGCCTGGTACCTTCAGTTGAGGCAGGTCTAAGCCCTTCCTCCCTGCACCAAGGCTGTGCAAAGTATCTTACCACAGGCATTGGTCTCCAAAAAGCGGGCTCATGCACTAGGGACAGGTCCCAATCCCACCGCCTGGGAGTCCCCTGAACAGTTCAAGCTAAACTACTGTCTCACCTATCCAGAGGGCCTAGTCCAGTACCATGGGGGCTCCTCAGCTATTGGTCCACAGTTTATGTGTTTCCACTAGTTTGGCTATTTATCCCTATGCTTTTCCAATCATGGTCTTGATATCTCTTGCTCATATATTCCCTCCTCTCTCTCATTGATTGGACTCCTGGAGCTCTGCCTGGGACCCAGCTGTGGATCTCTGCATCTGCTTCCATTAGTCACTGGATGAGGGTTCTATGATGACAGTTAGGGTATTCAGCCATCTGATCACCAGAGTAGGTCAACTCAGGTACCCTCTCGACCATTGCCAGTAGTCTATAGTGGACTCATTTTGGTGGATTCCTGAGGACCTCCCTAGCACCTTGCTTCTCCCTTTTCCCATGGTATCTTCATTTATCATGGTATCTCTTTCCTTGTTCTCCCACTCTGTTCCTGATCCAGCTAGAATCTCCCGCTCCCCTAAGCTCTCATTCCCCCGACCCTTGCCCTCCATTACCTTCCCTCACTTCCAGTTTGCTCCTGTAGATCTCAGCCATTTCTCCATCACTGGGTGATCCCTGTGTCTTTCCTAGGGTCCTCCTTACTAGCTATCTTCCCTGGAGCTGTGAGTTGCAGTCTGGTATTCCTTTGCTTTATATCTAGTATCCACTTATGAGTGGGTACATACCATGTTTGTCCTTCTGAGTCTGGGTTACCTCACTCAGGATGATTATCTTCTAGTTCCATCCGTTAGCCTGCAAATTTCATGATGTCATTTTTTTTCTCTGTTGAGTAGTACTCCATTGTGTATATGTACCACATTTTCTTAATCCAATCTTCAGTTGAGGGGCATCTAGGTTGTTTCCAGGTTCTGGTGATTATGAATAATGCTGCTATGAACATAGTTGAGCATGTGTTCTTGTGGTATAATTGAGCATTCCTTGGGTATATGCCCAAGAGTGATATAGCTGGGTCTTGAGGGAGATTGATCCCCAATTTTCTGAGACACGGCCATACTGATTTCCAAAGTGGCCGTACAAGTTTGCAATCCAACCAACTGTGTAGGAGTGTTCCCCTTGCTCTACATCTTCTCTAATATAAGCTGTCTTCAGTGTCTTTTCTCTTAGTCATTCTGACAGGTGTAAGATGGTATCTCAGAGTCATTTTGATTTCCATTTCCCTGACGACTAAGGATGTTGAGCAATCCCTTAAATGTCTTTCAGCCATTTGAGATTCTTCTGTTGAGAATTCTCTGTTTAGCTCTATAGCCCATTTTTTAATTGGACTGTTAGGTATTTTGATGTCTAGTTCCTTGAGTTCTTTATGTATTCTGGAGATCAGGCCTCTGTCAGATGTGGAGTTGGTGAAGATCTTTCCCCATTCTGTAGGCTGTCGTTTTGTCTTATTGGCTTTGTCCTGTGCCCTACAAAAGCTTCTCCATTTCAAGAGGTCCCATTTGTTAATTGTTGCTCTCAGTGTCTGTGCTACTGGTGTTATATTTAGGAAGTGGTCTCTGGTGCCAATGCGTTCAAGACTACTTCTTACTTTCTCTTCCGTCAGGCTCAGAGTAACTCGGTTCATGTTGAGGTCTTTGATCCACTTGGATTTAAGTTTTGTACACGGTGACAGATATGGATCTATTTGCAATCTTCTACATGTTGACATCCAGTTATGCCAGCGCCATTTCTTGAAGATGCTTTCTTTTTTCCATTGTACAGCTTTGGCTTCTTTGTCAAAAATCATATGTTCATAGGTGTGTGGGTTAATGTCAGGGTCTTCAATTTGATTCCATTTGTCCACATGTCAGTTTTTATGCCAGTATCAAGCTGTTTTTATTACTATAGCTCTATAGTAGTACTTGATGTCAGGGATGGTGATGCCTCCAGAGGTGGTTTTGTTGTACAGGATTCTTTTAGCTATCCTGCATTTTTTATTTTTCCAAATGAAGTTGAGTATTATTGTTTCCAGGTCTGTGAAGAATTATGTTGGGGCTTTGATAGGGATTGTGTTGAATCTGTAGACTGCCATTTTTACTATGTTAATCCTTCCTACCCACGAGCATGGGAGATCTTTTCATTTTCTGATATCTTCTTCAGTTTCTTTCTTCAGAGAGTTAAACTTCTTGTCATACAGGTCTTTCACTTGCTTAGTTAGAGTTATTGCAAAGCATTTTATATTATTTGTGACTACTGTAAAGGGTGATGTGTCTCTGATTTCTTTCTAAGCCTGTTTATCATTTGTTTATAGGAGGGCTATGGATTTTTTGACTTAATCTTGTATCCTGCCACATTACTAAAGATATTTATCAGCTGTAGGAGTTCCCGGGAAGAATTTTTGGGGTCACTTATGTGTACTAACATATCATCTGCAAATGGTGAAAGTTTTTACTTCTTCCTTTCCAATTTGTATACCCTTGATCTCCTTTTGTTGTCTTAATGCTCTAGCTGGAACTTCAAGTACTATATTTAATAGATACGGGGAGAGCAGACAGCAGCATTGTGTTGTTCCTGATTTTAGTGGAATCAGTTTGAGTTTCTCCCCATTTAATTTGATGTTGGCTGTCGACTTTCTGTAAATTGCTGTTATTATGTTTAGGTATGTTCCCTGTATTCCTGATCTCTCCAAGACGTTTATCATGAAGGGATGTTGGATTTTAGCAAAGGCCTTTTCAGCATCTAATGAAATGATCATGTGGGTTTTTTTTTTCTTTCAGTTTGTTTGTATGGTGTATTACATTGACAGACTTTAGTATGTTGAACCATCCTTGCATCTCTGGGATGAAGCCTACTTGATCATGGTGGATAATGTTTTTGATGTGTTGTTGGAGTTGGTTTTCCAATATTTTATAGAGTATTTTTGCCTCAATGTTCGTAAGGGAGATTGGTCTGTAGTTCTCTTTCTTTGTTGCTTCTTTGTTTGGCTTAGGAATCAGAGTAACTGTAGCCTCATAAAAAGAGTTCGGTAATGTTCCTTCTGTTTCTATTGTGTGGAACAATTTGAAGAGTATTGGTATTATCTCTTCTTTGAAGATCTGGTAGAATTCTGCATTGAAACCATCTGGTCCTGGGCTTTTTTTGCTTGGGTGGCTTTTAATGACTGTTTCTATTTCCTTAAGGGTTATTGGTCTATTTAAATAGTTTATCTGGTCTTGATTTAACTTAGGTATGTGGTACCTATCCAGAAAAGTATCCATCTCTTTTAGATTTTGCAGTTTTGTGGAGTACAGGTTTTTGAAGTATGACCTGATGATTCTCTGGATTTCCTCAGTGTTAGTTGTTATGTCCCCCTTTTCATTTCTGATTTTGTTAATTTGGGTGCTCTCTCTTTGCCTTTTGGTTAATTTGGATAAGGGCTTGTCTATCTTGTTGATTTTCTCAAAGAACCAACTCTTTGTTTCATTGATTCTTTGTATTGTTCTCTTTGTTTCTATTTTATTGATCTCAGCTCTCAATTTGATTATTTCCTGGCATCTATTCCTCCTGGGTGAGTTTGCTTCTTCTTGTTCTAGAGCTTTCAGGTGTGCTGTTAAGTCACTGGTGTGAGATTTCTCCAATTTCTTTATGTGGGTATTTAGTGCTATGAATTTTCCTCTTAGCACTGCTCTCATGGCTTCCTATAAGTTTGGGTATATGGTGTATTCATTTTCATTGATCTCTAGGAAGTCTTTATTTCTTTCTTTCTTTCTTCCTTGACCCATTGTTGATCCATTTGGGCATTATTCAGTTTCCATGAGATTGTAGGCTTTCTATAATTTTTGTTGTTGTGGAAGTTGTTGAAATCTAACATTAAGCCATGGTGGTCCAATAAAATACAGGAGGGAGAGGAATCACTCACCTCTTGGTCCAATGGAGTTTGCCTGTTCCTTGTCTCAGAAAGTTATTGGGGTCACAGGAAGATGGATATTGGGGTAGGGCTTGGGTCTTATAGATTACAGGGTCCAATGGGGTGGGGAGCCTGGCCTCAGGGAGTTTTCCCTGCTGGCCAGCAACTGGGGCAGAGTTGGGTGGGGATTCCCCGGTATAGGAAAAAGGGGCTGGCTAAAGAAATCCACCCTGACTCTGGAGCCCAGAACTAGGGAAAGATGACTCAGATCAGGGCAGAAAGAAATACAGTTGGGCTCCGTCATGTCAAAGCCATCTCTGCCCTGGCCAACTGACTTGTGAAACTAAACAATCACAGAGCAGGATAGTAGAACCCTGGGCCTGGGGTTGACTTCATCCCCCAAGACATCCTGTGTAAACTGCCCTGCCTGGTCAGTTAGAAAAAAAGGCTGTTCTCTCCACCCTGGTAGAGGCAGCTACTCTCCTGGATGCCTCCTACCCAAATGAATCTCTTTCTCAAAAGAGTTTTGGGTGTGAAGGTCTTCATTCACTGGCATAGGGAAGATCCTTGCTGAGACGTCTCCCAGTGGACAAAACAAGGCAGAGCTGAAAGAGCAGAGCAAGGAGGAGCTGAACAGAAGATCTTTGCTGAGACATCCCTCAGTGGATAAGTAACACTTTTCTCCAGAGCTGGAGTAGATGGCTGCATTTCTGCAGGGGTTTCCTCTTTCGCAGAGTGAAGCAAAAGAAGCAACATCTTAGGCCAGAGAAGCAGAGCTCTGCTAGGAAACCCCCTTAAGTGGGGGCTCAGCAAAGCTCAGCTGTAGGGGCTCTCCAGGAGAGGAGCAGGATTGCTATATCCTGCGGGGAGGCCATCCCCCATCACACCAGTTATACCTTGACTTTCCCAAAGTGTCAGGATACCCTTCCCTTCTGAAGCAGTTCCAGGCCTGACTCTCCCGAGAAGTCAGAAAAAATTGCCTTCCAGGGTTGGGCTGCTTCAAATCCAATCAAAAAGTGGTTGGTTACACCAATACTATTTGAGCTACTATTACACCAATGGCCATGTGTTATGCTGATCGTTGTTGTAGCTCAAAGGTTTCATAGATAGTTATGACTGATGATTACTTTGCTCCTTTGGTAGCCTGCATAGCATCTTCCAGCACATGAAAAGTAGCCAGCAGGGATGAAACATTTAGGTCATTACCAACTTGATTCTGCCATATTCTATGACTCAAGTATGGGTATCTTCAACAATGGGGTCAATGAAAATAAAAGGCCATAATGTTATGATATTTTGGGTCATATCTGGTATCTGTACTCTGAAGTATATGAATACATGACTGGTACCTCAATTCTGTTCCATTGATTATTGTTTTTGTTTTATACTAAAACCACACGGCTTTCATGTCTATGGATTTTTCAGTTCAGAGATCTGGAAGAGCAAGTTTTCATAGTTATCTTTTTCCCTGCCCTGTTTCCCCTTTCCTCTTTCTTGTTCTTCAGGCATTTCTTACCTATTCTTGAATCTTCACTGTAACCTGTGAAGTTCAGTTTCAATTTGTCAAATTTCTTAAAAGTCTCTGTTCGGATTTTTATTAGAATCATTAAATCTGTATATGAGATTTGTTAGAATTGATATATTGATACAAGAATTCTGTCCATAGATATTTATCTCCATTTATGTGTGTCTTGTTGATTATCTTCTAATAAAAGTTTATAATGGACTATAAAAATGCTCTCCCACATTATTAATTTTATTTTAAGGCACTTTAATTTTATCACTACTGAAATTTATTAGAATATTATGATTTTTGCTATTCTATAAATTAATTTTAAAAATTAATTTTACATTTGTTCAATATGTAAATATATGTTTGTATTCTTTGCATTATATATTTTAAATATTTATATCTTATTTAATTTTTAAATTTTCAGAAATGAAAATACAATCACATCTTTTCCTTTCATGTTTCCTTCCCTTCCATATCATCTCTTCCTGGATGCCTCTCAAATTTATGATCTCTTTTCCTTAATTATTGCATGCACACTCACACACACACACACACACATACACACACACACACACACACACACACACACACACACACACACACACACATATATAAATACAGTCTTCCCAGTGTATTTAGTGTTGCTTATACATGTATATGGTTTCAGAGCTGACCACTTGATATTGGTAACCAGTTAAAAGGGTCATCCCTGGGGAAGACTAATTCTTTAGCAGTCTGTAGTTCTTTGTTTAGTGGTGGAACCCTATGAGATTTCCCCCCTTTCAAGTTAGCGTTTTGATTGGTATTGTCCTTGTTCAGGTCTTGTTTAGGCAGTCATATTGTTGAAATATCATGGGTGAAGCTTCCCTTTCATTTCTGGTTCCTACAATCTTTCCTCCTCCTCTTAATGATGCTCCCTGAGCCTTAGGTGCAGGAGTTGTGGGGTGTGTGTGTGTGTGTGTGTGTGTGTGTGTGTGTGTGTGTGTGTGTGTGTATGCTGGGGCTAGACACCCCACAATCACTTGTTCTCTGAATTTGAGTGGTTGTGGTTTTCTGCAATGGTCTCTCTCTGTTGCAAAGAGAAGCTTTTTTTGGTGAGGGGTGAGAACTACACTTATTTGTCGTAAGTGGAATTCACTTAGGAATTGTACTGATTTAGTCAAGTGGTAGTACTGCATTCTCGTCTAGGACGCATGACCTCACTAGCTCCAGCTAATTTCCTAGCTTTCAAGGACCGGGCATGATTTCCCTGCTGTTGAGTGGGCCTAAGTCTAATTAGAGAGCTGTTGGTGGGGTTTCAGCAGGAGCGGTGGAACGTACGTATTGGAGAGTTCTGATGACGAATTTTTAGACAATAACAGATTCTTGAGCTGAGCCATGAGTATGGTTGGAAATTGAAAGTGAACAGGAAGGGAAATACGCATTTCTGTTCGAAGGACAGTGGCTTCCACAAGAGATGAAATGTGGTCTGAGGGATGGTATGACTACAGGCGACTTCCAGGAAAACAAGCGCAGGGATGGTATGACTGCAAGCGACTTCCAGGACGACAAGCGCCTCATTGGAACCATCCCAGTGATGGCAACCATAGATTAATTAACGTGCCGAAGAGACCGCCTCTGGGAGACAAGAGACCATCTCTGCTAGCCAGACCCGATGAAGGAGGCTACGGTAGATACTACTGTCAGGTCGATTACCAAGAATGGGATGAAGGCCGCTGTTTTTCTCAGAATCCAAAAAGTGGCCCACCCTACAAAAGAGGCCCTTATGGCTACCGATGGTCAAGAGATGAGTATGCCACAAGCCGACAGCCTGAATACAGGGCCATGAGAAACGGCTTTAGAAGAAGACGTTTCTATTCTTCCCATTATTCAAGACAACGATCTCCCCATGAACGGGGCGCTCCTTTTTTGAGAGAATCACGTGTGGGCGGGAAGGACTCCCTACCCAGCAGATTTGGCTCCAGTGTCAGCAGTAGAAGCAGGATGCGCTCCTTCCATCAGTCTCGGCTTAGATGTAGAGAGAGAGCCATCCAGTTTTTGAAAACATCAAGAGATACTGTGCCCTCAAGTTCTTCATCCAAGGTGTTAAAAAGCCCCCGCCGGCTGACTGAGAAGGAAGAGGCTGATGCTGCAAGCAAGTGGGCTAATGAAAATCCCAAGAAGTCAGAAGAAAATAACTTGGCTGAAATTTCCGAGTTTGAGACGGGATCCAAGGCACCGTTATGTATCAACCAGACAGAAGAACCCGAGTCAAACACAACAGCTGGCCCGAAGGGATCCAAGGCACCATTATGTATCAACCAGACAGAAGAACCCGAGTCAAACACAACAGCTGGCCCTAAGGGATCCAAGGCACCATTATGTATCAACCAGACAGAAGAACCCGAGTCAAACACAACAGCTGGCCCAGAATTGTGTGAAGACAGCCAGTTTAGCAGTCGTTCAAAAGCGATTGCCTCAAAAATCACGGAGATTGAGAAGGTTTACCGACAAGTCTGTGAAACTTTCGGGATGGTGGTGGAAAGGCTGGTTGAAAAGGATCGTTCGTTAGAAAAACCTATACAGTTTGCAATGAAGCAGAGTTTGCATGAAATAGGTGAGCAACATGTTGAAGAACTCAAGCATTTCATTATGGAGTATGATAATTCTACTCCAGATTTTGGAGACCCTTTTTAGAAGAATTAGGGCTCAGTTCAAACAAATTTTTAAAGCTTCTAGATTTTTCCCTTTGGACTTTTTAAATCCTTACTATTTTGTGATGAAGAGAAATACTTTATGATAACTGACCACATTGCTAGTATCAAATAAACATCTACAGTAGCTTTTAAAGTCTCTTAATTAGAATGTTTTCCCTATGTGTAGAATCGTCTAATCCATCTTCATACATCTCCTCCCTCCCCAAAATAATGTTCAATTAATTTTTTAATGTTTGAAAAGGCAGTTCTGGAGAGCAGCTCTCTGTATTTACTCATGATCAATAGTCTTCCATGGTGTGCTGGTCTCCGGGGTATAATTTGTAGTTAGAGATCATTCCAGGTTGCATCATAGGCATTGCTAGCATTTTGAGTTGAGTTTGACTTGCTGCCTGCTTTTCTTCTGCTTTGCAACTTTCGGGGATGTCAAAATATGCTCTCTTAAGGAAGTAGAACTTAGCTGTCTTGCAATATTTGCTGAGAATAATTCTTCTTTAGTATAGGAAAGAAGCACTTAAAAAAATCTCTAAAGGACACATTAAAACAAAACCTACTTTTCAAGTCATTGAACTTAGTGTGTCTCTTCTATGAAGTGAGGCTCCTAACTGCTCTCTCTGAACAACACTGTAGATAAGACAGATAGGAGGGGTAACCTGAGATGTAAGATGCATTTTAACTTGAAATTTCTCCGAAAAGCCTCTGGTGGCAATAATAAAAGATTGGACTATACAACAACCTGGAGTTTTGCTTTAAGCCTTTTCTTTATCAAAGAGGGACCTGACAAGGAGCTCATGCTTGTGATAAAATGACAGACTTCTCTCTTAATTTCCGTGATCTAAGTTCTGTAGACTTAGAGAATCTCCCTCTTCACAAGTGTTATCATAGAAACAAGGCAGAATAAGGCATTGCACCATAGAGAATGGGCTCTAAAAAGGCAGTTCATGAGCTAGGAAACAAAGAGGACCGTAAGAGGGATGCATGGATCACTCTGGGAAGGAGAAACAGAGGATATCTACATGAGTAAATTGGGGGTGAGGGGGCCAATCAGGGGAAGGGGATGGGGAATGAGAACATGGTCAAGCTGGGGCCGGGGACAGAGTGAGAGACCAATGAAAGAGATATCTTGATAGTGGGAGACATTATGGGGCCAGGGAGAAACCTGGTGCTAGGGAAATTCCCAGGAATCCACAAAGTTGACGCCAGATTAGACTACTAGCAATAGTAGAGAGGGTGCCTGAACTGGCCTACCCTGGTAATCAGGTTGGTGAATACCCTAACTGTCATCATTGAGTCTTCATCCAGTAACTGATGGAAGCAGGTGCAGAGATCCACAATCAAGCACCAGGCTGAGCTCTGGGAGACAGTCAAAGAGAGGGAGGAGGGATTATATGAGCAAGTGGGGTCAAGATCATGATGGGGAGATCTACAGAGACAACTGAACCAAATTCATGGAAACTCACTAACTTTACACCGACAGCTGTGGAGTCTGCATGGGACTGGACTAGGCCCTCTGCATGCGGGAGACAGTTGTGTAGTTTGGTCTGTTTGAGGGGCCCCTGGCAGTGGGATCAGGATCTATCCCTGGCTCATGAGCTGGCTTTCTGGAGCCCATTACCTATGGTGAGACACCTTGCTCAGTCTTGATGCATGGGGGTGAAACTTGGTCCTGCCTCAAGTGAATATACCAGGCTTTGCTGTTCCCCCATGGAAGGACTAACCCTTTTGGAGGAGGCATGGGGGAGGGATTGGGGGGGAAAGTGGGGGGGATACGGAAGAGGGATGAGAGGGGGATCTGTGGTTGGTATGGAAAATGAATTAAAAAATTAAAAAATAATGCTAGTTTGTGTACCTGGGATAAGTCCTTGTCCCATTGCCATGGGCAGGATGGGGGGATTGGTGGGGATGGGAGAAGGGGAGGGAAAGGGAACAGAGGTTGGTATGTAAAATGAAAAAAATTGTAAATGAAAAAAATTGAAATAAAAAAACGTGGCAGAAGACAGCAAGGCCAGCAGAGCTCCCCTCACCTTGTAAGTGAGTCAGTGATCAAGTGAAGAGACAATTAGGACATTCCACTCACTTCTTGATCCTTCCCAGCATAGCACTGAGCCACAATACACAATTTGTGACAATAGGTACACTAAAATCACAGTTTTAATTACTGCCCAATTTCATTATCTCCTTTTTTTTGAACAAGGTTTTACAGTCTAGACCTAGCTAGACTGAAAAACATTGTGTAGACCAGACTGGCCTCAAACTCACAGAGATCCCCCTGCCTCTGCCTCCTGCATGCTGGGATTAAAGACATGTGCCACCATCCTCAGTGAGTGAGGATATATATATACCCAAGAGGTGAGTGCTGCTGTTGCGTACTTCTAGGCTAGTAATGGTACTTACTCCTAAGCTTGATGACCTCAATCCAGTTCCAGGAACCAACATGATAGAAGGAGAGATTGTCTTTCTTAAAGTCATCCTCTCACCTCCACAAGTATGTCATAGCACATGCATGTGCGCGCACACCCACACACACACACACAGCAAATTTTTAAAATGTAAAAATATCAGCAAGCACTTACTAATAGGCATAATGAACAATATGCAAAATCCTACACATAAAACTATAAAATATTACAAAAGACAGACCAAGACTGAGCATAGCCGTGCATCCTTATATTTGCAGCATTAAAAAAATAAGACAGGAAGAAGGTGTTTTGGAGGTCAGGAAGACATGTATAGCATGTTTAAGTCTAGGATAATTGATGAATATTTTGTCTCAAAAAATCCAAAATTAATTATTACTGGAGTGTTACTCTGTTAATGAGTAAAGTTTTACTATGATAATGGCACTTGTCTCCCACAAAGTAATCCCAATAAAAGTCCTAGTAAATATTTTTGTGGAATTGACAAACTAGTACTCAAGAAGAAATAGAACAAATCTGCACTTGACATAATCAGATATCCAAACTCATAAACTATTGTTATTAAGCCAGGGTGCAGCTGGGTGGTGAATGTGTATGCGTTTAATCCCAGCACTCAGGAGGCTGTGGAAGGAAATGTCTGTGAGTTCAAGGCCAGCCTGGGCTACACAGTGAGTTCCATGAAAGGCTCCAAAGAGAACAATACAAACAATCAATGAAGCAGAGAGTTGGTTCTTTGAGAAAATCATCAAGATAGACAAGCCCTTATCCAAACTAACCAAAAAGCAGAGAGGGAGAAACTTGCACTGGACCAGACTAGGCCCTCTGAATGTGGGTGACAGTTGTGTGGCTTGAACTGTTTGTAAGACCTCTACAGTAGGACCAGAATTTATCCCTGGTACATGAACTGGCTTTTTGAAGCCCATTCCTTGTGGTGGGATACCTTGCTCAGACTTGATGCAGGGGGGAGATACTTGGGCCTGCCTAAACTTGGTATGCCAGACTTTGTTGACTCCCTAAGGGAGTGGATTGAGTGTGGGGTGGCAGAAAGGTGAGGATGGAGCAGGAGAAGGGGAGGGATGGGGAATTCTGTGTGGCATATAAAATGAAAAAAATTTAAATAAATGAAATTCCATTCGGAATATTTTAAACTTTAAGTGTTTTCTTTAAAAGCAGGAAGAAAACAGTGATACAATTGTTGTTGCTTTCACTCAAACATACAGTGAAGAAGTCATAGAAATAAAACAAAAATAGAAGTCATCAGGTCAAAAAGAAAAAAGAAAGAAAAGAAAAATGATACTTCTAGTATTTACAATAACATACAGTTTGCTGGTTTGCTGTTGAGAAAGACCTATGCTTCTTTTCCAGAGTGCAGCAATTTCCCAGGAACCTCACAACTGGGAGGAATCATTAAACCCAGTCTCAGTAAGAGAATGTGAGTGTAAGTGGTGCCTGTCATTTTAGTCACAGTCATTAAATGGACATGCTTGCACACTCATTTAGCTGGAAGCCAAGCCCTAGGCCATGTTTGGACTTTAAGAGGAAAAGTTCCCTGTGTCCTCAGCTCACCAGGTCACAGGCTAGTCCCTCTGAACATGTACATTGCACTTTCTGTTTAATGACAAACTACTATTGAAACTCGACACTCAGATTTATTTGGTATTTCTATCAGAAAACCAACTCTAAATTAATATATTCATAAAATATATAATTACCAATAAAGAAAATGCAAGAAGAAATGGCTCATGTCTCAGTGGTTAACAGCATTTTTACTCTTGCAGAGGACCAAGCTTCAATTCCCGTAACCTACTTAGAGGCTCACAACATTATTTAACTCCAGTTCCAGAAGCTCTGACACCTCTGCTGATCTCCGTGGGCATGACATACATGTAGTGTGAACACACATGCAAGCAAGCACGTACCTTATGAGCAAGCTATGCAGTTCTTTGGCATGTGTCTAAAGTTCTTGACATCCAACCCCAGATACTTGCTCAGTCTTGTTCATTACCACTCTATTCACATAGACTAGGAAAAGGAAATAACCCAAATAACTTTCAACTAATGAATGGGTAATGAGAATGCAGTACATATACACTGTGGAATACTATTCATCTGTAAAGAAAATGAAATCTAGAGGCAAAGGAATGGAACTAAAAAATATGGTAGTGATATTTTATTTGTTCTGAAATGTGGTAAAATTTTATTTGTGCTTTAATAAATAAAGCTTGCCTGGAGATTAGAGGAAATAGCAAGCCATTTTAAGTAAACAAAGAAGTTGGGCAATGGTAGCACATGCCCTAATTCCAAAACTAGTTAACCATGGAGGGCTGGAGGGCTGTATAGACAGAGAGGAAGTGACAGAGCTGGGCAGGAAGAGGAAGATATGTAGCTGAATGGAGAGAGTAAATCAGATGGCAGAAGAGCAAGGCATATAGGTGTGGGTAGACAGGAAGTAACTTGCATTTGGAAGCTCCAGAGTTGGTGAGGTATGGTGACTTTCCCTATTTTCCTGATCTCTCTAAGGCTTTCACTTCTATATTTGGCTCCATGTTTTTTATTTAATAAGACCATTTAGAAATTCATCTACAATATATTGTACTAGTGAATTAACCCAGACACAGAAAGCCAAACGACACATGTTCTCATTCTTCTGTGATTCCTCCAAAACTTCAAATGTGAATATGAAATCTGGAATAAATGCAGACTATGAAAGTCAAGTGGTAGCATAGAGGCGAGGGGCATGGGAAGGAGCCCTAGAGTGAATAATAAGAATATACAAATGATGTGAGGGGAAATAGTGAAAACAGGGGAGGTTTTCATTGGAGTGGAGAGAAGGTGGTCAATACAAATGGGGATGGAGGGGAAGAGGTGGAAATAACAATAAGGTTGCTTGGGAAAAACCATAGTGGTTGTGCTGGCTAGTTTTTTGCTTGTTTTTTGTTTTCCATTTTTCTTTATTAAGAAATTTTCTACTCACTCCACATACTATCCACAGATTCCCCCCCGCCCAGTCCTCTTTCCCAAGCCACCCCACATCCCCACATCCCCACATCCCCCAAATCGAGGTCTCCCAGCTCACTGAGCCTAGGCAGGTCCAAGCCCCTTCCCACTGCACCAAGGCTGTGCAAAGTGTCACACCACAGGCACCGGATTCCAGAAGCCTGCCCATAGACCAGGTACAGATCCCGATCCTCCTGCCTGGGTGCCCCCCAAACATTTCGAGCCAAACAACCATCTTCCATATTCAGAGGGCCTAGTCCAGACCCATGGGGGCTCCACAGCCATCAGTCCACAGTTCATGGACTTCCACTAGTGTGGCCAGTCATCTCTGCATGTCCTCCTGTTATGATCTCAATGTCCCTCGTCAGCAGAATCCCTCCTCTCTCTCATCAGTTGGATTCCCGGAGCTCAGCCTGGTGCCTGGCCATGGATAGCTGT
Source organism: Peromyscus californicus insignis (assembly GCF_007827085.1). Lineage (NCBI taxonomy): Eukaryota > Metazoa > Chordata > Mammalia > Rodentia > Cricetidae > Peromyscus > Peromyscus californicus. The sequence goes on from NW_026294391.1 coordinate 97,300,577, forward strand.
ATCTGCCTCTATCTGTCACTGGACGAAGGCTCTATGATGACAGCTAAGTTATTTGCTAGGCTGGTCACCAGAGTAGACAGGTCCAGGCACCCTCTGGACCACTGTGCAGGCTAGTTTTGTGTCAACTTTACACAAACTACCATCATCTGAGTAGAGGGAGCCTCAAATGAGAAAATGCCTCCATAATATTGGGCTGTAGGCAAGCCTGTAGGGCATTTTCTTAATTAGTGATTGGTGGGTATGGCCCAGCAAACTGTGGGTGGTGCAATCCCTGGGCTAGTGGTCCTGGGTTCTATAAGAAAGCAGGCTGAAGAACATGGAAACAACCCAGATGCCCTTCATCTGAAGAATGGATAAACAAAATGTGGTACATATACACAATGGAATACTACTCAGCAGAGAAAAACAATGGCATCATGAGGTTTGCAGACAAATGGATGGATCTAGAAAAAATCATCCTGAGTGAGGTAACCCAGACTCAGAAAGACAAACATGGTATGTACTCACTCATAGCAGGATACTAGACATGAAACAAGGATGACTTGTCTGCTACTCACATCACCAGGGAGGCTACCTGGAAAACAGGACCCCAAGAAAGACACAGGGATCACCCAATGACAGAGAAATGGAATGAGATCTACATGAACAGCCTGGACATGAGTGGGGGTAATGAAAGGCGAGGGTTGAGGGAAAGAGAGCTTGGGGGAGCGGGAGATCCCAGCTGGATCAACAACAGAGAGGGAGAACAAGGAATAGGAGACCATGGTAAATGAAGACCACATGAGAATAGGAAGAAGCAAAGTGCTAGAGAGGCCCACAGAAATCCACAAAGATACCCACACAACAGACTGCTGGCAATGGTCGAGAGACAGCCCGAACTGACCTACTCTGGTGATGGGATGGCCAAACACCTTAATTGTTGTGCTAGAAACCTCATCCAACTACTGAGGGATCTGGATGCAGAGATCCATGACTAGGCCCCAGGTGGATCTCTGGGAGTCCAATTAGCGAGAATGAGGAGGGTTTATATGAGCGAGAATTGTTGAGACCAAGGTTGGATAAAGCACAGGGACAAATAGCCAAATGAATGGAAACACATGAACTATGAACCAATGGCTGAGGGGTCCCCACTGGATCAGGCCCTCCGAATGGGTGAGACAGTTGATTGGTTTGATCTGTTTGGGAGGCATCCAGGCAGTGGGACCAGATCTTGTGCTCAGTGCATGAGTTGGCTGTTTGAAACCTGGGGCCTATGCAGGATTGTTTGGCTCGGCCTGGGAGGAGGGGACTAGACCTACCTGGACTGAGTCTACCAGGTTGACCTCAGTCTGTGGGGAAGGCTTTGCCCTGGAGGAGATGGGATGGGGGGGGGTTTGGGGGGAAGGTGAGGGGGACGGGAGGGGGGAGAACAAGGGAATCCGTGGCTGATATGTAGAACTGAATTGTATTGCAAAATAAATTAAAAACAACAACAACAACAACAAAAAAAAAGAGATCAACTTTGGTGAACAATGTGAATGCCTATTGCATTTACTTTTGCAACATTCTCACTCTGGAAATTATTTAAATAATAAAGTGGCAGAAAATAAATAAATATAAAATGGGATAATTGAAAAAAAAAAAAAAGAAAGTAGGCTGAGTAAGCAATGGGGAGCAAGCTGGCAAGCAGTATTCCTTCATGGCCTTTGCATCAGCTCCTGCCTCCAGATTCCTGTCCTGACTTCCTTCGATGATGAACAGTGATATGGAAGTATAAGCCAAATAAACACTTTCCTCCTCAACTTGTTTTTGGGTCATGGTGCTTCATCACAGAAACAGAAACCCTAACTAAGACAATCAGTATACCTAAAATTACTTGTGTGTGTGTGTGTGTGTGTGTGTGTGTGTGTGTGTGTGTGTGTGTGTGTATGTGTGTCCGTGTCTGTGTCTGTGTCTGTGTGTGTATACTCTACTTAAAATGAAAATTCCCCCAGCTGAGCTGTTAATGTTTCTGCAAAAAGCCATAGACTCTCTAGCAAAATACCCAGTACCAGGGATGAAACACTATTAGGCAGGTTTAGGTACCCGCTAGCCGGGGAGGAGGCTGAGGGTGGGAGCCACTCAGGACTTTGGAATTTGCCCCACGTGAGCGCCAGATATTGGTGAAATTATTAAAGCCATTTCACGTAGTTAAAAGAAGATTTATTTAATGGCGTAACTTACAAATTAAGGGATAGGTAGGTCGCGGGGTCTGGGGAAGGTGTATCGCAGTCCAGTGGTGTTCTCTGGCGCTCTGCTTGGCCCACCTCCACCATCCAGGGTCCCGGACCAGAGAGCGCTTGCCCATCCAGATCTCTGGTCTCCAGGTGCCTCCCTTGGCCCTGCCTTGTAGGCCTGACAGTTGCCGACGTCTCAATGGGGGTTGGAACTTCCAGATCAAAGCTGGAATGGCTACCCACTACAAAACACTCCCTTTTGAGTTGTTGGTAAGGGGAGTTTGAGAGTCCAAAAACAATATGGGATATTGACATTGCCCTTGACTATCTCACAGAAGTTGGAGGTAAGTCTCTCTTCCTGAAAATACCATGTGCTTCAGACACAGGACTGGAAGGATCCAAGCTGGATCTGACCTGAATGTCTGCACCCTGGGGACTAGTTTTCATAGTACTGGGTGTTGTGCAAGCAGCCAAGGGAAGGAAACAACAAATACACCTACCCAGTTGTGACAACAAAGTACCACAATGACCAGCTTGGCAAAATACTGCTAAACATGTATTGTGGAATAATTGTTTTGTACACTGTAGATGTGTCTTTGCCAAGGCACCTTCTGATTGCTTTAATAAAAAGCTGAATGGCCAACAGCTAGGTGGAAAGAGGTTAGACAGGACTTCCGGGCAGAAAGTCAGAAAGAGAGATGAATGTAGGCATGTGACAGACACCAGGGTACATGGAAAGGAAGCAGGAGGTGAAAGATGGAAGAGATGTAAAAAGCCATGAGGCAAACATAGATTGATATAAATGGGTTAATTTAAGTTATAAGAGCTAGTGGGACAAGCATAAGCTATAGGCTGAGCTTTTCATAATTAATATGGCTCCATGTCATTTTTCATTGTGAGCTGGAGGCCCAAAAAAAAATTCTGCCTAGATGTATGCAACAGCAGCACTCACCTCTAGTCTATAACCAACAGAATACTGAGGATGGTAGCACATGTCTTTAATCCCAGTATGCAGGAGGCAGAGGCAGGGGGATCTCTGTGAGTTTGAGGCCAGTCTGGTCTACACAATGTTTTTCAGTCTAGCTAGGTCTAGACTGTAAAACCTTGTTCAAAAAAAAGGAGATAATGAAATTGGGCAGTAATTAAAACTGTGATTTTAGTGTACCTATTGTCACAAATTGTGTATTGTGGCTCAGTGCTATGCTGGGAAGGATCAAGAAGTGAGTGGAATGTCCTAATTGTCTCTTCACTTGATCACTGACTCACTTACAAGGTGAGGGGAGCTCTGCTGGCCTTGCTGTCTTCTGCCACGTTTTTTTATTTCAATTTTTTTCATTTACAATTTTTTTCATTTTACATACCAACCTCTGTTCCCTTTCCCTCCCCTTCTCCCATCCCCACCAATCCCCCCATCCTGCCCATGGCAATGGGACAAGGACTTATCCCAGGTACACAAACTAGCATTATTTTTTAATTTTTTAATTCATTTTCCATACCAACCACAGATCCCCCTCTCATCCCTCTTCCGTATCCCCCCCACTTTCCCCCCCAATCCCTCCCCCATGCCTCCTCCAAAAGGGTTAGTCCTTCCATGGGGGAACAGCAAAGCCTGGTATATTCACTTGAGGCAGGACCAAGTTTCACCCCCATGCATCAAGACTGAGCAAGGTGTCTCACCATAGGTAATGGGCTCCAGAAAGCCAGCTCATGAGCCAGGGATAGATCCTGATCCCACTGCCAGGGGCCCCTCAAACAGACCAAACTACACAACTGTCTCCTGCATGCAGAGGGCCTAGTCCAGTCCCATGCAGACTCCACAGCTGTCGGTGTAAAGTTAGTGAGTTTCCATGAATTTGGTTCAGTTGTCTCTGTAGATCTCCCCATCATGATCTTGACCCCACTTGCTCATATAATCCCTCCTCCCTCTCTTTGACTGTCTCCCAGAGCTCAGCCTGGTGCTTGATTGTGGATCTCTGCACCTGCTTCCATCAGTTACTGGATGAAGACTCAATGATGACAGTTAGGGTATTCACCAACCTGATTACCAGGGTAGGCCAGTTCAGGCACCCTCTCTACTATTGCTAGTAGTCTAATCTGGCGTCAACTTTGTGGATTCCTGGGAATTTCCCTAGCACCAGGTTTCTCCCTGGCCCCATAATGTCTCCCACTATCAAGATATCTCTTTCATTGGTCTCTCACTCTGTCCCCGGCCCCAGCTTGACCATGTTCTCATTCCCCATCCCCTTCCCCTGATTGGCCCCCTCACCCCCAATTTACTCATGTAGATATCCTCTGTTTCTCCTTCCCAGAGTGATCCATGCATCCCTCTTACGGTCCTCTTTGTTTCCTAGCTCATGAACTGCCTTTTTAGAGCCCATTCTCTATGGTGCAATGCCTTATTCTGCCTTGTTTCTATGATAACACTTGTGAAGAGGGAGATTCTCTAAGTCTACAGAACTTAGATCACGGAAATTAAGAGAGAAGTCTGTCATTTTATCACAAGCATGAGCTCCTTGTCAGGTCCCTCTTTGATAAAGAAAAGGCTTAAAGCAAAACTCCAGGTTGTTGTATAGTCCAATCTTTTATTATTGCCACCAGAGGCTTTTCGGAGAAATTTCAAGTTAAAATGCATCTTACATCTCAGGTTACCCCTCCTATCTGTCTTATCTACAGTGTTGTTCAGAGAGAGCAGTTAGGAGCCTCACTTCATAGAAGAGACACACTAAGTTCAATGACTTGAAAAGTAGGTTTTGTTTTAATGTGTCCTTTAGAGATTTTTTTAAGTGCTTCTTTCCTATACTAAAGAAGAATTATTCTCAGCAAATATTGCAAGACAGCTAAGTTCTACTTCCTTAAGAGAGCATATTTTGACATCCCCGAAAGTTGCAAAGCAGAAGAAAAGCAGGCAGCAAGTCAAACTCAACTCAAAATGCTAGCAATGCCTATGATGCAACCTGGAATGATCTCTAACTACAAATTATACCCCGGAGACCAGCACACCATGGAAGACTATTGATCATGAGTAAATACAGAGAGCTGCTCTCCAGAACTGCCTTTTCAAACATTAAAAAATTAATTGAACATTATTTTGGGGAGGGAGGAGATGTATGAAGATGGATTAGACGATTCTACACATAGGGAAAACATTCTAATTAAGAGACTTTAAAAGCTACTGTAGATGTTTATTTGATACTAGCAATGTGGTCAGTTATCATAAAGTATTTCTCTTCATCACAAAATAGTAAGGATTTAAAAAGTCCAAAGGGAAAAATCTAGAAGCTTTAAAAATTTGTTTGAACTGAGCCCTAATTCTTCTAAAAAGGGTCTCCAAAATCTGGAGTAGAATTATCATACTCCATAATGAAATGCTTGAGTTCTTCAACATGTTGCTCACCTATTTCATGCAAACTCTGCTTCATTGCAAACTGTATAGGTTTTTCTAACGAACGATCCTTTTCAACCAGCCTTTCCACCACCATCCCGAAAGTTTCACAGACTTGTCGGTAAACCTTCTCAATCTCCGTGATTTTTGAGGCAATCGCTTTTGAACGACTGCTAAACTGGCTGTCTTCACACAATTCTGGGCCAGCTGTTGTGTTTGACTCGGGTTCTTCTGTCTGGTTGATACATAATGGTGCCTTGGATCCCTTAGGGCCAGCTGTTGTGTTTGACTCGGGTTCTTCTGTCTGGTTGATACATAATGGTGCCTTGGATCCCTTCGGGCCAGCTGTTGTGTTTGACTCGGGTTCTTCTGTCTGGTTGATACATAACGGTGCCTTGGATCCCGTCTCAAACTCGGAAATTTCAGCCAAGTTATTTTCTTCTGACTTCTTGGGATTTTCATTAGCCCACTTGCTTGCAGCATCAGCCTCTTCCTTCTCAGTCAGCCGGCGGGGGCTTTTTAACACCTTGGATGAAGAACTTGAGGGCACAGTATCTCTTGATGTTTTCAAAAACTGGATGGCTCTCTCTCTACATCTAAGCCGAGACTGATGGAAGGAGCGCATCCTGCTTCTACTGCTGACACTGGAGCCAAATCTGCTGGGTAGGGAGTCCTTCCCGCCCACACGTGATTCTCTCAAAAAAGGAGCGCCCCGTTCATGGGGAGATCGTTGTCTTGAATAATGGGAAGAATAGAAACGTCTTCTTCTAAAGCCGTTTCTCATGGCCCTGTATTCAGGCTGTCGGCTTGTGGCATACTCATCTCTTGACCATCGGTAGCCATAAGGGCCTCTTTTGTAGGGTGGGCCACTTTTTGGATTCTGAGAAAAACAGCGGCCTTCATCCCATTCTTGGTAATCGACCTGACAGTAGTATCTACCGTAGCCTCCTTCATCGGGTCTGGCTAGCAGAGATGGTCTCTTGTCTCCCAGAGGCGGTCTCTTCGGCACGTTAATTAATCTATGGTTGCCATCACTGGGATGGTTCCAATGAGGCGCTTGTCGTCCTGGAAGTCGCTTGCAGTCATACCATCCCTGCGCTTGTTTTCCTGGAAGTCGCCTGTAGTCATACCATCCCTCAGACCACATTTCATCTCTTGTGGAAGCCACTGTCCTTCGAACAGAAATGCGTATTTCCCTTCCTGTTCACTTTCAATTTCCAACCATACTCATGGCTCAGCTCAAGAATCTGTTATTGTCTAAAAATTCGTCATCAGAACTCTCCAATACGTACGTTCCACCGCTCCTGCTGAAACCCCACCAACAGCTCTCTAATTAGACTTAGGCCCACTCAACAGCAGGGAAATCATGCCCGGTCCTTGAAAGCTAGGAAATTAGCTGGAGCTAGTGAGGTCATGCGTCCTAGACGAGAATGCAGTACTACCACTTGACTAAATCAGTACAATTCCTAAGTGAATTCCACTTACGACAAATAAGTGTAGTTCTCACCCCTCACCAAAAAAAGCTTCTCTTTGCAACAGAGAGAGACCATTGCAGAAAACCACAACCACTCAAATTCAGAGAACAAGTGATTGTGGGGTGTCTAGCCCCAGCATACACACACACACACACACACACACACACACACACACACACACACACACCCCACAACTCCTGCACCTAAGGCTCAGGGAGCATCATTAAGAGGAGGAGGAAAGATTGTAGGAACCAGAAATGAAAGGGAAGCTTCACCCATGATATTTCAACAATATGACTGCCTAAACAAGACCTGAACAAGGACAATACCAATCAAAACGCTAACTTGAAAGGGGGGAAATCTCATAGGGTTCCACCACTAAACAAAGAACTACAGACTGCTAAAGAATTAGTCTTCCCCAGGGATGACCCTTTTAACTGGTTACCAATATCAAGTGGTCAGCTCTGAAACCATATACATGTATAAGCAACACTAAATACACTGGGAAGACTGTATTTATATATGTGTGTGTGTGTGTGTGTGTGTGTGTGTGTGTGTGTGTGTGTGTGTGTATGTGTGTGTGTGTGTGTGTGAGTGTGCATGCAATAATTAAGGAAAAGAGATCATAAATTTGAGAGGCATCCAGGAAGAGATGATATGGAAGGGAAGGAAACATGAAAGGAAAAGATGTGATTGTATTTTCATTTCTGAAAATTTAAAAATTAAATAAGATATAAATATTTAAAATATATAATGCAAAGAATACAAACATATATTTACATATTGAACAAATGTAAAATTAATTTTTAAAATTAATTTATAGAATAGCAAAAATCATAATATTCTAATAAATTTCAGTAGTGATAAAATTAAAGTGCCTTAAAATAAAATTAATAATGTGGGAGAGCATTTTTATAGTCCATTATAAACTTTTATTAGAAGATAATCAACAAGACACACATAAATGGAGATAAATATCTATGGACAGAATTCTTGTATCAATATATCAATTCTAACAAATCTCATATACAGATTTAATGATTCTAATAAAAATCCGAACAGAGACTTTTAAGAAATTTGACAAATTGAAACTGAACTTCACAGGTTACAGTGAAGATTCAAGAATAGGTAAGAAATGCCTGAAGAACAAGAAAGAGGAAAGGGGAAACAGGGCAGGGAAAAAGATAACTATGAAAACTTGCTCTTCCAGATCTCTGAACTGAAAAATCCATAGACATGAAAGCCGTGTGGTTTTAGTATAAAACAAAAACAATAATCAATGGAACAGAATTGAGGTACCAGTCATGTATTCATATACTTCAGAGTACAGATACCAGATATGACCCAAAATATCATAACATTATGGCCTTTTATTTTCATTGACCCCATTGTTGAAGATACCCATACTTGAGTCATAGAATATGGCAGAATCAAGTTGGTAATGACCTAAATGTTTCATCCCTGCTGGCTACTTTTCATGTGCTGGAAGATGCTATGCAGGCTACCAAAGGAGCAAAGTAATCATCAGTCATAACTATCTATGAAACCTTTGAGCTACAACAACGATCAGCATAACACATGGCCATTGGTGTAATAGTAGCTCAAATAGTATTGGTGTAACCAACCACTTTTTGATTGGATTTGAAGCAGCCCAACCCTGGAAGGCAATTTTTTCTGACTTCTCGGGAGAGTCAGGCCTGGAACTGCTTCAGAAGGGAAGGGTATCCTGACACTTTGGGAAAGTCAAGGTATAACTGGTGTGATGGGGGATGGCCTCCCCGCAGGATATAGCAATCCTGCTCCTCTCCTGGAGAGCCCCTACAGCTGAGCTTTGCTGAGCCCCCACTTAAGGGGGTTTCCTAGCAGAGCTCTGCTTCTCTGGCCTAAGATGTTGCTTCTTTTGCTTCACTCTGCGAAAGAGGAAACCCCTGCAGAAATGCAGCCATCTACTCCAGCTCTGGAGAAAAGTGTTACTTATCCACTGAGGGATGTCTCAGCAAAGATCTTCTGTTCAGCTCCTCCTTGCTCTGCTCTTTCAGCTCTGCCTTGTTTTGTCCACTGGGAGACGTCTCAGCAAGGATCTTCCCTATGCCAGTGAATGAAGACCTTCACACCCAAAACTCTTTTGAGAAAGAGATTCATTTGGGTAGGAGGCATCCAGGAGAGTAGCTGCCTCTACCAGGGTGGAGAGAACAGCCTTTTTTTCTAACTGACCAGGCAGGGCAGTTTACACAGGATGTCTTGGGGGATGAAGTCAACCCCAGGCCCAGGGTTCTACTATCCTGCTCTGTGATTGTTTAGTTTCACAAGTCAGTTGGCCAGGGCAGAGATGGCTTTGACATGACGGAGCCCAACTGTATTTCTTTCTGCCCTGATCTGAGTCATCTTTCCCTAGTTCTGGGCTCCAGAGTCAGGGTGGATTTCTTTAGCCAGCCCCTTTTTCCTATACCGGGGAATCCCCACCCAACTCTGCCCCAGTTGCTGGCCAGCAGGGAAAACTCCCTGAGGCCAGGCTCCCCACCCCATTGGACCCTGTAATCTATAAGACCCAAGCCCTACCCCAATATCCATCTTCCTGTGACCCCAATAACTTTCTGAGACAAGGAACAGGCAAACTCCATTGGACCAAGAGGTGAGTGATTCCTCTCCCTCCTGTATTTTATTGGACCACCATGGCTTAATGTTAGATTTCAACAACTTCCACAACAACAAAAATTATAGAAAGCCTACAATCTCATGGAAACTGAATAATGCCCAAATGGATCAACAATGGGTCAAGGAAGAAAGAAAGAAAGAAATAAAGACTTCCTAGAGATCAATGAAAATGAATACACCATATACCCAAACTTATAGGAAGCCATGAGAGCAGTGCTAAGAGGAAAATTCATAGCACTAAATACCCACATAAAGAAATTGGAGAAATCTCACACCAGTGACTTAACAGCACACCTGAAAGCTCTAGAACAAGAAGAAGCAAACTCACCCAGGAGGAATAGATGCCAGGAAATAATCAAATTGAGAGCTGAGATCAATAAAATAGAAACAAAGAGAACAATACAAAGAATCAATGAAACAAAGAGTTGGTTCTTTGAGAAAATCAACAAGATAGACAAGCCCTTATCCAAATTAACCAAAAGGCAAAGAGAGAGCACCCAAATTAACAAAATCAGAAATGAAAAGGGGGACATAACAACTAACACTGAGGAAATCCAGAGAATCATCAGGTCATACTTCAAAAACCTGTACTCCACAAAACTGCAAAATCTAAAAGAGATGGATACTTTTCTGGATAGGTACCACATACCTAAGTTAAATCAAGACCAGATAAACTATTTAAATAGACCAATAACCCTTAAGGAAATAGAAACAGTCATTAAAAGCCACCCAAGCAAAAAAAGCCCAGGACCAGATGGTTTCAATGCAGAATTCTACCAGATCTTCAAAGAAGAGATAATACCAATACTCTTCAAATTGTTCCACACAATAGAAACAGAAGGAACATTACCGAACTCTTTTTATGAGGCTACAGTTACTCTGATTCCTAAGCCAAACAAAGAAGCAACAAAGAAAGAGAACTACAGACCAATCTCCCTTACGAACATTGAGGCAAAAATACTCTATAAAATATTGGAAAACCAACTCCAACAACACATCAAAAACATTATCCACCATGATCAAGTAGGCTTCATCCCAGAGATGCAAGGATGGTTCAACATACTAAAGTCTGTCAATGTAATACACCATACAAACAAACTGAAAGAAAAAAAAAACCCACATGATCATTTCATTAGATGCTGAAAAGGCCTTTGCTAAAATCCAACATCCCTTCATGATAAACGTCTTGGAGAGATCAGGAATACAGGGAACATACCTAAACATAATAACAGCAATTTACAGAAAGTCGACAGCCAACATCAAATTAAATGGGGAGAAACTCAAACTGATTCCACTAAAATCAGGAACAACACAATGCTGCTGTCTGCTCTCCCCGTATCTATTAAATATAGTACTTGAAGTTCCAGCTAGAGCATTAAGACAACAAAAGGAGATCAAGGGTATACAAATTGGAAAGGAAGAAGTAAAAACTTTCACCATTTGCAGATGATATGTTAGTACACATAAGTGACCCCAAAAATTCTTCCCGGGAACTCCTACAGCTGATAAATATCTTTAGTAATGTGGCAGGATACAAGATTAAGTCAAAAAATCCATAGCCCTCCTATAAACAAATGATAAACAGGCTTAGAAAGAAATCAGAGACACATCACCCTTTACAGTAGTCACAAATAATATAAAATGCTTTGCAATAACTCTAACTAAGCAAGTGAAAGACCTGTATGACAAGAAGTTTAACTCTCTGAAGAAAGAAACTGAAGAAGATATCAGAAAATGAAAAGATCTCCCATGCTCGTGGGTAGGAAGGATTAACATAGTAAAAATGGCAGTCTACAGATTCAACACAATCCCTATCAAAGCCCCAACATAATTCTTCACAGACCTGGAAACAATAATACTCAACTTCATTTGGAAAAATAAAAAATGCAGGATAGCTAAAAGAATCCTGTACAACAAAACCACCTCTGGAGGCATCACCATCCCTGACATCAAGTACTACTATAGAGCTATAGTAATAAAAACAGCTTGATACTGGCATAAAAACTGACATGTGGACAAATGGAATCAAATTGAAGACCCTGACATTAACCCACACACCTATGAACATATGATTTTTGACAAAGAAGCCAAAGCTGTACAATGGAAAAAAGAAAGCATCTTCAAGAAATGGCGCTGGCATAACTGGATGTCAACATGTAGAAGATTGCAAATAGATCCATATCTGTCACCGTGTACAAAACTTAAATCCAAGTGGATCAAAGACCTCAACATGAACCGAGTTACTCTGAGCCTGACGGAAGAGAAAGTAAGAAGTAGTCTTGAACGCATTGGCACCAGAGACCACTTCCTAAATATAACACCAGTAGCACAGACACTGAGAGCAACAATTAACAAATGGGACCTCTTGAAATGGAGAAGCTTTTGTAGGGCACAGGACAAAGCCAATAAGACAAAACGACAGCCTACAGAATGGGGAAAGATCTTCACCAACTCCACATCTGACAGAGGCCTGATCTCCAGAATACATAAAGAACTCAAGGAACTAGACATCAAAATACCTAACAGTCCAATTAAAAAATGGGCTATAGAGCTAAACAGAGAATTCTCAACAGAAGAATCTCAAATGGCTGAAAGACATTTAAGGGATTGCTCAACATCCTTAGTCGTCAGGGAAATGGAAATCAAAATGACTCTGAGATACCATCTTACACCTGTCAGAATGACTAAGAGAAAAGACACTGAAGACAGCTTATATTAGAGAAGATGTAGAGCAAGGGGAACACTCCTACACAGTTGGTTGGATTGCAAACTTGTACGGCCACTTTGGAAATCAGTATGGCCGTGTCTCAGAAAATTGGGGATCAATCTCCCTCAAGACCCAGCTATATCACTCTTGGGCATATACCCAAGGAATGCTCAATTATACCACAAGAACACATGCTCAACTATGTTCATAGCAGCATTATTCATAATCACCAGAACCTGGAAACAACCTAGATGCCCCTCAACTGAAGATTGGATTAAGAAAATGTGGTACATATACACAATGGAGTACTACTCAACAGAGAAAAAAAATGACATCATGAAATTTGCAGGCTAACGGATGGAACTAGAAGATAATCATCCTGAGTGAGGTAACCCAGACTCAGAAGGACAAACATGGTATGTACCCACTCATAAGTGGATACTAGATATAAAGCAAAGGAATACCAGACTGCAACTCACAGCTCCAGGGAAGATAGCTAGTAAGGAGGACCCTAGGAAAGACACAGGGATCACCCAGTGATGGAGAAATGGCTGAGATCTACAGGAGCAAACTGGAAGTGAGGGAAGGTAATGGAGGGCAAGGGTCGGGGGAATGAGAGCTTAGGGGAGCGGGAGATTCTAGCTGGATCAGGAACAGAGTGGGAGAACAAGGAAAGAGATACCATGATAAATGAAGATACCATGGGAAAAGGGAGAAGCAAGGTGCTAGGGAGGTCCTCAGGAATCCACCAAAATGAGTCCACTATAGACTACTGGCAATGGTCGAGAGGGTACCTGAGTTGACCTACTCTGGTGATCAGATGGCTGAATACCCTAACTGTCATCATAGAATCCTCATCCAGTGACTAATGGAAGCAGATGCAGAGATCCACAGCTGGGTCCCAGGCAGAGCTCCAGGAGTCCAATCAATGAGAGAGAGGAGGGAATATATGAGCAAGAGATATCAAGACCATGATTGGAAAAGCATAGGGATAAATAGCCAAACTAGTGGAAACACATAAACTGTGGACCAATAGCTGAGGAGCCCCCATGGTACTGGACTAGGCCCTCTGGATAGGTGAGACAGTAGTTTAGCTTGAACTGTTCAGGGGACTCCCAGGCGGTGGGATTGGGACCTGTCCCTAGTGCATGAGCCCGCTTTTTGGAGACCAATGCCTGTGGTAAGATACTTTGCACAGCCTTGGTGCAGGGAGGAAGGGCTTAGACCTGCCTCAACTGAAGGTACCAGGCTCTGCTGACTCCCCATGGGAGACCTTGCCTTGGAGGAGGTGGGAATAGGGGGTGAATTGGGAAAAATGCTGGGGGGTGGAAGGATGGAGGACAGGGGAATCTGAAGTTGATATGTAAAATGAATAGAAAATCTCTTAATAAAAATAAAAGAAAGAAAAGCTTTGCCCAAATTCCCCAAATATTGTTTATGAATGTTTATTTTTATTTAAAACAGGTAGATTATAAATTGAGTCACTTTCTTTAAAAAGGGGAGTAATATAGATATGATAGGATAAAAGAGTAGATTAATGAACCTACTTTTAAAGAGCAACAACTTGCTTAAAATGTTTTACATTGCTATGGATTTTAGTTTATTGATACAAATTTAAAGTTTATTTTGTTATACTAAATATATATATTTCTACTTTTGTTTACAGTATTATGTTTATGTAACTCATTTAAATTTTAATGGATAATTAAAAATACAGATTAATAATTAGTCTTCTATGATAGTCAAACTTACAGTCACGTTAAGTTTTCTAGGTATACATAGATACAATTCAGTTAGGTAGATAATCTTCCAACATTTCAGAGACCTACAGAATATGGCATTTAAAATGTTTAAAAAACTTAGACTTTCTGGATTCCACCTGTACACAAGCACCCGCAGGACCTCCCAACACTTCACAGGATGCTGTGGAAACATCCCCATCCCTTGAAGAGCATCAGAAATCTGACACAACTACACAGGAGGCTATAGAACCTTCCTCACTTTCACAAAGGGCTGTTAGTCCTATCACATGCCCACAAGTGTCTCCAGAACATCCAACAAATACCCCCAAGGCTCTGAATTCTATCTTATCTGCCCAAGGCGCCTTGGAACCTATTCTGTCTGTCCTGCTGGCTCTGGAACCTGACATCTCTATCCAAAATCTTCATCACTTTCTCCACCTGAAAATGTACTCCTGAAACTTCCACATATACACATGGAGCTCTATAATCTTCTTTACCTGCCCTTGAGGCTCTTAGACCTCGTACATATGTCCATGGTGCTCTAGGAGAGACCACACCTACACAGGAATTTCTAGTACCTTCCCCTCATTGTGAAGCTGTAGTCAAGAAAGGCACATGTGCACAAGACACATTATAACCTTCCCCACCTGAGCAAGAGGTGCTAGGATCTATCATATCCAAACAAGGTGCTTTGCGATCTTCCCCACCCATACAAGAGAGTTTCATGCACATCCCTTCTCAGGAGGGAAACATTAGATATTCTCCCTCTCACCAAGTGGACCCAGGGCATCCCATGTCTACCAAAAAGAGGTTGAGAATTGATCCTTCTGACCAAGGGGACTTCAGTATTTCAATCAAAACAACAGTTTCAATCATCTCCCTAATGCAAAAAGGGGACGTGCATCTTCTCCTGCTCCCAAAGAAACATCAATAGCTACAAGTACTCCTCAGGTGAGTCCCACACTTTCTATTCTGTCCAAATGTCCCAGGAGTGTTCCATAACTGACCACAAGACTGTGGGACCTTGCCAATCTACCCAAGGGTCTCTTGCACATTCCACATCTTCTCAAGAGCCTCAAAGGCCTTCTCTGTCTGTTCAAAAGGGTTTACAGCAATCACCAACTGTCCTAGGGCTTCAGGGACAGTCTCCATCTCTGTCAAGGGCTCCAGAAAATTCTCCCCATGTGCAAGAGGCTTTGTCACTTTCCAAATCTAAACTAGGAACTGTGAAACCTTCCCTATCTGTCCAAGAGTATGAGGGAAAGTCCACATCTGTACAAAGAACTCTAGGACTTGCACCATTAGCCCAAGAGGATCTGACACCTCCCACATCTTCCAAAGCATCTAAAGATCCTTCTGCCTCCTGCCTTCTTGATGCAGAACACTTGCCTTTCCTCCCCCCGCCCCCAGGTTCCCCAGTACCATCAGCATCTAAGCAGGGATATTTAGGAAAGTCACCACATGGCCAAGGATCTTTAGTACATTCACCATCTGCCCCAGGAGCTCTGTGGTGTTTCCAGTCTGCCCAGGGAACAATAGAACTTTTGCCATCTGCCCAAGGGACTCAGGAAAGTTTTCCATCTTCACTAAGTTATTCAGAACATTTGCCCCACCTCCCAGGAGATCTGGGACTTTCCTCATTTGAACAAGGAATTTTACGACATGTCCCCCCTTCTCAGGGTGCTCTGGAAACTTCTTCATGCTCACCTTGGGTGCCTTTTGCAAAGGCCTCTGGATCTTTCCATACCTATTCAGGGGTCTGCTGGTACTTCACCATCTACCCATGGGGCTCTAGGACCTTTGTTATGTTTCCCAACCAAAGTAGGAACTTCCCAGTCTGCACAAGGGTTTTTAGGAGGTTTGCCATCTGCACAAGCAGCTCGAGAAATTTCCCCTTCAGCCTTGGTGGCTCTTGGACCCTTACCAATGGCTCCAGAGCCTCTCGGCCTTTCAGCTTTGTCTCATTAAACTCCTTTGGATTTGCCACATGCTCATGGAGTTCTAGAATTATGTCAATATGGCTTAGGGGCCCTAAGTTAGGTGCTATCTGCACAATGGCATCAGGGAAGTCCCTCATCCTCAGAAGGGGGTGTAGCACTCTGACCAAGTGTATGTGGGACATTCCCTATTTGTACAAGAGGCTATTGAAATTTCCAAGTCCACACAAGGAACTCCAGGACATTCTCTGTTTTGTCTAGGATATATGGCACATTTCCTGTCTTCCCAGGGGACCCTAGGACCATTGTCATCTGTGGAAGTGGATGTGGGGACATATTCACATGCCCCAGGATCCTCAGGACATTTGACAAATGTCTCAGTGTTTCCAGGATGTATGGTATCTGGCCATGATCCTTTTCAGAATTCCTTATCTGCACAAGGAACTCTCAGTCATGTGCCATCTTCTCAAGGGAATGTGGGATGTACCCTGTCTTCCCAAAGAGCTACAGAACTGTCCACGTTGGAACAAGGGACCATACAACCTTTGGAATCAGCTCAAGTGGCTCTGATAAACCTATCATCTTCACAAGGGGATACATTAAATTTTCCATGTGTCTAAGATGCTTTAGAACATTTGCCAACTAGTGTAGGAGCTCTTAAACATTCCCCAACTCATCAGGGCACTCATGGATGTTTGTCATCTGCCCAAAAGGCTCTTGAAGTTTTGCAATCTGACTATGAACATGTGGAAAATTCTCCTTATGCCACAGGTGATCTGGAATCTTCTCCATTTGCTCCAAGGGCTCTTGGACATACACTATTTGACAAAAAAAAGCCTGAAAAACTTTCTTTATCTGCAAAGGGGACTCTGAGTAATTCAAAATCTACCCAAGAGGCTCAAGAACATTTAACTTCCTCACTAGGGAATCTGAAACCTTGCCAATCTGCCAAGGAGAGACTTCGAACTTTGACACCTACACAAATTGTTCTGGAATGTGTTCCAAGTATTTCAGGTACTCCAGGAATTTTGTCATCTGCTTCAGGGCATATGGAACTTTCCTCATTAGCAAATAAGACACCAGAGCATTCGCAATGTGCTGAAAGAGATGTGGAATCTTCTTCCTCTGCTACAGAGGCTCTAGGACCTATGGCATTTGCCTGAAAGACTTTGAAAAATTCCTTATCTGGACAAGGGATTATAGAATCACTGTCATCTTCCCAAGTGGAAGTGGAACCTTTATTTCCCACCCAAGGGACTATGGAACTGTCCGTGTCCACAAAAGGGAGAGTAGAAAATGTATCATCTCCTGAAAGTCCAATGAAACCTCCCACTACTTCACAGGAGGCTTCAACACCTTCTCCATGGATCCAAGGCCCTCACCAACATTCACTATCTGGCCCAGGGCCTCTAGGACCTTCCCCACCTGACACTTGACTTCAAAGACCTTTATCAACTCTAGAGGCTGCAGGAAACTCAACAAGTGCACCAGGTTCTTATCAATCTTGCCCATCTACCCTACAAACTCTAGATCATTTGCACTCTGCTAATGGACCAGTTGATCTCTTCATATCAGAACAGGGAGTGTTGGATCCTTTACCACTTACCCAAGGGGCTCTAGGACTTTTGGTAGCTTCTCCAGGGCTCACGAAACCATCAGAATCAGGACACAGGATGCTTGGGCATTTGTCATATGTGGTAAAAGATGGAGAATTTTCTCCATCTGACACAGTAGCCAAAACCACTTCCCTTTCTGCTCTACATTCACCTTTTGCCACAGGGGCTTTGGAATCTTTCTCATCTGGTCAGAGATCTCAAAGGTCTTTGTTATCTCCCAGGGAAGGTGTAAAAGACTTGCCCTCTGTACTGGATACATAGGAACCTTCCCCATCTAATTCACAGGCCCTAGAACCTTTGGTAACTACTCAAAGGCCTCTGCAACTTTACACACCTGCCAAGCAGGGTCTGTGTCCTTTGCCATCTATACGTCAAGATGTGGAACATTCCACTTCTCCCAGAGTATTTCCAAGAGGATACTAACCTGTTCCAAATGTTCTTGGCCATCTGTTAACTAGAGGAGAGTCTGTGGAGTCTTCTTTGTCTGCTCTAGGAACTACAGATATTTCTCCATTTGCTCCAGGGCCTTCAGGACTTTCCTCATTACGAAATCCAACTCAAGACCCTCCTCCTTGTCCTCAAGAGGTGGTGAGGTATTTTCTATCTGAACAAGGGTCTTTGGTACCGTCTCCATCTGCTCCAGGTTCTCTGGGACCATTGGCATCTACACTAGGGGATGGGGGACTTTCGCTGTCTGGAGAACATACTATCCAGCTGTCTACATCTGCATCAGGGACCAAAGCACATTTGCTATCTTACCTTGGGTCTTCAGCATCTAAACATTATGACCAGATGAAGGTGGGACTTTTGCCATCTGTCTATGGAGATCTTGGACCACCTCTGTTTGATAAAAGGGATCTGGAAATAACCAAGCCTGCAAAAGGGGCTTTAGAAAATATATCACATGATCAAGTGGCTATGAAACTTCCAAATCATCTCTATCTGGCCAAGGTCATCTACCACATTCACCCTGTGTTACAGAGGCTCTGGGAACTGCTCTGTCTGATCAGAGAACTGAAGAATCTTTGTTATCTCCCTCAGAAGATATAGAAAATCCACAATCTGCACCAGGTGCTCTGGTGCAGGAACCTACTCTATCTACTCCAAGGCCTCAAGACACTTTGCTAACTACACTAAAGCCTCTGAAAGGTTCCATATCAGTCTATGACCCTCTTTGTCCTTTGCCATTCACCCTAGAGGCTGTCAAACTTTCCATATCATTTCCAAAGTGTCTGAGACCATCCCAATCTGCCCAGGGGGAGCTAGGATATTTGTCAACTATAGGATAGGCTGTAGAACATTCTCCAGCAGCCTCACGAACTACAAGAACACTGCCCTTACCCCAAGGGTTTGAAGGGCATTCGTTATTTACCCCAAGTACTCAGGAACCTTCTCAATCTGGCCTAGGGGATCTAGCACCTTTAATTTCTTCCCAAGGGCATCTGAAAACTTCTAGATTGACTCAAGGGGTAGCGTACACTTCAGCATCTGCCCAAGAGTTTCTAGAACCTTCAGAGTCTTCTCTCAGTGTTGTGAAAACTCACCAATCTTCCCTGAGGATTCATGGACATTTATTACCTGTGGTCTAGTCTGTGGAAGCTTTTACATCAGTTTGATGGACTACATTAACTTCACCATCTACTCCACGGTCTCTGGAACATTTGACATTACTACAAGTGACTTCAGCAACTTCTTTAATTGATTAAGGTGTAGTGGGACTTAGCCTCCCTTCATAAAAGTCTCCAGAAATGTCGCCATCGGCACAAGGGGCCCTTGAAACTTTAGCATTTTCCCAAAGAGATGGGAGAAATTCTCAATTAGAAAAAGATAATGTGGGACATTCTGTATCAGTACAGGTGATTTTAGAATCATCACCATGTACCACAGGGTCTCTAGTATCTACTCCATATGTCCACAGGAAGGATGCCATCTACCTAAGAAGGTGCAAATCATTCCCTGTCTCCTAGAGGAGCTCTGGGACTGCCCATATCTACAAATGGGACTCTAGAAAAATTGCCACCTGATCAGGGACCTGCAAAATATTCAAATTCTTTTGAGTAGGCTTCTAGACATTCTAAGTTTATCAAAAGTCCTCTGAAATATTTACCATCTGCTGCAGAGGCTCTGAGACCTTCCTCTAGCCATGGAATTAAAAAGCCTTTGTTATCTTCCCCAGGGGCTGAGAAACCTTCATCATTTGAACCAGATACTCAGAAACCTCTGCCAACTACTCTAGGGACTCTACCAAATCTGATATCAAATCAAAGGCCTCAGGAATGTTCTGTGTATGTTCAGGGTACACTGGGTTCTTTCTCATCAGGTTGGGGTCTCTAGAACATTGGGCATCTTCCATATTGGTTCTGTAGCCACCAGCATCTTTCCAAAGTAAGGTAGGGCACTTGTCTTGCATAGTAGAATCTGAGGATATATTGCCATCTGTCCAAAGGACTACAGGGCCTTTGCCATTTTCCTCAGGGACTACAGGATGTTTACAACATGACCAAGGATCTCAGAAATCTTCTTTATCAGTCTCAAAGAATCTAGCACATTTGTTATCTACCCAACTTTACATATCTGCTCAGCAAACCCTGGGCCCTTTGCCCAACAGTCTCTATAACATTCAACATCTTCTCAAAAGATTCTGGGATGATCCAAGTCTGCCCAGTGCATACATAGGCTTTTGGCTTTTGTCCCAGATGCCTTGGGAATGTCTCCATTTGTTCCAATGACTACAAGCACATTGTCACCTGCCTAAATGACTCCTGGACTTTCTTCAGTAACATGAACAAGTCCAGCCCCATTCTCATCTTTGCAAAAAGATGTTGGATCTTGCCTAGATAAACAAGCAACACTGGGACTGAACACCTCAGCACAAGGCTCTCTAGATCCTTCACCATCTACTCAGGTGCCTGGGCAAACTTCCCTCTATGCAAAAGCCACTTTGGGACAGCCCAGAGCTGCAAAGGGTATGGAAGGATATTCAGCCTCTACCTCAGGGGACTCTAGGATCTAATCACAGCGCCCAGAAGGAAATAGAAGATTGTCCACCTGCCCACGTGCCTCTGGTAATTTCCTTTCCTACACAAAGAACTCTAGAATCTTGATCATCTGCCCAAGAGGCTCTGAGACCTTCCCTATCTACCAAGGGTCTTTAAAACTATCCACACCCACACAAGGAACTATAAGAACTGAGCCATCTTCTCAAAGTGTTTGAAACACCCAACTTCTTGCCAGGTAGCTGTAAGAATTTCTCCATCTGCCCAACATACTGTACAAGGTTCAGTATCTTCCCCAAGGGCAACAGGATCTTTCCTACCTACCCAGGAAACTCAAGTATTTTTTTTTGTCTTCAACAGAGGTTGTAAAACATTCACAATCTGCACCATGTGCTCAGGAACATCCTCTGTCTGTTCCAGGGACTCTAGGACTTTTCCTATTTTCTAAAAGGCCTAAAGAACTCTCCACAGCTGCAGAGGGAACTTTCCT
Organism: Peromyscus californicus insignis; assembly: GCF_007827085.1. NCBI lineage: Eukaryota > Metazoa > Chordata > Mammalia > Rodentia > Cricetidae > Peromyscus > Peromyscus californicus. Next base: position 97,321,772 of record NW_026294391.1, read on the forward strand.
GTGCAAAGGACTCTGGAACCTCCAGTATATTCCTCAGGGCTTTTGGGACAATACCAATACTTCCACAATACTTTGGGGCATTTGCCGAATGTGGGAGAGGGTGTGGAATCTTTTAAATCTGCTCCAGGGGTGATAGGAGCTTTACTATCACCTCCACTGCCTGGAGGACATTTCATCTTCTATGCAAGGAGCTGCAGAGTATTTTCCCTCTGGCCGAGGGTATCTAGCACCTTTGAAATCTGCCCAATGGCCTCTAAAGCTTTCTATGTCAGCCCACACAATGCTACATGCATCACAATCTGCTGAAAGGGCTCTACAACCTTCAGCACATTCCTCAGTAACTCCAGAACCATATGCAAATTCCCTATCTACCCAAGGGACTGAAGGAACATCTCCATCTCCTCCAGAGCATCTGGGTCATACTGCATCACCAAGAGCAAATCCATCATCTTCTCATTTTGATGAAGGTGTTGTGGGCTCTTACCTTTCAGTACGAGGGACTCTGAAAATGTCCAAATCTGCACAAGGGGCTCCAGGATCTTCCCAAGCTTCCCAGGGCACTCAGGGGTATTTCTATCTGCCCAAGGCTCGATGGCAGAGTTCACATCTGCACAACAGCCTGTAGGATGTTTGCCATCAACTACAGGAACTATGGGCTCTACCCAAAATACCCAGGTGCTATTAGGACCTGTGCCATCTTATCAAAGGCCCTTGGGAATTTCTTTATTTGCACAAGGAACTCTAGGAGCTTGGTGATCTGCCCAAGGGGCTCTGTGGCCTTCCTTATCTGCCCATGTTTCTCTAAAACTATCCACACCCACACAAGAAAGTGTAGGAATTGTTATCTTTTCTGAGGGCTTTGAAACATCCAACTTCTTCTCAGGAGGCTCCAAGAATTTCTCCATCTGTCCAATGTACTTTTCAAGGTTCAGAATCTTCCAAAAGAGCTATAGGACATTTACTACACAGCCAGGAAACTCAAGGATCTTTTTTGTCTTCAACAGAGGATGTAGAACATTCACCATCTGCACCATGTGCTCAGGAACATCCTCTATCAGTTTCGGAGACTTTAGTACCTTTGCTATCTTCTAAAGGTAGTAAGGAACTCTACACAACTATAGAGGGGACTTTGCCTGTGAAATCCTTCCACAAGACTCTGGAACCTTCAACACATTCCTCTCCATCTGTCCAAGGTCCTAGAGAGACTTCACTATTTAACAAAGTGCCCAGAGGACTTTCATCATATGCCCCACGTGATCCAGTACCTCTGCTCTCTGCTCATTGGTCTCCAGAACTTAGTGTATCTCCCCAGGATCCCATGTGTCCTTCAGCATCTACCAAAGGAACTCTAGAGTCCTTGTCATCTTCTGGAGACATCCTAGGAACACTCCAATCTACACAGCGTTGTCATGGGCAATTGTCCCATGTAGGAAGTACTTCGGAAACTTCATCTTCTCTAGGGACTTCTGTGCATCGACCTTGTGCTCCAAAACCCCTGGGACTTTCCTCTTTAGAACAAGGGAATCAAGCAACTTCTCATTGTGCACAAGGATCTGTGGGTTCCTGTCTACCTACACAAGGGACTATGGAACTGTCCACATCTATACAAAGGACCCAAGGACATCCTCCATCTTCTCAAGGGCTTTCAAGCACTTCCTCACATACACAAGATACAGGCTTACAGTCCACTTTTGCACAAAGCACAGTAGCACATATTGTAGCAGGAATCTCAAAAGTTCTTATTAGTAAAGTCAAACCTGAGCCAGGTATCGTGGTGAACACTGGAAGATCAGAGAGACAGAACAAGCCACAGCTAACCTCACCTGGCCAACTTCTCAGCTGGTCTTGTTTCGTCAGACTGGAAGCTTCTGTGTCCTCATATCTGAATGGCTCTCAGCTGAACTGTGCTGCTCAAAACCTGAAAGCTTAACCACCCAAATGCCTCTAGTTTCTGGTCCTCATGCCTTATATATCTTTCTGCCTTCTGCCTCACTGCTTGAGATTAAAGGCTCACTTTCTTGGATTAAAGGCGTGAGTCACCATGCTTGGCTGTATCCTTGAACATATGGATTTCTGCCTCTGGAATGCTAGGATTAAAGGTGTGTGCTACCACTGCCTATCCTAAGAATCTAGTGGCTTTTCTGTTCTCTGACCCCAGATACGTTTATTAGGGTACACAATATTTTGGGGAACACAATACCACCACAACATATACCATCTATGCAAGTGTCTCAGGAATATACGCACAATGCCTAAAAGATAGTAGGAGCTTTGAAATCTGCCCAAGGGTCTCCAAGAATTTCTATAACTGCACAAGAGTCTCTAGAACCTTTGCCACCTCCCTGGGAGACTCCAGGATATTCATCATCTGCACCAGGTGCATGCAAGTCTTTGATAGCTACGCCAGGATTTGTGGTATCTGATGAAGGGACCCTGAAGCTTTCCCTATCTACCCAGGCAAACTTGAGTCCTTTCCTTTCTTCCCAAAGCCTTTGGGAACCTTCTCTGTCTGTAGAAGGGACTTTGGATCTCTCCACACATATACAGAGTACTCTAGGACCTTCTGTTTCTTCCCAGAGACCTCTTGAGTCTTTTCAGTCTGCCCAAAGGTGTCAACAAACAGATTCATTAGCTGCAGACTCTTTAGGATCTATGCCTTCTTCAAAAGGGCACACGGTAATTTCTTCATCTGGATAAGGGATTCTAACATCTTCCCTGGGGCCTTTGGTAATTTCCTTATTTGTTCAAGTGAGTTCAGGAGCTTTGTCTTTCCAAGAAGCTGGAAGACCTTGCCTGTCTTCATAGGGAACTCTGGAAGTTTCTACACATACCCGTTGTGATCTAAGAATATCCAATTGCTCAATAGAGGATTTGAGATCTTTACCATCTACTCCAGTGACTCTAGGATCTTCTCCATCTACCCAAGTGGATTTAGGAGTGTCTCCACCTGTACCATTGTTTCAAAGACCTCCCCTCTCTGCCCAGGGTGTTCTAGGAACATCCATATCTACCCAAGGGGCTATGAAACTTTCACCAGCTAGCCAGGGGCATACAGAATCTTTGCCATAAGCCCAAGACAATCTGAGACTCAAGTCTCCTTCCCTGGGCACTTGAGGACCTTCAAAATTTTTCCAGGGGAAAGAGTCTCTAGGACATTCATCATTTGCCCAAGGGTCTCCAGAAACTTCCACATCTTCCCACAAAGTTCTAGGGCCTTCTTATGATCAAGGAGCTATATAGCATAGTTCCCATCTGTCCCAGAAGATAGACTTTCTCCCTCTGTCCAGGTGATACTGTGAACTTTCCCATCTTCCCACATTAGTCTAGACACATCATATGTCCAGAGAACTGTAGATGCTTCATTAGATGTGCAAGGTGCTCTACAACTTCAGCCTCATTGCCCAGGGTATCTGGGACTTTCCCAACGTACTCCAAAGACATCAGAAACTTTGCCATCTCCCCATATGGTTTTTAAATTTTCTGAATCTTCATCATGGACTCTAGGAACCTTGCCACCTCTCCCAGGAAATCTGGGACATTCAATATCTGCCCAATGTGCTGTGTGCCCTTGTGATTCTGACCAACCAATTCAGAGATCATCAACATCTCTCCAGCAAACTCTTCAACTTTCTCCATCTTCTAAAGTTCTGTGGGACCTACTCCATCTGTACCAGGGACCTTGGAATCTTTATTATCAGCCCAATTGTGTTCATAATTGTCTAGATCTGCCCACAGGTTTCTAGGACCTTCACCACCTCAGCAAGGGTGTTTTGGAGATTCACTATCTGCCCAAGGGGCTCTGGTACTTCCATATCAACACAAGAGTATGTAGGACATTAAAAACCTGATCAAGGGTCTCCAGAAACCTCTACATCTTACCAAGAGGATCTTGGCCCTTCTTTAGCCCAAGAGGCTTTAGCATATTCATCTGCTCTAGGAGATTGTGAACTTTCCCAATCCTCAGAAGGTACTCTAGGAACATCACCATCTACCCAAGATGCTAGAGAAACACCATCATCTGCCCAAGGGTCTGTAGAGTCTGTACCATCTACTCAAAGTGTCCTAGGAATCCAGGCTCCTTTGTAGAGGCCTCTGGGTCCTCCCCAATTTAAACTAGAGACATCAGAACCTTTGCCATCTTTAGAGGTTTGTATAACTTTAAAATCTGTCTCAATGACACTAGAAACTTTGGCATCTATCCCAGAGACACTGAAACTTTCAACATCTGCCCCTGGTGCTGTGGGCACTTCTATGTCTGACCAAGAGATATTGGTATCACCAACACTTTCCCAGAATACTCTGGAACATTCTCCATCTGACCAAGGATCTGTGAAATCTGCCTCATCTCCAACTGGGCCTATAAGGGCTTCACTAACAGACCAAGGTTTACAGGAAATGTCTTTGAGTAAAAAAGTGACTCCAGAAGATTCACGACCTCAGAAAATCTCAGGATTTTAGGAAATGTGTTGTCTACACAAGAGGATCTGGGACTGTCCACATCAGTGCAATAATCTCTTGGACATTGGTTATCTGCTCAAGGGTCTGCACATACTTCCTCATCATCCAGGTCCTTGTTTGGAACAAGAGGCTTTAGGACAGCTATCATCTGATCCAGGAGATCTTGGACTTTCTGACTTTTCCCAGTGGACATTAGAAACATCACCATCTACCCAAAGCACCCTAGCAATACCATCTTCTACCCATGGGATTACAGAAACCTCACTACCTCCCCAAAATTCTCAAGAGCATCTGTCTCCTTCAGTGCAGAATCTGCAACCTTCCCCTCTTACACCAGAGACATCAGAAAATTTGCCATCTACCAAAGAGGCTTGTACTATATCAGACTTTTCTCTGGGAACTTTGGAAACTTTGCCATATACCCCAGGGTCTCTGGGACTTTCAGTCTCTGCCCAAGGTCCTATGGCACCTTCTGTATCTGAAAAAGAAGTTTCAGGACCATCAATATCTTCTAAGAAAACTCTGGAATCTTCTCCAGCTGGCCAAGGGTCTCTGAGACTCACTTCATCTGCGTATGGAAATGTTACCTTCTCCCTCAGAACATGGTTGTCAGAAAATATCTTCAAGTGTACAGGGAGAGTCACCATCTCAGTGAAGCTGTGTAGCAAATTTATTGTATTCACAAGGGGCTCTGGGACTGTCCACATCAGCACAAGAATCTCTCAGACATTCACCATCTGCTCACGGGTCTCCATATACTTCCTTGTTGTCCCAAGAGGCTCCAGGCCCTTGTTTGGACCAAGGGCCTTTAGGACAGTCATCATCTGATCTAGGAGAACATAGACTTTGTGACTCTGCCCAGGGGAGAATAGGAACATCACCATTTACCCAAAGCAATCTAGAAATACCATCTTCTACCCATGGGACTACAGAAACTTCACCATCTGACCAAGATTCCCTGCGACTTCCACCTCCTTCAGTGCAGACTCTCCAACCTTCTTCCCTTATGCCAGAGACATCAGAACCTTTGCCAACTACCAAAGAGATTTGTAAAACTTTAGAATCTGTGTCAGGGACTCTAGAATCTTTTACGTCTGTGCTGGGGGCTCTTTTGAATTCTAACCAAGGTGCTCTGGGCCCTTCAGTGGCTGATCAAGGGATTCTGGAACCATCAACATCTCTTCATAATACTCCAGAAACCTGAAAAACAGCCCAAGGGGCTCTAGAACCTATGCCATCTACCCAAAAAGCTGTGGGACCTTCATTTTCAACAGAGTTTCTGGGACTGTCCATTTGTGCACCTGGTGACCTCATTCCTATTCCTTCTCATGAAGACTGCCCTTATCCCAAAATAAGCCCTAGAATTTCCAATTCTACCAAAAACATATCAAGACATGACCTATTGTCTGAAGGGGATATCAGACATTCCCTTTCAGGCATTAATGGCTTAAGATCTTTCCCTTCTGCCAAAAGTAGGCTCACATCTTTAATGTACGAACAAAAGGACTCAAGTCTTACCTCTACTCCTCAGAGGAGCATTTCACCTCCAATGTAACGAGAATTGTGCTTAAGATCTGGTTCCCTTCCTAAAGAAGATCTCAGGCATTCTACCTCTCCATGAAGTGGCTCCAGACATTCTAAATCAAAGAAAACAAAATTGAGACATGCTCTAAAGAAGCAGGCCTGAAATCTGTCCCATCAGAAGATGGGGGCTTGAAAGTTTACCATTCTTCCAAAAAGGGAGGCAAAGCTTCTATTTCTGACTGAAAGGGTGTAAGGCTTAAGACTGAGCCCAAAGAGAGCATCACCACTTCTCCTTCTGATAAGGGAGACTGCAGAGCCTCACGATCTCATGAGGAGTGCTGCAGAAGTTTTCCATCTTCCCAAGGAGTCCCTCGACATTCCAAATCTACCAAATCCAAGTTGGAAAAGGCCCCCTCTGACAGAGCAGATGTTCACACTTCCAATTCAGAGCACGAGGGCTGTAAACAATCCTCTTTGTCATAAAGTGGGCTTAGACATTCTGCTTCTGCCAAAAGGGACCAGAAACCAAAAGCTACAACCCAAGAGAACACACAACCTTCCATCTATACAGAAGGGGATGTGGGAACCACTCCCTCTTATGAAGAGAATCTCAGGCATTCCACCTTTCCCCAAGGGACTTCCAGTCATCTACTTCTACTACTACCACAACAAGACCCCGATATACCCCTTATACTCAAGAAGTCATCAAAAATTCCCCTGCAGCCCAAGAAAGCTTCAACTCATCTATGGATGTTGGCAGTCCCAATATGAGTGTCACATCTTATGGGTGAAATTATTAAGGCCACTCCACATAGTTAAAAGGGAGGTTTATTTAGTGGTGTAACTTACAAATGAAGGGATAGGTAGGTTGCAGAGTCTGGGAAAGATGTACTGCAGTCCGGCGGTGTTTTCTGGAGAACTCTGTTTGGTCTACCTCCAGCGTCCAGGGTCCACGAACCAAGAGAGACAGCACATCTGGATCTCGGGTCTTCAGGCTCCTCTCTTGGCCCCACCTTGTAGGCGTGACCGTTACCAAAGCCTCAACAGGGGTTGGAACTTCCAGATCAACGTTGGAATGCCTACCCACTACATCTCCCCCTTTTGTCTAAATAAGAAGGTTCTAACCTAATACAAGACTGTATGCAAGGAAAGGTTATCAAATATTGTCCAGGGGTAAATAGGGTTAATGACCTAGATAAGATGGAACTACAACCAATGCGATCAATATTAAGCAAGAAACACATACTAAATCTAGAGAAGTCTAGAGCGTAGGTAAATGGCACGTTACAAAGATCATTCCAAAAGTTGTCCTATCCTAAAGAACCTGAATCTAATACTTAATATGTTCTATCTAAGATATATATATATATATATATATATATATATATATATATATATATATATATATATACTAAATTGTAACTATAACTGCTAGTCTTCAAGCCCATCAAAGACCTGAGAAGGAATAAAATGCTACCTGAGAAATGAAAGATGGAGTCAAGCAACTTTCGGCAATCTTGCAAGAGTAGACAGAGACAGCTGGCAGCCTGGACAGTCACCTAATATTTCTCAGCATTGTTGGTGCATTCAAATTGGCTACAGGCCTAGAGTATCTGACACACCATTTTCAGAAGCAGGAATTCTGAAAAACCATCTTACCCCGTCTTGGCAGAGTTCAGAAGTCACTTTTCCTTGTGTCCCGCTTATCCAGAAGGACAGCACTCATATTGTCAGCAGTTGAGGCAAGTCAGTTCTTTGCCAAATAGGCCATTTTGTGCCAAGAAGACAAACTTCCAACTGGAAATGTCTTAGAAGCCCAACATTCTCTCGGGATCAAATTGGTGCTGCCAGGAGCAATTGTGTCTCACGTCAACAGAATTCTAAGTTATTTAAATGCCATATTCTCTAGGTCTATGAAGTGTTTGAAGATTACCTGTCCATCCGACCTATGTATCTGTAAATCTGGATAACCTAACTAATGTAACTATAGAGATGACAAGTATAGGCGACTATAAATCGATAAGTCTTATTTACTGAAATAACCTAAGGACTAAGGCTTCATGTAAACAAGGTAAACAGTCTATAAGCAAATGTATGGTAAAGGACGATGACTTCAAAATTGTGACAATACACAAGATATTTATAATAGAGGTAGGAATGTATAGTGCGATACAAAATATGACAATAATCTTAAATATATATCAATATACAGAATATCCTAAACAGAAGTAGAACATACATAAAGTATGACAGATAAAAATTTACATTTGTATCAATATACAAATATTTCAAATAAGAGTAGAACTATATGTACATTATAACAAATACAGTTCTGTATTTGTATCAATATACAAATTATCTTAAACAGGAATATAAAAACAGTTTACGTTTGTATCAACATATAAGGATCCATAACAGTGCAAATTATCTAAGGCTGCTATTTTACTAAATTTGTTTACTAGTATATACAATAATCTACCATAACATCTTATACCGATCCATTCCATTTCTTCTTTTCCTTTTTTTTTTGAGACACTTTTTTTAAAGGAGAATACTGATTTTAATATTTTCTTCCACCCCCAACCCTATAACCATCATCCATAACCCTGAGAAATATGAAACCTTAGGGAGAAGGGGCATCGTTTTCTTAGAATTACTTCCTGCTATTTTGGGGGTGATGGTATCTCTGTTGGGTATTGTGAGAAAGCTCAGATAGTTAAATCAGCTAGACTAACTGTAGATTCCACAGCAAGTCTCAGATTAATGGGTAAAATTGTCTGAAATTCTAGCAAGAAGTGTAGTATGATGATGATTATCATGGCATCATTCTGGATTGGGTAGAGTTGTTGTTGTTGGGGCCCCATCTTCATTCTGGAGACTTCAGAGATTGCTATTGGAAAAACTTTTTTATCAAAATGGAAAGTTTGGATTTAAAGAGGACATAACATGTAAGAAAGGATTCTGAGAAATCAAGAGTAAGCATGCAGAGAATTAGAATCTTGAAGACAATGGTCCCTTTTTATTGGTTTCCTTCTGTCCCACACCAGAGGGCTCTTCTGATATGGGACTGAAGAATCTCTCAACCTTTTCTTTTAGCAATATGCTTGGGTTTAGAGAAGGAGTGAGCCAATTCCATCTCCAAAGCCAGCTTGGTTTATAATTGAATTGGAACCACAACATTTCTAGTTTGATAGAGATATAGGTGTTAGACAGTGAGATTTTACCCTGTGTAGATTGGTACCAATAGATTCTTTCTTTCTGCTGTAAACATCCGGATATCCAAGGCCTTATGATTTCTGGAAGATGGGTATTTCCATTATCCTGGAAAGACAAAAACAGAACCCTACCCCAATCTTGGATTGTTAAATTTTTCTTACAACTTGTAGAGATGTCACATTGGTGGATAATCTTTTGCTTCTCCTCATCAAGGGGTTTGTCCTATTCAAATCGAATTTTTATTAATTTTGTTGGTATAAATAGCTTTTCTTCTCCTGCAGAAACAAAGGCAAAACCCCTTCCCCAATGTAGAACATATCCAGGTTTCCATTCTGAGGTCAGCACATCCTTGAAATAAACCGGTTGGTTTAGCTCAGGAGTTTGGTCTGTCATCCAATGTCGCTCCACAGCTGTTGTTCCTTTCTCATCAGCATTGAGAAAACTCAAGGTTAATAAAGCACTATGCAATCTATTTCTAGGAGTCATTGTTACCTGTTGCTGTTTATTTAGCATATCCTTTAAAGTTCGATTGGATCTTTCTATGACTGCTTGGCCTGTGGGATTGTGTGGTATACCTGTAACATGCTTTATATTGTAATAAGCAAAGAACTGTCTCATTTTATTGGAGACATATGCTGGGGCATTGTCTGTCTTAATTTGTACAGGTATTCCCATGATGGCCATAACTTCTAATAGGTGTGTAATCACAGAATCAGCCTTTTCAGAACTCATAGGAGTTGCCCACTGAAATCCTGAATAGGTGTCAATGGTATGGTGTACATACTTTAATCTTCCAAATTCTGCAAAATGAAACACATCCATCTGCCAAATTTCATTTCTTTGTATACCTTTTGGATTGCTTCCTGCAGGTAATGGAGTTTGGTTATAGACAGAACAAGTAGGACATTTTTTCACAATATCCTTAGCTTGTTGCCAAGGATTCTTCAAACCTTTGCTATTTACATGGTATTTCTTATGAAATTCTGAGGCTTCTAGCACATTACCTATTAGTAACTGATCAATCTCATCATTACCTTGTGCTAGAGGTCCTGGAAGGCCTGTATGGGATCTGATATGTGTTATATATATAGGATGTTCCCTTTTTATGATGATTTCCTGCAATTGTATGAATAATGAAGTTAATTCTGTATTATCAGGAATAAATTAAGCAGTTTCAATATGTAAAACAACTCTCTTTCTGCATATTGAGAGTCAGTGACTATGCTGACGGGTTCTGTGAAGTCCATCAGTACCATAAGAATGGCATACAGTTCTGCCTTTTGTACAGAGCTGTATGGACTTTGTACCACTTTACTTAAGTCTCCTGATTTATATCCTTCTTTCCCTGATTTATTTGCATGAGTATAGAATGTGAGGACTCCAGAAATTGGCTTTTGTCGTACAATGTGAGGAAGGACCCATTCAGTCTTCTTTATGAATTCTATTGTCTTGCTTTTGGGATAGTGGTTGTTAATCTCTCCCAAAAAGTTACTGCAGGCTCTTTGCCAGTATTCATTATCTTTCCATAGTGATGAAATTTCCTCATTAGTTAAAGGTACTACAATTTCTGCTGGGTCCATTCCTGTCAGCTGGCGAAGTCTTAATTTACCTTTTTGAATCAAATCAGAGATCTTTTCTATATAAGTCTTTAATTTTTTTATTTGGTTTACATGGTAGGAATATCCATTCCAATATAATATCTTCCCTCTGCATCAAAATACCTGTGGGGGAATGTCTGGAGGGGAATATGACAAGAATGCATTTAAGTTCTGGATCCACACGATTCACATGTGCTCCTCAAATTGTCTTTTCTTCTAGAGCCCAATCCTTCTCAGCTTTGGCTGATAATTCTCTTGGACTATTTAACTCTTTGTCCCCTTTCTAGAATATTAGCCAAATTTTGTAGTCCATCTTTGGGTATTTCCATGATACCCAGTAAGTTGGAAATGCTTCCTAACAATTTTTGGAAATCATTAAGAGTCTTCAATCGATCTCTCCTTAGTTGTACCTTTTGGGGTCTAATTTTTTGTAGCTCTATCTTATATCCTAAGTAATTAATAGAATCTCCTCTTTGTGTTTTTTCAGGAGCAATTTGCAGTCCACAGCGAGGCAAAACTTTTTTTACTTCTTCAAACATGCTTCCTAATGTGTCTAACTTTGGATCAGCTAATAGGATATTGTCCATACAGTGATAAATTATGGATTGTGGAAACTTTACATGAATTATCTCCAATGGCTTTTGCACAAAGTATTGGCACAAGGAAGGGCTGTTTAACAGTCCCTGTGGGAGGACCTTCCATTGATACCTCTTGACTGGCTGAGAATTGTTATAATTAGGTACTGTGAAGGCAAATTTTTCTCTATCATTTTCTTGTAAGGGTATGGTAAAGAAACAGTCTTTTAAGTCAATAACTATTATAGGCCATTCTTTGGGTAGCAGAGAGGGCAAGGGCATCCCAGTCTGTAGGGAGCCGATAGGCTGAATTACTTTATTAATACCTCTCAGATCTGTCAGCATTCTCCAATTACCAGACTTTTTTTAAATAACAAATACAGGAGAATTCCAAGGGCTGGTAGATTCTTCAATGTGTTGAGCATTTAACTGCTCTTGAACCAGCTGTTCTAAAGCTTGTAACTTCTCTTTTGTCAAAGGCCATTGTCCAAGCCAGATAGGTTTATTAGTTAGTCATTTTAAAGGTAAGGCAGTTGGTACTTCTGAGAGTTTAACAGCAGTTGTGCTCTGTTTATGTACAGCCTTAATGGTTGGTGACTGGGTTTTTTTTGTTTTTGTTTTTTTTTTTTTTTTTTTTTTTTTTTTTTTTTTTTTTTTTTTTTTTTTTTTTTTTTTTTTTACACCATGTTATGATATTATTCCTAGAAACATGCATTGGTCTGTATTCCTTTTCTGAGAGTGTAGGAATTTTAATCGGGGTATTCCACAGATCTCGGCCCCAAAGATTTACTGCTACATTTGCTACATATGGATTCAAACTTCCTCTCTGTCCTTCTGGCCCTATGCATTCAACCCATCTCGAACTCTGTTTTATCTGAGATAGGGTGCCAATCCCTAAAAGTTGGACATCAAACCCTGTCTCGAAAAACCAAAAAAAAAATGGAAAAGTTGGACATCTACCTCTTGAAGAGGCCAATTCGGATGCCATGATTTTGGTATAATTATAGTCACATCTGCACCTGTGTCTACCAGGCCCTCCAGAACCAGACCATTAATTCGAATTCTAAGCTTTGGTCTTTGTTCATTTATTCAAGTCTGCCAAAATATTTCTTTTATTGTGTTCTTTGTAAACTGTGATTCATCTATCAGAGCTGTTTTATCATCCATTGCAGTATCGGTTTTTACATTAGGCATTGGTTTATTCAGTTGTCCTGGAGAGGAATTTCTTCCACAGTGGCTGGGAATGTTCATACTATGTTTGATTTGGGGGCCTGCAAGAGGCCCCCTGAGGTGTTTCCCACCAGTAAAGGGTTGCCTCGTATATCTGTTTTTGATCTGCACTCACTGGTCCAATGTCAGCCTTTGCCACATCTTCTACATAATCCGGGAGGTGGTTGGGGTCTCCTGTTTAGGCGATTCCTAGAAGGAGTATTACTTCTAGGAGTACCCCATGTACAGTTTTTACTTACATGACCTGGTGTACCACATTTAAATCATTTGGTACCACGGGACCTTCTTTCACCTCTGGAATTTGTCTCTCCTATCCAAGCCTCATTACTGTAGTTAAGAGACTCAACACCATTAGTATATTGAATCTATTCTTCCAAAGGAGCTGCTCTGATCTTTAATGGTGTAAGTATTCTTCTGCATTCTGCATTAGCATTTTCGAATGCCAAGGACTCAGTTAATACTTTTCTTAATTCTTTATCTGACACAGCTTTTGTTACAGCTGTGTTCAGCTTTTGTAAAAAATCAGTGAAGGGTTCGTGTGGTCTCTGAAATATCTTTGTGTATACCTCAGTTGGTTTTCCAGGTTCTGAAATTTTTTCCCAAGCATTTAGAGCTGCTGAATGACATAGGGATATTGCATGCTCATCATAAGTGGCTTGTACATTCCTGTCAGTGAAACATCCCTCACTAAGTATTTGATCTTGGGAGATCACAAAACCTCTGAGTTTACCTTGTTCTAAATTTTTTGCCTCTTCTCTCAACCAGCTTTTCCACTGTAACTGCTGGCTATATTCTAGAACAGCTGAAATTAACTGATGCCAGTCATCTGGAATGATTCTATGTGAGGTAGACCACGAATTTAACATCTGTCTTATGTATGTGGAGTGTATCCCATACATAACTACTTCTTCCTTTATATTTTTAAACTCCCTTGTTGAAATTGGTTGTAATGTGCTCGGGGTGTGTGTCATCTGCTGGCTTCTCATGGATGATAACAGGATAAGCCCTTGTATGAGAGCCATTTGGAGATGTTACAACCTCTATAATCTTTCCCTTCTGCTTATTAGGTCCCTTGTCATGTTTACTGAGAATTTCTTCCAAGGCTTGCAAACGAGCACCTAGGGTCTGTTCTAGGGAGTGAACCTCTTCTCTTGCAAGGGACTCCAGATTTCTCATGGAATCATAGAAGTTTTTATGTTCCTCAGAAACACATGATTCCATGGACCTTATCTTATCAATTAATGATAATCTTTCTTCCTTATATAGTGTCTGGAGAGTTAGTGTTCTATCCATTAAATATTCACTTTTATTATCAATAAGATCAATTTTGGGTACAAGCCTGTTTTGCAAATCCCGATTAGCAGATTCCAGAGAAAGAATCTTTTTCTGTAATTTTTCATTGCTATCTTTTAAAGCCTGTATCAGCCCCAATAATGACTCATCATTGTTCTTATTATTAAACCAGTCTTTGAACACTGTGTGAATTATTACGATGAATGCCAAGATAGTTCAAGCCAGATATGCCTTAGGGAGGTTGTACATTTCCAGGAAAATGTCATTCATCATACAGGCCAAAAAGTTTTTAAATTCTTGTGAGGTAATGTTGTCAGCCATATCACAAGAATTACTCAAAATTTGTTAGTCAGTTTTAAGGTGTAAAATTATCAAGTACTTTTACTTAAAATAAGACGCTTGTTTGCCCAGCTTACCTTTCCGTGGTTTGGGGGGGGGTATAGTAGCACTTTTCAGCCAGCAGGAGGCATTGGTATAGCTCCAAAGCAGGGCCTGCTGGTGACCTTGGCTGGCGGCAGTGGAAGGCAGGAGCGGAGACGGCGGTGAGCGGGCACTCAGGAAGGAGGGGGAACACCTCACTCACAGCGGCTTTTTGCTGGTCTGAGGGCTAAGCTAGGGAGCTGAGACCAGACTATCTGCTCCCTTTTTCGGGAATGGAACCATGTAAGCGTTCCCTGGTTATATGGAACTTTGCAGGTGGGTTTAGGTCCTCGCCAGCCAGGGAGGAGGCTGAGGGTGGGAGCCACCCAGGCCTTTGGAATTTGTCCCACATGAGCGCCAGATATTGGTGAAATTATTAGGGCCATCCACATAGTTAAAAGGGAGGTTTATTTAGTGGTCTAACTTACAAATGGAGGGATAGGTAGGTTGCAGGGTCTGGGAAAGACATAGCGCAGTCTGGTGGTGTTCTCTGGAGAACTCTGCTTGGTCTACCTCCAGCATCTAGGGTTCAGGAACCAAGAGAGATGATGCATCCAGATCTCAGGTCTTCAGGGTCCTCTCTTGGCTCCGCCTTATAGGCATGACAGTTACCAAAGCCTCAATGGGGATTGGAACTTCCAGATCAAGGTTGGAATGGCTACCCACTACAACATCTTCTTCATCACCCCAAAGTGATGATGTCAAACATCCTGATTCTACCAAGGAAGGCTTTAGACATGCTCTTTCTGTCCAAGAGGGACAGAAAGCTTCCACTAATGCCATAGAGGGGTTGGGGCCTCTTTGTCTTCTCCAATGGGATCTCATATATTCACCAGTTCCAAACGCGAGTGCTACATCATTCCCTGTTGTCTAAGGGAAATTCAGATATGCCCTATCTCAACTAGGGAACCTGAGATCTTCCCTCTCTTACCAAAGGACGGGCACAGGCTTTCAATATGAATATGGGGCCCCCATATGTGACCCTTCTGTCCTAGGAGGCCACAGATATTCACGTTCAAACTCTTGCAGACTCCAAAGGACCCCACTGAAAAAACGGAGCTGGAGTTCTAACCTCTGCCCTCAAGGAGGTATCAGAACTTCTCAATGTGACCAAAGGGGCCCCAGACCTTCTTATGGCTGCCTGGTTCAAAACAGCCTTAGAATGGTTCAGTCTGAAAGAGAGAGCCACGGGCATTCCCCATCTAACAAAATGAGCCTCAGATATGCTCCTTATGACCAAAGGGAATTCAGAGATGTGCCCCCTAAACAAGAGTGGGTCAGAACTTCAACTTCTGCCCTAGGAAACGCCCCACATACTCCTTCTGCCCATGGAGGCGTCAGACCTTACTAGCCTGTCAAATTGAAGTTTTCAAGATATTCATCTCAAGAGGGGAGCCTGGACCACACTCTCTCTTACCATGACATCTTCAGATCTTTTTATCCACAAGCTGGCCTCATATAGTTTCACTTTGTGCTCCCCATGAACAATGAGAGTTTAGAATGTTTCCTTGTTATCAAACATCTGTCAAGACTTAACAATCACTGGTCATTAATATCCCTTAATATCAATGGACTCAGTTCACCTATAAAAAGACACAGGCTAACAGAATGATATGAAAACAGTATACAACCTTCTATTGCATACAAGAATCACACCCCATCTTCAAAGAGAGGCACTACCTCAGAGTAAAAGGCTGGAAAAACATTTTCCAATCAAATGGACATTAGAAGCAAGCTCATGTAGCTATCCCAATATCTAGCAAAATAGAATTCAAAATCAATCAATCAAAAGATATCAGGAAGGACATTACATAATCATTACAGGAACAATCCACCAGATGAAGTTTCAATTCTGAACATTTATGCCCCAAACACAGAGGCATCCACATATGTAAAAGAAACATTAATAAGGCTTAAATCACACATCAGACCCTACACATTAATAGTGAGAGACTTCGACACCCTACTCTCACCACTGGACAGATTTGCCAGACTGAAACTTAACAGAGAAATAAGGGCTCTAACAGATGTTATGACTCAAATGGACTTAAAAGATATCTGCAGAACGTTGCATCCTAACACCCCATGACACCTTCTCTAAAATCGACCACATACTCAGACACAAAGCAAATCTCAACAGATACAAAAAATTGGAATAACCTCTGTATTCAATTGGACCACCATGCCTTAAAGTTAGACTTCAACCACAACAAAAATTATTGAAAGCCTACAATCTCATGGAAACTGAATAATGCTCAACTGAATCACCAATGGGTCAAGGAAGACATAAAGAAATTAAACACTTGCTAGAATTCAATGACAATGAATGTACTACATACCCAAACTTATGGGACACTATGAAAGCAGTGCTAAGAGGAACGTTCATGGCACTAAATACCCACATAAAGAAGTTGGAGAAATCTCACACTAGTGACTTAACAGCACACCTGAAAGCTCTAGAACAAAATGAAGCAAAGTCACCCAGGAGGAATAGACGCCAGGAAATAATCAAATTGAGGGCTGAAATCAATAAAGTAGAAACAAAGAGAACAATACAAAGAATCAATGAAACAAAGAGTTGGTTCTTTAAGAAAATCAACAAGATAGACAAGCCCTTATCCAGACTAACCAAAAGGCAGCGAGAGAGCATCCAAATTAACAAATTCAGAAATGAAAAGGGGGATATAACAACTGACAATGAGGAAATCCAGAGAATCATCAGGTCATACTTCATACACCTGTACTCCACAAAACTGGAAAATCTGAAAGAAATGGACAATATAAATAGACCAATAACCCCTAAGGAAATAGAAACAGTCATTAAAAGTCTCCTAACCAAAAAAAGCCCAGGACCAGATGGTTTCAATGAAGAATTATACCAGATTTTCAAAGAAGAGTTAATACCAATACTCTTTAAATTGTTTCACACAGTAGAAACAGAAGGAACATTATCAAGCTCCTTTTATTCAGTTACAGTTACCCTAATATTCAAATCACACAAAGATGCATCAAAGAAAGAGAATTACAGACCATTCTCCCTAAGAACATTGATATAAAAATACTTAATAAAATATTGGAAAACCGACTCCAAGAACAAATAAAAAAAAATATCCACCATGATCAAGTAGGCTTCATCCCAGAGATGCAAGGATAGGTTAACGTATGGAAGTCTGTCATTGTAATACACCATATAAACAAACTGAAAGAAAAAACCACATGATCATTTCATTAGATGCTGAAAAGGCCTTTGATAAAATCCAACACCCATTCATGATAAACTTTTGGAGAGATCAGGAATACAGGAAACATACCTAAACATAACAAAGGCAATTTACAACAAGCCAACAGCCAACATTAAATTAAATGAAGGGAAACTCAAAGTGATTCCACTAAAATCAGGAACGAGACAAGGCTGTCCACTCTCCCCTTATTTATTCAATATAGTACTTGAAGTTCAGCTAGAGCAATAAGACAACAAAAGGAGATCAAGGGGATACCAATTGGAAAGGAAGAAGTCAAACTTTCACTACTTGCAGAGGATATGATAGTATACATAAGTGACCCCCAAAACTCTTCCAGGGAACTCCTACAGCAGATAAACACCTTCAGTAATGTGCCAGGATACAAGATTAACTAAAAAAAAAATCAGTAGCCCTCCTATATACAAATGATAAATGGGCTGAGAAAGAAATCAGAGAAATATCACCCTTTACAATAGCCACAAATAATATAAAATACCTTGGGGTAACTCTGACTAAGCAAGTGAAAGACCTGCATGACAAGAATTTTGAGTCTCTGAAGAAAGAAATTGAAAAAGATATCAGAAAATGGAAAGATCTCCCCTGCTCATGAATAAGATTAACATAGTAAAAATGGCAACCTTACCAAAAGCAATCTACAGATTCAATGCAATCCTCATTAAAAGCCCAACACAATTCTTCACAGACCTGAAGAGAACAATACTCAACTTCATATGGAAAAACAAAAAACCTAGGATAGCTAAAAGAATCCTGTAAAATAAAACCACCTCTGGAAGCATCACGATCCCTGACTTTGAGCTCTGCTATAGAGCTACGGTAATAAAAACAGCCTGCTACTGGCATAAAAACTGACTTGTGGACCAATGGAATAGAATTGAAGACCCTGACATTAATTCACACACATATGAACACCTGACTTTTTAACAAAGAACCCAGAACTCTACAATGGAAAAAAGGAAGTATCTTCATAATGGTGCTGGCATAACTGGATGTCAACATGTAGAAGAATGCAAATGTCCATATCTATTGCCATGCACAATATTCAAGTCAAAGTGAATCAAAGACCTCAATATAAAACCAGTTACACTGAACCTGATAGAAGAGAAAGTCGGAAATAGTCTTAAACACATTGGGACAGGAGAGCATTTCCTAAATATAACACCAGTAGCACAAACACTGAAGGTAGCAAATAACAAATGGGACCTCCTGAAACTGATAAGCTTCTGTAAGGCAAAGGACACAGTAAATAAGACAAAACGACAGCCTACAGAATAGGAAAAGATTTTCACCAACCCCACACATGACAGAGGGCTGATATCCAGAACATATAAAGAACTCAAGAAACTAGACATCAAAATACCTAACAGTCCAATTTGAAAAATGGGCTATAGAGCTAAACAGGGAATTCTCAAAGAAAGAATTTCAAATGGCCAAAAGACATTTAAGGAATTGCTCAGCAATCTTAGTCATCAGGGAGATGCAAATCCAAACAACTCTGAGATATCATCTTACACCTGTCAGAATGGATAAGATCAAAAGCACGGAAGACAGCTTATGTTGGAGAGGATGTGGAGCAAGGGGAACACTCCTCCACTGTTGATGGGAGTGCAAACTTGTACAGCCACTTTGGAAATCAGTTTGGAGGTTTCTCAGAAAACTGGAATTCACTCTTCCTCAAGACCCAGCTATACCACTCTTGGGCATAATCCCAAGGAACGCTCAATCATACCACAGGGACACATGCTCAACTATGTTCATAGCAGCATTATTTGTAATCACCAGAACCTGGAAACAACCTAGATGACACTCAATTGAAGAATGGATTAAGAAAATGTGGTACATATACACAACAGAGAACTACTCAGCAGAGAGAAACAATGACATCATGAAATTTACAGTCAAATGGATGGAACTAGAAAACAACAGCCCACAACTCCAGAGAAGCTAGCTAACAAGGAACTCCCAAAGAGGGACGCAGGGACCAACCTGGGAAGGGGAAATAGATGAGATCTCCATGAGTAAACTGGGGATGAGAGGAGAGCAATGGAGGGTAGGGGATAGGTGGTAAGTACATAAGGGAACAAGATGGTCAAACTAGAACAGGGATGGAGTGGGAAAGCAATGAAAGAGATACTATGATAGAGGGAGACATATTGGGGATAGAGAGAAACCTGGTGCTGGGAAAGTTCCCAGGAATCCCCAAGGATGACCCCAGCTTGGACTACTAGAAATAGTGGAGAGGGCACCTGAACTGAACTGGCTTACCCCAGTGATCAGATCGGTGAATACCCCACTTTCATCACAGCTTTTCTCCGGTGACTGATGGAAGCAGATGCAGATATCCACAGCAAACACCAGGCAGAGTTCCAGGAGTCCAGTCAAAGAGAGAGAAGAGGGATTCGATGAGCAAGGGCATCAAGATCATGATGGGGAAACCTGCAGAGGTGATCAAACCAAAATAGTGGGAACTCACGAAATTTGGATTAAAAGCTGTGGAGCCTGCATGGGACTCTGGGCTAGGCACTCTGCCTAAGTGAGACAGCTGTGTATCTTGATCTGCTTAAGAAGCCCCCTGGCGGTATGAACAGAATCCAACCCTGGTGCATGAGCAGGCTTTTTGGAGCCCATTACCTATGATGGGACACCTCACACAGCCTTGAGGTGCTTGGTGTACCTCCCAATGGGAGTCCTTACCTTCTTGTAGGAGGGAATGGGGGTGGGTGGGAGGGGGAGGCTGCAGGGGCAGGAGGAGGGAAGAGGGTGATCTTTGATTGGTATGTAAAATGAACAAAAGTTTTCTTAATAAAAAATGTAAAAAAAAAACTTCAAAGTGTTTCCTTTAAAATCAGGAATAAAACAGTGAAACAATTGTTGTTGCTTTCATTAAAACCTACAGTGAGGAAGTCACAGAAATAAAAATAAAATAGAAATCATCCCGTCAAAAATGAAAAAAAAAGAAAGAAAAGAAAAATGATACTGCTAGTACTCACAATAACATACAGTTTGCTAGTTTGCTGTTGAGAAAGACCTATGCTTCTTTTCCAGAGTGTAGCAATTTCCCAGGAACCTCACAATTGGGGGGAATCATTAAACTAAGTCTCAGTAAGAAAATGTAAGTGTAAGGGATACCTGTCATTTTAGTCACAGTCATTAAATGGACATGCTTGCACACTCATTTAGCTGGAAGCCAAGCCCTAGGCCATGCTTGGACTTTAAGAAGAAAAGTTCCCTGTGTCTTCAGCTCACTAGGTCACAGGCTAGTTCCTCTCAATATGTACATTGAACTTTCCGTTTAATGACAAACTACTATTGAAATTTGACACTCAGATTTATTTGGTATTTCTATCAGAAAACCAACTCTAAATTAATATATTCATAAAATATATAATCACCAATAACGGAAATGAAAAGGAGAGGCCAGAGAAATGGCTCGTGTCTCAGTGGCTAACAGCATTTTTACTCTTGCAGAGGACCAAGCTTCAATTCCCATAACCTACTTAGAGGCTCACAACATTCTTTATCTCCATTTCCAGAAGATCTGACACCTCTTCTGATCTCCGTGGGCATGACATGCATGTAGTGTGAACACACATGCAGGCAAACACGTACCTTATGAGCAAGCTATGCAGTTCTTTGGCATGTGTCCAAAGTTCTTGACATCCTACCCCAGATACTTGCTCAGTCTTGTTCATTACCACTCTATTCACATAGACTAGGAACAGGAAATAATCTAAATAGCTTTCAACTAATGAATGGGTAATGAGAATGCAGTACATATACACTGTGGAATACTATTCATCTGTAGAGAAAATGAAATCTAGAAGCAAAGGGATGGAACTAGAAAATATTGTATTAAGTGAATTAACCCAGACACAGAAAGTCAAATGGCACATGTTCTCATTCTTCTGTGATTCCTACCTCCAAAACTTCAGATGTGAATATGAAACCTGGAGTAAATGCAGAAACTATGAAAGTCAAGTGGTAGCACAGAGGGGAGGGCATGGGAAGGAGCCCTAGAGTGAAGAATAACAATATACAAATGATGTGAGGAGAAATAGTGAAAACAGGGGAGGTTTTCGTTGGAGTGGAGAGAAGGTGGTCAATACAAATGGGGATGGAGGGGAAGAGGTGGAAATAACAGCAAGGTTGCTTGAAAAAAGCCATAGTGATTGTGCTGGCTAGTTTTGTGTCAACTTTATGCAAACTAGCATCATCTGAGTGGAGGGAGCCTCAACTGAGAAAATGCCTCCATAAGATTGGGCTGTAGGCAAGAATGTAGGGTGTTTTCTTAGTGATTGGTGGTATGGCCCAACAAAATGTTGGTGTTGCAATCTCTGGGCTAGTGGTCCTGGGTTCTATAAGAAAGCAGGCTGAATAAGCCACAGGGAACAAGCTAGTAAGAAGTATTCCTTCATGGCTTTTGCATCAGTTTCTGCCTCCAGATTCCTGTCCTGACTTCCTTTGATGATGAACAGTGATATGGAAGTGTAAGCCAAATAAACACTTTCCTCCTCAACTTGTTTTTGGGTCATAGTGCTTCATCACAGAAACAGAAACCCTAACTAAGCCTAAGTAAGACAATGATTATTTATCTAAAATTACTTGTGTGTATGTGTGTGTGTGTATACATCTGTACTTTAAATGAAAATCCCCCCAGCTGAGCTGTCAATGTTTCTGCAAAAAGCCATAGATTATCTAGCAAAATCCCCAGTACCAGGGAGGAAACACTCCCTTTTGAGTTGTTGGTAAGGGGAGTTTGAAAGTCCCAAAACAGCATGGGATACTGACATTGCTCTTAGATGTCTCACAGAAGTCGGAGGTAAGTGTCTCTTCCTGAAAATACCATGTGCTTCAGGCACAGGTCTGGAAGGACCCAAGCTGGATCTGACCTGAAAGTCTGCACCCTGAGGACTAGTTTTCATAGTACTGGGTGTTGTGCAAGCAGCCAAGGGAAGGAAACAGCAAATACACCTACGCAGTTGTGACAACAAAGTACCACAATGACCAGCTTGGCAAAATACTGCTAAACATGTATTGTGGAATAATTGTTTTGTACACTGTAGATGTGTCTTTGCCAAGGCACCTTCTGATTGCTTTAATAAAGAGCTGAATGGCCAACAGCTAGGTGGAAAGAGGTTAGACAGGACTTTCGGGCAGAAAGTCAGAAAGAGAGATGAATGTAGGCGTGTGACAGACACCAGGGGACATGGAAAGGAAGCAGGAGGTGAAAGATGGAAGAGATGTAAAAAGCCATGAGGCAAACATAGATTGATATAAATGGGTTAATTTAAGTTATAAGAGCTAGTGGGACAAGCATAAGCTATAGGCTGAGCTTTTCATAATTAATAATATGGCTCCATGCCATTTTTTTATTGCAAGCTGGAGGCCCAAAGGAAAAAAAAATCTGCCTACAAGTACGCAACAGCAGCACTTACACCTTGGCTACAACCAACAGAATACTGAGGATGGTGGCACATGTCTTTAATCCCAGCATGCAGGAGGCAGAGGCAGGGGCATCTCTGTGAGTTTGAGGCCAGCCTGCTCTACACAGTGGTTTTCAGTCTAGGTAGGTGTATACTATAAAACTCTGACTCATAAAAGGTAATGAAAATGAGCAATAATTAAAACCATGATTTTTAAGGTATCTAATGTCACAAATTGTGTATTTTGGCTCAGTGCTATGCTGGGAAGGATCAAGAAGTGAGCAGAATGTCCTAATTGTCTCTTTGCTTGTTCACTGGCTCACTTACAAGGTGAGGGGAGCTCTACTGGCCTTGTTGTCTTCTGCCACGTTTTTTTATTTCAATTTTTTTCATTTACAATTTTTTTTTAAGCCGGGCGGTGGTGGCGCACGCCTTTAATCCCAGCACTCGGGAGGCAGAGCCAGGCGGATCTCTGTGAGTTCGAGGCCAGCCTGGGCTACCAAGTGAGTTCCAGGAGAGGCGCAAAGCTACACAGAGAAACCCTGTCTTGAAAAAACAAAACAAAAACAAAAAACAAAATACAATTTTTTTTATTTTACATACCAACCTCTGTTCCGTTTCCTTCCCCTTCTTCCATCCCCACCAATCCCCCCATCCCGCCCCTGGCAATGGGACGAGGGCTTATTCCAGGTACACGCAATAGCATTATTTTTTAATTTTTAAATTCATTTTACATACCAACCACAGATCCCCCTCTCATCTCTCCTCCATCTCCCTCCTCCTTCCCCCCAACCCTCCACCAATCCCCTCCTCTAAAAGGGTTAGTCCTTGATGGGGGAACAGCAAAGCCTGGTACATTCAGTTGAGGCAGGACCAAGTCCCTCCCCCATGCATCAAGGGTGAGCAAGGTGTCCTATCACAAGTAATGGGATACAGAAATCCAGATCATGCACCAGGGATAGATCCTGACCCCACTGCCAGGGGCCCCTCAAAGAGACCAAACTATACAACTTTCTCCTACATGCGGAGGGTAGTATAGTCCCATGCAGGCTCCACAGCTGTTGGTCTAAAGTTCGTGAGTTTCCATGATTTTTGTCCAGTTGTCTCTGCAGATTTCCCCATTGTGATCTTGACCCCCTCCCCACCTTGCTCAAATAATTCCTATTCCTTCTCTTCAACTGGCTCCTGGAGCTGGGCCTGGTGCTTGGTTGTGGATCTCTGCACCTGCTTCCATCAGTTACTGGATGGAGGCTCTATGATGACAGTTAGGATATTCACCGATCTGATTACCTGGGTAGGCCAGTTCAGACACCTTCTCCACTATTCCAAATAGTTTCCCTAGCACCAGGTTTCTTCCTAGCCCCATAATGATTTCCTCTGTCAAGATATCTCTTTCATTGGTCTCCCACTCTGTCCCTCCCCCAGCTTGACCATGTTTTCATTCCCCATCTCCCCTCCCGGATTGCCCTCCCCCATCCCCAGTTTACTTATGTAGATATCCTCTGTTTCTCCTTCCCAAGGTGATCCATGTGTCCCTCTTAGGGTCCTCCTTGTTTCCTAGCTCATGGACTGCCTTTTTAGAGCCCATTCCCTATGGCACGATGCCTTATTCTGCCTTGTTTCTATGATAACACTTGTGAAGAGGGAGTTTCTCTAAGTCTACAGAACTAAGATCATGGAAATTAACAGAGAAATCTGTCATTTATCACAAGCATGAGCTCCTTGTCAGGTCCCTCTTTGATAAAGAACAGACCTAAAACAAAACTCCAGGTTGTTGTATAGTCAAACTTTTTATTAGTGCCACCAGAAGAGTTTCTGAGAAATTTCAAGTTAAAATGCATCTTGCATCTCAGGTTACCCCGTCCTATCAGTCTTATCTATAATATTGTTCAGAGAGAGCAGTTAGGAGCCTCACTTCATAGAAGAGACACACTGAGTTCGATGACTTGAGAAGAAGGTTTTGTTTTAATGTGTCCTTTAGAGATTTTTTAAGTTCTTCCCTATACTAGAATTATTCTCAAAGCAATATTGCAAGACAGCTAAGTTCTACTTCCTTAAGACAGCATGTTTTGTCATCACCAAAAGTTGCAAAGCAGAAAAAAAGCAAGCAGCAAGTCAAACTCAACTCAAAATGTAACAATGCCTATGAGATGCAACCTGGAATGATATCTAACTACAAATTATACCCCGGAGACCAGCACACCATGGAAGACTATTGAAGAAAGTACAGAGAGCTGCTCTCCAGAACTGCTTTATCAAACACTAAAAAATTAATTGAGCATTATTTTTGGGAGGGAGGAGATGTAAGAAGATGGATTAGATGATTCTACACATAGGGAAATATTCTAATTAAGAGACTTTAAAAGCTATTGTAGATGTTTATTTGATACTAGCAACGTGGTCAGTTATCATAAAGTATTTCTCTTCATCACAAAATAGTAAGGATTGAAAAAGTCCAAAGGGAAAATTCTAGAAGCTTTAAAAATTTGTTTGAACTGAGCCCTAATTCTTCTAAAAAGGGCCTCCAAAATCTGGAGTAGAATTATCATACTCCATAATGAAATGCTTGAGTTCTTCAACATGTTGCTCACCTACTTCATGCAAACTCTGCTTCATTGCAAACTGTATAGGTTTTTCTAACGAACGATCCTTTTCAACCAGCCTTTCCACCACCATCCCGAAAGTTTCACAGACTTGTCGGTAAACCTTCTCAATCTCCGTGATTTTTGATGCAATCGCTTTTGAACGACTGCTAAACAGGCTGTCTTCACACAGTTCTGGGCCAGCTATTGTGTTTGACTCGGGTTCTTCTGTCTGGTTGATACATAATGGTGCCTTGGATCCCTTCGGGCCAGCTGTCGTGTTTGACTCGGGTTCTTCTGTCTGGTTGATACATAACGGTGCCTTGGATCCCGTCTCAAACTCGGAAATTTCAGCCAAGTTATTTTCTTCTGACTTCTTGGGATTTTCATTAGCCCACTTGCTTGCAGCATCAGCCTGTTCCTTCTCAGTCTGCCGGCGGGGGCTTTTTAACACCTTGGATGAAGAACTTGAGGGCACAGTATCTCTTGATGTTTTCAAAGACTGGATGGGTCTCTCTCTACATCTATGCCGAGACTGATGGAAGGAGCGCATCCTGCTTCTCCTGCTGAGACTGGAGCCAAATCTGCTGGGTAGGGAGTCCTTCCCGCCCACACGTGATTCTCTCAAAATAGGAGCGCCCCGTTCATGGGGAGATCGTTGTCTTGAATAATGGGAAGAATAGAAACCTCTTCTTCTAAAGCCGTTTCTCATGGCCCTGTATTCAGGCTGTCGGCTTGTAGCATACTCATCTCTTGACCATCGGTAGCCATAAGGGCCTCTTTTGTAGGGTGGGCCACTTCTTGGATTCTGAGAAAAACAGCGGCCCTCATCCCATTTTTGGTAATCAACGTGACAGTAGTATCTACCGTAGCCTCCTTCATCAGGTCTGGCTAGCAGAGATGGTCTCTTGTCTCCCAGAGGCGGTCTCTTTGGCACAACATTAATTAATCGATGGTTGCCATCACTGGGATGGCTCCAAGGAGGCGCTTGTTTTCCTGGAAGTCGCTTGCAGTCATACCATCCCTGCGCTTGATTTCCTGGAAGTTGCTTGTAGTCACACCATCCCTCAGACCACATCTCATATCTTGTGGAAGCCACTGTACTTCTGCGAACAGAAATGTGTACTTCCCTTCCTGTTCTCTTTCAATTTCCAACCATACTCACGGCTCAGCTCAAGAATCTGTTATTGTCTAAAAATTCGTCCTCGGAACTCTCCAACACGTACGTTCCACCGCTGCTGCTGAAACCCCACCAACAGCTCTCTAATTAGACTTAGGCCCACTCAACAGCAGAGAAATCATGCCAGGTGCTTGAAAGCTAGGCACTTAGCTGGGGCTAGTGAGGTCATGCGTCCTAGAGGAGAATGCAGTACTACCACTTGACTAAATCAGTACAATTCCTAAGTGAATTCCACTTACGACAAATAAGTGTAGTTCTCACCCCTCACCAAAAAATGCTTCTCTTTGCAACAGAGAGAGACCATTGCAGAAAACCACAACGACTCAAATTCAGAGAACAAGTGATTGTGGGGTGTCTAGCCCCAACATACACACACACACACACACACACACACACACACACACACACACACATATATATATATATATATATATATATATATATATATATATATATATATACAAACTCCTGGGCCTAAGGCTCAGGGAGCATCATTAAGAGGAAGAGGAAAGTTTGTAGGAACCAGAAATCAAAGGGAAGTTTCACCCTTGATATTTCAACAATATGACTGCCTAAACAAGACCTCAATAAGGACAATACCAATTAATAGGCTAACTTGAAAGGGGGAAATTTCATAGGGTTCACCCCTAAACAAAGAACTACAGGCTGCTAAAGAATTAGTCTTCCCCAGGGATGACCCTTTTAACTGGTTACCAATATCAAGTAGTCAGCTCTGAATCACATACATATACAAGAAACACTAAAATGACTGGGAATGCTGTATTTATATATTTGTGTGTGTGTGTGTGTGTGTGTGTGTGTGTGTGTGTATGTGATAATTAAGGAAAAGAGATCAAAAATCTGAAAGGCATCCAGGAGTAGAGGATATGGAAGGGAAGGAAATAGAAAAGGAAAGGATGTGATTGTATTATCATTTCTAAAAATTTAAAAATTAAATTAAATATAAATAAACATTGAAAACATATAAGGAAAAGAACATAAGCACATAAAATATTTATTTAACAGTGAACAAATGTAAAATGAATTAAAATTAATTTATATAATAGCAAAAAATCATAATATTCTAATAAAATTCACTAGTTAAAAAATAAAGTACCTTAAAATACAAGCTTATAAAATATTTATTTAACATATTGAACAAATGTAAAATGAATTAAAATTAATTTATGTAACAGGAAAAATCATGATGTCATAACATTTGGCCTTTTATTTTCACTAACCCAATTGCTGAAGATACACATATTTGAGTCACAGAACATGGCAGAATCTAGTCAGTAATGACCTAAATGTTTCATCCCTGCTGGCTACTTTTCATGTGCTGGAAGGTGCTATGCAGGCTACCAAAGGAGAAAAGTAATCAACAGTCACACCTATCTATGAAACCTTTGATCTACAACAATGATCAGCATAACAAATGGCCATTAGTGTAATAGTAGCTCAAATAGTATTGGTGTACCCAACCACTTTTGATTGGATTTGAGTTCCTCTCCACAAGATGAAACCCATACTAGCACCATTATCAGACCAAGAACATACAGCTAGCAGTCATAGGCCCTAGGGGAGAACTTACTACTGGTATGCCGCTAAATGGACATAGTATTAAACTGACTCATCATTACAGCCGTAGATCAATGTATCTCTTATTCCTCACCTAAGGAGCTTTGATTTGCAGTAAATGGTGGTTAACATAGTGGCCCACAACTGGCCAAGGTGCAGAGAATAAGAGACTGAAGAATGCTCAGCCCTTAGGGGAAACCATGTACCTCATCCTACCCTCACAAGGTTCAGAGATCATTGAGGAAGAGGACAAAGAAAGAGTATAATAATCTGAGGTGGTGGAGGAATACAAGGAACATCTGGACATAGTAGGGCAGATGCACATATGAACTCACACAAACTGCAACACCATGAAAAAGAAAACAAACCTGTGCAAGCTCAAGGCAGACCAAATCCCAGCATGGAAGTGGGAGCTGGGCACACAATCCCCCTCTATGCCCAGGAGCTATTGACTAGTGTTATCTGCTGGGAAAGGAATGGGCAATTTCCTTTTAAGAGTGTAGGTCTGGGAAGCTGACATCTCTCCAGTTGAAGAACACACACCCAAGGATATCTGGGTACTACACTTTGGTCTTAAAGAAACGTTTTGTTGTTGTTATTTTAAGAAGACACAAAGTTAAGTGGGTAGGAAAGTGGGGGAATGAGTTGAGAAATAGTTGGGGGGATAAATTTAATCAAAACATAGTAAGAAGCTCTCAAAAAAAACTAATAAAATCAATTAAAGAAAAATCAATAAGACACTTTCCCCAATGTTGTTAGATTATTTGTTTCAACTAGACCTGTAGGTAACTACAGTTCAGAATGAATGGACTGCATCACTACAGGCTTTTCTTAGACCTCCAATCCCCCACCCTCAGCCCCAGGTAATCCAGTCTGATTCTTCTTCTCCTGTGAAGTATTCTGTTATCACACTCTTGACATTTACTAGGCCTCCTCAGCTGTTACCGTTAAACCCAGCACTTCTGGTGATAAGGTACTTGGTGTCTCAGAAAAAAGCCTACTCTGTTTTTCTGTGCCAAATGTCTCTAAATCTAGAAGAGGAAACACAAGCCCCCAGACAATCAGAGTTCATGTGCATTCTCAAAGTTCCATATTTCTGTAGGTGATTTCCCCAAGCATTTTCTCCAGAAAGCTTTTCAACACGACCTCCTAGATTGTATAACTAATTACAAACACAGAAACACCTAGTCAAAGCTAGTCACTCTCCTCCAAATGCTGCACTCCAGAACTATAGAGTCACTTGGAAAGACACAAAGAGCTCAATTGTGAAAATCATATACCACAGCTTTATAGGGTGTGTCAGTAACATAATCATCAATGCATCAGTGACAAATGCTCAGGGCTGCTTTAGAAAAGAGTCAAAGCAATGCATAGGGACAGAATGTCACCAATTTCATGAGAATATGTTAGAACTGGAAAGGGACTTAACAGTTAACTTAGGTCAGTTATATTAAAGAGGACAAATAGGGTCCAGGGTAGAGCTCAGTGCCAGAGTGTGTGCTCAGCATAAAAAAGGCCATGGGTTTAATTCCAGGAACCCAAACTACCAGCCAAACAAACAAAAGACCAGTCCCACAGGAAACTTTAACCAGAGGGATGTCAAGGTTAATAAAAGTTAAAGAAAAACATATGAAATTCCGTGCTAGAGGACTCTTCATGCCATTTGAATGTTACAGGGTGAGTGTAAGAAGCCCATGGAATACTGCTTGAGCTAATGCATCCCAAGTACATCAAGCCATGGTCCATATTCTTGTAGTAACATGTGGCCATTATTAGTGTACGTCAAACATACTTCAAGAAACATGAAACTAGTTGAATTTTTGCATGTGAACAACTAGTAGGAAAGACTAACAATCATGTGTGAAAGGCCCCATAGTAGCAGAAGTAGGACTTTGGCAGTTCAAATACCACAGCAGTTTGTGAAGTACGGAGCCCTCTCTTCTGCACTTAGTTTCTCTGAATCCCTGGGGAGAAACGCCATTACAAACATAACCACAAAACAGTTTCCTGGAACTCTTCTTCACTCCTTCTCTAAAGAAAATTTACCTTCCTAGAGCAGTGATTACACACAGACAAGTGTAGGGGACATCTTTGGGGAGGGATGCTGATGGGAATTCAAGGGTGAGCAGTCAATGTTTTGGAAACACACTATATGTTACCATACAATTGGAAAGGCAAAGGTTTTTAATTGCCAAGAGAAAATGACACTGTTCACCTAAAGGGCATATTGACTTTAAAAGGTTGGACACACCACTAACAACAAAAACATGCACAAAGGGAAAATAACTTAGCCTTACATAAGGCTGTCTGAAGGAAATTACATTTTATTCAACAAAAAACAGATGATAGCCAGCCAAGGCAAAACAAGAACAGTTGAAAGACGCTCCAGGAAAAGGTAGTAGTGAAATTTAAGGACCATAGCATGAGAAGCCATATCATGACTAATGAACGACAGCTTGTTCTGTGTGACAGAAAGATAGGGGGAGATAAAGACAGATAGGAGGGGAGAAAGTGAGATTGAACAGACATGAAGAGACAGAGAAAAGAAGTGGAGTAGAAGCATATGCAAACAACACAGTGAAACCCTACAGAGGGGCCATATCAATTTTAGTCTATACGACAAAATTGAACATTACTGTAACAGCAATAATAACACACTAAAAGATTGTAAAAATTCAGGCAAACCGAGGAATCAGCAGAGAGCCAAACATTCATCTATGTTCCTTTGTTCCACACTGACTGACAAGAATTTTCCATTTGCAATAGAAATATGCCCTCAGGAGTCCAGGTGGATAGAGCAAAGTAGAGGGGGCTCTAGAGAGGTTGTGAGCAGAATGCATCAATGCCTTGACCTTGGTGGTGGCTATCACACAGGCTGGTTTGGGACCTTATATACACACATGCTTACATCACACATACACATAAGTATATGTGGAGAAATAGAAAAAGATCACTCAAATGTCCCCTTAATAGTATTCTAGACTACTGGTGGGACCTAAAGGCTAAGATAAAGGAGTTATTAGCCTATCTTAGCCATAGAAGGAAAGGTGGTGTGGGGGCTTTATAAAAGAGGCAAAAAGCAAATCAGAGTTCACTGAACGAGCAAAATCTCACAGGAAAGGAAGTAATCCACCATGGGCCAGTGTAAACAGCTGGTAACTAAGGAAGTAGAAGAAGAAAAAAATTCTTGGTGATGGGCAAATTGTGGGGAACACAATGTATATAGAACAGGCAACATTACAACAGTAGAGAGCTTTCAGTCAGCATTGAGATTAGAGCAACCAAGGCACAAAATTTATGATAAAATGTATTTTAGTGAATATACACTTGTGGTTTATAGGGAAAGAACAGGTGTCCCATTGCCAAGCATGGCATTTCATGACCTGGCTAACGCCTACTACTTATTTGCATGGTATCATCTCTTGCCATTCTTTGACACTAACTCTTAAGCTTGTGTGTCCTATTCTGTACACGGTGTTTCTCACCTATGTGACTTTACTTGTGTTATTTTTTTCTTCTGGGAAATTCCCACCTTCCTCCATATTTGGTGAACTACTACTCAGTCATCCTTTAAACTCATGATTAGGTGTCATCTTCTCTGGACCTTTCCACAGTTTCCTTCTGTATTTCAACAGACTATTTAGATGCTTCTCTTCTGTATTCCTATGCTGCCCTACATTCGTGTGAAATTGTGTCCTTTGAGTGCAAGAAGACTGTCTTAAGCCTCCTTGTATTCTAAGCACGAGTGCCCAGTGCAGTTCAGCAAATGCATATCACCTGACTAAGAGCTGTGTGTGGTGGTACAGAGAGAGTGAGGCAGGAGGAGCGGGAGTTTAACGTCATCCTTGGCTACATAATGAGTTCAAGCCCTGTCTGGGTTACAGGGCACTCGATTTCAAAACAAACAAAAATGTGACTCAGGTAGGCCGCTTAATGACTTCACTACCGAAGCAAAGGAAAGCAAAACTGGTGTGAAGAATTCACTCTCCAGGACGAGAGCGATGGCTCGGCAGTTAAGAGGACTTGTTGTTCTCAGATGACACAGGTTCGCTTCTCAGAACCCATATTAGACAGCTCACAACTCCCTGTAACTCCAACTCCAGAAGATTCAATGCCTTGTTTTCGCCTCCTAGGGCACCTGTACATACAAGGTGCACACCCAGAGAAGCAGGCACAAACACATACATAAAACAATATATATATATATATGTATGTATATATATATATATACATATATATATATATTTAAAAGAATTCACTTCCAAGACATTGTGTAATGGAAGACGAATATTTTGTCTCCTTTTGGGTCTATCATATCAACTGACGAACAAAACACATTTGTGAATTGTGTATTTTGAAATTAGAGGGAAGATAGAAGTGGAGCTGGTGACATGTCTTAGAGGGTGAAGGTGCTTGCCAACAGGCCTGATGTCCACAATTCAATACCCAGGACCTAGCTGACGATAAGGAAAGAACATACTCCTGTCTTCTAACTTCCATATGTGTATAGTGTCTCACACACACACATGCATGAGCACACACACTTGTGCATGAGTACACACACACACACACACACACACACAGAGAGAGAGAAATAAATAATATATGTTATGTATACAAAATAAGTGGACAAAAGAGACAGAGAGCCAGAGAAACTCATTCACAGGAATATGAGTGAATAGGTGTGGGAGTTCTTAACAGTAGTATGTTGATAATATGTTGGAATAACAAGAATTTGGGTGTAGCACAAATCTCTAAAGGTCTTATTAATAAAAACAATATTGGGGTGAGCGCTGGAAGATCAGAGAAGCAGAACAAGCCACAGCCACCTCACCTTGCCAATTCCTCAGCTGATCCTGTTTCCTCAGACTGGAAGCCTCTGAGTCCTTATCCAAACGGATCTCAGCTGAACTGCTTCTCGAAAGCCTGAAAGCTTAACCAGCTCTAGTTCCTGGTTTTCATGCCTTATATATCTTTCTGCTTTCTGCCATCACTTCTGGGATTAAAGGCGTGAGTCACCATGCCTGGCTGTTTCCAGTGTGGCTTTGAATTCACAGAGATCTGGATGGATCTCTACCTCCCAAGGGATAGGATTAAAGGCATGTGTGCCACCATTTTCTGGCCTCTATGTCTATCTAGTGGCTGTTCTGTCCTCTGACCCCTGATAAGTTTATTAGGATGCACAATACATTGGGGAACACAATATATCACCACAGTTGGGGAAAGAGTGGATAGACGTGGACTGTGCAAGGAAAGCCCAAGCTATGGTCCAATAGGCAATAATAAAGTGATAATTACCTTGGGAATGGCACAAGACAAGCTCTGCTTTGGCTGTGAAAAAAACCCTAAATGAAGGTAATGACCCCTATTCACTGGGTTATGCAGTGATGAACTTTCAGCTAAGGGCTATTTCTTCCTTAACATGTACAAACCACAGACCAGAATATAATTGGCTTTTTTAAAGACTTATTGTCAGAAATAGGAAGGCTTATTTAGAAGTAAGTTACCAGCAAGTAAAGATCAGCTTCTAACTATAATTTTGTTCAGGAATCAGGTTTATTTTGTAAGAAACAAAATTTATTCACAAAAGATGGTCACAGGGCTAGAAATCTTGTATAGCACGTGAAAGGTCTTGGATTAAATTTTCAGAATCAGAATGGGGGAGAAGGAGGGAGGGAGCGAGGGAGGGAAGGAGGGAGGGAGGGAGAGATAGGGAGAGAGGGAGAGATAGGGAGAGAGAGAGAGAGAGAGAGAGAGAGAGAGAGAGAGAGAGAGAGAGAGAGAGAGAGAGACTCTGTTACCTAGAACTTACTGTCAGAAAAAGTGCTATATCAATGAATAAATGGACAGAGAATTCACACAATGCCCTCCTACAGAATATGAAGGCTAGCATGCCAGAGAAAGTTTGAAACAAAACACTAGCTAGTGATGTCTAATTCTATACCGGTTCTTTCTAAATTCAGAAGGTAAATCTGTAAAGGTGATTTTTTTTTTTTTTGGTTTTCGAGACAGGGTTTCTTTGTGTAGTTTTGGTGCCTGTGCTGGATCTCGCTCTGTAGACCAGGCTGGCCTCAAACTCACAGAGATCTACCTGGCTCTGCCTCCCAAGTGCTGGGATTAAAGGCATGTGCCACTACCACATGGTCAACATGGGCAATTCTTATCAATCAATGAAAAACACTAAGTAGCCAGACATGGTGGTATATTCCTTGAATACTTTAAAGGAAGGGTAGGTGGGCTGCCCTCTGTGAATTTGAGGCCAGCCTGGGCTGCATATAAGACCCTGTATCAACAACAATAACAAAAAGGTTTAATAAAAAAAAAACAAGAAAAGTTTAGCCTAGCATCACCTAGTATTAAAATATCTATCCAGGCCAGCGAGATGACACATAGGGTAGAGGTACCTGCTACTCAAGTTTGAGGGGACTCAGGTTCAATCCCTGGGCCAGTGGTGACTGACTCCCAGAGACTGGGAAAGTTTTCTTCTATGATCTTGTTGAATATATTTTCTGTGCCCTTGAGTTGCTATTCTTCTCCTTCTTCTACCCCTATTATTCGTAGGTTTGGTCTTTTCATGGTGTCCCAAATTTTGGTTCATGACTTTGTTGGCTTTAGTGTTTTCTTTGACTGATGAATCTATTTCTTCTACTGTATCTTCAATGCCAGAGATCCTCTCTTCCATCTCTTGCATTCTGTTGGTTATACTTGCATCTGAAGTTTCTGATCTTTTACTCAGATTTTCTATTTCCAGCATTCCCTCTGTTTGTGTCTTCTTCATTTTTTCTATTTCCCTTTTCAGGTCTTGGACTGTTTCCTTCATTTGTTTCATTGATTTTTCTTGATTTTCTCTCAGTACTTTATTGTTTTCTTCCAGGACTTTATTGATTTATTCTAATTTGTTTGCCCTTTCCTCTAGTTGTTTACAGCGTTCTTCCCATTTTTTGTCTTTTCCTCTACACAAGCCTCTACCTTCTTCAGGATGTCATTCATAAGGCTGTTTTCTTCTGCTTCTTCCAATTTTTGATGTTCAGGTCTAGGTGTTGGAGGAGGGCTAGGTTCTGGTGATGCTGTATTGCTATTCATTTTGTTGTATGTATTTCTGCCTTGATGTCTGCCCATCTCCTTGTGGTTCGTTTTTGGTCTTATCAGCACACTTGGTTCAGACAGAGCTGACAGATTCAGGAAGTCTCTCTCTCTCTTGTCCAGATGGGAGCTCTCTTGTCCAAATGGGAACTCCGGGGCAGGATGGGAGCTCTTGTCCAGAAGGGAAGTCTGGGGTAGGATGGGAGCTCTTGTCCAGAGAAGAAGTCCGGGGCAGATTGGGTGCTCTTGTCCAGAAGGGAAGTCCAGGGTAGGATGGGCGCTCTTGTCCAGAAGGGAAGTCCGGGGCAGGATGGGAGCTGGGGTCCGGCCTCTAAATCTAAGGAAGTGCCTGGGGTCTCAGGCGGATGGGGGTGGGGGCAAGGCGTGGAGATTGCAGGGTCTGCCGGGGGTCTTGGAGAAGGGGATCCTTCCCGGTGGGGCTAGAAGGGAACCTGCCCAGTGGCCAGAACCTGGGGCCAAATTGGGCAGGTCTTCCCAGGAGTGGCTGGTGCCCAGAGATGGGGTCCGGGCCAAGCCAGGGCACTCACCTGTGCTCCAGAAGGGAAGTCCGAGGCAGGATGGGATCACCAGTTCTTATTTAATAAAGCCTGTCCTAATTTAAATTTATTCATGGTCACAGTGAATCTCTGAGTGACCCAGGCCGCACATTATTTTGTTGTATTCTAACATGTTAGTTTCTGTTTTAAGTATGCATGTATGTATGTATGTATGTATGTATGTATGTATGTATATATGTATTTATTTTGGGCTTTTCAAGACAGGGTTTCTTTGTGTAGCCCTGTCAGTCTTGGAACTCACACTGTACCAGGCTGGCCTCGAACTCACAGAGATCTGCCTGCCTCTGCCTCCCGAGGGCTGGGATTAAAGGCATGTACCACAACAGCTTGGCTATAGTTTATTTTATTATTATTCCTTTGAAGCCTGTATGTTTTCACACACACACACACACACACACACACACACACACACACACACACACACACACAATCTTTATTCTTTGGGAATTTCACATCATGCACCCCAAATCTGCTCCTTTCCCAGTCCTCCATATCCTCCCTTCACCCTTGCAGCATCCCTCCCCTATAATAAAATATAAAAAATACCAAACTAAACCAACCAACCCACTAACCAACCAACCACGCAAACAAAAAAGCCCACTTCTCTCTTTTGTCTCTCCCGCCTCTTCAACATCTCTTCATTCATTTGAGTGGCACTGGGATCCTCGGTGTGTCCTGCAGTATACCCTTTGTTCAATCAGCCCCATCCGAAAATGAAAATTGTAATGAGTCATTGGTCTGGTTCAAGGCCTCTGGTTTCTGGTACACCGTCATCACTGGATCCTCACTGAAACTCCTCTCTGATATCCCACGGCTGCCCCTAGTCATGGAGATCTGCAGAACCAGTCCCTTCACATGCTCCAGCAGGTCCTAGATGGGGTTGATGTTAGGGTGGGCCAATCCAAGGCCCTGGATATGGACCTGGGTGGTAGTTGAGTTGGTAGTCCTTGATACTAAGGCTGCCCCCTCAGGTGGAGGTGGAACCAGCTCTCCTATGCCCATGGCATCAGGGTCATCTCTCTCATGCCTGTGTTGAGAGGTGGGGCCAACTCTTCTAAGTATAGGGGGCCAGCTCTCCATGCCAGAGTCATTGGGGCCAGCTCTCCTGTGAGGGTCAAGGTCAGCACTCTAGCTGCAGTGTCTAGTGAGGAGCAGGCCCAGCTTTCCTAGGGCCAACACAGGGCAGGTGTGGCTCAGCACTGCCCTTGGATTTCATCATACATGGCCTCCTATGGTAACATGGCCCACAGATGTCAACACAGTCTCCAGTTATAGTACGACCACAGATCCAGAGGTGGTCCTCCAGAGCATCTCGGGCCCAGATGTTACCATGTCCCGTGTCTCAGCTCATGTCACTCAGAGCAGTTCAGCCCCTGCATCAAGTAGCATGGCTCTCAGACACCAGCATAGTCTGAGGTGGCTAACCAGACCCTGGGCATCTGCATGGCCCTTGGTGGCAACAGATGCTATGGACATCAACTTAGACCCTGGCTGCTGTGGGGCCATGGACC
This sequence comes from Peromyscus californicus insignis, assembly GCF_007827085.1. NCBI lineage: Eukaryota > Metazoa > Chordata > Mammalia > Rodentia > Cricetidae > Peromyscus > Peromyscus californicus. The sequence continues at coordinate 97,359,281 of NW_026294391.1, forward strand.
CAGAGATGGCCCTAGACTGAAGCTTGGGCCCTGACATACTACGGCCCCACGTGATGGCACAGGCCAACCAGAGCAGCAGCATGGCTGTGGGACACCAGCATGGTCTCAGGTGGCAGACCAGACCTCAGGCATCTTCATGCCCCTTGGTGGTAACAGGAGCCATGGATATCAACTCAGACCATGGCTGCCATAGGGACACGGACCTAGACATGGCCCTCAGCAGCTACTTGGGCCCGGATGACACCTAGGCCCCAGGTGGTAGCATAGGCTACTCAGATCAGCATGGCTCTGGAGGCTTGGACAAGTCCACAGGTTGTGCCACAGACCCTGGGTATCCATGTGGCCTAGGTGGCAACACAGGACACAGACTTTAACACAGGCACTGGCTGCAGTAGGACATGGACCCAGACATTGTCATAGGCAGCTACATGGCCTGGATGTCACCAAGGCCCCGGGTAGCAGCACAGGCACTCAGATTGGCATGGCCCCAGAGGCAGCATGATCCTGGGTCACCAACACGCCCCAGGTGACAGCCCAGACCCCAGACATATGCATGGCTTTCAATGGTAGCAGGAGCCATGGATATCAACACATAGACCCTGGCTGCAGTAAGGCCATGGACCCAGACATGACCTTCAAGCAGCCCAGGCACAGGAATCATCACTTCCCTGGGTGACAAGCAAGCCATCTACCTCAGCCGGCTCCTCACCACCTTCGGTTCTTCTGTTCCACCTCTTTCCACAGCACATGAACCATTCTGTCTCTCTTTTTCTCCCATTTCTCCACCACACATTTGCTCATTATAATGGCACCCAACCTCCATCAACTGCTTTAGGCAGCCCAGGTCTTGAGGACCCAGGATGGCCTGTGAGTGGCTTCCACCTATCAGAGCTGTTTTCTAATGACAGAATGGTAGATATGTCCAGATGGGAGGGTGAGTGAGGAGGAACTGGGAGGAGTAGGGGGAAGGGAAACCATAATCAGGATATGGTATGTGACAGAAAAATCTATTTTCATTAAAAGAAAAAAGAAAGCATTGTTGTGACCCCTCCCCAAATAAAAAGTAATCATCACCATCAATACTTTCTGTGCCCACCTTCTCCTTAGATTCCCCATTTGCAGTGTTACTACTGAATCCCGTGCTCAAAGGATCAAGTGACCCTGAATCAAGAAGGCTTAAGTGATCCACTGTTTCACAATTCCGATGTGTAGGCAATAGTCATCTGTGCAAACAATACTCATGACTTAGAAATGTCACCCCCCAAAAATAGAACGTGTCATTATGTTTAAATGGCATTTCCTGAAGAGTGTACATCTGAAGAATACTAAACCCCAGGAAGCATATGAAATTAAATAACTTGGAAATTCATGATTGTATTGTTAACATGAGTGCTGAATTTTAGTGAAGCTGGACATTGAGTACAGGTGTCACCAGATTTCCCTCTAGCTCCTGAACTAAGATTGCACTCTAGGGATAGTCATCCCTATCGATAATGAGAAGGACCTTTTCGATACGAGGAGGTGTGCTCTGTACTACTACACGCCTCTGACTCTTCCTCTCTTCTGCTCTCCGATGGACGAACCATGTCTAAAATTAGAGGAAGGCAGGATTGGAGTTAGCATTGGCTTCCACCCCAGAGCCAAGAGATAAAAACCACTTTAAGACACATAACACTGACTTTCTATTCAGCTCATAAAAGCAAATACCAGCTGTCTGTCAAATTCTGTAATAGGCCATGATTTTGTCTTTTTCCAGCAGTATAGACACTTCAGTGGTTTCTTTTCTAATGGATGGAAAGCTTAGATTACAACATGTTCCAGTTCCTTGATATTAATTCAATATATGGTAACTGGGTAAAGGAAAGTCTTCATTCTGACATTTTTCCATCAGCTGTAGAAAACCCTCCTCACTAGTGATCCATTCCTCTTGTTTGGGCAGAGATTGTAGATCAGCAAATGTTAGCACATTTTAAAGGCCTATGGACGGGAACAGCTTTCTGTTTGCAAAAGCAATCTTCAGTATGAAGTAATTAATCAACAGAAATAAGCATGGGAGATTTTTAGAAAGAAAATAGCATTCAAGGGTTCCAATGGGATTGTTGGTGCTTGAAATTTCAGGAGAGCGAACAAGTGGTGGGCAGAGAAGGCCTGGACAATGGTTTGACATCACAGCCTCCAGTGTTTGTGAAAGTTGACAAATTTAACCTAATGACATACAGGACACCGAAACCTTTACCAACTCCAGGAGTTCAGCTGAAAGCATGACTTCCACCCATGGTAAATCTGAACAGTATATTCTTTCATGCTATAAAATGTTCTCCAGGATCAGGACGAAGAATAATATCATTGTTTCACCTATATTTCCAGAACCCTGTCCAGCACAGAGGGCACACTAGGCCCTGCTGTGTCATCAGGACATCTAAAGCCCATCTTTCTTCAAAAGGCAAAGAGTAAGATGGTCCACAACAGTGTGGGGAAAGTGGTCATAAATCAGCTCTTCCTAAATATGGTCTAGCTATGGAAATACAGTCACAGTAACCTGTTAGATGTCACCATCCTCTCAGGCTCCTAGTGAAATGAGGGTCCATTGTATTGGGAAGTTCTCAAACTGTACATTTGTGCCTCCATGTCCTTTCTTTCCCTGCCTATTATATGGATGTATAGTCTATAGAAGACCAACCAAAACACCAGAAGCCCTACTACCATCCTGATGCCTCCATGAACTCAAATAAAGCCCCAGTGGCTGACTCATGTGGTCTCACATTAAGTCAGAGTTCCCCGTTTGATTCCTAAAGCCTATCGTTTGCATTTGTAAGAGGAAAGAGGAAATCAGAAACGAGGCTATTGGAAAGTCACACTCAAGAGTGTGCAAACAGGAGACCATGGGTGTTTTCTCTTGTGTCTTGTGTCCACCTTCTCTCTGTAGCTGCAGTGCACCAGTCTCTAGAGCTGGAGTGTATCATCCTCTCTAGAGTTGCAGTGCATCATCCTCTCTAGAGCTGCAGTGCACCAGTCTCTAGAGCTGGAGTGTATCATCCTCTCTAGAGCTGCACTGCATCATCCTCTCTAGAGCTGCAGTGCACCAGTCTCTAGAGCTACAGTGCATCATCCTCTCTAGAGATGCAGTGCATCATCAACTCTAGAGTTGTAGTGCTTCAGTCTCTAGAACTGCAGTGAATCAGTCTCTCTAGAGATGCAGTGAGTCAGCCTCTCTAGAGATGCAGTGCATCAGCCTCTCTTGCAAAGAACAATGAGGCTACAATCGACAACCCAAGAGAAGCCAGGTAAAGAGGAGGTCCCATAGAGGGACATTCATGGATCACCCCAGGAAGGGAAAACAGATACGATCTCCTTTGTAAACTGGGTAGGGGATAGAATGGAGGGGTTGGGAGATAGGAGCATGAGGGATCTGGTTGGCCAAGTTGGAGTAGGAATGGAAAGGGAGAGCAATGAAAGAGATATCTTAAGAGAGCCATTATGGTTTTAGGGAGAAACCTGGTGCTAGGGAACTCCCCAAGAACCCAATGCCTTGTTCAGCCTTGATGCAGTAGGTCCTGCCCCAACTGAATGTACCAGGTTTGTTGACTCACAATGGAAGCCTTACCCCCTATGAGGAGTGGATGTGGGAGTTCAGGGAGGAGGTGGGGATGAGAGCAGGAGATGGGGAAGGAGGGGAACTGTGGTTGGTATGTAAAATGAAAAAAAAATCTTAAATAAAAAAAAGTGCCTAGGACAAGGCTTCCCAAGACATGAGGAAGGCTGTAGATTGACTGTTCAATGTCTTTGCTTGGATTTACTGACCTTCACTTTGACTTCAGGAATAGTCAAAGCTTGTGCAAGTTCTTTCCTGTGGAAAGAGAACCACAAATGTTTAGCATGCCGTGTTTTACATGAACTGCAAAGTCATAAATGATTTCTATGCTTTTTTAATATTGCTATCTTCCCTCAACCCCCCCTTTAACTTTCATTCTCAGAACTAGTCTTGCTTTTGCAATGGTTTCACCTCTTATAAAAGTTTCTAAAAAAGATTTTAATTTTAACACTCTATGAAAACTTAAAAATAAATGCCAAAGTGTATGCCGAGCAAATTGTACTAAATTAAAAAACAGCAGCAGGGGAAGGGAAAGGGAAAGCAAAAGGAGTTGATGGATAGGTACACAGTCCCTGAAAAGATGACGAGACTACTGGTGAGGAGGTCACCCAACAAAGTGTAAATCCTTAACACTGGTGAACTTTACACTAGTGAGTATTTTGGCACACTATACTCATGTCTCAATATTTTACAGAAATTAAAATATGACTCGAAATGAGTGGTGTTGACTATGTACACTTGTTTGGGCCAACACTACACGCTAATACTGACCTTGACCCCTACACAAGGCACCCTCCTGTACCCACCACCTAGGGAGAAGACAGCAGTGTCTTAGGGAGGGATGACAGGAAACCAGGGCCTGAAACAACAAAAGGACATCTCAACCTGTGACAACAGGGAGGTTGGGGATAGCTCCTGGTGCAAGACACATACACACCTGGCAAGCGCATCTGGGTACTGGGTTTCTTTGAACAATTTTTCCATTTCCTCGACCTGCCCCAGTGTGAACTTCAATGTGGTTCGTCGTCGCCTTCGTGATGAACGGCGCCTGGGAATCCGAATCACAGGCTCGGCTGAGGGCCTTGGCTCCTCCTGGTGAGGCTCCGAGGAAGAGGAGTTCGGGTCCCTACTGCTCTCCTCAGAGTCGTTTTGGCTCTCACGGACCTGGCAGACCCCGTTATTTAGTTCCATTACGCAGCCCGCGTCACCTCCACTAGGGTTGCCACCCACCATCGCCAAGGCAGCCTCTAAGGTGGAGACCTCAGCTATCTCCTCACCATTCTCATTCCTCACAACGTATATATATTGCCAATGGACCTTGCGGGCCATGACTAGTAGTGGGCCGAAACCACAGAGAGAAGTGGGGCCCCAGGAATGACGACACTCAAGGCCTATTGTTTGGTCATGTCTACTACTGATGAGGCATCAAGAGAGGCCTGAGGAAAGGGTGACGTCAATGTGTCCTTCTGAGCATGCTCCACGCTTCTCCACATTCCTCAAGGTTTGCGTCCTCACGCTCATCTCCAGATGGGCGCTATAGGCTTTTCCCTCCCTGACTGACTGCTCTGGGCTTTATGACCTCTTGCTGAGGTAGGTGGTATTTGCTTTGTTGCACAAATGGTGGGTGTGGCCCAATAGATGAGGAACGAGGGAGCCACTGTGAACAGGGTTGTGAAAGGTCGTGTGAAGTTAAACCTTGCTTCCAGGGCATGCATGTAGAATGAGTTTTAGCTTGCTTCTGCATGCATGTGCGTGCTGCCTGTTCCTCCTAGGTTATAGAGATGACACCGGAGGATGAATTGTGTAGCATTGCAAGATAATTGGGGAATAGAGTATGGGAGAAAGATGGGAACACACACTGACCACAGGACCCTTGCGAGAACATGTAGAAAATTTCTGTGAACCTCACCCTCCACCTACCACTGCTGCTCAGAGAATGGGCTTAGAACTAAGTGGACATGATCAGATTAGTGGCTGATAGTTCAAGACTGCCTGTTAGTACATTGAGTCCTAGAACACACTCTTGTCTTCCCTAAGTTGCTTTTTCATAGTATTTTATCACAGAATAAGCGAGCAACTGAGGGGTGGAGTGACTTTGGGGGGGGAGGAGTGAGTGATGAGGACTTATTGATGGGGGAAATGATTGATGGGGGTGAGTGACTGATGAGGAATGGCTGATGGGGGGTGTGACTGATGGGGAGTGACTGATGGGGAGTGACTGATGGAGAGTGCTGAGACAGTTTTCAGTTGAGATTTTTTAAAATTTCCTTTAAGTTCCTAATTGTGTATGTAAGTGCATGAGCCACGTGTGTGGGTCAGAAGATAACTTGGAGGAGTTGTTTCTCTCCTTCCACTGCATCCAGGAATTGAACCCAGGCTGACAGACATTAGCAGCAAGTACCTTTACCATCGGAGTCATCTTGCTGGCCCTGACAGTACCTATTTAGACAGGTTGTTTGTTAATGGGCATTTCCTAGTGTTATATATGTTCTCGTTCCCATATACTTAGGTCTTGAAATGCATAGCTGTTTGAAGATTCAGAAATAGTAGTGTTTCGTTTAGGTCTTCTAGACACATACAACCACAAGAGCTAGTCAGCATAGCTTGATGTTAAACTTAGTAAACAATTAGATTTCAGATTTTGGTGTAGTCATGTTTTTTTTTTTTTTAATGTTGTTGTTCGTTTTTTTGAGACAGGGTCTCGTATAGCTCAGACTGGCTTTGAATTCAGTATGTAGTAGAGCCAGACCCTGAGATCCTGATTCCCCTCCCTTTGCCCCCTGGGTTTTGTGATTACAGATTTGCACCATCATGCCTGGGTTCAATTTTTAAATGTAATTTAATAAAAATGCATTGTCGATATTATTTTGTGTGGGTATGGATGCATGTATACTCTGGCACCACGTGACAATCATAGAATAACTTTGTGTACTGGGTTCTTTCTTTACGTCTATATGTGACCCTCTGTCACACTCAGGCTATCAGGCTTGAGTCTTTACCAACTGAGTTATCCCACTGGTTCCAGGTTTTTGTTTGTTTGTTTTTCAGGAAAGGTTTTTTTTTTTCTCTGCAACCCTGGCTGCCCTGGAAGTCACTCGAGACCAGGCTGTCCTTGAACTCACAGAGATCTGGTTGCCTCTACCTCTTAAGCGATTAGATTAAAGGCAGGCACCACCACTGCCCAAATCCTAGGTTTTGTTTTTGTTTTTAAATGATACATTTATTTTTATTTTATGTGCATCGGTGTTTTGCCTGCATGTCTGTCTGTGTGAATGTAGATCACTTTGAGCTAGGTTACAGACAATTGTGAGCTACCATATGGGTGCTGGGAATTGAACCTGGGTCCTCTGGAAGAGCAGCCAGTGCTCTTAACACTGAGCCATCTATCCAGTCCATTGCTTTTGTTTTAATACAAAGAAATAAAGAATTTTTTTAAAGGACTGGGGCTGTAGCTTGTGAGCAGTCGTCTGGCACATAGGAAGTTCCCTAGGTTCTGTTCTCAGTTCTGTCAGAAATTGTTAAATCATTTCCAAGTCCCAGATTTTCTCTCCAAGAAGCACAAGGAGGACAAGAGCATTTCAGTAAACTGGTGCATAAGACATGTCCTCGGCTTTAGAGAATGTCGGTGCAACCCTGAGTTTATGAGCTCTTCCCCTCAGACTCCAAGAACAGAAGTTTATCTGCACTGTGGTAGAGTCAGTGTTTGTACATGGAGGGCTAAAGGCCCAGTGTAAGGCTCTGTAGTCCTCAATCATAGATGAGGGAGGGAGGGAGGGGTTAGTTGGGAGAGCCAGACAGCTGAGGCTCTATGTGATGCACTGTGGGAGTGATGCTCACAGCCACTTGGAGGTGAGCTTTCTCATAGTTGTAGGAGAGAAAGACGGTCCAAGTGTGTGCTCCTCCTTAGGCTTTCGTTCCAGGTTGACACTGTGAGTTTTGTTGTTGTTGTTTTCTTTTTAAAGTTAACTGCCAGGTGGTGGTGGCAGCAGTGGCACACACCTTGAATCCCCCCACTTGGGAGGCAGAGGCAGCTAGATCTCTATGAGTTCAAGGCCAGCCTGGTCAATGTAGAGAGCTCCAGAATGCATAGAGAGACATTGTCTCAAAAAAAATTAACTGGCAAATTTGGGGTTATTTTTTATTTGTATTTTTTTAAATTTATGATGCCTATTTTCAAGATAAAACCTAATGATTTTCTGAATTTTGTTGGTATCTGTTGCAGTGGCTCTCCTTTTATCTTTAATTTTATTAATCTGAGTCTCTAATGTTCTTATCTTTGTCTTTTGATCAGTCTGACTAATCATACATTACAAAGAACCAACTTCTAGGTACATTGATTCTTTATTGTTATTTTTGTTTCCATTTCAATAATTCCTGCATGGATCTTGATTTCTTTCCATCTCCTGATTTGGGGTTTGGCTTATCCTTCATTTTTGAGGGCTCTCATATGTATCGTTTATTTGCACACTCTCTGGCTTTTTTGTTGTTGTGTTTTGGGACAGGGTTTCTCTGTGTAACAGCCCTGGCTGTCTGGGAAGTCACTTTGTAGACCAGGCTGACCTCCAACTCACAGAGATCCCTCTGCCTCTGCCTCCTGGGTGTTGGGATTAAAAGGGTGTGCCACCACCTCCGGTAGTTTCATTCCATTTTGATCAGGTAAACCACAAGGAATTGTTTTTCTGTATTTGTTGAGACTTGCTTTGTCTCAGAATATGGGATCTATTCTGAAGAAAGTTCCATGGGAATAATATGTATTCTGCAGAGTTTGGATGGACTAGTCTGTAGATGTCTGTTAAGTCCATTTGATCTATAATATCATTTAATTTGCATATTTCTGTTTATTTTTTTGTTAGGGAGACATATCAGTTGGTGAGATTTAGGTATTAACGTCACCCACTAGTATTGGGCTAGACTTAATCTGGCTTGAATCTAATATTATTTGTTAGGAAATCAGGTGCACTTGCTTGAGGCATACTTTTAGAATCATAAAGTCCTCTTACATTCCCTTAGTCAGTATGAAGTGACTCTCTTTATATTTTCTCACTAGTTTTGGTTGGAAGTCTGTTTCATTAGCTATTGGAACACTGGCACCTGCTTGTTTCCTAGGCCTATTTACTTGGATCATTTTCCATTCTTTCCCCCTAGGGTGACATCTGCCTTTGTAGTGACATCTGTTTCTTGGAGGCATCAAGTAGATGTTTCCTGTCATTTGATGCAATCTACTACTAGTCTGTGCCCTTTTTTCCAAAGATTTATTTTTATTTTCAATTGTGTGCGCCCATGCCTGTATGTAGGTCTGTGCGTGTGATTGCAGGTTTTCAAAGACCCAGTGGTATGGGAACCCCTGAAATTTGGTTGTGGAATTGAGACCATTAATACTCAGTTATTGTTGAAAAGTGGGTGTTAATTCCTGCCATTTGTTGATTTTGTAGGGTTTTTTTTTTCCCCCTCTTGCTTAACTACTATCCTACTGTGTTTATTCTTTGCTGTGGATTTGTGGAGGAATTTGTTTTTCTTTTCAGTCCAAAAGATTCCTGTAAGTATTTTCTATGGAGCTAGCTTAGTGCTCATGCATTCCTGTAGTCTGTTTATTTTTTATCATGCAAAGTGTGTATTTTCCCCTCAGTTACAACAGACTGCTTTGCTAGCTATAGTCATCTGAGTTGGCAGTTGAGTCAGAATTGAAATGCATCTGCCCGGGTCTCCTGGCTGTAAAGTTGCAGCCGAATAATCTGCTGCCATACTGCCATTCTGCCCTATGGGACATGGTGTGTCTGGCTGCTGCTGAGATGCTGTCTTTGTTCTGTGTCTTTAGTGTTCTAATTGTGAGGAGGGCCAATTCTTTCCTGGTCTGTCTCTTGGTGTTCTAAGCACTTCACATCTGGATTGAACTCTCTCTTTCCAGCACTGAGAAGTTAGTTTTCTGTTATGAGGTTTTTTAAAAGCATATTTTGTACCTTTAGTACTTGATTCTTCTCCTTCTTCTATGCTGTCGTCATGGATCTCTCAGGGTGTTGTGTGTCTTGGAGTCCCACTGATGCCTTCTTTGTCTTGTTTCGATTGTTCCAGCAACTTAACTGTATTGAATTTCTCAACCATGTTTACATTTTCCCAGAAGGCATTTTGTGATTGACTTTATTCTGCATGTCTTTTTCTTCTTGTTCTTTGCTTCTGATTCTTAACTATTTATTGCTGATTTAAGTACGTATTTTCTCTGCCGTTTTAGAATTGAAGTGCCATGATATAACACACTTTTTATTAGTAGTGAGCTGGTTCGTTCATGTAGATTTCCTGCCCTCCCCTCCAGTGCCAGGAATCACACCCAGGCCCTTGTGTGTGCTAGGCAAAGGCTCTCCCACTGGACCCAGCCTCAGCCTATGGATTCTGAACCCTAGTGATGTACTGTGGGTCTTGTGTGGATAATGTAGCCTGGGAGGGATTCTGATTATTTTCTTTACTTTTCTCTTCTGTATAGTGCTTAGAATTGGACCCAGTAGCTCAAGTATGTAACATATAGTTTATAACTGAGCTATATTCCCACTCTAGCCTAGGAAATCTGAGCCTTTGTGTTTCTAGGCAGGAATTGTTTGGGGAGTGTGGTGATAATGGCTGAATCCTTGAGCTCCAGGAATGACTATGAAGAGAAAGAAAAATGGTTCTTTTAAAAGCATTTTTATTTTTATTTATGTGTCTATGTGTGTCTTTATGAGTGTGTGCCATGTGTGTGCAGGTACCTGCAGAGACCAGAGAGCATGGATTCTGTGGAGCATAGGCAGTTGTGTGCTGGCAGTTGGACTTGCAGCCTTTGGAAGAGCAGCATGCACTCTTAACTGCTCAGCCATCTCTCCAGTTTTTACTTTTTTATTTATTTTGTTTTGTTTTGTTTTTTGAGACGTGGCTTCTCTGTGCAGTCCTGCAGAACTCACTATAGACCAGGCTGGCCATGAACTCACAGATTTCCACCTGCATTTGCCTCCCAAGTGATGGGATTAAAGGTGTGCATCACCACCTCTGGCCAGTCGTGATTTTTTTTATTTTTATTTTTATTTTGCAATACAATTCAATTCTACATATCAGCCACGGATTCCCTTGTTCTCCCCCCTCCGGCCCCCCTCACCTTCCCCCCAGCCTACCCCCCATTTCCACCTCCTCCAGGACAAAGCGTTCCCCGTGGACTGAGATCAACCTGGTAGACTCAGTCCAGGTAGGTCCAGTCCCCTCCTCCCAGGCCGAGCCAAGCGATCCTGCATAGGCCCCAGGCTTCAAACAGCCAACTCATGCAATGAGCACAGGACCTGGTCCCACTGCCTGGATGCCTCCCAAACAGATCAAGCCAATCAACTGTCTCACCCATTCAGAGGGCCTGATCCAGTTGGGGACCCCTCAGCCATTGGTTCATAGTTCATGTGTTTCCATTCCTTTGGCTATTTGTCCCTCTGCTTTATCCAACCTTGGTCTCAACAATTCTCGCTCATATAAACCCTCTTCATTCTCGCTAATTGGACTCCCAGAGACCCACCCCGGGCCTAGCCATGGATCTCTGCATTCAGATCCCTCAGTAGTTGAATGGGGTTTCTAGCACGACAATTAGGGTGTTTGACCATCCCATCACCAGAAAGGTCAGTTCGGGCTGTCTCTCGACCATTGCCAGCAGTCTGTTGTGGGGGCATCTTTGTGGATTTCTGTGGGCCTCTCTAGCACTTTGCTTCTTCCTATTCTCATGTGGTCCTCATTTACCATGGTCTCCTATTCCTTGTTCTCCCTCTCTGTTGTTGATCCAGCTGGGATGTCCCACTCCCCCAAACTCTTTTCCCTCGACCCTCGCCCTTCATTACCCCCACTCATGTCCAGGCTGTTCATGTAGATCTCTTCCATTTCTTCGTCATTGGGTGATCCCCGTGTCTTTCTTGGGGTCCTGTTTTCCAGGTAGCCTCCCTGGTGATATGAGTAGCAGTCCAGTCATCCTTGTTCCACATCTAGTATCCTGCTATGAGTGAGTACATACCATGTTTGTCTTTCTGAGTCTGGGTTACCTCACTCAGGATGATTTTTTCTAGATCCATCCATTTGTCTGCAAACCTCATGATGCCATTGTTTTTCTCTGCTGAGTAGTATTACACTGTGTATATGTACCACATTTTGTTTATCCATTCTTCAGTTGAAGGGCATCTAGGTTGTTTCCATGTTCTGGCTATTACAAACAATGCTGATATGACCATAGCTGAACAAGTGCTCTTGTGGTGTGGTTGAGCATTCCTTGGGTATATGCCCAAGAGTGGTATAGCTGGATCTTGGGGGAGATGGATTCCCAATTTTCTAAGAAAGCGCCATATTGATTTCCAAAGTGGTTGTACAAGCTTGCATTCCCACCAGCAGTGGAGGAGAGTTCCCCTAGCTCCACATCCTCTCCAGCATAAGGTGTCTTCAGTGTTTTTGATATTAGACATTCTGATAGGCGTAAGGTGGTATCTCAGAGTTGTTTTGATTTGCATTTCTCTGATGATTAAGGATGTTGAGCAATTCCTTAAATGTCTTTCTGCCATTTGAGTTTCCTCTGTTGAGAATTCTCTGTTTAGTTCTATAGCCCATTTCTTAATTGGACTGTTGGGCATTTTGATGTCTAAATTCTTGAGTTCCTTATATATTTTGGATATCAGTCCTCTGTCGGATGTGGGGTTGGTGAAGATCTTTTCCCATTCAGTAGGCTGTCGCTTTGCCTTGTTGACCGTATCCTTTGCTCTACAAAAGCTTCTCAGTTTCAAGAGGTCCCATTGATTGACTGTTTCTCTCAGTGTCTGAGCTACTGGTGTTCTATTTAGGAAGTAGTCTCCTATGCCAATGCGTTCAAGACTACTTCCTACTTTCTCTTCTAGCAGGTTCAGAGTATCTGGATTTATGTTGAGGTCTTTGATCCACTTGGACTTAAGTTTTGTGCACGGTGATAGATATGGATCTATTTGCAGCCTTCTACATGTTGATATCCAGTTATGCCAGCACCATTTGTTGAAGATGCTTTCTTTTTTCCATTGTGCACTTTTGATTTCTTTGTCAAAAATTATATGTTCATAGGTGTGCGGATTAATATCAGGGTCTTAAATTCGATTCCATTGGTCCACATGTCGGTTTTTATGCCAGTACCAAGCTGTTTTTATTACTGTAGCTCTATAGTAGAGCTTGAAGTCAGGGATCGAGATGCCTCCAGAGGTTGTGTTATTGTACAGGATTCTTTTGGCTATCCTGGGTTTTTTGTTTTTCCATACAAAGTTGAGTATTATTCTTTCTAGGTCTGTGAAGAATTGTGTTGGTATTTTGATGGGGATTGCATTGAATCTGTAGATTGCTTTTGGTAAGATTGCCATTTTTACTATGTTAGTCCTGCCTATCCATGAGCATGGCAGATTTTTCCATTTTCTGAGATCCTCTGAGATCTTCTTCAATTTCTTTTTTCAGGGACTTAAAGATCTTGTCATATAGGTCCTTCCTTCTTTTGTGAACTCTGTGCCCTACGGCCCATGCCCTTTCTTTCACTCTCGCTTCCATCTCCTGTACTGCCAATTGCTCACAAATAGTCTAAGCTAGTTGGAGCATGAAACTACTACAGTGTGGCCATTTCAGGTTATAAACTATATGCCGATTAGATAAATTGATAGGGCACAGACTTATTATTTAAATTAGCGAAACACGGCTTGTTGTTAATTTGTCTTTTCAAAAAGTTGTTGCTTTAGATTTTTCTCCAAGGCTAGATAGTTCACACATTTGCCCTCTTCCTTCCTAATGAGCAACAGGCTTACCCCTCAGTACTAAGGGAAAACTCAGTTTTTATTAAATGTACCAAGGCAGACATGATAGCTCATGCCTGGAATCCTACATAAGGCAGAGGGTTTGCTGTGAGTCTGAAGCCATTGTTGGCCAACCTAGGCTAAAGACTGAGATCCAATATAAAGCTTATACCTGAGTACTTAGTGGAGGAAAAACATTTCATATTCAAATAATCTAACAATCAACTGGGTTTTCAAAGTATGTACCTCTCAGTTCCCATTTTAAGTGTCTTGTCAAACTTCTACATTCAAAATGCTTGACTAAACTATTTTAACACCAAGCATACAGGAAAACTTTTAATTATTGGCAACAGGGAAACATGGGTATTAGTCTTGAAAAATACTTGTGTAGTGAAGTTTAAAAACAGCCGGGCAGTGCTTCATAGTGTATAGTATGTGCATTACATACTATTAAAGTTATCTTTTTGTTTATATTTTAATGAAGCAAAAATTCAGAGTAAAACAAAACACCCTGTAACCTCTTCACCCAAATATCCCCACTAGTATTTAGTATATATACATATACTTATACAAAATTGAAATTGCAAAAATGTCTTAGGAATCATTTTTTACTTAATATTGGTCTTTGAGCCTTTTTGTAGTTGTGGGAATTGAATTTATGCCCTTCTATATGCTAGACAAGAACCCTACCACTGTGCTATATCCCCAAGAATTTCTTTTTACCTTTTCTTTTGGAAAAGGGCTCTCTAAGTTGCCCAGGCTGGCTGTGAACTTGTGATTCTCCTGCTTCAGCCTTTAAGTAGCTTAGCTTAGAGATTTAGACTGACTGAGAGTCCTAGTTTGAAGCTTTTGATGTGTTTATTTATTTTAAAGTGGATTTAAAGAATTCAATCAGATGTGTATAACATAATTCACTTGAATTATTTTTACTAATCTAGAAATCTTTCATTTGCTCAATTGATATAATATTCAGATCATTATCTTTTTTATAAATTTCTATTGATTATTTCCTCAAGATTCATTCTGAGAAATTTAATTAATTATAAAAATATGTGATTATTTTAAGGTTTCAAACATAAATGTCAATTACCATCCCAAGTTGTGGAAAATTCCCACTACCAAAAATGCCTATCAAAGTACATTGACTATTCATCACATATGAAAACTATGGGGCAATATTTTCAGTACAGTTTGGAGAAATCTTGACCATATCTCAAATTTATAAGTATTATATCAATTGATAGGCATCCCATACTTAATGCAGTTTACTACTCAGGACCATAAGATTCTCTACATCTCTCTCTATATTTATGGAAAATAAGCTTTGGCTGTGACCATTAACTCTAATTAGTATTTTTGTGTCTAATGTCTCTTAGTTACAATAGTGGACAACTACACACACACCCTAAATTTTCCAAAAATATAATAACAACTACAGCCCAAATTTTCTGTGAAAATCTTTACAAATGGCTACTGTGATCCCAGCATGAAAGACAGACTGCCAAAAATTATGAAAAGGGTAATGGCTTAAGTTCTGTGCACTAGGTTTGGTAAATTAAGTGAGTTTCCTTGAGTGGTAACAAATACTAAGGAGTAGTGCTTCCCAATTCACATGCATAACTCCATTTAATCTCCCCAAGGCTGTTAGGTGGAATTCTCAATACACCGTTTTGTTGATGGTGTAACCGATTCTTAGAGAAGCTAAGTGACTCTAGTCCAATAAAAATTACAGAGTCCTTGGTAAGAACCAGGTCAGTCAAGCCCTACAACAAAACTCTTTTGACTTCAGTATAGAAAAGCTAAGTTAAAGCAGCAAGAAGGACATGGCGACAGACTCCTTTAATCCTAGCACTTGGGAGGCAGAGGCAGGTAGATCTTTGTGAGTTCAAAGCCAGCATTATTCGAATCCTGTGAGGTGAAAGACAGTGTAGCTGAGTCTAGCTGGCCTTTGGCCAGCAAAATCATGTTAGACCTGTTTGGTTCACGTGTGGTTGAATTGGCTGTAACAAAACATACAATTATGAGGCCAAAATGTTGACCTTTGGGGACCACTGAGAAAAATCCAAATAAATTTAAATATCAAAGTTGGAGCTTATGCCCCTACCCTTCAAATTACAATGTATTTACCATTCAAGGTCCAACCACAAAGTGGGCAGTTAGGAATCTGAAAGGAGGGAGAGGAAAACATCAGTTTCAACAGTACACAGATTTGGTAGTGGCAAAACTTCATATAAATATCCGGAGGGGTGCAGAGGGGCTTGATTCTGCCTCAACTTAGCATGCCAGACTTTGTTGACTCCTGAAGGGAGGCCTTACCCTCTCTGAGGAGTGGATGGGGGTGGGATTGGGGGAGTTAGAGGGCGGGAGAAAGGGAGAGAGGGGGGACATGAATTGGTATGTAAAATGAAAAAGAAAACTTTACTCTTGGGCATATACCCAAGGAATGTTCAATCACACCACAAGAACACATGCTCATCTATGTTCATAGCAGTATCATTCATAATAGCCAGAACCTGGAAACAACCTAGATGCCCCTCAAACAAAGAATGGATTAAGAAAATGTGGTACATATACACAATGGGATACTCTTCAGCAGAAAAAAACAATGACATCATGAAAATTGCAGGCAAATGGATGGAACTAGAAAATATCATCTTGAGTGAGGCAACCCAGACTCAGAAGGACAATCAATGAATTTAAAATAAAAAGAAATAAAATGAAACAGTTATTGGAGAGTATAGTGAAATGGAAATAAAGGTTCATCAAAGACAGGCTGGACTTGCTGGCCTGTGCTTGAAATCCCTACCTTCAGAGATGGAAGTTCTTGAGTTTGAGTTCAGAGCTACTCAAGGAAATCTCAAGAAAAATAAAAGGGAAAAAGGAAGACAAGAAGTATAAAAAAACTGTTTGAAATCAGTTGTTTCTTAGCCAAACAGTGGGATGTTAAGCAGATTCCAGGAAACTCCTTAGATTACTGTTTAAAGGATGTTTAGCTGCATCTGGATGTAGTGCACCACTCCTGTAATCCCAGCACTTGGGAGACTGAGGCAGGAAGATTGTGGCAAGTTGGGGGCCAGCCTGGGCTACATAGTGAGATTTTAGAGGGGAGGAGAAAGAAAACAGCCACCTATCTGAGCCAAGCAGTGGATGTAGGAGAAAAGGCTGAAAACATCAGGGAGCAAATGATACAGAAGACGCCACATCTGAGGAAAGTACCGCTTGAGTGCTTTTCCCCAACACAAAATCAGAGGATGGCCATCTTGCCATCCCAGCCTTCAGCCCAGGAACATGCCTAGAGGGAGAAAGGGGAGCTGCTCTCTGTGCTTGCCAAGACTAGTGCTAACTTGAATGATAATATGCATGATTTAATGCATAAAGGTTCCCATTCCATTTGTTGGTTAATACCTACACAAAATTTCTCTGCAAATACTAAATTTATGTAAATAGAAAGAAAATGCAGAAACTTTAATTATAAATGCGTGAGGTGTACTTGAAGTGATATATTGTTTGGTAAAAAGGAAGACATACACACATGTGCTTAATTTAGACTGAAGTGTTAGGTTGGCTAGAAGAAGAGAGAGATTGAGTCAGAACTTGAGATATCTCACACTGGTTGCCTGGAATTGCCTAGGAGACGGTTAGGGTGGGGGCCCAAGCCCTGGGCTTGGCAGGCAAGGGAGCAGGTAGGATGGGATGTTTCTCTTTTTGATATGTTCTTGTTCCCAAATCCTGTTCCTGGGCATCCTGCCTTTTCAGCAGAGGTTGTGAATGAATGCTGCCCCCTGGTGGTATGCAGTGTGGAAGTTGTGCAGCAGCATCCACCTGAACCCAGATGGCTGGGTACCTGAAGGCCCTGGCTTGTGTCCAAGGAAAGAAGAATCAAAGGTATTGGCAGTTCTTCTCATCTCCTATCTTACTCCTGGCTCAGGTTTGAAAAACTGGAGCCTTTACAAGTGAATACAGCTGCCTGTGCTTTGCTGGGTGTCCATGACAGAGGTGCATTTTTTTCAAGTAGCCAAACTTTTATTTAGTTATGGTTACATTAGCATATAAACACATAACATGACATGTCATCATGGATGGTCTTTATATAACAAATGCATGGCTAATATTTTGTATCACAAAAGAACAACTGAGTCTATAAATTACCACAAGGACAAGAAACAATACACTCCACATAAATTATAAAGGTAGTTACAGGGGAACCCACCTCTCTCCATAACTCAAGTTTCCAACAGAAAGTCAATGTGACGTTAAACTCCCGGCGCTTTCAAAAGCCAGCAAAGACAGATCACTACTTCGACAACTTCTTAATTCTTAACAGGAGTTGAGGCTCCCTTCGTCGTCTTCTTTAGGTGGTGGTAATTGGGCAAAATTTTCATCAAGAAATCCAGCTGCAGTGTCTGAGGCTGCGGCCGCTCTGTCTGCACCCTTCACAGGCAGTCTGCACTGTAGATCACCGAGTTCTCAGGAATGACTTCAAAAGGGTTTAGGTTGCAGCAAGCCCCAATGATGCAACCGCTGGTCAAGATGATGTTTCTGCCTACGTATGCTTTGGACTCAATGACATTATTATCTCCTATTTTCATGGCTTGGGAATGACAGCCAACTTCACACACGTTGTTGGTGCCAATAATCATAGGCTTGGGTTCTGGCTCTTCAGTGTCTGGGATGATATTATCTGGATGAGCTTTGATGATGAGGGCCTGCTCTTCTATCAGGTTACTTTCACTGATGATTATTGGCCCGGCTTCTGTAATAATTCGTGCTTTGGGGTGGATCACCATCCGAGGGCCTATGGTCACATCACCTCTGATTTCACTCTCTACACACACCACAGCTCCAGGGGCGATCTTCACACTCTTTTGAGTTTTCTCCCCCATCGTCAGGCCCGGCTCTCAGGAAGAGGCAAAATCAACCCTGCTTGCCTTGCTAGAGCGATCCAGAGGTGCATTCTGACAGGGGTGAAGTGACTATTGTCCTTGGGGTCCGAGTGAGGACGCTGGGCTTCTCCCTTGTGGCATCTTCCCAAAGTCTCTTATACCCTGAGCTATTAGCCACCACTATCCCTCTGTCCTACTAGCACAGGGTCCACCTGGAAGGGTTTTAAAGGTAGGCCTCCTTCAACTGGAAGCTTGCTGGGGTCTGAGTTATAAATACTTGCACACCAACGACAAGCTTGGTAGTTGTAGTAGTCACTGGGGTGGGAGGGGTCAAGTAGCCTGCAGCCTGGTGGCAAAACACATTCACTCATAGGACTGCCCTGGACTCTTGTCCCTGGTCTGTAGGTCTGGGCCATGGGAGAGAATGGATTTAAGTAACATTCAGGCTATAAAACTCAGCACCTAAGGCAGCACCACCAGCCAAAATGACAACAAAGACGTAATCCATCAACGTCCATAGTTCTGGGAAAGTCTCTAAATGTACTAATCTTGCTTTTTGGCTTTTATAGTTCTGCTTCTGGCTAACTGTTCTTGTTAACTGAAGTAAGTCCACCCAGAACAAGGTTTTTGTGCTTTACAGCTCACCCTGAGAAAGCCTCAGGGCTACACTGGGATCCTGAACATCCCGTGTAGTTGCCAGCTGGCTGACAAAGACTTTCTATTGGCTTAAACCCATGCTCGAGCAATCTTCTCTGGTGAATGCCCCACAACATTTCTGGAGGTCCCACTGAAATCCCAAGAAACCAGACCTTGAGACACTGAGTGTCTGAGAGCCCCTTGGAGTGAGGGAGAGTGCAGTGGTCAGGGGACTTCTAAGGGGTATGCAACCTGAGATAGTCCAGGTCCCCAGGGCTCCCTTTGATCATTCACTGCCTAATGCTTCAGAGGGGTCTGACACCCCCACACCAAATGGAAAAAGTTAGAAAGTCACCTGTGGAGGTAAATCTGGCTAAAGCACCTGTGTTTGGACAGATTGGAGAAGTGGGATGTAGCTACTGACCCAGTGTCCAGGAACTATGCGAGACATCACTGAATTCCCCTGTCCAGGTGTATGAATGTATGGTGGACACCCTTGGTTCTCCCCCATATCTCGTGTGTGCCCGTGTGTGTGCCTGTATGTGTGTGAGTGTGTGTGTGCGTACGCATGTGTATGTGTGTGTTTCTATGGGTTTCTGTCAGTTCTGTTTCCCTGTATTGACCAGTGTCTTTCTATAGTATGAGAACTCCCTGGCTTAAGACCTGTGCCCCCTCCTGTTGGGGACCCGAATACTTTTGTCTCTGCCAGCTTGCTAAGAGACCACACACACACACACACACACACACACACACACACACACACACACACAGATGCAAAACCCCTCCACCTATCTGTCCCACTCCAGGAGTGGGAAGCACTTGCTCGTTTTGTTGCTTGACTCGTGCTCAAGGTCAGGGTTGGTCCCTGTGTGGAGGGGTCAAGGCCTCTCATCCAGGGTCCCCTGCCATCTAAGCAGAATGCACACAGGAAGGAGAAATAGTTCCCATAGGTGAGCATTCCCTTCACTGAGAATGGGATAACGTTCCCCTGAGCCGGGACCGAAGGAAAGAGAAAGTTCTACTCTTTCATGATTTATGTCTCCTCTTCAATCAATGATCCCTAATTGGAAAACTCAAAACTCATCATTCTATGAAAGAAACTGCCCCTGGGCTGGGCAGGGGATCACTGCCAGACAATAGCCTGGACAGAACAGATTTTCCCTTGTGTCCAACACTGACCAAGGAGACTTTAAACAATTTTCACTGGGTCCCTTTTTAAAGGATTAAAAACAGCTGCTAAAATGATTTCCTTTGTCACCCAGTTGGCCCCAGATATTAGAAAAAAAGTTATAAAAGTTAAAGGTGGGGCTGGAGAGATGGCTCAGAGGATAAGAACACTGACTGCTCTTCCAGAGGTCCTGAGTTCAATTCCCAGCAACCACATGGTGGCTCACAGCCATCTGTAATGAGATCTGGTGCCCTCTTCGGGCCTGCAGTCATACATACTGTATACATAATAAATAAATAAATCTTTTAAAAAAAAGTTAAAGGTGTAGGTAGGTCCCAGTTGCTGGAGGTAACTCAAAGAGTGTTTAACAACAGAGAACTGCTTGGGACAAGACCTTTTGCATAAACTGAAAGCCACCATCACCTTCTCCGATGATGAGGTATGGTTAGACTTACAGATACCCAGCAAAATTTTAGTGTCTTATCCTCTGTCAGCAGAATATGTCCTAGCTGAAAGTTGTGCCTTCAATCAAAAGATACACTTGGACTGTCTCTCAGATTGACAAAAAAGATTCCTGGGGTATGGGCAGAAACCAACCCTCCAGGACTGGTCCAACACCAAGTTCCTATAACTGTTCAACTAGCCAGTTCAGCTGCCCTCATCCAGATTAAGCAACACCCAATGACTTAGAAAAATGAAAGGAGAAATTGCAGACAATATTTCCTGACTTGGATTGACAGGCATCCTGGTGCCCTGCGAGTCACCCTGGAATACACTTCTCCTGCCTGTGAGGAAACCTAGGACATCTGATTCTCATGAGTCTGGACCAAAAAGTTGCACTCATCAATCTCCCATTGGCAGAGGTGAGTTAACCCATCTTTGCTTTTAAGTAGACAAATGCAGAGGGAAGTTACAATGGGCAACTTACATGGACCAGGTTACTGCAAAGATTTAAAAATGTGCCAACCCTGTCTGATGACACAATAAGTGTTGACCTCCTGTCCTTCCTTCAGAGGTTTCCTCAGGAAAACAGATTATAAAAGGGTCACCAAGGGACTGCTGCCAGAGTTACAGTCCTCGGGCTACCGAGTGTCATCTAAGAAAGCCCTACTTTGTAGAGGCTACCTATCTTGGCTACCAGCTGAGGGGAGATAAAAAAAGAGCCAGCTTCAGAGTAGGGTTACTGCTGTCCTTCAGATCCCAACTCCAAAGACTAAAGGACAGGTCCCAGAGTTCCTAGGTGCAGCTAGGTATTGCTACCTTTGGATACCAGAATTTGTGGAAATAGCCAGGCCTCTATACACCAGCACAAAGCAGAGCACTGAGCCTCTAATCTGGACTGAAAATGAACAAAACAGGTGTTTGAGGCTTTAAAATCAGCCTTGACTTCAGCTACAGCCCTAGCACTTCCAGATGTCTCAAAACCTTTTCATCTATTTGTTTTATGAAACAAAAGACATTTAACCCAAACTTTGGGGCCATGGAAATGTCCTGTGATATACTTGTCCAAATGATCAGACCCTGCAGCCACAGGATTGCCCACCTGTCTAAGAGCTGTGGTGGCTACAGCTAGTCTAATGAAAACAGACAAACAAGTTAACTCTGGGTTAAGATTTTATATACATAGCACCCCATGATGTGTTTGAGGCCCTCCTTTGAGGAACATCAGACCACTTGTTGTCTAAGGACTATACGACCCAGTACGAGGCCCTACTTCTGGCTCATCCTTGAGTCCAGTTTGAGAAACCCACCACCATCAATCCTGCTACCTTCTTGCGTGATGAAGACCCATACGTGCTCATCTATAACTGTCACAAGAAAAAAGATGAAACTAGGTACATAGGAGCTGCAGTAGTTACTTTAACTGAAATAATTTAGGCCCAAGCCAGGTACTTCAGCCCAGGAGGACTGATTGATCTGACACATGCTCTCAGATAGGAAACAGCAAAGTCCACCACCACATACAAGGATAGTCGCTATGCTTTTACTACTGTGCACGTCCACAGTGTGATCAATAGAGAAAGAAGTTTTCTCACCACTGGGGAGAAGGACATTAAAACCAAAGCAAAATCTTGTTTCTCCTAGAGGCTATTTGGCTTCCCCTATAAATTGTTGTCCTCCACTGGAGGGCTGCTGACCTAACTGCCCAACAACAGCCCTAAGAGCAGTGGGGCCTATTGATACTCTGATGACCTACCCAGACCCAATGCTGCCTGAGACTCCATGGTAAAGAAGAACTGGACATTTCAAACCCACAGGTTGATGGAGGACATCAGAGGGAAAGATGATTCTCCCAGAAACAGCTGATAGGTCTCTGGGAACTGACCTTCACCAGGATACTCATCTGGGGTCCACAAAACTTTTTGACTTGCTCAGACCAAGGTATATTATACCTAGACTAGACAGCCTAATGGGGGATGTCTCAGCTAGATGCCAGGTTTGCACTCAAATGAATCCAAAACAAAGACCTTACCCAGCAAGGGGTCCTAGTAAGAGGTCAACACCCCAGTGAACTCTAGGAAAATTGGCTTCACCAAGATCCTGCCTATCAGGGGTGGATAAATGTACTTGCTAGTTTTTATATATACCTTTTCTGGGTGGGTAGGTGCATTTACCTGGACTGAAACTTCTCAAATAGTAGCTTAAAAGCTCCTCCAGGAACTGGTCCCCTAATGTGCCCACCCCCATAGCCAGAACCTCTCAATTAATAGCTAAAGCTTTAGGCACAGATTGAAAACTTCATTGTGCATATAGACCTCAGAGTTACGGGCAGGTAAAAAAAAATTAACAGGACATTAAAAGAAACTCTAATAAAACTCTCATTAGAGTCCAGTAAAGGTTGGATAGACTTCCTTTCTTTGCTTTGTTTCAAGGCTTGCTATACCCTATAGGTAGGAATTTACTCCCTATGAGATTATATTTGAAAGACCCCCCCACTGCTTTTCCAGCTCAGAGGCCACCTCCCTTCTCAAGTCACTACAGGCTCTCCAGTTCTCCATAAAGTGTATTTATCAGACATCTGAGAAGCCCAGGCAATATCCAAGTCTACCACCAGTTTCCACTTGTTCAAGTCCAGTGATATTGTCTGGGTCAAACAGATAGCCACAGGAGGCACTGGGACAAACTTGGAAGGGGCTCTACATGGTGATTCTCTCGACTCCTATGGCTGTGAAGGTATCTGTCATTACACCATGGATCCACCATACCCAGGTCAAGAAAGTAGAAGTCACAGATGTCCCTGACAAATGGACTGTCTCTGGGACTATGGACACATTTCACCAGCCTCCAGACCCTCTCACTCCCTGGCCAGAGCTTTAGCTCCTCTTGAGTCTTACATTTTGTCTTATGGATATGAGTATAGGGTTAGGGTCCAAACCCCACCACCCTTAGGCCTGACCCTGGGAACTGATGAAGATGAATACAGTGAAGGTATTAGCCAATGTGACTACAGACCAGTAACCTAGATTCATCTTGACCTTTGCTCACTGATGCCCACTTTAAATGTCTGATTGTACTGTTGGACCCCAAAGTTTAGGGTCTCAAGCGGGCACCCCAAGAACCCAGACTCCAGTCCAGTTGATGCAACAGCACGAGGATTTTATTGAAGCTTCTGTACAGAAGGGCTCCTCTGCTCCCAAGAGCAAGAGTCGCATCTTACTGCAGCCCCATAAGGGCTTTTAAAGGAAAAACCCACAAAACCCACAAGATTACAATTTCCATATAATGTCATTTCGATTGATTTATGTCTAGAGCCTAATTTCATAAAATCATTGTCTGGTTACAGAGTGATCACAGAGGGGGATACAGTTACATCAGTGTGTACATTTTTCTTGAAACCTCAAGGAGGGTATCAGGGCAGGAGTGGAGTTTACATATAGGTCATGGTGGTCCTTCCTGGAACATTTACAATTTTCCCAGTCACAGTTGAGCACATCTCTTAATAGAAATCTCTTTATATTGTTACATGGTTGCAGGGGAGATTGAGTAATGGCTGAGTCAGGTTGCCCTTGGAACTAGATTTTTAGTTTCTCATTTCCTGGTGCTTGAAGTTTCTCTTTTCCTGAGGCTTGGGGGTGTAAGCCTGAAGGGCTAGGGTCTTTCAGTACTGGAGAAAGGAAAGATGCAGGAGTTTATCTTTTGATATAGGAATACAGAGTTTACAAATCTGTGCATGACCTGTGGCTGGGCCCCCTAGGTGCCAGTAAGTTTCCATTGCAAAAATCGGGGTTATACAATAGAGGCTTCCTAAAAACACACAGATAAATATATAGAAACAAAGCCTCCTCCCAAGAAATGCACAATAGAAAAGTGTAATTCAATGGCCATAAAATGAAAAAATCTAAAAATTTCTTTAAAAAACTATTCTGGTCTTTGGGAAGCAGGGAAAATGTGGGGGAATCAGACTCTATGCCACAGGAAGGGACCCTAGGGATAGAGTTAACCATTCCCAGCCAGAAATCAGCCAAGATTGCTGATTATGCTTAGATTCTTAGCCCCTGGTCTAATCAGACTGTCAGCCCATTAACTGACAAAACTCATTGTGTATCAGGGCAGCCTAAATTAACATTAGAGGACTTACAAGGGACTGAAACTTGTCTACTATCCAAAACCTTTAACATAAGCACTTCACCTTCATCTGATGCTTGCTATTCTGCCTTGTGGGTTAACTCATCTGGACAACAGCAATATTACTGGGCACCTGAGACTACTTGGTGGCCATGTACTAATGGTTTGACTAATTGTGCCTCTTCTGATGCCTTACAAACTAAGTAGACAGGTTGATCAGGACCTAGAGATATTAAAATTTTTCAGTTTCTGAATTAAAACATCATTTAGTTTCCTTTACAGAAATGGTCTTACAAAATTGGAGAGGCTTAGGCTTACTTCTCATGGGATATAGGAAACTATATATGGCTTTGGGGAAAACCTCTTGTTTCTATGCTCATTGATCAGGAGTAAAAAGAAAGAAAGAAAGAAAGAAAGAAAGAAAGAAAGAAAGAAAGAAAGAAAGAAAGAAAGAAAGAAAGAAAGAAATCTTGTCACATTTGAAAACAAACCAAAACTCAAAAGAGAGAGACAAAGACATTATAGTGAGATAATTGGTACCAGTCTCTGTTCTCTTGGTCCCCCTTGCTAGCTATTATCAGCACTGCCTGGGCCTTTAGTTCTCATTCTGATTGGATTAACATTGGGGCCATACATCTTAAACTATATGGTCAATTATCTATCAGTTAAGTAAAATTAATATCCTTAACCAACTATACTTCTTTTTTTTTGTTGTTTTTTTTTTTTGTTTTTTCGAGACAGGGTTTCTCTGTGTAGCTTTGCGCCTTTCCTGGAACTCACTTGGTAGTCCAGGCTGGCCTCGAACTCACAGAGATCCGCCTGGCTCTGCCTCCCGAGTGCTGGGATTAAAGGCGTGTGCCACCACCGCCCGGCTTCCAACTATACTTCTTTAGAGCAGGATGAATCCACAATTTGACTCATTAACTAAGACCAGTGGGGAATGTAACAGGGTTCCAGACTTAGTAGGCCCCCAGACCTTAGCACAACTGACTCCATGATGGAAGTGCTATTCAGGCCATAAAACTCAGCATGTAGACAGTATCCCTTGTTAAAACAAAAACAAAGACCCAATCCATCAAAGTCCATAGTTCTAGGAAAGTCTCTAAATGTACTAACCTTGCTTTTTGAGTTCTGTAGTTCTGCTTCTGGCTAACTATTCTTGTTAATTGAAGTATGTCAACCCGGGACATGGTTTTGGGGCTTAAAAGCTTACCCTGAGAAAGGCTTGGGGCTATACTATGTTACTGAACACTAGTTAGTTGCCAGCTGGCTAATAAAGACTTTCTATTGTCTTAAACCCATGTCTGAGCAGTCTTCTCTGGTGAATATCCCACAATATAAAGACCTTTCTGAATAGGACTTGATTTGCCCAAAAATTAACCTGAGTAGGACTTCATAGAAGTATTTTAGCTTCTGGGCAGCTAAACAAATAGTCAACCAGGTGAAGAGGAAACCCAAATAATGTGAGAAATTTTCTGCCAGTTATTCTTTGTACAGAGGATTAATATTTAAAATATGTATTGAACTTTAAAAAAATAGCAAAAGACCCAAATGACACATTTAAAAATTGGGCCTATGAATTTGAAGAAGAGTGGGGAGTGGTGTATGGGAGAATTGTAAGAAGGAAAGGGAAGGAATAAATGTAATTATATTGTCATCTCAAAAATAAAAAAAACAGAGATCTCAAATGATGAAAAAATGTCCAAGAATAACTAAAAAATGTTCATTGTCCCCGGTAATTAGGAAGAAACAAACCAAAACAACTTTAAGATTTCATCTCTCTTAGCCCAATTAGAATGGCAGAGACCAACAAAACAATGGGGTACAGGAGAGATGTGGAGTAAAGTGAACCCTCCCTCACCGTTCTTGGGATTGCAAACCAGTGGATCCACTCTGGAAACCAGTGTGGAGAAGTCTCAAAAAGCTAAAAAGAAATCTATTAGATGATCCAGCTCTACCACTCCTTGGCATATGTTCAAAGGGCTCAACATCCTTATCCACAGATCCTTGCTTAGCCATGTTCATTGCTGCTCTATTTACAATGGCTAAGAAATGGAAACAACCTACATGTTCTACAAGTGACGAGTGGACAGTGGAAGTGTACATATGGAAATGTACACCATATACACTTGGTGATCATTTCAAAATAAAGTCCAACTTTTGGTTTGGCAATGCAATTGTTTTTCAGTATGCTTTGATAGCATTACCTCAAAATCTGCAATTAAAACAATAAACATAATAAACCACATGGACTTCAAGACAAAAATTACATGATCATCCCAATAGATGCAAAAAGTCTTTGACAAAATCTAACATACCTTCATGGTAAAATTTCTCAGGAATGTAGGACTAGAGGGATCATACCAGAATATAATAAAAGTCGTATACAAGGAACCCATAGCTGAATCCTAAATGGAGAAAAATGAGGAACAATCCCATTTAAGTCAATAATGAGACATAGATGTCCAATATCCCCACTTCTTTTTAGTCCTATGCCCAGAAGCCTGGTATGGGGACAAGGGCATATCAAAAGAAGAACATTCCATAATTCCTGCCACCGTGTCTGCCATGTTCTGGTATTGGGCTCCCAAATTGTCCATCTCCTACACATAGCCAGGCATCCATTGAGAGCTATTTTTGACAAAGTCTGACAAAATTTCTCTCCTCTCCCAGCAAACTACCCCACTGCAATCAGCAAGAAGACTCAGGATACTTACCTCACTTTCCTTTCTTCAAAGTCCCCAAGCCATTGTCAGACTTGTGCCTTTCTGTGTCTTCTGCAAACATCCACCTACCTGTGGTCAGAACTAGGCACACATGATGCAACTCAGAGCTCTCTGAAGTGAATAAAGTGGACTGATGGGCACTTACACACAAGGCAAAAAACACGGTTCTCACCTCTCACACCAGGATGATTGAAGCACACCCCCACCTCTGTAGGTCCTTTCCTTACCAATAACCGGGCATCCTCACAGGAAACTTCATTCATTCTCTCCAGGGTCCATGGATCAGTGACAAGAGTCCATAGTGCAGATATATGTGAGAATGTGTTTTGCCACCAGGCCACATACAAACATATTGACAAGCTAAAAACAACTACCACATGGACACCAACAAACATACAAATACATAATATACAGAGATTCTCTTTGTCTCTCACTCTCCTACCACTCTCTTATCCTTCCCCCTGTTTATCTCCACCTCTACCTATAACTTTGTCTCTATCTCCACTCTTCCATATCTATGGTCCTAGCCACTACATCCAGGGAAGAAGTGCCAGTCTGATTAGCAGGGGATTCAATATGTTCACTTGGGCAAAGCTTTCTTGGCACACAGCAAGCCTTGTTCCCTTGAGCATCCAGACTCCAGAGTTACACCCCTACATTGCCCAGCATTTTGGTGCTGGGCCCTAGAAAAAGATCACCTTCTCTGCCTCTTGGGGACAGAACCATCATTTCATTCTAACTGTCTCTCTAGACAAATGGTTCTGGAGACATCCACTCTGGTGCTGGAAACAGACCTGCCTGCAGTCTGGCCTGTACTGAGTCTACAGAGGTGCCATACTGGAAACTCTTCAGAGTGCTAGTGTGCAGTTGGCCGGCTCAGCTAAGCCACACACCTCAGGACAAGAAGACATTGTGCCCACCTTGACTCCTTCAGAGGGATTGGGCCCTACATGGCTTACCCTACCAAACAACATGTCCTTCCCAGTGTCGACTCTGAGCTGTCTACCCTAAATGCTACACTCTGTGCCCTCAATGACCTTGCTTCTCGGCTCTCTGAGACCTAACTTCCTGTAGAGCTGACATACAGATTATACTAGACTCACATGCACTGTGCAAAAACCTGCACATATGCATAAAAATGAACACAGGCACACAAACACATACAAAACCACATGTCATTCAGGACCACAGGTGGAAGAACTGCAGAAACAAAATCATAGATGTGAGAATAAGGTCCTGAACCCTGCCCCCTCACTCACCTGCCAGGACATTCTTACTGATCAGAGATTTAGGAGCTTTCTACTTGACCCCCCAGGGTAACCAGTACAGCTGTCAGGGCCTGCCATGGCTGTGCAATCATTTGGGACTCAGGTCACCAGCAAGCTTCCAGTTGAAAGTAACCTACCTTCAAAATCATCCAAGGGTGACCCTGTGTTAGTTGGACAGAGCGTTGGTGGAAGCTGAGACCACAAGGCATAAGAGAAGTTGGGCAGATGCCACAAGAGAATAGAGCAGCCTTCTCACTCAGACTCTGGGGACACTAGTCCCTTTACCCCTGTTAGAATGCAGCTCTGGCTTGGACAGGGCATAGCACAGAGAGATGTATTCACTTTCAAGGCCTCTAATTTTTCTAGTCTGAGCAGGGGGTGTGATAGGAGATGAGAAGAGTTGCCAATACCTTTGATTCTTCTTCCCATGGACCCAGGCCAGAGCCTCCAGGTACCCAGCCATCTTGGTTCAGGAGCACATCCTCCACACTGGGTACTACCAGGGGGCAGCATTCATCCACAACCTCTGCTGAAAAGGCAGGATGCCCAGGAACCCTATGTGGGGACAAGGACACATCAAAAGAAGAAATATTCCATTCTAACTGCCCCCTTGGCTACCAGTTCCCTGGGCCTGGGGGCCCCACCCTAATCATCTCCTAGGCATCGCCAGGTAACCATTTTGGGCTACTTCCAGCTCTGTCACAATTTTTCTCCTCTGCACAGCCCTCCACATCCGCCTCCGCCCTATCCCAACAACTAGGCACCGCTCAGGAAACTTTGCTCTCTTTTCTTTCTCCAAAGTTCTCAAGTCCCTCTCAGACTTGTACCTTTCTGTGTCCTCTGCAGACACCCACCTACCTGTGCTTGGAGGTAGGCACACATGCAAAGATGGAGAGTAAGAGGTGGGAAGGAAGAAGATAAAAGCCAAGAAGGAAAGATAAAAGAGCGATTTGTGTGGTAGATCTGTATGCCCCAAACACCACAGGCAGATTCCAGGATATCCCGCGCAAGGTGTGACCCCTTCAAATTAGCTGAGAGTGGGGCAGGGTAGCCCAGAAAGGAGATAAAGACACTGTGCACTGGTGCACAGTACTGCTATGTGCAAGGAAGCCAGGATGGGCTCCCAGGAAATTTCACCACATCCCTTAATGTCAGATGCATTCTCCTGGGCAGTGAACATCTGGTTTCCCTGCCACATATGACTGCTTAGGTGTATATGCTTTCTGTATCTCCCAGGCCTTGAACTCTGGAGCCCTGCCTGCCTTGGGAGCCTGCACTGGTCCAAACTGCCACATATCAATCTGCTGTGGGATAATACTCTTGCACACTGTAAAGACTTGTCATTCAAATTGGTTTAATAAAATGCTGATTGGCCAGTAGCCAGGTAGGAAGTACAGGTTGAGTGACCAGACTAGGAGCAGTCTAGGAAGAGGAAGGGCAGAGTCAAGGAGTCACCAGCCAGATGCAGAGGAAGCAAGATGAGAATGTCACACTGAGAAAAGATTCCAGGTCACATGGCTAAACACAGATAAGAATTATGTGCTAATTTAAATGTAAGAGCTAGTTAGTAATAAGCCTGAGCTACTGGCTGAGCATTTATAAGTAATGTTAAGCCTCTGAGTCAATACTTAAGCAGCTGCCAGTTATTTGGGAACAGGCAGGTGGAAGAGAAACTTCTGCCTACATGAACCTGTATCTTGGGTCTCCCAAGGACTCCTAAGTTTGCAGGAGCTCCCTATCCTTTTCTGCTGGGACCCAAGTAACCCCTGTTCCAAAACCCAAGCAAGAAAACCACAGGGAAATATTTTGGACATCAATAAGACAGTTCTGCTTCAGGGCAGTAACACACTGAGAAAGCCAAAGTACCTTTAACCCAAGTTCACTCCAGTGGTGATGAATTTTTTATGAAAATATCTTTTACATTTTAAAAGACTGAAATTTTTTGCTTAATTTCACAGCCAGGGTTAATAATATACTTTGAGATCACTTCAGACTTAAGACTGATAGCCTACTGTACTCATACTTTTTGTTTAATCTGCCTTTGAAAGAGCAAAGCAACAACCAACCTTACTAGCCTTGAGTTTCCCAAGTAACCATCATAATCTGATCTAATGCATAGCTGTTATTGTAAGGTATGTTCTCTTCCATGCTCCTGACTCAGAGTGTACTGGCATGTGTGTTTTGATATGTGTTATGATAATCATATTCTGAAAACAATAAGTATGACAAAAGCTGTCTTATAAAATAAATATCCACTATAAATGTTGGATACAACATACAGATACTTGTTGACAAGCAATGGTGCTTGGAATATTGTTTCTTATCTTGATTAGTTGGGGTCAGTTGGAGTCAGCGACTTATTCCTTTGTAAAACTCGGTTACATATTTCTTTAAAGTGTCCCTAATTTCTTCCCCATATGATGTTTTCTGTGTTATTCAATGAGAGAGAGAGAGAGAGAGAGAGAGAGAGAGAGAGAGAGAGAGAGAGAGAGAGAGAGAGAGAGAGAGGCTATTTCTTAGGGACAGACACACAGGTACACACAAAGACAGATACAGAGTCAGAGAAAAACAGATTCTCAAGTCTGCATTCAGGCCTGTCAAGATCCATATTCATGCACCAGACCAACAGAAACAATGGAAGTCATGGGGAGGGAGAAGTAAAGAATTCAAATAGGGGCTCATTCTTGTTTAAACTACCCCAGGAGAAAACGTTTAAATTTATTTTCCTTAATATGATGTTGACAGATTTTGGGTACTCTGAGATTGTTACTACATTCAAACAAATGCATTTTGTGTGTTCCGGAGGGGGGGGAATTTTGGCTAACAGGTGTATTGTTCAGCACTCACAGAAGGTAAATCTGTTGATCATAACTTGGGGAAGTATTTTACATTGAAAGTGACGTATCAGTGCTTGATACTGAGAAGTAGGTACTGAAAAAGCACACCTTTATCACCTGGATATAAAGGAATAGTACTGCAATCCTTTAAATCAATAACTATGTGGTAGTTTTGAGTGACCATGGTAGGAGACAGAACTCCAGGCTGAAGAGCATCAAAAAGATGCATATGAATGTTGATCACATGGAGGTTATGTAAAAGCTCCCATTTACCAGAATTTTGGAAATACAGAAGATAGGTGTATTCCAGGTGCCAAAGCATGGCTCTATATCATCTTCCTGAAGTTGTGCTTAGATTAGCTGATATAAATGTTTAATGTTTACTGTCTCCCTTAATTGATCACTGATCCACTCAAACAAGGGACCTTTCTATCCAAGAAAATCAGCTAGGTGTTTTTCAGTAGCTCCTAGGAAAAAATCATATTCAGGTATAGCTATCTCACAACTCCATTGAGACAGGAGGCTTCTACCCCAAAGAGAGAAAGGTAAGGGTGAAATATAGAGTTGAAAAATGGCAGTGTTGATTTGAAAAATGGCAGACAGACAAACAAAATTGCACATCAACAAAATCAGAGTCTCTGCAATGGCAGATAACTACTAGGTTTTGTTTGTTTGCTTTTCTTTTCATTGTCTTTGAGACAGGGTTTTATGAGAGCCAAATTAATGTTTTAAGTTTTAATTACTGGGCCTAAGTGATCCATAAAATAAAAAAGGTTCCTGTACTTTGTAGGGGATTACTTTTGCCACTAAGCCTTTGAATGTCTAAAATTGGAGAGTGGTTGTGCCAATTAGAAGGCAGCATTTGGCTATAATAGAAACATCAGCTACTATATGTATAATGCTTATGAGAATCTGGCTGATGGAAACTGTAATATAACATTTATTAAGAGACATCAACTGTGTCCAATATATGTCTGTGGAATCAACTTGTTGATTTTGATATCCCAAATCAAATGATATATAGGCTCATGTAAGGAATAATAATCAATTCTGCCAACTGACTTAGTTGGAATTTCTTGGAACATCTAGGAATAAGCTGTAATATGATTTTGACCAGTTATAATGAAAATTAATATCATCTATGCAAACAAAGTCTACTTTAATTGCCCAAGTTGATTTTTCTGAATATCAAGGGAAAAGTTCATTGGAAGGAGTCACCTTAGATTTGTGGGGAGCCTCAACCACTTCTATTATGTTAATACTATAATGATATTTATAGATAAGCCTAATCATGAGTTTCCTTTAGTGGTAGTAATGAATTCTCTTACTGTTTTAGGGTTAGGGATGGAGTTGGGTGGCATGATGCTTTTTCTACAGGATACTGAGTCTGCTACTTTAGCAACATGTGCCTCTCCTGCTGAGTCAACCCTAGGGCCATAGAACTGGGATTCTAAACTGGGAATATAAGAGGCATTTTCATGACAATGTGTTGCCACACACTACCTGGTCCTTCCACTTAGCAAAACACTCCAAACCATTACCTGCCACCAGACTCACTGTTGGGTGCTCCAGTATCTTTGCCACTTCTGGCTAGATATGGGCCTCTCAGAATGAATCAGGTGACTTGTAGTAGGACAGGCCCATAGGGTCGAGGAAATTGGCTCAAAACAGTTGTGAAAGTATGCACATAATGTATTTCCTTATGAGCCAAACTGGAGTCTTCCTGAGGGCCTAGCAACAGGTGCTGTCAGAGATCCTGATGCTGCAATGTCTGCCTGAGTTTAGTAGAATATTTTAAGATGTGTTACTTTTGTTTATGTTGCATTTGTTTAACTCTGTGAAGCTGTGTTACTGTGCCTGTCTAAAACACCTGGTGGTCTAATAAAAAAACTGGCCAAAAGCAAGGCAGGAGAAAGGATAGACAGGGCTGGCATTCAGAAAGAATATATAGAGGGAGAAATCTGGAAAGGGATCAAGAAGGAGCCAGAGAAGGAGGAGGACTCCAGGGGCCGGCCAGCCAGCTACACAGAAAGCCAAAGAGAAAGAATAAGATTTACAGAAGTAAGAAAATGGGAAAAGCCCAGAGGCAAAAGGTAGATGAGATAATTTAAGTTGAGGAAAGCTGGCAAGAAACTAAGCCAAGCTAAGGCCAGGCATTCATAATTAAGAATAAGCCTCTGTGTCTGATCCATTTGGGAGCTGGGTGGTAGGAACCCCCCAAAAGAGTAAAAACTTCCAAAAGTGTAAAAACAACAGCAACACCTGAGGGCCTAGCAATAGGCATTGTCAGAGTTCCAGATCATGCCTAGCTAATAAGGGGTGACCATGCAATGTCACCAGATTGGGACACAGCCTTGGGTGCTTAGAGGAGGGTATATAAGGCCTTCCCCGTTATTGAATAAATGAGTCTGCTGTTTGCTTTCACCAGACTACTGGTGTCTGTTTCGTTGACACTGTGCCTTCTCACCCCCTCCCTTGAGGGAACCCTTAGGACCAAGCAACAGTGACTCAGCCTGGGAGACAAAGCCCCCATAGGGTCCCCATTTCCACTGTACTCTAACATTCCACTAGTGAGAATGATGGTTCCTCAAGGGACAGGAAACATGTATATAAGTATCCTAAAGGAACCCCAACCCTTTCTGGATGAGATATCAGAAGCCTCAGATACAAAAGCATGGATACTGGACCCAGGGGATGAACCCAGGTCCTCTCACTGAGCATTGGAAACACTATGACATGGGCATTGGTGCAGGATCCTCAGCTGTCATTTTGACTCCTAGAATGCAGGGTGATGATGCACAGAGTGACCAGGCCTGCCCAGGGTGTGTTAACACAGTGGATCCATACCACACCCAAGTCTCTAGAGACCATAGAACATAAAAAATTGAGTAGTTAACATGGGGAGACAAGCATCTACCTCAACTGGGTACTAGGACCCCATATGGCTTCAAACCTAGCTAGGGGGTGGAGAGATGGCTCAGCAGATAAGAGCACTGACTACTCTTCCAGAGGACCTGGGTTCAATTCCCAGCACCCACCTGGGGCTCACAACTGTCTGTAACTTCAGTTAAGGGACATGACACCATCACAGGGACATATGTACAAGGAAAACACTAATGCACTAAAAATAAAAATAAATTATTAAAAAAAAACTAACTAGGAGAGGATATATTTCATCCTATACTGGGAATTGGGAAATTATGTAATTATAACCTCAAAAATAAAAGAAATAATAATATTGGACAACCAATATGTACATTCTTCCCTGTGGAAGACATTACTCCCACTCTCAACATTCCATAGTTGCCTGTACTTTTTTGTGTAGGACTGAGGCCTCATGGAATTTCTCTGTTCACTTTGGCATGCCTATTGTTGTGCTTGTTCAGCTCATGTTTAAACTACCATATTGGTGAAACCTGATCAGTGTAAAGAGAGCAAAGAGGGATATATAGGAGGGTTTGGAGGGAGAAACAAGGTAATTAATTGTAATCTCAAAAATGGAAAGAAATAATATTAAAAAATAAGCTTTGGATAGAAAGTCTGTGTGCTATCAATCCCATGGGCAGAGGCCCAAATATTCAGGACAGGTTGTAGCTTTGTTTGAGTGAGGAGCCCAGAAAGCAGCTAGGGATCCTGTTTGGGTGCTGTGTACACTTGGACACTCTCTGTTTTCTGCAAGAAAGACAGAAAGGGAGCCCAGGCAAGTGGCCCACATCCCTGAGGCCTATATGTAGATTGCTAGGCAGCTACTGTTTTCCATCCCTGTCAGACATGGCTGCCAATAGAACCTGGAGACTGTTTCCTGTGTCTACTAGGCCAAGCTATCTGGAGCCCTGTCTGCTTTGGGAGCCTTCACTGTCTCAAGCTGCCGGAGTCACCAGGACCCTGTGTAAGGATTTGGTCCTTAATTACGTCCTTAATTACATCATCAGCCTTTGCCAGCTTGCCAGCCTAAAAAGCGGGTGGGCCCTCTGTGGGCTCTCTGTCCCCCTCCTTCCTGCTCCTTCCCCTGTCGGCCCCTCCCCCTGTGTCTCTCTCTGTCTCTCTTTCTGTCTCTCTCTCTCTGTCTCTTTCTGTCCCTCTCTCTATCTCTTTCTGTCTCCCCCCCCCCCAATAAAGCTCTGAAAAGGTAACCATGGCTGTGATTCTTTTAATCAGCACACTCCTCTACCAGCATGGCCGCTGCGGGCGGCGACCAGCCACGAGGGGCAGTGCCGTGGCATAACCAACATTGGTGCCATTCAGACTCGGCTACACCACCGAACACCGAGGACCTGCTGACTGCTGCTGCTTGCTGCCTCTTCCCCCATCCAGCGAGACAGCGAGTGTGCGTGTGTCCCTCGCCACCTCCGCTGGATCCCCACACTGCTACCGCCATGATTCTTCACCACAGTAAGTCCGCTGTTCTCGTGGCTGTAGTCTGAGCTATATTCTTTGCGACGGACACCCCAGGGGGTTATCCTCGGGCTGTACTAGCAATGGCACATTTTTGTTTCTGACAAGAAAGAAAATGCTGTCTTGGTCTACTGGGTGGACCAACTGCAGTACAGCCTCAGCCCTCACGAGATCCCTTGACGAAGAGGACTCATGACCTGAGCTGGTTCATGGATCTCTCTCCACTCTTTGAGGACGCCCAAGATTGTAGTCTGATCCCGGTTTGTTATTTCAATTTTTTTATTTTTTCTATCGGCTACAGTCATGGGACAAAGGGGCGGATACATTGGCAGATAGGGGCGGACACCGGTAAACCTGGCCACATAACAGAGTCGCAGGAATTTCTGCCAGAGAATGGGCAAATAAGAGTCACTTTATCTCCAATCTTTCTGCTAAAGTTCTGAAACCCTTCTCCTTCCCCACTTCTGCGTCTCCACATGGAACCTTTTCTGTCTGACTTCCACCGGGGGTGGGTGGGCTCCAGTGGGCGGGCTTGGGTGGCTTCTACAACTCCTAACTCACCTTAACTCCACCCACTCATTCTCAAACTGCCTTGAGAAGCACAGACAGGTCTGGTAGCGGCTAAGATCCATACAAATAAGTTTACAGTAGTCAGGATGGCTCAGCCAAAAAATTCAGCTTATAGCCTCAGACAAGTCTTCTGGGAAGTATTGGTTTATAGTCTGCCTACTGGCAGATCTTCCAAAAGCTGTCCTTAAGCCATCAATCAGCAGGGAAAAAAAAATTCAGGACATGGAGTAAAATCTGTCTCTTGTTCCTCAGACCTCCCAGACTAAAACTTAAGCATCTGGAGAGCAAGGCTCCTGACCCCACAGGCAAAAGAGTCACCTGTGGCATTTAAGGTGTGTCAGGAAAGAGATAAAATTCCGAAAACAAAATTGCCAAGTGCTGGCACTCGCTGACTCCCAAAAGCTGTTGGGTCCCTGTTTTAAGTGAGGAAAAGGCCACGGGCTAGTGAATGCCCTGCCAGGCCATCAAAAGCCTTGTTAAAAGTGCTGCCTAGAAAGACAGAGAGTCAGCTGACTGCCCCCAGGTACCAAGATGCATGGGTACATCAAGCTAAGACCTCCAGCAGACCTAGGCTTTGCTACAGACATGGCAGGGAACCCAGAACGCAGCAGGGAAGCGATCCGATTCTTTCCTTCTGGACACCAGAGCCACTGAGTCAGTCCTGGGAGTTTGGGGATGCCACCTGTCCTTTATTGTCGGGTACAGAGGACAGCCTTACCACCTCACCAGATTTAATTGCACTTTCAGAGTTACTTAATGAAAAAAAATTTCCACCTAAAATAAGAGCTCATTGCTTTACTCCAGATCCACTGCCTGTGTTTCTCACGTACATACAGACAGGGCCCTGATCTTTGCCTTGTCCTTAATTCCAAAAAAAAAAAAAATTCTCATGTACCACAAGCTTTTCTCTTCCCAGTTCCCTGTTCTAATTCACTGTTCAGCTAATGGTACAGGACCACCACAGAACCGGAGTCCAGAGATCATCAAATAAGAAACTGTAACAGCTAA
The DNA here is from genome assembly GCF_007827085.1 of Peromyscus californicus insignis. Classification (NCBI taxonomy): domain Eukaryota; kingdom Metazoa; phylum Chordata; class Mammalia; order Rodentia; family Cricetidae; genus Peromyscus; species Peromyscus californicus. The sequence continues at coordinate 97,396,709 of NW_026294391.1, forward strand.
AAGGTATTTATACCCCCAGACCCAAAAGCATCTGGGCGCTACAAAAAGACTTTAATGTAAATGTCTATTACTATGAGATGCTTTTAACAATTGATCACCTGTCTCCTAGATGCTGAACCAGTAAAGGAAACAGATGCTTTAAAATAATCTGTCTCTGCACTGCATGTAAGTGATGTACAGACAGGCAGGCAAAACCCACACACATGAAATTGAAAATAATTCTGAGGTTGAGTTTATTATGTAGCTATCCTGTTATGCTGCTTTTTTCTACTGTCTATGTAGACCATGTTAAGCTCCAAGTCAAAGATCTTCCTCCCTCTCCAGTACTGAGATCAAAGGTTTGTTTGTGTGTGTCACCACAGCAAGCATGAAAATAAATCTTAAAAACAAAACAAAACAAAAATCTGTCTCTGATAAAGCTTAACATGTTTCAAAATCCATAGGGACAGGCCAGATCTACCTCAGATAAATGTCAACATAAAATAATGATTCTTTTATCTCTCTAAGTTTTTTTCTGTGTCACCAGCATCTTATCAAACAGAAAGTTCCCAGCCACAGCCAAGAGGGATACATGTCTCCAGAGCAAACGGATGACAGACAGCATCCTACAATGCCTGTCTGCCTCAGAAGACTCCACTTCTCCATTCCCCCCAGAGTCAACCAACATCCAAAAGTCAGCTGGAAGCAGTTTTTGAGAGAAACGACGCCCCTAGTCCCATCTACCTGCTTTTTTTTTATAATAAGGGAAAGTCTGGCATGTAAGGATTTGGTCCTTAATTACGTCCTTAATTACGTCATCAGCCTTTGCCAGCTTGCCAGCCTAAAAAGCGGGTGGGCCCTCTGTGGGCTCTCTTTCCCCTCTCCTTCCTGCTCCTTCCCCCATCGGCCCCTCCCCCCGTGTCTCTCTCTGTCTCTCTCTTTCTCTGTCTCTCTCTCTTTCTGTCTCTCTCTGTCTCTTTCTGTCTCTCTCTCCCCCCCAATAAAACTCTAAAAAGGTAACCATGGTTATGATTCTTTTAATCAGCATGCTCCTCCGCCGGTATGGCCACTGCGGGCGGTAGCCACGAGGGGCAGCACCTCGGCATAACCAACACCCTGGACTTCCAAGACTGAAGGAATCCTTTGCCCTGTCTCAGAAGAAACTGACTCCAATGTTCTCAAGCCATGCCAAGAAAAGCAAAGCGAAGTATTAGGGGCATCGGCAAGATAATTCTGCTTCAGGGTAGTATTACCAAGAATGCCAAGCCACCCTTTACCTAGGTCCACACCCTGGGCCCTCTGCTGATTAAATCATGCCATTAGTTGTCTGCCACCAGGCATCCAGGTGGCAACCCACTATCTTAGGCACTTCTGGCCAGAGGTGGGTCTCCCAGTGTGAGTCAGGGGAATGACTGTGGGGTCAAAGACCACACAGGGTTTTCATTGCCACTGGACTGAAACACTCCACTCCCATCATGGCATAGAGATTATACATATAGAAAACAAAAGGAACCCCATTCCTAGCATAAAGAGAGGTCAGAAGCCTTAGAAACCAAGCCATGGATACTGGGCCCAAGTCCTCTTACTATGCAACAGCAATATCCTGACTTGGACATTGGTATAGCACCCTCAGCTGCCATCTAGACTGCAGGGTCAAAACAGGCCTTGTCCAGTTCCTGGTGCTATGGAGCTATGTTATAACCAAGCTTTAGAGACCATTGTGCATAGAAGAAAGTGGGAAGCTGCCACTGCAGAGACAAGTATCTGTATTAGCCAGGGTTTAGGCCAAGAAATGGCTTCAAAACTTGCTGAAGGCAGGTCCCCAGGATACACAGGGTAAAGGCCTGTGCAGAAGCCTCAGAAACAAAACCGTAGACACTGGGACCAGAGGCATAGCCCAAGTCTTTTCTTAGGCAAGGGCTACATCCTGACTTGGACATTGGCCCAGGACCCTCAGCTATCTAATCTTGACCCCAAGGTATAAGGTAAGCCCCAAGGCAGTCAGTCTTATCATCACTGTGCTGACACTGTGGGCCCACTACACAGCCAAGCTCTTAGAGACCACGGGGCAATGAAGAAGCCAGGCATGTGTCACAGCAGAGATAGACACCTGCAACATTCAAAACCTTGGCTGAGAAATTGCTTCAAACCTTGTTGAAAGCAGGTCCCCCTGTGGATGCAGGGAAAAAGTACAGCCTGATATGTATAACTCTGAGGCCTTGAGCTTCTTAGTCTGTGGCAAGCCACAAGAATATATTATAGAGATTCAGCTGTGTATTAAAGCTATACTTTGACTGGCCAAGGGTCTGTCAAAAGGCAAGCCATTTATTATGAATATTTAGTGCTATCCAGCTCTTAATATTTCAACTGTCTTCTACTATGAAATTCTTGTGTGCCCAAATATTTCCAGACCTGCTGAACTTCTAGATAACTAACTCCCCCACTGAGCCTAGGAGACAAGCAGGCTGGAGATGCAAAGCTTTGCTTCTTGTGCAAATGAAGCTCAGACCATGCCCCTGACTCAGAGCCTAGTGGCTCTCCAGAGCAACTGACTGAGAACAAAGGAGGTTTTTACATATCAAGGTGGAAGGTAGAACAAGAGAACCAAGTAAAGAGGGAAAGAAAGAGCAGGCATTTTCTGTAGAGCAGATAGAAAGGCTTGGCCAGAGAGAAGAGAGGAAGACAGAGGTTTTTCAGTGCCAGGAGTAGAGAGTAGCAGAGATGGAGAATGAGGATACAGAGGATGAAGTTGGGGCTGGAAGCATAAGAGCTTAGTCATTAGCAGGACTATGAGAAGAAATTGGATAGAACTGAAGCTATGTAGACAGGATTTCAGACCAGAGAAATAAAGTAGACAGATGAAGAACTTGGTATGTCTAGAGTTATTCCTGCCCTGAATGTCTGGCAGAGCTATAGCTGTATTGATAAAATTTTGTCTTAGAGGAATAAAGTTAACAGACATAAAAGCATAGTGTATGTAGATTTTTTTCCCTCAGATATCCCACACTGGACCTAGCGAAATCCCCAGGACCCCTGGGTGGGTATTCCTTATTAGCCCAGTGTCGAGATTCTCAGGAGAGAGGATGTTCACCATTAAAATGGTGCTCATCTTGTCCCCAGACCACAGCCTGTGCCATCAGGTATTCTGGCCATGGGTTAGCCTGCCAGCTGAAAGCCACCTTCTACAGCTTGAGTCATGGATTGGCTGGGAGGATCACCAATGAATGAATATATGCTAAAATGACAGGATGTACAGGATCCTGATCTTGAGAGAGTAATATGTCCAAACAAAAACACTGCATCTCAGCTCCTCCCTGCCTGTTGGGACCTGGATAGGGCCCCTAAGAATCTCCTTGGTCACTTATTATAATTTTATTTTCTTCCTCTAAGGGACCTCATGTCCCTCTGTGAGTTGTAACTTTCTTTTTCTTCTGTTACACAGCTACACACAACTACAGTTGCTGCCCAACCCACATGCGGCACAGGAAGTACAGGCTTGGATTTCCTGTGACAGCCATGTTTTTCAGGGTGGGAAGAGACCACTGCTCTGGAGCAGATATGTAAGCAACCTGCTTGTGACTCCTTCATACCCTTCTATCACCATCATGGATTCAAGACAGTCCAAGCAGCTATGGGCAAAACAGTGTCCCTGGCTTCATGAATCTTTTAAACCCAGATTTGTATCTACCCCACACTTCCTGGAATCAGAAACAGCCTTTGGGATTCTGACTTCCATTCATGGACTTGGGGATCTCCAGAAATTCCACAAAGAGTTTACATATTTGTCAGTCCTTCTTTCTTTATTCCCTTTGTTATCACTCAATCCAGCCTCCCTACATCCCTTCCTTCTTAGCTATTCTCATCTTTCACTCCTTCTCTCCAGTCCATGCTCACATCCCCATTCTGTTCTCTCTCCTTCATTTTCTGTGCTTCCAGTAAACTAGTGGTATGAGGGCTGGAGAGATGGCTCAGAGGTTAAGAGCACCGGCTGCTCTTCCAGAGGTCCTGAGTTCAATTCCCAGCAACCACATGGTGGCTCACAACCATCTGTAATGATATTTGGTGCTCTCTTCTGGCAGAAACATATGCATGCAGATAGAGCACACACTCATACATAAAATAAATACATCTTTAAACTAGTGGTATGAAAGACATGTTAGTGTGTGAGTATGTGTGAGTGTGAGTGTGAGTGTGTGTGTGTGTGTGTGTGTGTGTGTGTGTGTAAAACACTGCATTTCTTCTCCTGATGCCTACACTGACTTTGTCCTTCTCCATGTATTCAGATCCTGAGGAGAAAACAAGATGAAGTTGTGGATATTTTTTTTTTAAGTTTGTCCCAAATGTAACACCAAGGGACTGCCTGAGGAAAGGGTGCTGGTGTGCTGGTGTGGTACTGTCAATCCAAAAAAACTGGGTTCTCTGTTATGTGTCCTGGTGCCCTTGAGTCTATGTAAATACCATCAGACAGCTTTCCTTTGTGTGAATGGAGGGATACAGACATCTGTACATTGCTGCATGTACATGATAAAGAAAGGTCCATGTACAATATGGACTCTGTCCTTTGGAGAAAGGGAATAGTCTCAAATGTCTTGACTGGCAGTGGCAATGTGGAGTAGAGAAAACTATTGATTACAGACAATGAGATCATAATGTTTTCTGGGAAGGCCACAATAGATGGTTTGGAGCCACAGCCCAGGACCTGACAGGCTGGTAGCAGTTTGGATATACCAACAGTTCTTCTTTGACATTTTCTTGTCCCCAATAAGTGTCCTTGGAAACCAAATCTTTCACTGGAGGCTGAGGTGCCTCAATACATAAGCTCATGTCAGCTTGGAAGGTAGCTGACAGATACACTTGAATGCCCAGACAGGGTCCTAGAATGCACAGGTTGGGGGCTCAGGGAAGAAAACCAAAGGGTTTTGTTGACATTTGTCCTTTCCACTCTTGACTCCCACCCATGGCTTGAGGAATTGGGGCTCTCAAAATAGAAACAATCCCTGTGCATTCTGTCCTCTTTTCAAGCCATGGGTCCCTTATGCCTGGTATGAATCCATGCCTAGTCCTAGGCCCTGTGTGGACAGTGGTTGTCTTTCTTGTGTTAACTCCTCACCTTCTTCTCTGTCTTACGCACTTTCCCTGTATGGAGCAACCTGTGTGAGGGTTGGAAAGAAGAGTCCAGCTAACCTTGAATGTGTCATGGTTTTCTAGTACGTGTACAACCGTGGAAGGCTTGAACAAATATGGGTTACCATTGACCCCCAGAATCAGGATAGTAGTTGAGGCTCCTGCATACACGTGACAGTGAGTATTCCTCCTGGGCTGTGGGGAATGCAGGCTGTGATACACCCTGTATTGAGCATTCTGTGTGAGGGTTGGAAGGAGGGTTCAGCTAACCTTGAATGTGAAGCTTAGTTGTGTCATGGTTATCCAGTATCTGCACGACCATAGAAGGCCTGGACACATATGGTTACCCTTGATCCCCAGAGTCAGGATAGTAGCAGAGACTCCTGCATAACTGTGACCAAGTGTTCCTCCTGGGCTATGGGAAATGCAGGTTGTGTTCTGTCCTGAGTCTAGTATCTGTCCAAATTTTTTGTTTCTGTGGCTTCTCAGAACTCTTGCATCTAGTGGTGGGTTTTCCAATTTAGTTTTTCTATATGGTGTTTATGACTTCAGGGTGTGACATACTCAGTGGTTGAGTGACTGAATATGGTTGGACAGAGGACCTTGGTCGGCAATATGCCCCACCTCCAGGCTCACCCCCACCCCTATCCCCTCACAGGATCCATACATAAAGACTCCAAGACCTGCCTTTGGGCAGAAAAGTCTGAGATTGAACTCAACCAGTTTGAAGTTTAGTAGCAAGTTGTTGGCTTTTTTTTCCTCAGAGAAGGGAGGAGGGAAAAACCTGGAAGACAGATGCCTAGGCACACTTGATGCTATACTGCCATCAAGGGGAATGACTTTCATGTTTCTGCTAACACCTCAGTGAGCTGCTTCTGAGCAGCTCTGGGGGTGAGGGAGTGAGGGAGCATGGGGACTTTGGTCCCAAGACTGAAGTGAAAGAGGCTGTAGCTAATATTCCAGTGCTAGGGTAATCCAGGGTCCATGTCACCTATGGTGCACTCCCAAGCTAGCTCCTGAGGCTTGCCTTGCCCCAGAGCAATAGCCAGAGCTACAAAGGAAGTGCATACTTGGTTTTCCTGTGGCAGCCATCTTTGTCAGGTTCCAGAAGAGCTCTCTCCTTGGGACTCAGCTGCCTTGGAGCAGATGTGTGCATAATCTGCTTGTGACTCCTTCCATATCCTCCTACTGCCATCAAGGAGCAGAGATATTGTCCTTGGTTTCATGATATTTTTTCTCAACCACCATCTATACCTACCCTCATTTCCTGGAATCAGAAACAGCCTTTGGGATTCTGACCTCTATTCATGGCATTGGAAATCTCTAGCAATTCCACAAAGAGTTTACGTATTTGTCAGTCCTTTTCTCATTTCTTCTTTTCTATTCTCCTTTTCACTCCTTCCATCCAGGCCAGGGTCACATCCTCATTCCGTTCTCTCTCCTTCATTTTCTGTACTTCCAGTATACTTCTGGTGTGAAAGACATGTTAGAGAAAAAGTGTGTGTGTGTGTGTGTGTGTGTGTGTGTGTGTGTGTGTGTGTGTGTGTGTGTAACACTGAATACCTTCTCCTGATGCCTACACTGACTTTGTCCTTCTCCGTGTATTCAGATCCTGAGGGGAAAAAAAGATGAAGTTGTGGATTTCTTTTGAGTTTGTCCCAAATGTAACACCAAGGGACTGCCTGAGGAAAGGGTGCAGGTACTGGCATCCTGGCAGGAGCCAAGAGGACTGGGTTCTCTGTTATGTGTCCTGGTGCTCTTGAGTCTATGTAAATACCATCAGACAGCTTTCCTTTGTGTGAATGGAGGGTTACAGACATCTGTCCCTGGCTGCATGCACATGATAAAGAAAGGTCCATGGACAAGACAGAGTCTATCTTTTGAAGAAAGTAAATAGTAGAAAATATCTTGACTGCAGTGGCTGTGTGTGGTAGAGAGAACTATTGCTTTTTTATTATTCTTTTTTTATTAAGAGATTTTCTATTCATTTTACATACCAACCACAGATTCCCCTGTCCTCCCTCCTCCCACCCCCCAGCCTTCACCCCCAACTGAACCCCCTCAACCCCACCTCTTCAAGGCAAGGTCTCCCATGGGGAGTCAGCAGAGACTGGTACATTCAGCTGAGGCAGATCTAAGCCCCTCCTCCCTGCACCAAGGCTGCACAAAGGGTCTCACCATAGGCACTAGGCTCCAAAAAGCTGGCTCATGCACTAGGGACAGGTCCCAAACCACTGCCTGGGGGCCCCCTAAACAGTTTAAGCTGAACAGCTGTCTCGCTTATCCAGAGGGCCTAGTCCAGTTCCATGGGGGCTTATGGTGATATTTTATTTGTATTAAAATGTTATTTGTATGTTAATAAATAAAGTTGCCTGGGGGTCAGAGCTATTAGCAAGCCATAGGAAAGCAGGGCAGTGGTAGCGTATGCTTGTAATTCCAGCACTTGGTAGGCAGAGCTGGGTAAGTCTCTGTGTGTTCAGGGATACAGCCATTATTGGATACACATGCCTTTAATCTTAATACCAATCATGGAAAACCTGGAGGCCTATACAGACAGGCCGTGAGGAGTCGGTCATGTGGTTGGGTTTACAACCAATGAGAAGGCAGAACAGGAACTCTATATAAAGACTTTAACACAGGGGTAGCTCTGGTTCGGAGAGGTAGGACCACCGCAGGAGGAAGGGTAAGGTTTTAGCTCTTAGCTCTGACCTCTTGGCTTTCTTCTTTGCATTGGTTCTGTGTTTCTTATTTAATAAGAAGGTTGGATACATCTACATTTGGCGCCCAACGTGACAAGAATTCATTAAAAACCGCTTGGCTTGGCTTGGCGGCAGGTCCGGTTTCCGGCCTGGGCGGCCCGGCCGGCCTGGCTGCCTAGCTTGGGCCCAGGCCTGACTGACCCGCAGCTGGAGCTACCTGCAACTGCTACAAACAACTCAGGCCTGCCCTGCTGAACAGGGCCCCTGCCTGTAAAGCCAAGGCTTGACTCGGCTCAAGCGGTTACGCTTTCTCTCTCTCTCTCTCTCTCTCTCTCTCTCTCTCTCTCTCTCTCTCTCTCTCACTGGATTCACACCTCGAACACCAGGTGGCTGTGAAATTCCCTGGGATTCTACTGTTCTACCCAGACTTGGTAAGTCAATTAACATATCTATTTAAAAGAGAATTTTTTTCTACATTAAAAAAAATGGGCTTTATGTGTACATTGGAAGAAAATTAGGCTTTGTTTGAAATTTTAGGCACTCTGACAATGGAACAACTATATGAAAAGATTAATATTGATCAAATTATTCAGTTTATTACTTTTCTTATCCTCATTTTACTATTTAAAAAGATAGTCAACTTAAGTGCCAGGATAACAGTCTTAGAAAAACTTGTTAAACCGGTAAAAATGAATTATAGAGAAATTCAAATTCAGACAGAAGAAATAAATAGTGAAGTTGTTTCAAAATTGGATCATAAGGTTACAGAAAGAAAGCCAGTTTTCACACAATCACCCTTAATTTATCCAGTAGTCGTACAGCAGCTACCTGATGAAGAGAATGAACAAAATACTTGGGTTCCAGTTGAAATGTTAGACTTACGAAGATTTAAGGAGGCAATAGCATCTTATGGCATGCACTCCCCATATGTAAAGCAAATGTTAAACACCTGGTCAACTTGTAATAGGATTCTACCAAAGGACTGGCGGGAATTGGCACAGGCTGTTCTTGAACCTGGACAAAATCTCCAGTGGAAAATGTGGTTCAGTAATGAGGCTGAAAATATAGAAAGACAATGGAGAGATAGCGGAATACAAGTCTGCCAGGATCAGCTTATTGGAGAAGGCCAATATGCTTCAGTACAAACACAATGTTCATATGATGTCCAAACCCTAGTTACTATGTCGAGCAGCAACTTTGAATGCATGGGACAGAGTTGAAGAACCAGGAAAAAAAACTGAGTCATTTACAAAGGTTATACAGGGCCCCAAAGAATCTTTCACAGATTTCTTACAAAGATTGACTTCAGCAATATAAAAAATGGTCCCGAATTCACAGGCTAGTCAGATAATAATTGAATCTTTAGCCTTTGAGAATGCAAATGCAGCGTGCAAAAGAATAATCAGGCCGTTAAAGGCAAGATCTGCACCTTTGGAAGATTGGATTAGAGATACAGTTAATGTAGAGGCTTATGACCATGATGATATGTGGGTAGGAAAAGCAATTTCAAAAGGTTTGAGCAATGTTAGATGTTTTGGATGTGGAAAGCAAGGACATTTGAAAAGGGATTGTAAACAGGTCATTCCTAGAAATAATGTTTCTTCAAGGAACACTGGCAACAGAATGCCCCTTCCTTCTGGAGTATGCAGAAGGTGTGGTAAGGGAAAACACTGGACCAACGAATGTAGATCAACAAGGGATAGACAGGGTAACCCTCTGCCTCGAGCTTCGGGAAACTCCCAGAGGGGCCTCAGGCAGGCCCCCACAGTAAATCCAGTTCAAACCTTTCCTGCAGTTGTAGAGGAAAGCCCTACTCAAAGCAACTAAATAACCAAATGTCTATTGGAATAAATCATGTTAGTCAAGATGATGAAACAGAGAAAATAGGAAATACAGGAAAAAACATAAAGAAAATTTTTTGGCAAACTTCTATTAATGAACAAAGACCAAAACTAACAATAAAAATAAATGGTGTTTTGTTGTCTGGTTTGGTAGACACAGGTGCTGACATTACCATAATTGCACCAGAATTTTGGCATCCAACTTGGCCTCTTAAGGAGGTAAACATTCAACTCTTAGGAATTGGGACATTATCTAGAGTGAAACAAAGTGTAAGATGGCTTGAATGTATAGGTCCAGAAGGACAGAAAGGAAAATTAAAACCATATATGGCTAACATAGCTATGAACCTGTGGGGTCGAGACTTGTTACAACAATGGAATACTCAGATTAATATCCCTCCAATCTCAGAAACAAATCATAAATTAGTACATGTTTCTGAGAGAAATATTAAAAGATATTATTCTAATGAGTGCTCACCAGCCATCCATGTCATACAAGAACAGGGCACAACAACTGATAATCTTCCAAAAACATTAACAGCTCTACCTTTAAAATGGTCAACAGACAAGCCTGTATGGGTTCAGCAATGGCCTTTAACAGCAGAGAAACTCCAGGCTTTACAAGAGCTGGTGGAAGAACAGTTAAATGCTCATCATATTGAAGAATCAACCAGCCCTTGGAATTCTCCTGTATTTGTTATAAAAAAAAAATCTGGTAAATGGAGAATGGTAACAGACCTTAGAGCAATTAACAAAGTAATTCAGCCAATGGGCTCTTTACAATCTGGAATTCCTTTGCCTACTCTGTTACCAAAAGGATGGCCTCTCATAGTTACTGATTTAAAAGACTCTTTCTTTTCAATACCCTTACAAGAAAAAGACAGAGAAAGATTTGCTTTCACAGTGCCTACTTATAATAATTCTCAACCGGTTAAAAGATTTCAATGGAGGGTTCTCCCACAGGGAATGTTGAATAGCCCAACTTTGTGCCAATATTTTGTAAAACAGCCATTAGAAGTGGTACGTAAAAAATTTCCTAAATCTATAATTTATCATTATATGGATGACATTTTATTAGCTGATTCAAATGCAGATACTTTAGAAAGAATGTTTGAAAAAGTAAAGAAAATTTTGCCTTGCTGGGGATTACAAATTGCTTCAGAAAAGGTACAAACAGGAGATTCTATTAATTATTTAGGATATAAAATAGAACTTCAAAAAATTAGACCTCAGAAGGTGCAAATTAGGAGAGATCGACTACAGACTCTTAATGACTTTCAAAGATTATTTGGAGACATTTCTCATCTAAGAACTATTGTTGGGGTAAAAAATGATGAACTGAATAATTTGTTTAAAACCTTAGAAGGTGATAAGGACTTAAATAGTCCAAGAGAATTATCACCTGAAGCTGAGAAAGAATTGGCCTTGGTAGAAAAGAAAGTACATGAAGGGCACATAGATCGTATTGATCCAAAGCTGGATTGCATTTTGGTTATTTTACCTTCTAGGCATTCCCCAACAAGAATATTAATGCAGAGGGAAGATATTATATTGGAATGGATATTTTTACCAAATAAACCAAATAAAAAAATTAAAAACTTATGTGGAAAAAATCTCTGACTTGATTTGGAAAGGAAAATTGAGACTTCGTCAATTAGCAGGAATAGACCCAGCGGAAATTGTCGTACCTTTAACTAAGGAGGACATTGAAAAATTATGGATAGAAAATGAAGCTTGGCAAAAAGCTTGTAGTAATTTTTGGGGAGAAATTAACAGCAAATATCCCAAAAGCAATAGAATTGATCTTATAAAGAGAGCTGATTGGATCTTGCCTCGAATTGTGAGGAAAAAAACCCATATCTGGAGTTCGTACATTTTATACAGATGCCAACAAACAAGGAAAGGCAGGTTACAAATCAGAAAATTTAAGTAAAGTGATTCAAAGTCCTTATAATTCAGTTCAAAAATCAGAATTGTATGCTATTCTGTTGGTATTAATGGATTTTTCAGAACCTCTCAATATAGTAACTGACTCTCAGTATGCTGAAAGAGTAGTATTACATATTGAGACTGCAGAATTTATCCACGATGCTTCAGAATTAACTTCATTATTTATTCAATTACAAGATACAATCAGAAAAAGGAGTCATCCTTTATATATAACTAACATCTGATCCCATACTGGTCTGCCAGGCCCTCTAGCACAAGGCAATGATGAGATTGATAAATTATTGATAGGAAATGTGCTGGAGGCCTCAGAATTTCATAAAAAATATCATGTAAATAGTAAAGGTTTAAAAAAGGATTTTTCCATAACCTGGCAACAAGCCAAAGAAATAGTAAAGAAATGTCCTACTTGTTCCTTCTACAATCAAACACCATTACCAGCAGGATGTAACCCAAAGGGTACTCAGAGGAATGAAATCTGGCAGATGGACGTGTTTCACTTTGCAGAATTTGGAAAACTGAAATATGTACACCACACTATCAATACTTATTCAGGATTTCAATGGGCAACTGCTTTGAGTTCTGAAAAAGCTGATTCTGTAATCACTCATTTGCTCGAAGTTATGGCCATCATGGGTATACCTGCACAAATCAAAACTGATAATGCTCCATCATATGTCTCTGTTAAAATGAAACAGTTTTTTGCTTATTATAATATAAACCATGTTACAGGTATACCACATAATCCTACAGGTCAAGCAGTTATAGAAAGATCAAACAGAACTCTAAAGGATATGCTAAATAAACAAAAAGGAGTAACAAAAACCCCCAAAAATAGACTACATAATGCTCTATTAACTTTGAATTTTCTCAATGCCAATGAGAAAGGAACAACAGCTGCAGAGAGACATTGGATAATAGAAAAAACTACAGAATTAAATCAACCTATATACTTTAAGGATGTGCTGACCTCAGAATGGAAACCAGGATATGTGTTACATTGGGGACGAGGTTTTGCTTTTATTTCTACAGGAGAAGATAAGCTGTGGGTACCATCAAAATTGATAAAGGTTCAATTTGAACAAGAGAGACCTCTTAATTAGAGGAGGTGATAGTTCATCAACTATCGTAAACATCCAATTTAAACTAACTTACACCAGTAACACATGCCTTTTCATTTAATCAGATAACTTGTCAAAAAGGAACATCTGTTGCTAGAGTTTTCCTGCCTGGCCCACAGTCAGGACAAATCTCTCTCACCCGCCAGTCCCAAGCCGCTCAAACCCGACCAAGTAAACACAGAGACTTATATTGGTTACAAACTGTATGGCCGTGACAGGCTTCTTGCTAACTGTTCTTACAGCTTAAATTAATCCATTTCTATTAATCTATACCTTGCCACGTGGCTTGTGGCTTACCGGTACTTTACATCTTCCTTGTCCTCATGGCGGCTGGCAGTGTCTCTCTGACTCAGCCTTCCACTTCCCAGCTCTATTCTCCTCCTTGTCCCACCTATACATCCTGCCTGGCCACAGACCAATCAGTGATTTATTTACTGACCAATCAGCAACACATTTGACATACAGACCATCCCACAGCACCTCCCCTTTTCTTTTCTTAAAAAGGAAAGTTTTAACCTTTACACATCTCCAAAGTCAGCTTGGTGTATTTGGGAATTTGGGTGTAGCTTCTCTTACTACTTCCTTCTCTAAACCCAAGCACATTGCTAAAAGAAAAGTTTGAGAGATTCTTCAGTTCCATATCAGAAGAGCCCTCTGGTGTGGGACAGAAGGAAACCAATAAAAGGGACCATTGTCTTCTAGATTCTAATTCTCTGCATGCTTACTCTTGATTTCTCAGAATCCTTTCTTACATGCTATGTCCTCTTTAAATCCAAATCTTCCATTTTGATAACAAATAAGTTTTTCTAATAGCAATCTCAGAAGTCTCCAGAAGGAAGATGGGGCCCCAACAACAACTCTACCCAATCCAGAATGATGCCATGGTAATCATCATCATACTACACTTCTTACCGGAATTTCAGACAATCTTACCCATTACTCTAAGACTTACTGCAGAACCTACAGTTAGTCTAACTGAGATTTAACTATCTGAGCTTTCTCACAGTACCCAACAGAGATAACATCACCCCCTAAACAGCAGGAAGCAATTCTAAGAAAACGACGCCCCTTCTCCCTTAGGTTTCATAATTCTCAGGGTTATGGATGATGGTTATAGGGTTGGGGGTGGAAGGAAATATTAAACTCAGTATTCCAAAAAAAAAAAAAAAAAAAGAAAAGAAGAAATGGAATGGATAGGTATAAGATATTATGGTAGATTATTATGTATACTAGTAAACAAATTTAGTAAAATAGTAGCCTTAAATAATTTGCACTGTAATTTGCACTGTTATGGGTTCTTATATGTTGATACAAATGTAAACTATTTTTATATTCCTGTTTAAGATAATTTGTATATTGATACAAATAGGGAACTATATTTGTTATAATGTATATATATTTCTACTCTTATTTGAAATACTTGTATATTGATACAAATGTAAATTTATATCTGTCATACTTTATGTAGGTTCTACTTCTGTTTAGGATATTCGGTATATTGATATATATTTAAGATTATTGTCATATTGCATATCGCACTATATACTCCTACCTCTGTTATAACATCTTGTGTATTGTCACAATTTTGAAGTCATCGTTCTTTACCATACAGTTGCTTATAGACTGTTTACCTTGTCTACGTGAAGCCTTAGTCCTTAGGTTATTTCGGTAGATAAGACTTATAGATTTATAGTCACCTATGCTTGTCATCTCTATAGTTACGTTAGTTAGGTTATCCAGATTTACAGATACATAGGTCAGATGGACAGGTAATCTTCAAACACTTCATAGACCTAGAGAATATGGCATTTAAATAACTTAGAATTCTGTTGATGTGAGACATAATTGCTCCTGGCTGCACCAATTTGATCCCGAGAGAATGTTGGGCTTCTAAGACATTTCCATTTGGAAGTTTGTCTTCTTGGCACAAAATGGCCTACTGGGCAAAGAACTGCCCTTGCCTCGATGGCTGACAGTACTAATGCAATGCTATGCTTTCTGGACAAGCGGGACACAAGGAAAGCGACCACTGTACTCTGCCAAGACAGGGTAAGATGGTCTTTCAGAATTCCTGCTTCTGAAAATGGTCTGTCAGATACTTTAGGCCTGTAGCCAATTTGAATGCACCAACAATGCTGAGAAACACTAGGTGACTGTCCAGGCTGCCAGCTGTCTCCGTCTACTCTCGCAAGATTCCCGAAAGTTGCTTGCATCCATCTACCATTTCTCAGGTACCATTATATTCCTTCTCAGGTCTTTGATGGGATTGAAGACTAGCAGTTATAGTTACAACTTAGTAGATAGAACATTTTAAGTATTAGATTCAGGTTCTTTAGGATAGGACACCTTTTGGAATGATCTTTGTAACATGCCATTTACCTATGCTCTATACTTCTCTGGACTTTAGTATGTGTTTCTTGCTTGATATTGTTTGCATTGGTTGTACTTCCATCTTATCTAGGTCATTATCCCTCATTATTCCTGGACAATATTTGATAACCATTCCTTTGTATATAGTCTTGTATTAGGTTAGAACTTTCTTATTTAGACAAAAAGGGGGAGATGTAGTGGGTAGCCATTCCAGCTTTGATCTGGAAGTTCCAACCCCCATTGAGACTTCGGCAACTGTCACGCCTACAAGGCGGGGCCAAGGGAGGGGCCAGGGGACCCAAGAGCTGGATTGGGGGGCGCTCGCTCTGTTGCGGGACCCTGGATAGTGGAGGTGAACCAAGCAGAGCTCCAGAGAACACCGCTGGACTGTGATACACCTTCCCCAGACTCCGCGACCTACCTATTCCTTAATTTGTAAGTTACGCCATTAAATAAATCTCCTTTTAACTACGTGGAGTGGCCTTAATAATTTCACCAATAAACATCCCCAAAAAACCTTGGGGAAAGGTTTTTGTTTTTGTCTTTTAGGAGAATGAAGGTTAAGGAATTTGAAGAACACTGGACAAATGAGACAACTGAAGAAAAGGGACAAATCATCTATCCTAAGAAACAGAGTGAAATGGCATATGGGTATGTTATCTAAAAAAATTTTATGTCTTCCTAAATGTTTGTTTCTGCTTTTCTTTAAAGATTTAACACTATTTAACTTCTAATAGTCCCAGTTCAATTAAAATTTAAAGCTGACTTTGGAGTTGGAGAATGGCTCTCTCCTTCTTTAAACTCAAGCATGTTGTTAAAAGGAAAATGCAAACTCCCTGTATCATGCCAGAAGAAAAGAGCCATCTTCTGCTATGGGACAGGAGAAAAGCCAAATTAATTAAGGGACTATTCTATTACGAATCTCAACTCTTTGATTCTATTCTGATTCTTTAAACTTTTCTTAAAGTATGAATTTTATATCAAAATTTACAAGATCAATATATGTAGATATATATACATTTTAAACTTTGTTAAGATATAAATGGTCATATAGAGTACTAACTAATTCTAAAAAGTCGCATATATAGTCTTTGTGTTCGAGTCTCTTATCAGTTTTTTGCAGGAAATCACGGTTAGGCCTAACATCAACTGAAGTCTCCAGGAAGAAGATGGGGCACCACAACAACAACAATTCCACGTGGACAATAATAACATCATTAAGCTGACAAACATCATCTACAGATCAGCTTTGAACTACAAAGTGCTCAGAGCAATTTTGAGAGAGCTAGCTGAGATAATCCAGTCTCAAAGACTACTTGAATAAGGATTTGAGATAAACCCTGAATTTTGGCATTATACACAGACTGGGTAATGAAGGATATATTTACCTTTCCTAGAATTTGACAATTAACCTAAAATTTTTCTTTCAGGATAAAGATACCTTCGCCCATACCCAGCAGGAAGCAATTTCAAGAATACGACACCCACATTCCCAAAGAGGTGGTGTGGGGCGGTTGGTTTTTTTGGTCTTTTAATGGGTTTTGGGTCTGGGATAATTTTCATTGATTAGGGGGGTTGGTTACAAGTTGTTGTCAAGGGTTAGGAAAAAGGCTAAGCAAAGGAGATTAGATTTAAGGTTCTTATTAAAAAAAAAAGAAAAGAAAAATGTAAATACTTTACATTGGATTGGATTGTTTTATATTGTATACAAATTATATATATTGAAATTGATATTGTTAGAAAATGTTATATATATTTTTCTAATTGTACCATTCATCTAACAATGTAATGCAATTTTCTGATCCTTGAATGTTATTACCAACTATTAGGATATAAAGAAATGAAAGTTAGTAGTTAGACATTATAATAGAACTTGTAGTTATATTAGGTATGTTTTCAAGATTGAGTAGATATATTTTAGATAGACAGGTTATCTTCAAACCCTTCAGAGATCTACAGAATATGGCATTTAAAATGTTTTAATAACTTAGAAAATTTTTCTTTTTTGTTATGACTATGAGACATGTCGGCTCCTGGCAGTACCAATCTACTTCAGAGAAAATATGGGCATTGAAGAAACTGCATATGGAGTTAACTTTCATTGTGGCAAAAGTTAGCCACTGGACAACAAAGTATCCTCGAATCAACAGGACAAAATGGACAGACAGGACATAAAACAAAGGATTACTGATTCTTTCCAAAACAAGTGTGGTTATGGCTTTATCAAAAGGCATCTTCAGAGGCCAGGACAATATGGCACCATCCCTGAAGTGGCCTTCGCAATTCGGAAAAGGTACAGTGCCCTTTTCTTCGAAGGCAGCTGAATAGGCAGTGGGCCGATGGCCTCTGATGTGCAATGGAACAGCAGCTGAAACAGTTATTCTTGAAGAGTAACTAAGCTCACGCCTCTCAATAGTAGACTGGCATTTGATAGAGGGATATGGAGAAGGATGGGATGCTGAGATGAAGCCATATATACACAGCCAAGAAGAATGGACAGCTGAATTAAAAAACCATCAACAATTTCCAGAATTTAAAATCCTGAATCATGACATGACACTAGTGGAATTCAGATGTTTCTGGTACATGGACTACTCTCACTCAATGTGAGGTTGAACTGTTGACCTTGTGTACATCCTACTTCACAAATGAGTCTGTCAGATATGCTAAGCCTATAGGCTGAAGATGATGCCCCAGCACTGCAGAGAAACCTCAGGTGACTGTCCAGACAGCTGGCTGTTTCTGTCAACTCACAAATTTTTTGGAAGTTGCTTGCATGCACTTCCTGTTTTTATTTTTGTTAGCTAATATTATTTCCTTCTTGGGTCTCTGAAGGAGTTGAAGATTAGTTAGTTATAGTTGAAGGTTAGTTAGTTATAGTTGAAGATTAATTAGGATACATTTTGGACTTACCAAAATAGGATAGATAATGAAATTATTTTCTCTGAATTTGTCAAATACAAATGGACTAGACATTGTTTAGGTATTTATTACTTGTATATATTATATATAGTTATTGTACTTTTGTATATAGTTTTTCTTATATTAGTTATAAGCTTTTTCTTTTTTTTCCTTTTTATTAAAATAGAAAAGGGGAAATATGGTGATATTTTATTTGTATTAAAATGTTATTTGTATGTTAATAAATAAAGTTGCCCGGGGGTCAGAGCTATTAGCAAGCCATAGGAAAGCAGGGCAGTGGTAGCGTACGCTTGTAATTCCAGCACTTGGTAGGCAGAGCTGGGTAAGTCTCTGTGTGTTCAGGGATACAGCCATTATTGGATACACATGCCTTTAATCTTAATACCAATCATGGAAAACCTGGAGGCCTATACAGACAGGCTGTGAGGAGGCGGTCATGTGGTTGGGTTTACAACCAATGAGAAGGCAGAACAGGAACTCTATATAAAGACTTTAACACAGGGGTAGCTCTGGTTCGGAGAGGTAGGACCACTGCAGGAGGAAGGGTAAGGTTTTAGCTCTTAGCTCTGACCTCTTGGCTTTCTTCTTTGCATTGGTTCTGTGTTTCTTATTTAATAAGAAGGTTGGATACATCTACAGGGGCTCCTCAGCTATTGGTCCACAGTTCATGCATTTCCACTAGTTTGGCTAGTTGTCTCTGTACTTTTACCAATCATGGTCTCGATATGTCTTGCTCATAGAATCTCTCCACTCTCTCACCGATTGGACTCCTGGAGCTTTGCCTGGGACCCAGCCATGGATCTCTGCATCTGCTTCCATTAGATACTGGATGAGGGTTCTATGATGACAGGGTATTCAGCTATCTGATCACCAGAGTAGGTCAGCTCAGGCATCCTCTTGACCATTGCCAGTAGTCTATGGTGGAGTCATCCTTGTAGATTCCTGGAAACCTCCCTAGCACTCTGCTTCTCACCATTCCCATGGTGTCTTCATTTATCATGGTATCTCTTTCCTTGTTCTCCCACTTTGTTCCTCTTCCAACTCCAGTCTCCCACTCCCCTAAGCACTCATTCTCTTGTCCCTAGACCTCCATTAGTAATTTGGCCATTTGAGATTCTTCTGTTGAGAATTCTCTGTTTAGCTCTATAGTTCATTTTTTAAACTGGACTGTTAGGTATTTTGATGTCTAGTTTCTTGAGTTCTTTATATATTCTGGAGATCGGCCCTCTGCCAGATGTGGGGTTGGTGAAGATCTTTTCCTATTCTGTAGGCTGTTGTTTTGTCTTATTGACTGTGTCCTTAGCCCTACAAAAGCTTCTTACTTTCAAGGGGTCCCATTTATTAATTGTTGCTCTCAGTGTCTGTGCTGCTGGTGTTATATTTAGGAAGTGATATCTGGTGCCAATGCATTCAAGACTACTTCCTACTTTCTCTTCTATCAGGTTCAGAGTAATTAGATTTATGTTGAGGTCTTTGATCCACTTGGACTTAAGTTTTGTGCACGGTAACAGATATAGATCTATTTGTAGCCTTCTGTATGTTGACATCTAGTTATGCCAGCACCATTTGTTGAAGATGCTTTCTTTTTTCCATTGTACAGTTTTGGCTTCTTTGTCAAAATTTAGGTGTTCATATGTGTGCAGATTAATGTCAGGGTCTTCAATTCGATTGCATTGGTCCACATTTCGACTTTTATGCCAGTACCAAGCTGTTTTTATTACTGTAGCTCTATTAGAGCTTGAGATCGGGATCCTGATGCCTCCAGAGGTTGCTTTATTTTACAGAAGATACTGTATTGTTGAGGAATCTTTTAGCTATCCTGGGTTTTTTGTTTTTCCATATGAAGTTGAGTATTTTTCTTTCCAGGTCTGTGAAGAATTGTGTTGGGACTTTTATGGGGAATGCATTGAATCTGTAGATTGCTTTTGGTAAGATAGCCATTTTTACTATGTTAATCCTACCTATCCATAAGCATGGGAGATCTTTCCATTTTCTGATATCTTCTTCAATTTCTTTTTTCAAAGACTTAAAGTTCTTGTCATACAGGTCCTTCTCTTGCTTAGTTAGAGTTACCCCAAGATATTTTATATCATTTATGGCTATTGTAAAGGGTGATGTTTCTCTGATTTCTTTCTCAGCTCATTTATCATTTGTATATAGGAGGGCTACTGATTTTTTTTTTTGAGTTAATCTTGTATCCTGACACATTACTGAAGGTGTTTATTAGCTATAGGAGTTTCTTGGTTGAATTTTTGAGGTCACTTATGTATACTATCATGTCATCTGCAAATAGTAAAAGTTTGACTTCTTCCTTTTCAATTTGTATCCTTTTGATCACCTGTTCTTGTCTTATTTCTCTAGCTAGAACTTCAAGTACTATATTGAATAAATATGGAAAGAATGGACAGCCTTGTCTTGTTCCTGATTATAGTGTAATTGCTTTGTGTTTCTCTCCATTTAATTTGATATTGGCTGTTGGCTTGCTATAAATTGCTTTTATTATGTTTAGGTATGTTCCCTGTGTTCCTGATCTCTCCAAGACCTTTATCATGAAGCAGTGTTGGATTTTGTCAAAGGCCTTTTCAGCATCTAATGAAATGATCATGTGGTTTTTGTCTTTCAGTTTGTTTATATGGTATATTACATTGACAGATTTTCACATGTTGAATGAACCTTGAATCTCTGGGATGAGGCCTACTTGATTATGCTGGATATTTTTTTTATGTGTGCTTGGAGTCTGTTTGCCAATATTTTATTGAGTATTTTTACATCAATGTTCATGAGGGAGATTGGTCTGTAGTTCTCTTTCTTTGTTACATCTTTGTTTGGCTTGGGAATCAGAGTAACTGCAGCCTCATAAAAAGAGCTTCCTTCTGTTTCTATTGTGTGGAATAATTTGCAGAATGTTGGTATTAACTCTTTGAAAATCTGGTAGAATTCTGTGTTGAAACCATTTTGTCCTGGGATTTTTTTGGTTGGGAGACTTTTAATGTCTGTTTCTATTTCCTTAGGGGTTATTGGTCTATTGAAATAGTTTATCTGGTCTCGATTTAACTTTGGTATGTGGTACCTATCCAGAAAATTATCCATTTCTTCTAGATTTTCCAGTTTTGTGGAGTAGAGGTTTTTGAAGTATGACCTGATGATTTTCTGGATTTCCTCAGTGTTAGTTGTTATGTCTCCCTTTTCATTTCTGATTTTGCTAATTTGGATGCTCTCTCCCTGCCTTTTGGTTAGTTTGGATAAAGGCTTGTCTATCTAGTTGATTGTCTCAAAGAATCAACTCTTTGTTTAATTAACTTTTTGTATTGTTCTCTTTGTTTCTATTATATTGTTTTCAGCTTTCAATTTGATTATTTCCTGGCGTCTATTCCTCCTGGGTGACTTTGCTTCTTCTTGTTCTAGAGCTTTCAGGTGTGCTGTTAAGTCACTAGTGTGAGATTTCTCCAACTTCTTCATGTGGGCATTTAGTGCTATGAATTTCCATCTTAGTACTGCTTACATAGTGTCCCATAAGTTTGGGTATGTGGTATATTCATTTTTATTGATCTCTAGGAAGTCTTTAATTTCTATCTTTATTTCTTCCTTGACCCATTTGTGATTCAGTCATTATTCGGTTTCCATGAGATTGTAGGTTTTCTGTAATTTTAGTTGTTGTTGAAATCTAACTTTAAACCATGGTGGTCTGATAGAATACAGGAGGTTATTCTATTTTTTTTTTTTTTGTATCTGTTGAGATTTGCTTTGTGACCAAGTATGTGGTTTTTTTTGGAGAAGGTTCCATGGGCAGCTGTGAAGAAGGTATATTCCTTTTTGTTAGGGTGGAATGTTCTCTAGATAACGATTATGTCCGTTTGAGTCATAACATCAGTTAAGTCCCTTATTTCGCTGTTACATTTTCATCTGGCAGATCTGTCCAGTGGTGACAGTGGGGTGTTGAAGTCTCCCACTATTAGTGTGTGGGGTTTTATGTGTGATTTAAGCTTTAGTAATGTATCTTTTACAAATGTGGGTACTCTTGTATTTGGGGCATAAATGTTCAGAATTGAAACTTCCTCTTGGTGGATCTTTCCTGTGATGAGCATGTAATGTCCTTCTTGATCTCTTTTGATTGATTTTAGTGTGAAGTCTATTTTGCTGGATATTAGGATGTTTAAAACAGCTTGCTTCTTAAGACCATTTGATTGGAAAGACTTTTCCCAGCCTTTTACTCTGAAGTAGTGTCTATCTTTGAAGTTGAGGTGTGTTTCTTGCGTGCAGCAGAAAGATGGGTCCTGCTTTCTATCCATTCTGTTAGCCTATGTCCTTTTTTTTTTAATTTATTTTAATTTATTTTGCAATACAATTCAGTTCTACATATCGGTCACAGATTCCCTTGTTCTCCCCCCCTCCCGTCCCCCTCACCTTCCCCCCAACGCCCCCCCCCCCCCCATTCCCATCTCCTCCAGGGCAAAGCCTTCCCCACAGACTGAGGTCAACCTGGTAGACTCAGTCCAGGTAGGTCTAGTCCCCTCCTCCCAGGCCAAGCCAAACAATCCTGCATAGGCCCCAGGTTTCAAACAGCCAACTCATGCAATGAGCACAAGATCTGGTCCCACTGCCTGGATGCCTCCCAAACAGATCAAGCCAATCAACTGTCTCACCCATTCGGAGGGCCTGATCCAGTGTGGACCCCTCAGCCATTGGTTCATAGTTCATGTGTTTCCATTCATTTGGCTATTTGTCCCTGTGCTTTATCCAACCTTGGTCTCAACAATTCTCGCTCATATAAACCCTCCTCATTCTCGTTGATTGGACTCCCAGAGATCCACCCAGGGCCTAGTCATGGATCTCTGCATCCAGATCCCTCAGTAGTTGGATGAGGTTTCTAGCACAACAATTAGGGTGTTTGGCCATCCCATCACCAGAGTAGGTCAGTTCGGGCTGTCTCTCGACCATTGCCAGCAGTCTGTTGTGTGGGTATCTTTGTGGATTTCTGTGGGCCTCTCTAGCACTTTGCTTCTTCCTGTTCTCATGTGGTCTTCATTTACCATGGTCTCCTATTCCTTGTTCTCCCTCTCTGTTGTTGATCCAGCTGGGATCTCCCGCTCCCCCAAGCTCTCTTTCCCTCAACCCTCGCCTTTCATTACCCCCACTCATGTCCAGGCTGTTCATGTAGATCTCATTCCATTTCTCTGTCATTGGGCGATCCCTGTGTCTTTCTTGGGGTCCTGTTTTCCGGGTAGCCTCCCTGGTGATGTGAGTAGCAGACAATTCATCCTTGTTTCATGTCTAGTATCCTGCTATGAGTGAGTACATACCATGTTTGTCTTTCTGAGTCTGGGTTACCTCACTCAGGATGATTTTTTCTAGATCCATCCATTTGTCTGCAAACCTCATGATGCCATTGTTTTTTTCTGCTGAGTAGTATTCCATTGTGTATATGTACCACATTTTGTTTATCCATTCTTCAGTTGAAGGGCATCTGGGTTGTTTCCATGTTCTGGCTATTACAAACAATGCTGATATGAACATAGCTGAACAAGTGCTCTTATGGTGTGGTTGAGCATTTCTTGGGTATATGCCCAAGAGTGGTATAGCTGGATCTTGGGGGAGATTGATTCCCAATTTTCTAAGAAAGCGCCATATTGATTTCCAAAGTGGTTGTACAAGCTTGCATTCCCACCAGCAGTGGAGGAGAGTTCCCCTAGCTCCACATCCTCTCCAGCATAAGGTGTCTTCAGTGTTTTTGATCTTAGCCATTCTGACAGGCGTAAGGTGGTATCTCAGAGTTGTTTTGATTTGCATTTCCCTGATGATTAGGGATGATGAGCAATTCCTTAAATGTCTTTCGGCCATTTGAGTTTCCTCTGTTGAGAATTCTCTGTTTAGTTCTATAGCCCATTTCTTAATTGGACTGTTGGGCATTTTGATGTCTAATTTCTTGAGTTCCTTATATATTCTGGATATCAGTCCTCTGTCAGATGTGGGGTTGGTGAAGATCTTTTCCCATTCTGTAGGCTGTCGCTTTGCCTTGTTGACCGTATCCTTTGCTCTACAAAAGCTTCTCAGTTTCAAAAGGTCCCATTGATTGATTGTTTCTCTCAGAGTCTGTGCTACTGGTGTTCTATTTAGGAAGTAGTCTCCAATGCCAATGCGTTCAAGACTACTTCCTACTTTCTCTTCTAGCAGGTTCAGAGTATCTGGATTTATGTTGAGGTCCTTGATCCACTTGGACTTAAATTTTGTGCATGGTGATAGATATGGATCTATTTGCAGCCTTCTACATGTTGATATCCAGTTTTGCCAGCACCATTTGTTGAAGATGCTTTCTTTTTTCCATTGTGCACTTTTGGCTTCTTTGTCAAAAATTATATGTTCATAGGAGTGCGGATTAATGTCAGGGTCTTCAATTCGATTCCATTGGTCCACATGTCGGTTTCTATGCCAGTACCAAGCTGTTTTTATTACTGTAGCTCTATAGTAGAGCTTGAAGTCAGGGATCGTGATGCCTCCAGAAGTTGTGTTATTGTACAGGATTCCTTTGGCTATCCTGGGTTTTTTGTTTTTCCATATGAAGTTGAGTATTATTCTTTCCAGGTCTGTGAAGAATTGTGTTGGTATTTTGATGGGGATTGCATTGAATCTGTAGATTGCTTTTGGTAAGATTGCCATTTTTACTATGTTAGTCCTGCCTATCCATGAGCATGGGAGATCTTTCCATTTTCTGACATCTTCTTCAATTTCTTTTTTCAGGGACTTAAAGTTCTTGTCATATAGGTCCTTCACTTGCTTGGTTAGTGTTACCCCAAGGTATTTTATGTCATTTGTGGCTATAGTAAAGGGTGATGTATCTCTGATTTCCTTCTCCACTTCTTTGTCCATTGTATATAGGAGGGCTACTGATTTTTTTGAGTTGATCTTGTATCCTGCTATGTTGCTGAAGGTGTTTATAAGCTGTATCAGTTCCTTGGTGGAATCTTTGGGGTCGCTCAAGTATACTATCATGTCATCTGCAAATAGGGAAAGCTTGACTTCTTCCTTTCCAATTTGTATCCCCTTAATCTCCTTATGTTGTCTTATTGCTCTGGCTAGAACTTCAAGTACTACATTGAATAAGTATGGGGAGAGTGGACAGCCTTGCCTCGTTCCTGATTTTAGTGGAATTGCTTTGAGTTTCTCTCCATTTAATTTGATGTTTTCTGTTGGCTTGCTGTAAATTGCCTTTATTATGTTTAGGTATGTTCCCTGTATTCCTGATCGCTCTAATACCTTTATCATGAAGGGGTGTTGGATTTTGTCAAATGCCTTTTCTGCATCCAGTGAGATGATCATATGGTTTTTTTCTTTGAGTTTGTTTATATGGTGTATTATATTGACGGACTTTCGTATGTTGAACCACCCTTGCATCCCTGGAATGAATCCTACTTGATCATGGTGGATAATTGTTTTGATGTGTTCTTGGAGTCTGTTTGCCAGTATTTTATTGAGTATTTTTGCATCAATGTTCATGAGGGAGATCGGTCTGTAGTTCTCTTTCTTTGTTGTATCCTTGTTTGGTTTAGGAATTAGGGTAATTGTAGCCTCGTAGAAGGAGTTTGGTAATGTTCCTTCTGTTTCTATTGTGTGGAACAATTTAGAGAGTATTGGTATTAACTCTTCTTTGAAGATCTGGTAGAATTCTGCGCTGAAACCATCTGGTCCTGGGCTTTTTTTGGTTGGGAGACTTTTAATGACTGTTTCTATTTCGTTAGGGGTTATTGGACTATTTAAATAGTTTA
The DNA here is from genome assembly GCF_007827085.1 of Peromyscus californicus insignis. Taxonomy (NCBI): domain Eukaryota; kingdom Metazoa; phylum Chordata; class Mammalia; order Rodentia; family Cricetidae; genus Peromyscus; species Peromyscus californicus. The sequence goes on from NW_026294391.1 coordinate 97,422,472, forward strand.
TCTGGTCTTGATTTAACTTAGGTATGTGGTACCTATCCAGAAAGTTATCCATTTCTTTTAGGTTTTTCAGTTTTGTCGAATAGAGGTTTTTGAAGTATGACCTGATGATTCTCTGGATTTCCTCAATGTCTGTTGTTATGTCCCCCTTTTCATTTCTGATTTTGTTGATTTGGATGCTCTCTCTCTGTCTTTTGGTTAGTTTGGATAAGGGCTTGTCTATCTTGTTGATTTTCTCAAAGAACCAACTCTTTGTTTCATTAATTTTTTGTATTGTTCTCTTTGTTTCTATTGTATTGATTTCAGCTCTCACTTTGATAATTTCCTGGCATCTATTTTTCCTGGGAGACTGTGCTTCTTCTTGTTCTAGAGCTTTCAGGTATGCTGTTAAGTCTCTAGTGTGAGATTTCTCCAACTTATTTATGTGGGCATTTAGTGCTATGAATTTCCCTCTTAGTACTGCTTTCATAGTGTCCCATAAATTTGGATATGTGGTGTCTTCATTTTCATTGATCTCTAGGAAGTCTTTAATTTCTTTCTTTATTTCTTCCTTAACCCATTGGTGATTCAGTTGGGTATTATTCAGTTTCCATGAGATTGCAGGTTTTCTGTAGTTTTTGTTGTTGTTGAAATCCAACTTTAGACCATGGTGGTCTGATAGAACACAGGAGGTTATTCCAATTGTTTTGTATCTGTTTAGATTTGTTTTGTGGCCAAGTATGTGGTCAATTTTAGAGAAGGTTCCATGGGGTGCTGAGAAGAAGGTATATTCTTTTTTGTTAGGATGGAATGTTCTGTAGATATCGATTAAGTCCATTTGAGTCATGACATCAGTTAAGTCCTTTATTTCTCTGTTAAGTTTCAATTTGGGAGATCTGTCCAGTGGTGAAAGTGGGGTGTTGAGGTCTCCCACTATTAATGTGTGGGGTTTTATATGTGATTTAAGCTTTAGTAATGTTTCTTTTACATATGTGGGTGCCCTTGTGTTTGGGGCATAAATATTCAGAATTGAGACTTCATCTTGGTGGATCTTTCCTGTGATGAGTATGTAATGCCCTTCTTGATCTCTTTTGATTGATTTTAGTTTGAAGTCTATTTTGCTGGATATCAGGATGGCTACACCCGCTTGTTTCTTAAGACCGTTTGATTGGAAAGTCTTTTCCCAGCCTTTTATTTTTAGGTAGTGTCTATCTTCGAATTTGAGATGTGTTTCTTGTATGCAGCAGAAAGATGGGTCCTGCTTTCGTATCCATTCTGTAAGCCTATGTCTTTTTATAGGTGAATTAAGTCCATTGATATTGAGGGAAATTAATGACCAGTGATTGTTCATTCCTGTTATTTTTTGGTGGTGATGTGTGGGTACTTCTATACGTTGGGGTTTACTGCTGTGGCTTTATCTGTTGCCTGTGTTTTCGAGGGTGTATCTGACTTCCTTAGGTTGGAATTTTCCTTCTAGTGCTTTCTGTAGGGCTGGGTTTGTGGATAAGTATTGTTTAAATCTGGCTTTGTCATGGAATGTCTTGTTCACTCCATCTATGGTGATTGAAAGTTTTGCTGGGTATATTAGTCTAGGCTGACATCCATGGTCTCTTAGTGTCTGCATTACATCTGTCCAGGTTCTTCTGGCTTTCAAAGTCTCCATTGAGAAATCGGGTGTTATTCTGATGGGTTTGCCTTTATATGTCACTTGGCCTTTTTCCTTTGCTGCTCTTAATATTCTTTCTTTATTCTGTACGTTTAGTTGTTTAACTATTATGTGGCGAGGGGACTTTTTTGGGGGGTCTAGTCGGTTTGGTGTTCTATAAGCTTCTTGTATCTTCATAGGCATTTCCTTCTTTAAGTTGGGAAAGTTTTCTTCTATGATCTTGTTGAATATATTTTCTGTGCCCTTGAGTTGGTATTCTTCTCCTTCTTCGACCCCTATTATTCTTAGGTTTGGTCTTTTCATGGTGTCCCAAATTTCTTGGACATTTTGGTTCATGACTTTGTTGGCTTTAGTGTTTTCTTTGACTGATGAATGTATTTCTTCTACTGTATCTTCAACGCTAGAGATCCTCTCTTCCATCTCTTGCATTCTGTTGATTATACTTGCATCTGAAGTTCCCAATCGTTTTCTCAGATTTTCTATTTCCAGCATTCCCTCTGTTTGTGTCTTCTTCATTTTTTCTATTTCCCTTTTCAGGTCTTGGACTGTTTCCTTCATTTGTTTCATTGATTTTTCTTGATTTTCTCTCAGTATTTTATTGTTTTCTTCCAGGACTTTATTGATTTCTTCTAATTTGTTTGCCCTTTCCTCTAGTTGTTTACAGCGTTCTTCACATTTTTTTGTCTTTTCCTCTACACAAGCCTCTAGCTTCTTCATGATGTCATTCATAAGGCTGTTTTCTTCTGCTTCTTCCAATTTCTGATGTTCAGGTCTAGGTGTTGGAGGAGGGCTAGGGCCTGGTGATGCTGTATTGCTATTCATTTTGTTGTATATGTTTCTGCCTTGACGTCTGCCCATCTCCTTGTGCTTCGTTACTGGCCTTATCCGCACACTTGGTTCAGCCAGACCAGTGTTCCAAAAGGGAAGTCTGGAGCAAGATGGGAGCTGGGGGCCGGCCTCTAAGTCTCAGGAAGAGGCTTGGGGCTCAGGCGGATGGGCGTGGGGGCAGGGCGTGGAGACTGCAGGGCCTGCCAGGGGTCTTGGAGAAGGGGATCCTTCCCGGTGGGGCTAGCAGGGAACCTGCCCGGTGGCCAGAACCTGGGGCCAAGTTGGGCAGGTCTTCCCTGGAGTGGCTGGTGCCCAGGGATGGGGTCTGGGGCAAGGAAGGGTACTCACCAGTTTTCCAAAAGGGAAGTCCGGAGCAAGATGGGAGCTGGGGGCCGGCCTCTAAGTCTCAGGAAGAGGCTTGGGGCTCAGGCGGATGGGCGTGGGGGCAGCCTATGTCCTTTTTTATAGGTGAATTAAGTCCACCGATATTAAGGGGTATTAATGACCAGTGATTGTTAATTCCTTTTATCTTTTGGTGGTAGTGTGTGTGTGTGTTTCTTTTCTTTGAGATTTACTGCTGTGGGATTATCTATTGCCTGTGTTTTCATGGTGTATCTGACTTCCTTAGGTTGGAATTTTCCTTCTAGTCCTTTCTGTAGGGCTGAATTTGTGGATAGATATTGTTTAAATCTGGTTTTGTCTTGGAGTGTTTTGTTCACTCTGTCTATGGTGATTGAAAGTTTTGGTGGGTATATTAGTCTAGGCTGGCATCCACAGTCTCTTAGTTTCTGCATTACATCTGTCCAGGTCCTTCTGGCTTTCAAAATCTCCATTGAGAACTCAGGTATTATTCTGAAGGGTTTGCCTTTATAAGTCACTTGGCCTTTTTCCTTTACTGCTCTTAATATTCTTTCTTTATTCTGTATGTTTAATGGTTTAATTATTATGTGGCAAGGGTACTTTTTTGGGGGTCTACTCTGGTGTTCTATAGGCTTCTTGTATCTTCATAGATATTTCCTTCTTTAAGTTGGGAAAGTTTTCTTCTATGATATTGTTGAATACATTTTCTGTGCCTTTGAGTTGGTATTCTTCTTCTTCTTCTATTCCTATTATTTTTAGGTTTGGTCTTTTCATGGTGTCCCAGATTTCCTGGATATTTTGTATTATGACCTTTTAGCTTTGGTCTTCACTTTGAGTGACAAATCTATTTCCTCTATTGTGTCCTCTATACCAGAGAGTCTCTCTTACATCTCTTGTATTCTGTTGGTTATGTTTGCATCTGTGTTTTCTGTTCATTTACTCAGATTTTATATTTCCAGCATTCCCTCTCTTTGGGACTTCTTCATTGTTTCTATTTCCCTTTCCAGGTCTTGAACTGTTTCCCTCACATGTTTACTTGCTTTTTTCATGGATCTCTTGGCTTTCTTTAAGGAATTTATTGATTCCTTACAATTTTTTTGTCTTTTCCTCAATTTATTTCAATTTTTTGTTTGTCTTTTACTCAATTTTTTAAGGGAATTTTTCATTTTTTTCTTGAAAGACCTCTTGCATCTTCATGAAGCTATTTTTAAGGTCACTTTCTTCTGCTTCTTTCACCTGGTGATGTTCAGGTCTTGCTGTTGGAGGAGGGCTGGGTTCTGAAGATGCCATATTGCTCTTTATGTTGTTGTATGTATTTTTGCACTGACATCTACCAGTCTTTTCCTCTAATAGGTGCAAGAGGTGCTTGTGTCTGAGTGAGCTGCTCTTGGTCCAATCTGTGCTTGCAGTGTCTGTGCCTCAGGAGGCCCCTCTGGGTTCCATCTTAGCTCTTTGTCTAATTGGTGCTGGCAGATTCAGTATCTCAGGGAACTGCTCTTGGCTCAATACAAGCAGCTGATTCTGTTACTCATGGAAACTCTCTTGGTCTTATCAGGCTCTTAGTCTAGTCAGAGTGAACAAATTCTGTGTCTCACAAGGCCTCTCTTGGTCTAAAAAAAGTTAGCAGATTCTGTGTCTCAGAAAGCAGCTGTTGGTCCAGTGAGGGCTGGCATATTCCCTGTCTCAGGAGGTTACTCTTGGTCCAATGAGAGCTCTTGGTCCAATGGAAGCTCTTGGTCCAATGAGAGCTGGCAGTTAGGTTTCCTTGTCTTAGGAAGTTACTGGGGTCACAGATAGATGGGTATTGGGGCAGGGCATGGAACTTGTAGATTGCAGGTTCTGACAAGGGGTTTTATTGGGGGGACATCAGTTTTCCTTCATGTGGATGGCTGGTTACATACATCTGTACCTGGCTGCATGCACATGATAAAGAAAGGTCCATGGACAGGACAGAGTCTGTCCTTTGAAGAAAGTAAATAGTAGCAAATATCTTGACTGCAGTGGTTGTGTGTAGTAGAGAGAATTACTGTTTACAGATAATGAGATCTTAATGATTTCTAGGAAGGTCAGAACAGATGCTTGATGGCCCAGCCCAGGACTTGACAGGATAGTGGTTGTTTGGATGGACTAACAGTTCTTCTTTGATATTTTCCAGTCCCCAGGGAGGGTCCCTGGGAACACCTAATCATTCATCAGAGGCAGAGGTACCTCAACACAAAGGCAAGATGTCTGACAGAAACACTTAAATGCACAGACAGCCTCATGGAATGCATAATGGTAGAAGACCAAGGGATTTGGATGACATTTGTCCTTTCTATTCTGACTCTTGTCCATGGCCCAGGAACTGGGACACTCAACATGGAAACTATCTGTGTGCTTTCTGTCCTCTGTACAGCCTGCCATCTACCTCTGCCTGGTATAAATCCATTACTGGTCCTACAGCCAATGTGGGTAGGTGTTGTCTCCCTTGTGCCAACTGCCCACCTTCCTCTCTGTCCTATGCACCTTCCCAGTCATGAACCTGGTATGTGAGTGTTGGGAGGAGGTGTAAGGTAATACGGAACCTGAAGCTTAGTTATGTCATGGTTATCCAGAGTCTGCACAGTCATGGAACACTTGAATACATATTGGCTACTCTTGGCACCCAGAATCAAGATGCTAGCTGAGAGTCATGCACATACGTGTCAGTTAGAGCATTTCTGCTGGGCTATGAGAGCTTGCTGTGTCCAGCCCAAGTCCCAATTTATGACCAAAGTTTTGTTTCTGTGCCTTCTCATGAGTCTTGCATCTAGTGGTGGGTTTTCCAATTTAGTTCTTCTTATGTTGTCCATGCCTTGAGCATGTGACATGCCCTGATGATTGAGTGTCTCACTGTAGTGGAATGGTGTGTGTGTGTTTGGGGGGAGGAGATTGTCATGCAGGGTCAATACAGAAAGGCCTGAAAAGGCACAAGTGAAATCAGCCATCTTATAGTCTATTGGCAAGTTGGCTCTTTTTTTTTTCCCTCAGTGTAGGGCGGAGGGATAGATCCTGGAAGATGGGTACCAATGCCTTCTTAGTACAATACTGCCATCAAGCGGATTTGCTTTCCTTCTTTTGTCAACTCCTCTGTGTGCTGTTTCTCAGCAGGACCAAGGGTAAGGGTATGAATATGCATGGAGACTCTGGTCCCAGGACTGAAGTACAGGTGGCTCCAGGTTGGTTGCCAGTTCTGGGGCAAGCTAGGGTCCATGTGATCTGTGGAAGTGCTCCCTTGCCAGTTCCCCAGGCTCCCCATGTCCCAGAACACTTACCAGAGCTAAACAGGAAGTGCAGCCTCGGATTTCTTGGGGTAGCCATGTTTGTCCAAGTGCTAAAGTGCTTTCTTCCCAGGAGTCAGCTGCTTTGGAGGAGCTATGTGGGCAATGTGCTGGCGCTCACTCATGCCCTTCTCCCACCATCAATGAGTGGAGATAGCACAAGTTGCTGTGGGGACAGCAGAGGCTCTGGCTTCATGATAGTTTTTCTGAACCCACATCTATGCCTACTCCTCATTTCCTAGAATAGATGCTGCTTTGGGGATTCTGTCCTCTGTCAATGGGCTTGAGGATCCCAGAAATTCCAACAAAAGTCTCTATATTTAGCTGTCCATCTTACTTTTCTCATTTCCTTCTTCCTGCCTCAATCTGTGCTTCCTTGTAGCACAAATCTTAAAAGGTCTTATTAATAAAAACAAATCCAAATCCAGGTATTGAGGTGAGTGTTGAATGATCAAAGAAACAGAAGTCATAGCTAACCTCACCTCGCCAACTTCTCACCCGATCCTGTTCCATGAATCTTCAGACTGAAAGCTTCTGAGTCCTCAACTGAATTGATCTCAGCTGAACTGTTGCTCAACAGCCTAAAAGCTTAAAAAAAAAAAAGACAAGTCTAGTTCCTGGTCATCATGCCTTGTGTACCTTTCTGCTCCTTGCCATCCCTTTCTGGGATTAAAGGCATGTGTCTTTCCCAAGTAAGACATGAGATCTTAAGTGCAGTGATTAAAGGCCTGTGCTACCACTACCTGACCTCTATGTTTAATACAGTGGCTGTTCTGTTCTCTGACGTCCAGGCAAGTTTATTGGGGTGCACAATATATCAACCACACTTCCTCTTTCCCTCCCTTCTTTCCTATTCTCCTTTTTGGCTCCCTCCTTCATCCCATGGTCACAGATTCATTCTGTCCTCTCTGCATCATTTTCTGTACTTCCAGTATACTGGTAATGTGAAAGACATGTTATGTGGGAGAGAGTGTGTGTGTGTGCATGGGTAGGTGTGTGTATTAAAAACCACACTAATTCTCCTGATGCCTACACTGACTTTGTCCTTCTCCATATGTTCAGATCCAGGGGAGAAAACTAGCTGAAGTTGTGGATTCCTTTTGAGTTTGTCCCAAATGTAACACCAAGGGACTGCCTGAGGAAAGGGTGCTGGTGTACTGGTGTGCTGGTGTGGTACTGGCATCCTGGCAGGATCAAAGAGGACTGGGTTCTCTGTTATGTGTCCTGGTCCCCTTGAGTCTATGTAAATACCATCAGACAGCATTCCTTTGTGTGAATGGAGGGTTACAGACATCTGTCCCTGGCTGCATGTACATGGTAAAGAAAGTTCCATGGACAAGACAGAGTCTGTCCTTTGAAGAAAGTAAATTGTAGCAAATATCTTGACTGAAGTGGCAGTGTGTGGTAGAGAGAACTACCATTTACAGACAATGAGATTATAATGATTTCTAGGAAGGTCAGAACAGATGATTTGATGGCCCAGCTCAGGACTTGACAGGATAGTGGCTGTTTGGATAGACTAATAGCTCTTCTTTGATATTTTCTAGTACACAGTGATGGTCCCTGGGAACACATAATCATTCTTCAGAGGCAGAGGTACCTCCACACAAAGCAAGATGGCTGACAGAAACACTTCAATGCACAGACAGCCTCATGGAATGCACAATGGTGAAAGACCAAGGATTTGGATGACATTTGTCCTTTCTATTCTGACTCTGGTCCATGGCCCAGGAACTGGGACACTCAACAAGGAAACTATCTGTGTGCTTTCTGTCCTCTGTACAGCCTGCCATCTACCTCTGCCTGGTATAAATCCATTACTGGTCCTACAGCCAATGTGGGTAGGTGTTGTCTCCCTTGTGCCAACTGCCCACCTTCCTCTCTGTCCTATGCACCTTCCCAGTCATGAACCTGGTATGTGAGTGTTGGGAGGAGGTGTAAGGTAATATAGAACCTGAAGTTTAGATATGTCATGGTTATCCAGTGTCTGCACAGCCATGGAACACTTGAATACATATTGGCTACTCTTGGCACCCAGAATCAAGATGCTACCTGAGCATCATGCACATATTTGCCAGTTAGAGCATTTCTGCTGGGCTATGAGAGCTTGCTGTGTCCAGCCCAAGTCCCAGTTTATGACCAAAGTTTTGTTTCTGTGCCTTCTCATGACTCTCACATCTAGTAGTGGGTTTTCCAATTTAGTTCTTCTTATGTTGTTTATGCCTTGAGCATGTGACATGCCCTGATGATTGAGTGTCTCACTGTAGTGGAATGGTGTGTGTGTGTTTGGGGGGGGGGGAGATTGTCATGCAGGATCAATACAGAAAGGCCTGAAAGGACACAAGTGAAATCAGCCATCTTATAGTCTATTGGCAAGTTGGCTCTTTTTTTCCCTCAGTGTAGGGCGGAGGGATAGATCCTGGAAGATGGGTACTAATGCCTTCTTAGTACAATACTGCCATCAAGCGGATTTGCTTTCCTTCTTTTGTTAACACCTCAGTGTGCTGATTCTCAGCAGGACCCAGGGTAAGAGTATGACTATGCATGGAGACTCTGGTCCCAGGACTGAAGTGAAGGTGGCTCCAGGTCGGTTGCCAGTTCTGGGGCAAGCCAGGGTCCATGTCATCTGTGGGAGTGCTCTCTCGCCAGTTCCCGAGGCTCCCCATGTCCCAGAACACTGACCAGAGCTAAACAGGAAGTGTGCAGCCTTGGATTTCTTGGGGTAGTCATGTTTGTCTGAGTGATAAAGCGCTTTCTTCCCAGGAGTCAGCTGCTTTGGAGGAGCTGTGTGGGCAATGTGCTGGCACTCACTCATGCCCTTCTACCACCGTCAACGAGTGGAGACAGCACAAGTTGCTGTGGGGACAGCAGAGGCTCTGGCTTCATGATAGTTTTTCTGAACCCACATCTATGCCTACTCCTCATTTCCTAGAATAGATGCTGCTTTGGGGATTCTGTCCTCTGTCAATGGGCTTGAGGATCCCAGAAATTCCAACAAGAGTCTGCATATTTAGCCGTCCATCTTACCTTTCTCATTCCCTTCTTCCTCCCTCAATCTGTGCTTCCTTGTAGCACGAATCTTAAAAGGTCTTATTAATAAAAACAAACCCACATCCAAGTGTTGAGTCAGCCATCTTATAGTCTATTGGCAAGATGGCTTTTTTCCCTCAGAGAAGGGCGGAGGGATAGATCCTGGAATATGGGTACCAATGCCATCTTAGTACAATACTGCCATCAAGCGGATTTGCTTTCCTTCTTTTGTTAACACCTCAGTGTGCTGTTTCTCAGCAGGACCCAGGGTAAGGGTATGACTATGCATGCAGACTGGTCCCAGGACTGAAGTGAAGGTGGCTCCAGGTCGGTTGCCAGTTCTGGGGCAAGCCAGGGTCCATGTCATCTGTGGGGGTGCTCCCTCCTCAGTTCCCGAGGCTCCCCCATGTCCCAGAACACTAACCAGAAGTAAACAGGAAGTGTGCAGCCTCGGATTTCTTGGGGTAGCCATGTTTGTCAGAGTGCTAAAGCGCTCTCTTCCCAGGAGTCAGCAGCTTTGGAGGAGCTATGTGGGCAATGTGCTGGCGCTCACTCATGCCCTTCTACCACCGTCAACGAGTGGAGACAGCACAAGTTGCTGTGGGGACAGCAGAGGCTCTGGCTTCATGATAGTTTTTTGAACCCACATCTATGCCTACTCCTCATTTCCTAGAATAGATGCTGCTTTGGGGATTCTGTCCTCTGTCAATGGGCTTGAGGATCCCAGAAATTCCAACAAGAGTCTGCATATTTAGCTGTCCATCTTACCTTTCTCATTCCCTTCTTCCTGCCTCAATCTTTGCTTCCTTGTAGCACGAATCTTAAAAGGTCTTATTAATATAAACAAACCTAGAGCCAGGTATTGGGGTTAATCCTGAAAGATCAGAGGAACAGAACCAGCCACAGCTAATCTCACCTTGCTAATTCCTCAGCTGATCTCGTTTCTTCAAACTAGAAGCCTTTGTGTCCTCATCCAAGTGGATCTCAGCTGAACTGCTGCTCAATAGCCTAAAAGCTTAACCAGGATCTAGTTCCTGGTCCTCACGCCTTATATACCTTTCTGTGTCCTGCCATGCCTTCCTGGGATTAAAGGCATGTGTCACTACGCCTGGCTGTTTCCAGTGTAGCTTTGAACTTACAGAAATCAGAATGGATCTCTGCCTCTGGAATGCTAGGATTAAAGGTGTGTGTGCCACCATTTTCTGGCCTCTATGTCTGTCTAGTGGCTGTTCTGTTCTCTGACCCCTGATAAGTTTATTAGGGTGCACAATATATTGGGGAACGCAATATCACCACAGTGCTTCCTTGCAGCACGAATCTTAAAAGGTCTTTCTTATTAATGAAAAAAAAAAACCCAGAGCCAGGTATTGGGATGAATACTGAATGATCAGAGAAACAGAAGAAGTCACAGCTAACCTTATCTCGCTAACTTCTCAGCAGATCTTGTTTCCATGAATCTTCAGACTGAAAGCTTCTGACTCCTCACCCAAATTCATCTCAGCTGAACTGCTGCTCAAATGCTTAAAAAAACTCTAGTTCCTGGTCCTCATGCTTTATATACATTTCTGCTTCCTGCCATCCCTTCATGGGATTAAAGACATGTGTCTTTTCCAGATAAAACATGAGATCTCATGTGCTGTGATTAAAGGCATGTCTTACCACTGCCTGACCTTTATGTTTAACAGAATGACTGTTCTGTTTTCTAACTCCCAGATAAGTTTATTGGGGTGCACAATATATCAATCACACTTCCTCCTTCCCTGCCTTCTTTCCTATTCTCCTTTTGGCTCCCTCCTTCATTCTATGATCACAAATCCGTTCTGTCTTCTGTACATCATTTTCTGTACTCTAGTATGCTTGTAAGGTGAAAGACATGTTATATGGGAGGGAGTTTGTGTGTGTGCATGGGTAGGTGTGTGTATTAAAAACCACACTAATTCTCCTGATGCATGTACTGACTTTGTTCTTCTCCATATGTTCAGATCCCGAGGAGAAAACTAGATGAAGTTGTGGATTTCTTTTGAGTTTGTCTCAAATGTAACACCAAGGGACTGCCTGAGGAATGGGTGCTGGACTGCTCGTGTGCTTGGTGTGGTACTGGCATCCTGGCAGGAGCGTAGAAGACTGGATTCTCTGTTATGTGTTCTGGTGCTCTTGAGTGTTGTCTTTGGGACTTTTAACTGCAGAAAAATATTTGATTGTAAAAGCTGTTGAGTTATGCCAAAATGTATATTTTAAAGGTACCTTGACTTCAAAATTTGGATATAAGCCAAAGGGGGAAGTGCTGTGGAATGTTCTGTATGGCAAATGTGTTGCTAATTAGTTAATAAATAAAACACTGATTGGCCATTGGCTAGGCAGGAAGTGTAGGCGGGACAAGGAGGAGAATAAAGCTGGGAAGTGGAAGGCTGAGTCAGAGAGACGCTGCCAGCCGCCACGATGAGAAACAGAATGTGAAGGTACCGGTAAGCCACGAGCCATGTGGCAAGGTATAGATTAATGGAAATGGATTAATTTAAGCTGTAAGAACAGTTAGCAAGAAGCCTGCCACGGCCATACAGTTTGTAACCAGTATAAGTCTCTGTGTTTACTTGATCGGGTCTGAGTGGCTGTGGGACTGGTGGGTGACAGAGATTTGTCCTGACTGTGGGCCAGGCAGGAAAACTCCAACTACACTTGAGTCTATGCAAATATCATCATACAGCTTTCCTTTGTGTGAATGGAGAGTTATAAATATCTGTACCTGGTTGTATGCACATGGTAATAAAGGTTCATGTGAAGAGGTACTCTGTCCTTTGAAAAAAGTAAAGAATTGCAAATATCTTGAGTGGCAGTGGAAATGTGGGGTAAAGGGATCTACTGATTACTGACAATGAGATCATAAAGTTCTTGGGAAGGCCACAATAGATGGTTTGGAAGCACAGCCCAGGACCTGATAGGCTGGTAGCAGCTGGATAGACTAACAGTTCTTTGATATTTTCCAGTCCCCACTGAGGGTCTCTGGAATCCTAATCTTTCAGCAGAGGCTGAGATGCCTCAATACAAAAACTCATGTGAGCTCTGGAAGATGGCCACCAGATACACTTGAATGCCCAGACAAGGTCCTGGAATGCACATGTTGGGTCTCTGGACAAGAACACTGAAGGGTTCTGGTGTCAGATTTACTTTGTATCCTGACTCCTGTCTGTGGCTGAGGAAGTGGTGCTCTCAAAATGGAAACTGTACTTTTTGCCCTTTGTACAAGTTGGATTCCCCTTCCACTAGGTACAAATCCATTGCTGATCTTTGACCCTGTGTGGGTGGGTGGTTGACTCCCTGTGCCAACTGTCCATCTTCTTCTATGTCTTATATGGGGTCAGGTAGCCTTGAACTTGAAGCTTTATTGTGGCATGGATATGCAATGTTGGCACACCCATAGGAGACCTAGACCCTGTATGGGTTACCCTTAAACCTCAGCATCAATATGCCATCTGAGGGTCCTGCACACATTTGCCATTTACAGTGTTCCTGGCAGGCTATGGCAGGAACTGTACTCATCACTGGATCCAGTTTCCGGCCAAGGTTTGATTCTGTGGCTTCTCCTGACACTTGCTTCTAGTTGTGGAGTTCCCAGTTTAGTTTTCCTGTATGGTCCTTAGGCCTTGAGGGCAGACCATGCCCCTTGTAGTTAATCATCTCCATACAATGGGGTTGAGAACCCTGTGAGATCTGTGACACCCCCACTCCATGTCAGGATCCATACTGTAGGGCTCCAAGACCCATCTCTGACCAGAAGAGGCCAAGATTGAACTCAACCATTTTGGAGTATAATGACATGTTGTTGGCCTTTTTTCCTTCAGGGAAGGGCGGAGGGAGAGATGCTGGAAGATAGGTCACTTGGCATTCTTGGTGTAACACTGCCATCAAGCGGAATTGATTTCTTGTTTCTTCCAACACCTCAGTGTGCTGTTTCTCCCCTGGTCTTATCTATGGGTGAAGGAGTGAGGAATAATAAATGGGGACCATGGTCCAAAGACAGAACCAAAGGGGGCGCCATGTAGCCCAGTTCAGATGATGGGTAGGGCCTCACCATTGCCGGTCCTGGAGGCTCACTGTACCCCAGAGCAATCACCATAGTGACATAGGAAGTGCAGGCTTGGATATCCTGTGGCAGCCATGTCTGTCATGGTGGAGAGGCACTCTCTACCCTGGAGTCACAGCAGCCTTGGAGCAGATATGTGAGCAAGCTGCTTGTGACTCCTTCATATCCTCCTACCACCATCAAGGAGCAGCGTCTGCTCATGAACATACAAATACACAAATACCATCTCACTCTCAAGTCAAGGAGAACTTATATGTAGTTACATCAATTTACAGGGTCTCTGGGTTCATGTTAAATTTTGTTTTTTGTAAACTTTCAAGTGTATTTATCCCCTATTTCCTGAAATGAGACTCTACCCTTGGGATTCTACTCTTGGTTTATGGACTGAGGGGGAGGGGGTAGGCGGGCAGAGAAATTCCACCATGTGGTCATTTATCTGTCTTTCAGACCTTTATTCCTTTATTCCTTCTTCTTCCCTCCATCCAGCTCTTCTTTCTCCCTTCCTTCCTCCTCTCCTTCTTCTCTCACACCCTGCCTCCTCTTCTGATGTCCTCGGCTGTTTCTCTCTGCTTCATTTCCTCCCTGTTGCCCCTTGTTTTTCATCTTTTCTGTATTTGGACTTTCTTTTTGTTCCCTTTGTACTTTTGCTGTCTTCAGGAGTTCTGCACAAAGAGTCCAATGTCCTTTACCTACCATCTGAGAGTTCACCAAGAAAACCAGGACCCCAGCACAGTCCAAAGGTATGGGAAATAACTGCAAGTGTAGGATGCAGTTGTTGTGTGAGCCAACTGAGTGTGTAAGTGAAAGGAGAAGGCAGAGTCCCTCCTTAGGGTGGTTCTGAGTCAGCAAGGAAGGTAGATATGAGACTGGAAAGATACCATGTGGACTGGTTTCAATGCCAGTGCCTCATTGACTGAACCCACTAGCTGTAAAATGGACTTAAAGCAGGTCACCCCTCTAGGCGCCTTCTTTTTCCTAAACCAACTTGCTCCAGAGTGCCAGAGAATATCCAGGATCAAAGTTAAGAAAGCTCACCCTGCACACATACCATGTGAGGGCTGCCAAATTAGGAACCTGGTTTGTCATCATCGAAAGAAATTATGGGTAGTCTGCTGTGGGATGTTGTTCTATATGCTGTGAATATGTGTTGCTCTGAATCATTGATAAATAAAATGCTCTTGACCAGTAGCCAGGCAGGAAGTATAGGCAGGGCAAGCAGGCAAGGAGAATTCTAGGAACAGGAAGGGCAGAGTCAGAAGTCATCAGCCAGACACAGAGGAAGCAAGATGACAAGGCAGAACTGAGAAAAGGTACCAAGCCACATGGTTAAACACAGATAAGAATTATGGGTTAATTTCAGTATAAGAGCTAGTCAATAATAAGACTGAGCCAATGGCTGAACAGTTATAATTAATATTAAGCCTCTGTGTGATTATTTTATAAAAGGCTTTGGGATTGTGGGTGAGAGATTTGTCCTGAGCATGGGCCAGGTGGGACACAGGAAATCTGGCTATATTTGCCTGCCCAATGTGGAGTGAGAGTTTCCACCTAAGACCCGAGAAAACCTAAAAAAAAAAAGGTTCTAAAATGGGGCTAAAAACAGGTTCCCAGTTGTGTCTCTCAGGCAAAAAATGAGCTACAGTATGGTGGGTTTGCAGATGCATGTGGGCTTGACCTGCAGAATGGTAGATTCCTGCCACAGTGCACAATGGTGTCTCCAAGCTGTGTAGTGTGGTGGATTTAGTTTTTGCTAGTAAAAAAAAAGATGTTTCTGGGCTACACACTGCTGGATCAAAGCATAGACCACTGCTTCACAGAGTCAGCAATGAGCCTGGTTCACAGAGCTGGTGGTAAATGTACTTCTGCCATGTTGGAAAGCTGAGTTGAGCAGAGCCAGCAGCCAAAGCTGCCATTTAAGTCCTAGTAATGCTTCAGTTTAAAGCAATAGATTCACAATAAAACAGATTCAGATGAAATAAACCTGTAAACAGTTTACACTGTGTGTAAAATTGTACATAGGCTTGTAAGAGAGAGGAAAAGGAATATAGACAGCTCCATAAAAAGATTGTTTTTAAAAATAAAGTCTTTAAAAAGAAAGTAAAAGTAATATAAAAAATAAGCCATGTAAAGGTGGAAATCACACAGAGAGTCTGTATTATATTGTCTTTGGGATTTTTAACTGCAGAGAGATATTTGATTGTAAAGGCTGCTCAGTTAAACCAATATGTATATTTTAGAAGTATGTTGACTTCAAAATTTGGATCTAAGGATATGTTGCTTTGGAAAGGAGGCTCTGCTTTTGTTTCCACAGGAAGCAATAGGCTATGGGTTTCTTCCAGGTTAAGATGGATTAGATTTGATCAAGCCAGACCCCCTGAACCTTAACAGATGGTACCAACTAACAAAGGTTATAGCCGGTCTTCCCAGGACTTGAACATTACCTCAAATTTTCTCAGGATCCCTATAAGACTACCAGCACCCCCTATCAGCAGGGAGTAGCCTAGAACACTATATCCCCAGTTCCTAAAAAATGGCTTATGGTGTTTGTCTTTGTTTAGGTTGTTGGTTACAAATTGTTATTGGTCATAGTCAATCTCTTTCTAAAAGAAGAAAGGGGGGGCTGGAGAGATGGCTCAGATGTTAAGAGCACTGACTGCTCTTCTAGAGGTCCTGAGTTCAATTCCCAGCAACCACATGGTGGCTCACAACCATCTGTAGTGAGATCTGGTGCCCTCTTCTGGCCTGCAGGGATACATGCAGGCAGAACATTGTATACACAATAAATAAATCTTTAAAAAAAAAAAAAGAAGAAAGGGGTATATGATATAGAAATATAGGATATAGATATGATAGGATAAAAGGGTAGATTATTGAATTTACTTTTAAAGAGCAACAACTTGCTTAAAATGTTTTACATGGATTTTAGTTTATTGATACAAACTTAAATTTATTTTTGTTATATTGTATGTATATTTCTACTCTTGTTTAAAGTACTTTGTGCAACTCATTTGAAATTGTAGTGTATACTGAGAAATACAGATTAATAGTCATCTATGATAATCAAACTTATAGTCATGTTAGTTAAATATTCTAGGTATACACAGATATATTTCAATTAGGCAGGTAATCTTCAAACACTTCAAAGACCTACAAAATATGGAATTTAAAATGTTTTAAAACTTAGACTTTCTGGACAGTGAAACATATCTGCTCCTGACAGCACTGATTTACTTCAAAGAGAAAGATGGGCAATGAAGACACTCCATATGAAGCTTATCTTCTTCTTGACAAAAATAGTCATTTGGGCAAGAGGCTGTTCTTGCCTGGACTGCTTGACAAAATTTTGTATCGACTGGACATGCAGGAACCCTAGGAAGGTGACCACTGAAATTTGCAATGTTAGATGGTCCTTCAGGTTCTTGTTTCACAGAGGAGACTGCCAGATATTCTACAGGACACAGAGAGGAATGACTGAGAGGCTCTAGGCCTATGGGCTGAAGATGGATGCCCCAACGTTGAAGAGGAACTTTGGATGAGTGTCCAGGCAGTCAGCTGTCTCTGTCATTCTAGATTTTTGGAAGTTGCTTACAATGCACTTCCTGTTTATTTAGGTAATATTATATCCCTCTGGGGTCTTTGATGTAGTTGAAGACTAGATAGTTATAATTTTTCTTGGTTATGATAAAAGATAAATTAGATATGAAACTTTAGACTCACAAATATAGTATAAATAGAACATTTTCTTTGAATTTGCCAAATATAAATGGACTGAATATTGTAACTATGATTCTTGCTTGATAACTGTTTTGTTATATGTAATTTTACTGTGTTAAAGTTAAAACCTTCTTTTTTTTTTTTTTTTTTTTTAGGTTTTTCGAGACAGGGTTTCTCTGTGTAGCTTTGTGCCTTTCCTGGAACTCGCTTTGGAGACCAGGCTGGCCTTGAACTCACAGAGATCCGCCTGGCTCTGCCTCCCGAGTGCTGGGATTAAAGACGTGCGCCACCACCGCCCGGCTAAAACCTTCTTTTTTTAATTAGACAGAAAAGAGGAAGTGCTGTGGGATGTTGTTCTGTATGCTGTGAATATGTGTTGCTCTGATTGGTTGATAAATAAAACACTGATTGGCCAGTAGCCAGAAAGGAAGTATAGTTGGGGTGAGCAGGCAAGGAGAATTCTGGGAAGAGGAAGGGCAGAGTCAGGAGTCATCAGCCAGACACAGAGGGAAGCAAGATGATAAGGCAGAATTGAGAAAAGGTACCAAGCCACATGGTTAAACACAGATAAGAATTATGGGTTAATTTCAGTATAAGAGCTAGTCAATAATAAGCCTGAGCTAATGGCCGAGCAGGTATAATTAATATTAAGCCTCTGTGTGATTATTTTATAAAAGGCTATGGGACTGTGGGTGAGAGATTTTCCCGACCATGGGCCAGGTGAGACACAGGAAAACTTCTGACTGCAAGAGTCAGATCCAACTTTTGCTTGTAGTTAAGGATGACTATGCTTTTCCTCAACCTGATGGTGAGCTGGTATGTGTGTTTGTATCTTAGTGAGTACATTCTGAGGGTGTCTGCTGCAGAGAAGGTAGGCCATTGAAGGTCCAGACACCATGGCAAAGCACCCTACTTCTAGTAGGCATGGAAGACAGACCTAAGTTCAAACACAGAAAGGCTGTTGGTCTGAAGTTAAAGACCTTAGAGACACAGCCCTCAGCTGAAGCACAGGTGGGTGAGAGCTGGAATCATAGAGGTATGGCATCTAGTCTTGTGAGAGAGTGGGTGTTTGCTAATAGCATGGTGGCTGGGGACCTTTTGCCGGAAAGCATGTTCCAGAAGTAGGCTGTAGAACCAGTCTATAATTGTGGGTGGTATCAGGTCAGTGAGAAGTCAGGTCAATCACAGTGAGTTCAATTACCACAATTGAAAACATAAAAAAAATACCCCTTTAATTGGCTCTTTGTAAAGATGGAGAGTTTTAAAGCCCTGACTGGGCTGTCTGGAGGAGAAATGGAAAGAATTCTTTTAATCTGGGCTGTACAGACAGTCTGAATAACAAGGTGATGGGCCTCTGGACGTTCGGTCCTGGACACCCTATGGATCAGACATAGTGCCCAGTCTCGAGGGTACTGTGCCCATGTATTAGCTTTTGACAGGAAGAATGGTGATGTATTTAGTCCTAGGACCAGTTTCTCCCTAAGATTTTCTTTTTTTGGCTTCTCCTGACTCTTGTATCTAGTGAAGGGGGTCTCTATTCAGTTTTCCAGTTTGCCCCTTATGCCTTGAGGCTGGGCCCTGTCTTTGTGGAGGAATGTCTCAATATAGTGAGACAGAGATCCCTACGGGGTTTGAGACCTTTTAGGCCAGATCCATAATGCAAGGTTCCAAGCCCATCTCTGGCTATATGAGGCCAAATTATAGCCAAGCTACTTTGGAGTCTAGTGTCAACTTGACTTTTTTAGTTTTTTTTTTTTGTTTGTTTGCCTCAGAGTAGGGCAGAGGGAGTGAACCTGGATGAAAGGTATCTTTGTGTTCCTGGCACTATACTGCCATCAAGCAGAATTGCTTTGTTGTTCCCAACAACACCTCAATGAGCTTTTTCTCTGTAGGTCTAGGAGTGAGTTGGTGAGGAAGGCTTGGGGCTTCTGGTCCAAATACTGAAGTAAAGGGGGCTCTTGCCAGCTTGCCAGTTTGGGGGTAAGCTGGAGTTTGATGCCCAGCATGGGACTCAGCCAGTGCTAGCCACCAAGGCAGCACAGACTTCAGAGTAATAAAGTCAGGAATATGGGCTTTGCAATCTGTGGCAGCCATGTTTGAGACAGTGCTGGGATACACTCTGCATTGGATTCATCACCTGGGACACAGATATGTGAGTAACTTGCTTGTCAAGGTACAGAATCTATCCAATTGTCCCTGAACTTTTATCTTTTTAGACACCTACCTGCACATATACTTCATTTCCTGGAATTGCCCTTGGGATTCTGGTGTCTCTGCTCATAAGCTTAAGTGTCCCCAGAAATTCCACCTGGAGGTCAAATATTTGTCAGTCAGGCCTTTCCTGTTTTCATCCTTTTATCCATCCTACTTTCCCTTTCTCCCTCACTTCTCTCTACCTTTATATGTTTCTTCCCTTCCTTTCCTGCTTAGATCCCCAGTCTGTTGTCTATGCTTCATTTTCTCCCTCTTGCTTTCTGTGTTTCTGTCTTTTGACTTTCTTTTTATTCCCTTTATACTTTTGCTATCCTTTGGGAGTTCTGCAGGAAACTGTAAACCAAAAATTCAGCAACAAAATCAGGTCCCCAGAACAAAGCAAGGGTATGGGAAATAAGTACAAAGATGAGATACAGGCAGGGCATTATGTAGCCATGCCACAATGAAGCTTTATCTTCAAAGCAGGTGGGAAATTGGCCCAGGGGAGACAACCATCCCAATTTGTCTGAGGAATGTCAATGGAATCATACCTGGAAGTGGACTCCATGGTGCACAGAGGACAAAAAGTGCACAGGAGGTTGCCACTTAGAGCTCCAGTTTCTCAAGCCATGACCAGGAATCAGAGTGGAGACGACAGTTGCCAGCCACCCTTTGGTCTTCCTGTCCAGCGACCCTAACTAGCATTGCTTTTTGGCTGGTGGTATGCTGAAACTCTACTGAAAGAGAAGGTTCCTGCTGTGGGATGGTCTGTATGTCAAGTGTGTTGCTGATTGGTGAATAAATAAATCACCGATTGGCCAGTGGCTAGGCAGGAAGTATAGGCGGGACAAGGAGGAGAATAAAGCTGGGAAGTGGAAGGCTGAGTCAGAGAGACACTGCCAGCCACCACGATGACAAACAGCATGTGAAGATGCCGGTAAGCCACGAGCCACATGGCAAGGTATAGATTTATAGAAATGGATTAATTTAAGATGTAAGAACTAGATATCTGGAAGTCTGAGCCATTAGGCCAAACAGTTTAAATAATATAAGTGTCTGTATGTTTATTTTATAAGTGGGCTGTTGGACTGCCAGGGTTTGGTGGGATCCAGAGAGAAAACTCTCCAGCTACACAAAAGCTTTGGAAAAACCTGTTAAAATAAATAATATAGAAATTCAGAACCAGACAGAAGAATATAAAGGTAAACCTATATCAGGATTGAATTATATGGTTACAGAGAAACAGCCTCAGATTACCAGACAGCAAACATTAATCTATCTGATAACCTTACGGGAACTGCCAAATGCTCAAGGGTGTGTAGGAGCAAACTAGACTCCAGTGGAAATGTTAGATTTTAGGATATTTAAAGAAGCTATAGTATCATATGGAATGCATTCTCCATATATAAAGCAAATTATCCCTCAGGATTGGAAAGAATTGGTTACAGCTGTTCTAGAAGTTGTTCCACAGTGACAGTGGAGAATCTGGTGAAAAGAGGAGGCTAAAACTGTTGAAAAATGATGTAGGACTGGAGGTGTGGAAATTTCCTATGATCACCTTCTTGGAGAAGGCAATTATGCTGATATACAAAGACAATGTTTATATAATAATCAAACCATAAATCTATGCCACAGGGCAGCCATGAATGCATGGGGCAGAACTGAGGAAGCAGGAAAGAAAACTGAGTTATTTACAAAAGTTATACAGGGCCCCAAAGAAACCTTAACAGATTTCTTACAAAGGCTGTCTTCAGCAGTAAACAGAATGGCACCAAATTTAAAACCTAGACAGAAAATAACTGAATTTTGAATTTGCATTTTGAGAACAATATTGCAGCATGCAAAAGGGTAATCAGGCTGTTAAAGTCAAGATCAGCACCCTTGGAGGATTGAATCAGGGACACATTGAATATTGAGTCTCATGACCATTAAGATATGTGGACAGCAGAGGTGATTTGAAGAGCTTTGAAGAAAAATAATAATGTCAGATGCTTTAATTGTGGTAAACAAGGTCACCTAGAAAGGGACTGTAAACAGGGCATTCCTAGAAACAATGTTTCTTCAAGGAACAATGGCAACAGAACACCCCTCCTTTCTGGATTATGCAGAAGGTGTGGTAATGGTAAATATTGGACTAATGAATGTAGATCAACAAGGGACAGACAAGGTAATTTTTTGCCTTTGCCATTGGGAAACTCCCTGAGGAGCCTCACTTAGGCCCCCACAGAAAATTCAGTTCAGTTGTTTCCTGCCGTCATAGAAGAAACCCTTTCTCAGAGCGATTAAATAACCAATTGCATATTATAATAAACCATACTGCTCTGGGTGATAGAACAGCTATAGCAGAGACAACAGGAAATTCAGGAGAAACCATAAAGCAATTTTTTGGGCAAACTTCTATAAATGAACAAAGACCAAAATTAAAAATACGAATAAATGACGTTCTCTGGAAGGTCTTGTAGACACAGATGCAGACATCCAATAATTGCACCAGAATTTTGGCATCGAAATTGGCCTCTTCAGGAGGTAAATGTTCAGCTGTTAGGTATTGGAACATTATCTCAAGAGAAACAGAGTATGTATAGGGTCAGACGGACAGAGAGAAAAATTAAAGCCATATGTGGCTAATATAGCGATAAATTTATGGAGTCATGATCTATTACAACAATGGAATACCCAGATTAACATTCCTCCAACCTCAGAAACAACCCCTAAACTAATACATGTTTCTGAGAGAAATATTAGGAGATATTATTATAAAGAATAGTCACCAGCATCCCGAATGTACAAGAACAGGGCACAACAACTGATGATCTTTCAAAGACACCAACAGCTCTACCTTTAAAATGGTTAACAGACAAGCCTGTATGGGTTCAGCAATGGCCTTTAACAACATAGAAATTGCAGGCTTTAGAAGAGCTGGTACAAGAGCAGTTAAATGCTCAGCATGCTGAAGAATAAACCAGCCCTTGGAATTCTTCTGTATTTGCTATTAAAAAGAAATCTGGTAAAGGGAGAATGGTAACAGACAGTTACCATTAACAGTTAAGAAGGTAACTCAGCCAATGGGATCTCTACAATCTGGAATTCCTTTGCCTATTCTGTTACCTAAAGAATGGCCTCTTATAGTTATCGATTTAGAAGACTGTTTCTTCTTAATACCCTTACAAGAAAAAGACAGAGAAAGATTTGCCTTCACAGTGCCTACTTGTAATAATTCTCAGTTGGTTAAGAGATATCAATGGAAGGTTCTCTCTCAGGGAATGTTAAATAACCCAACCCTGTGCCAATATTTTGTATGATAGCCATTGGAAGTAATATGCAAACAATTTCCTAAATCTATAATTTATCATTGCATGGATGATAATTTACTAGCTGTTCAAATGCAGATACCTTAGAAAGAATGTTTGAAGAAGTAAAGAAAATTTTGCCTTGTTGGGAATTACAAATTGCTCCTGAAAAAATACAAAGAGGAGATTCTATTAATTATTTAGGATATTAAATAGGTCTACAAAAAATTAGACCCCAAAAGGTGCAAATTAGGAGAGATTGATTATGGACACTTAATGACTTTCAAAGAATATTCATAAATATTTTCTATCTATGGACCACTATTGGGGTAAAAAAGTGATGAACTGAGTAATTTGTTCAAAAACTTAGAAGGTGATAAGGACTTAAATAGGCCAAGAGAATTATCAACTGAAGCTGAGAGAGTATTGACCTTGGTGGAAAAGAAAGTATAGGAAGGACACATGGATCATGTGGATACAAAGTTTGATTGCATTTTGGTTATTTAACCCTTTAAGCATTCTCCTGCAGGAATTTTAATGCAGAGGGAAGATATCATGTTGGAATTGATATTTCTACCACATAAACAGAATGAAAAATTAAAAACTTATGTGGAAAAGATCTCTGGATTTTAAAAGGAAAATTGAGACTTCATCAATTAGTAGGAATAGACCCAGCAGAAATTGTCATACCTTTAAGTAAGGATGACATTCAAAAATTATGGGCAGAAAGTGAACCTTGGCAAAGAGCTTGCAGTAATTTTTTGGAGGAGATTAACAGCAAATATCTCAAAAGTGATAGGATTCGAGTTATAAACAGAGCTGATTGGATTCTGGCTTGCATTGTATGGGAAAAACCCATACCTGGAGCCCGTACATTTTATGCAGATGCAAACAAACAAGGAAAAGTAGGTTACAAATTAGAAAATTTAAGTAAAGTGGTTCAAAGTCCTTATAATTCTGTTAAAAAATCACAATCGTATGCTATTCTGATATTAATGGACTTTTCAGAACCTCTCAACATAGTTACTGACTCTCAGTATGCTGCAAGAGTGGTCTTACATATTGAGACTGCAGAATTTATCCCTGATGAGTCAGAATTAATTTTGTTATTTATTCAGTTACAAGATATAATGAGAAATAGGAATCATCCCATACATATAAAACTCACATCTGATCCCATATGGGTCTGCCAGGCCCTCTAGTATAAGGTAATGATAAGATTGATAAGTTATTGATAGGAAATGTGCTGGAGGCCTCAAAATTTCATTAAAAAAATCATGCCAATAGTAAGGGGTTAAAAAAGGATTTTTCCATAACCTGGCAACAAGCCAAAGAAATTATAAGGAAATGTCCTACTTGTTCTTTTTATAATCAGACTCCACTACTAACAGGATGTAATCCAAAGGGTACTCAGAGGAATGAAACCTGGCTGATGGATGTGTTTCACTTGGCAGAATTTGGAAAATTGAAATACGTACACCACACCATTGATACCTATTGAGGATTTCAATGGGCAACTGCTTTGAGTTCTCAAAAAGCTGATTTTGTAATCATGTATTTGCTAGAAGTTATGGCCATCATTAGTATACATGCACAGTATATGTCTCTGGGTGAAATGAAAGAGTTTTTTTTTTGCTTATTACAATATAAAGCACATTACAGGTATACAAAATAATTCTATAGGCCAAGCAGTCATAGAAAAATCAAGTCAAACTCTAAAGGATATGCTAAATAAAGAGAAAGGGGTAACAAAACTAGACATTGTTGCTGTATTTATTGCTTTTATGTATTGTATATAGTTATTGTAGTTGTTGTATATAGTTTTTCTTATATTAGTTATAATTTTTTTATTTAGACAAAAAGGGGAAATGTGGTCATATTTTATGTGTGTCCCCCAATAAAGTTTATCTGAGGATCAGAGGAAAAAGCCAGCCACTATAGTAAATATAGAAGTCAGGCAATGGTAGCACATGCCTTTAATCCTATCATTCTGGAGGCAGGAATTTGTGTGGATCTCTGTGAGTTCAAGGCCACATTGGGAACACAGCCAGGCATGGTGGCACACGTCTTAAATTCCAACACTAGTTAACCATGGAGGTCTGGAGGTCTGTACAGACAGACAGGAAGTGACAGAGCTGGGCAGGAACAGGAAGTGATGTAGCTGGGTGGAGAGAGGAAATGAATTGGCAGAACAGAAAGGCATATAGGTGTGAGTATACAGGAAATAGGTCTCTTTGGAGACTGAATGTTGGTGAGGTGAGGTTGGCTTGTGGCTTGTCCTACTCCTCTGATCTCTCAGCTTTAACCCATTTCTGACTCCTTGTTTTTTTATTTAATAAGACCATTTAGCACTTTGTCCTACAATGATCTGAGGATAAGGAAATATCAAAATAAAACCCTTATTTTATCTCAGCAGCTACTTGCCTACCAGGTCCCTGGGTGCAGCCCTAGTCCATTTCTTTGAGCTTGCCCAGCAGCAGTTATGATCTCACTGTGTATAAACAATAGGTCACTATTCCTGAAGCACCCATACCCACTCAAGATATTTGTAAATGACACAGAGTCCCTCTAGGACATAGAACTTTCTTTGTTATGTGCCTCTCAGACATCTATTCATTTCTGAGGCCCTGCACAAACATAAAGGAAGGTTTTCTGATAAAAGCCCCAATCCTCTTGCCTCCTGCCAGGATGCCAGCAGTACAACAAACAACTAATGCCTTTTTATACTTCAACAGGGGCAAATCCAAAAGAAACTCACAACTTACCTTCATCTTTACACCCATGGGACAGGGACGAAGTGAATATAGGTATCAAGAGTGCTTCACCATCTGGCCTTCTGTATATGCGTGTGTACGTGTGTGTGTGTGTGTGTGTGTGTGTGTGTGTGTGTGTGTGTGTCCAATAAGGATAGACCTCACTGGATTCTTGGGGAGCTATCACTCTAGCTAGCAAAATGCTCTTCACTACCCAATAGGAAGCCTTCTTGTCTTTAAGGACTGAACCTGCAGAAGACCACCTCCTCATTGAAAAAACTTTCTGTACAACCCAAAGGAAAAGGGCAGCTCTCACTTCTTCATCCAGACAGCCCTCTGCCATTGCTTTCAAAGTCTCCATCTTTACCATCTCCCAGCTGGGGGAGGTCTTCTCATGAGGGCAAATAAGCTCTCTTGTGAGAGGCCTTCTTTGATTGCTCACAGGCCTGAGGCCAACTGCTCCTGTGGACTGGTCCTGCAACCTTCCACATACGTTCCAGCTAAAGTTCCTGGCCACCAAGCTACAAGCATAGACACCCAACCTTTGACAAGATTGGATGCCACTCCTCTGTCATTCAAGCACTACCTTGAAAATACACCTACCTGTCCTCCTGCCAAGAGAAGGGTCCATAAATGGCACACACTTCAGATCAACAGCCTCTCATTCTTTGAACTTAGAGCTGTGTTTCATGTCTACTAGAGGCAGGATGCTTTGCCATGCATTCTGGATCCTCTATTGCCTTCCTTCCTTTGCTGGACACACACACACACACACACACACACACACACACACACACACACACACACACCAGCTCATTCTCAAGTCAAGGTGAATCAAATCTTATCCTCAACTGCCTGCTGGAGGTTTACCATGTTCTACCCATTATGTCACTGGTTGATCACAGACAGGCTTCCTACTTAGGATAGACATCACCTAGGGGAGCAAACATGTTTTGACCTTGACTTTGGTATTCTCTGGGTATCTCGAGCAGGGTGGCCCAGAAAGGAGAAGACTCAAAAAGTGGTAATCTGCCTGTGAGTCAGTTTTGCAGTTAGGTTTGGCCAATGGGTAGTGGTAGTGAAGCCAGCCCCTGTGACACCTTTCCTGTCTCCCTTCTACCTTCCATGCTTGACTGTGGCTACTTCTACTTAGAGTCATCCTAAGGAAGCACACTGACTTCTGCTCCATCCTGCTGCATACATACTAGGTTCACACAGGAAGGGTGCCTCACCTCCATATCACACTTTGAGTTATTCTTCAAACCCTTGGATTGTGTTGGGGACCTGGTGAGGATGCTGTAGCATTGGCTAACATGTATAAGACATTGAAGTCTATCTGTAGGACTTCTGAAGGACAACAAAACAGAAAAGAAACAAAGAGAAAGCCAAGATATTCAAAGACAGAAAGCACGGGGAGTTGGAGAGAAAACAAAGCAGAGAGAACAGAGTGTGGATGTCAGCATGGGAGGGAGGGAGAGAGAAAGGAGAGAGGGGAGAAAGGAGAGAAGGAAGGAAGAGGAGAGGGACAGAGGGAAGGAGAGAGGGAGGGAGGGAAGAAGGGAGGGAGGGAGGATCATGAAACAGAAGGAAGGAAATAAGGACTCACAAATGAGGTGGTGGAATATTTTGGGGGAGCCCCAAGCCCACTGGAAGAGGCAAGAAATCCCAGAGCAGTGTCTGAGATCAGGAAATGAGAAGTGTATATAGCTAGTTATCACCTCCCCCCACACATGCCCCTCAAAACTGAAATGAACCAAAACACAAAGAGCCAAGGACCTGTGTATGCTCACAGGTACTCACACAGACCCTTCATTTTTATTAGGAGGACATGATGAAGTCACATGTCAGTTGCCCACTTATCTGAGCCCCATATGCTAATATCTGAGCAGAAAGCTCCCCTCAATCCTGCCAGACATCACTGTCACAAGATTTCCAAGGTACTCCTATGTAGTTGAAGCTATAAGGCATGGGGAGCCTTGGAGACTGGCAATGGATGGTGCTCTCACTGTGGGTCACCTGAATGCTGGCTTATCTCAGGACTGGAAAGATGCCTGCAGCCATATTCCAAGTAGTATTTGGACTAGGGGTCTCCATACATTCCTTATTTCCTCACAGAAATAGGGATAGAAAATGGGCCCATGGCTGAACACATCCCACCTCACTGCCTGCCAGAAATATTCTATCAGGCAAATAGGTAGTCAAGGTGGTCAGGACCTTCAGCAGTCATCTTGATGCTGGGAGTCAAAGATGACCCACAGGGTTTCCAGGCCTGCCACAGATGTACAGATACTATATAGCCATGCCACAACCAAACTTCTATACCTGATCCCAAATACCAATACTCACACACCACGCTCATTACAAAGTATATAGGGCATAGAAGGAGGTGGACAGTTGAAATAAGGGAGATAATCACTCTTGCCCAAAAACCTGGCAATGGGTTCATACTTGGAAAAGGAGACTTTGGGGTATGCAGAGCACATAAAGAACACAGGACATTTTCCTTGTGAGAGCTCTAGTTCCTTAAGCCATGGCCAGGAGTCAGAGAAAACAGGACATCTGTCACCCAAATCCATTGTTCTTCTTGTCCAAAGACCTCAACCTGTGTACTCCAAGACACTGACTATACATTCAAGAGGACACTGTTAGCCATTTCAAAGGCTCATGGGAGGTTTTGGCTTGATTTTTAGCCTCTGTTGAAAGATTAGGCTCTTGAGGACCTTGATCTTGGAACAAGAAAATAACAAAAGAAGAACCCTTGCTGTGTATCAGCTGCTATGTGACTATCAGGATCCGGGCTGGGGCTCCAAACTATTTTTTCAAATTATTTTTAATTAATTTTTTAAAATTTATTTTACATACCAACCAGTTTCCCTTCCCTCCTGTCCTCCCATTCCCTCCCCCTACCTCCTTTCTAACCCCACCTCATCTACTCCTCAGAAAGTGTAAGGCCTCCCATGGGATTCAACAACTCATGGCATATCAAGTTGAATAGGCAGGACCAAGCTCCTCCCCTCTGCATCAAGGCTGAGCAAGGCATCCCACCATAAGGAGTAGGTTCCAAAAAGCTAGCACATGTGCCAGGGAAAGATCCTGGTTCCACTGCTAGGGACCCCACAAACAGACCAAGCTACACAACTGTCTCCCATATGTAGAAGGCCTCGGTCGGTCCCATGGAGGCTCCCTAGCTGTCGGGCTAGAGTCCTTGGGCTCCCAATAGCTTGGGTCAGCAGTGGAAGTTTCCTCTTCATGATCTTCACCCCCTTTGCTCATAAAATCCTGCCTTTCTCTCTTCAACTGGACTCCCTGAGCTTGGCCCAGTCTTGGCTGTGGACCTCTGCATCTGTTCTATCAGTTGCTGGTTGAAGGTTCTATGATGACAATTAGAGTAGTCACCAATCTGATTATAGGAGAAGGCCAGTTCAGGCAACCTCTCTAAAATTATTAGGAGTCTTATCTGGGGTCATCCTTGTGGATTCTTGGGGGGGTTCCCTGGCACCAGGTTTCTCCCTAACCCCATAATGGTTCCCTCTATCAAGATATATCTTTCGTTGCTCTCCCTCTCTGACCCTCCCCCAACTTGACCATCCCAATCCCTCATGTTCCCATCCCCTACCCCCTCCCCTCTATACCCCTCACCCCCATTTTACTCAGGAGATATCTATTTCCCCTTCCCAGGGTGATTCATGCATCCCTCTTAGGGTCTTCCTTCTTACCTAGCTTCTCTGGAGCTGTGGATTGTAGCCTGGTTATCCTTTGCTTTACATCTACAATCTACTTATGAGTGATTACAAACTGTGTTTGTCCTTTTGGGTCTGGGTTACCTCACTCAGGATGACTTTTTTTCTAGTTCCATCCATTTGTCTGCAAATTTCTTGACGTCATTGTTTTTTTACTGCCCAGTAATACTCCATTGTTTATACATACTACATTTTCTTTAACCATTATTCAGTTGAGGGGCATCTAGGTTGCTTTCCAGGTTCTGGCTATTACAGATAATGCTGCTATGAACACAGTTGAGCATGTGACCTTGTGGTATGATAGCAAAACTTTGACTTCTTCCTTTCCAATTCATATCCCCTTAATGTCCTTTTGTTCTTAGTTCTCTAGCTAGAACCTCAAGTACTATATTGAATAGATATGGAGATAGTGGACAGCCTTGTCTTGTTCCTGATTTTAGTGGAATCGCTTTGAGTTTCTCTCCATTTATCTTGATGTTGGCTATTGGCTTGCTGTATATTACTTTTGTTATATTTAGGGATGTTCCTTGTATCCCTAATCTCTCCAAGACCTTTATCATGAAGAGGTGATGGATTTTGTCAAAGGCTTTTTCAGTATTTAATGAGATGACCTGTGGTGATGTACTGTGTATCCCATTAAAGCTTATGTGGGGATCAGAGGACAGTCAGCTACTATATTAAACATAGAGGTCAGGCAGTGGTAACACATGCCTTTAATCCTAGCATTCAGGAGGCAGAAATGGATCTCTGTGAGTTCAAGGCCACACTGGTGGTACATGCCTTTAATCTCAGCACTAGGAAGGAAGGGAGATGGCAGGGCACAGAAAGGTATATAAGGCATGAGTAGACAGGAAGTCCCTCTTCCAAACCACACTGCTCCCTGAGACAGAGCCCACCAGTGCCAAATGGACTAAGAGAGCCTACTAGCACTGATTGGACTAAGAGGATCAAGAGCTATGATGGAACCAAGAGTGTTGATTGGACCAAGAAAGGCCCCCTCAGACACAGATACCACTTGCACCAAGTGGAGGAAGAGATGGGTAAATGCTGGTGCAAAAATACAGTAAGTAACATAAAGACCAACATGGCACCACCAGAACCTAGTGGTTCTATATCAGCAAGACCTGAAGATCCCAACGCATAAAAAGCAGAAGAAATCAATTACAAAGGCTGTCTTCAACAGTACATAGAATGATACGAAATTCAGAAGCTAGACAGATAATAATTGAATCTCTGGCTTTTGAAAATGCTAATGCACAATGCAAAAGGATAATTAAGTCATTAAGGCAAGATCAGTACCCTTGGAGGAATGGATCTGTGCTGTGGGATGTTCTGTATGGCAAATACATTGCTAATTAGTCAATAAATAAAACACTGATTGGCCATTGGCTAGGCAGGAAGTGTAGGCGGGACAAGGAGGAGAATAAAGCTGGGAAGTGGAAGGCTGAGTCAGAGATACTGCCAGCCGCCACGATGACAAACAGCATGTAAAGAGAAGATGCCGGTAAGCCACGAGCCATGTGGCAAGGTATAGATTAATGGAAATGGATTAATTTAAGCTGTAAGAACAGTTAGCAAGAAGCCTGCCACGGCCATACAGTTTGTAAGCAATATAAGTCTCTGTGTTTACTTGGTTGGGTCTGACGGCTGTGGGACTGGCAGGTGAGAGAGATTTGTCCTGACTGTGGGCCAGGCAGGAAAACTTTAGCTACAGATCTGAGATACAATTAATATTGAATCTCATGACCATGATGATACTTGGCTAGGAGAGGTGATTTCCAGAGAATTGAAGAAAAATAGTAATGTCAGGTGTTTCAATTGTGGTAAACAAGGTCACTTAAAAAAGGACTGTAAACAGGAAATTCCTAAAAATAATGTTTTTTCAAGGAATAATCCCAACAGAATGTCCCTCCTTTCTGGACTATGCAGAAGGTGTAGTAAAGGCAAATACTGGGCTAATGAATGTAGATCTACAAGGGACAGACAAGGTAATCCTTTGCCTTTGCCATTGGGAAACCCCCGGGGAGCCTCTCTCAGGACTCTATGGCAAATTCAGTTCAGTCCTTTCCTGTTATCACAGAAGAAACCCCTTCCCAAAGCAATTAAATAACCAAATGCCTATTGTAAAAAATCATACTGCTCAAGGTAACAGAAGAGCTATAGCAGAGAGAACAAAGAATTCAGGAGAAACCATAAAGCAATTTTTTGGCAAACTTTTATAAATGAACAACACCAAAATTAAAAAATACAAATAAATGACATTCTCATTGAAGGTCTTGTAGACATAGGTGCAAATATAATAATAATTGCACCAGAATCTTGGCATCCAAATTGGCCTCTTCAGAAGGTAAATATTCAACTGTTAGGGATTGGAACATTATCTCAAGAGAAACAGAGCACAAGATGGGTTGAAGGTATAGGACCAGAAGGACAGAGAGGAAAATTAAAGCCATATGTGGCTAATATAACTATGAATTGGGGATGTGATTTATTACAACAATGGAACACTCAGATTAGCATTCCTCCAATCTCAGAAACAAATAATAAACTAACACATGTTTCTGAGAGAAATATTAGAAGGTATTATAAAGAACAGTTACTGACCATTCAGATTGTACAAGAACAGGGCACAACAACTGATGATCTTTCAAAGACACCAACAGCTCTACCTTTAAAATAGTTAACAGACAAGCCTGTATGGGTTCAGCAATGGCCTTTAACAACATAGAAACTGCAGGCTTTAGAAGAGCTGGTACAAGAGCAGTTAAATGCTCAGCATGCTGAAGAACAAACCAGCCCTTGGAATTCTTCTGTATTTGTTATTAAAAAGAAGTCTGGTAAGTGGAGAATGGTAACAAAGCAAAGAGCAATTAACAAGATAGTTCAGCCAATGGGCTCTCTACAATCTGGAATTCCTTTGCCTACTCTGTAACCTAAAGGATGGCCTCCTACAGTTATTGATTTAAAAGACTGTTTCTTGCTGTGGGATAATGCTTTTGTACACTGGTTTAATAAAATGCTGATTGGCCAGTAGCCAGGCAGGAAGTATAGGTGGAATAAGCAGACAAGGAGAATTCTGGGAAGAGGAAGGTTGAGTGAGGAGATACCAGCTTGCTGTCCAGGGAGCAGCATGTAATGGCACACAGGTAAAGCCACGGAACTTGTGGCGACATGTAGGTGAACAAAAATGGGCTGAGTTTAAGTTTAAGAGCTAGTCAGTAGTAAGCCTGAGCTAACTGCTGAGCAGTTTTAATTAATATAAGCCTCTGTGTGTTTACTTGGGTCTGAGCAGCTGTGGACTGGATGGGACACAGGAAAACTTCAGCTATAGTTTTTTCTCAATGCCCTTACAAGAAAAAGACAGAGAAAGATTGGACTTCACAGTGCCTACTTGTAATAATTCTCAGCCACTTAAGAAATATTAATGGAAGGTTCACCCGCAGGGAATATTAAATAGCCCAACCCTGTGCCAATATTTTGTATGACAGCCATTGGATGTAATATGTAAACAATTTCCTAAATCTATAATTTATCATTACCTTGATGATAATTTACTATCTTATTCAAATGCAAATACCTTAGAAAGAATGTTTGAAGAAGTAAAGAAAATTTTGCCTTGTTGGGGTTATAAATTGCTCCTGAAAAGATACAAAGAGGAGATTCTATTAATTATTTAGGATATAAAATAGAGCTACAAAAAATTAGACCCCAAAAAGTGCAAATTAGGAGAGATCGATTACAGATTGTTAATGACTTTCAAAGATTATTTGGAAACATTTCCTATCTTTTGTTTTGTTTTGTTTTGTTTTATTTCGAGACAGGGTTTCTCTATGTAGCTTTGGAGCCTTTCCTGGAACTTGCTCTGTAGATCAGGCTGGCCTGAAACTCATAGAGATCTGCCTGCCCCTGCCTCCTGAGTGCTGGGATCAAAGGAGTGTGCCACCACCACCCAGCAACATTTCCTATCTATGGACCACTACTGTGGTAAAAAATGATGAACTGAGTAATTTGTTCAAAATCTTAGAAGGTGACAAGGACTTAAGTAGTCAAAGAGAATTATCAGCTCAAGCTGAGAGAGAATTGTCCTTGGTGAAAAAGAAAATACAGGATGCACATGTGGATAGTGTGGTTCCAAAGCTTGATTGCATTTTGGTTATTCTATTCTCTAAGCATTCTCCTACAGAAGTTTTAAGGCAGAGGAAAGATATTATATTGAAATGGATATTTTTACCAAATAAACAGAATAAAAAATTAAAAACTTATGTGGAAAAAAAATCTCTGACTTGATTTTAAAAGGAAAAAATGAGTCTTTGTTAATTGATGAGCAGAAATTGTAATACCTTTAACTAATGATGAAATTGACAAATTATGGGTAGAACGTGAACCTTGGGAAAGAGCTTGCAGTATTTTTTGGAAGAGATTAACAACATATGTCCAAAAAGCAATAGAATTAAACTTATAAAGAGATCTAACTGGATCCTGCCTTGCATTTTATGGGAAACACCAATATCTGGAGCCCAAACATTTTATACGGATGCAAACAAACAAGGATAGGCAGGTTATAAATCAGAAAATTTAAGGAAAGTGGTTCAAAGTCCTTATAATTCTGTCCAAAAATTGGAATTATACGCCATTCTGATGGTATTAATGGATTTTTCAGAACCTTTCAACATAGTTACTGACTCTCAGTATGCTGAAAGAATGGTCTTGCATATTGAAATTGCAGAATTTATCCTATTTATACCATCCCTGTGCCTAACTGTGACTTTGAAGTCTCCAAAAGGTGATGGGGCCCCACAACGATGATTCCATCAGGATGATGATAATACCACTACACTGACAAACCCCACCCAAAGATCAGCTTTGGACTACAAACTGCTCAGGACAATTTTGAGATGCTAGCTGAAATGATCCAGCCTCACAGACTACTTGAGCAAGGACTTGAGACAAGCTCTGCACTTTTGCATTATGCAGAGACTCGACAACAAATGATACAGCTACTTCTCCCAGGACTTGACAGTTAACCCAAAATTTTTCTTTTCAGGATCCCCTAAAGGTGCCTTTGCTCCCAGACAGCATGAAGTAATTTTTAGAACACAACACCCACATTCCCAAGAGGTGGGGTGGGTGGTTTTTGGTCATTCAATGGGATAGAGATAATTGTCACTGTTTAGTATGGTTGGTTTTAAGGTATTATTGTTAATGGTCAAAAAAAAGCTAAACAAAGTGATTAGATTCAGGGTTCTTATTTGAAAAAAAAAAGAAAAAAGAGGATCTAGACAAGAGGTAGATTATTGAATCTACTAAAAGGAGATATAGAAAGAATAGGATAAAAAGGTAGATTATTGAATCTACTCTGGAAAGAAAAAAGGGAAGATATAGATATAAGATAAAAAGGTAGATTATTGAATCTGCTTTTAAAAAGCAATTACTAGTTGCAAATATTTTACATTCAGTTAGATTTTGTATATTGTATACAAATTATGTATGTTGATACAAATTTGGGATTGATTTTGTTAGAAAATACTGTACGTATATTTCTAATCTTGTTCAATGTATTATACCTATACAGTTCATTTAACAATGTAATGCAATTTTCTTGTCCTTAAAAGTCATTACTAACTATTTAGGATAATAAAGAAATGCAGGTTAGTAGTTAGTCACTACAATCAAACTTGTAGTCATATTACATATGTTTTAAAGGTCAAGCATAAATATATTTTAGATAGACAAGTCATCTTCAAATACTTCAGAGTTCTACAGAATATGGCATTTAAGATGTTTTAATAACATAGATTTTTTTTTTAATGACAATGAGACATGTCTGTTCCTGACAGCACCAATCTACTTCAGAGAAGTTGATGGACACTGAAGAAACACCGTAATGGGGTTTACTTTCTTTTTGACTGCTGACAGTATGCTGTCCAAAATGGACAAGCAGAACACAAAAGAAAAGACTGCCAGTCCTTGCCAAGACAAGGTAGGAAGGCCCTTCCGAAAATCCTGCTTCACAGATGAGTCTGTCAGATATGCTAGGCCCATAGGCCAAAGATGGATGCCCCAACATTGCAGAGAAATCTTGGGTGAATGTCCAGGCAGCCAGCTGTTTCTGTCATTTCTCACATTTTTTGGAATTCACTTGTTTGCACTTCCTGTTTAATCAGTTAATATTATTTCCTTCTCCAGTTTTTGAGAAAGATAAATTAATAAGTCTCTCAAGCCCTTTAGTTCCTCCCTTGTCTCATCCCAAGACTTCTGTTCCTTACACTCAGCTTCATGGCCAAGAGGGAACTGACCCTGATTGAATGATTTTGTAAAAGCCATTCCCATTTAGCAGCAGCTCTGGAAGAGCTGAGGATTTTGTCTTGTCTGTGTCTGCCTCAGGTAAAATTCCCCTTTCCACTCAGGACCCAGATCTAAACTGTACTGAATTAGTGCCCACAGGCCAAAAGCTTCCATTGGAATCTTTTCTGGCCCATGTTTCTCATAATATTGTTGCATTATGACTTCAATTCTCCCCCAGGAGTCTGCATCCAGAGTTCCATAGTTGGAAAACCAAGGACACAGTTCCTATACAAACTCCAAGAACCTCTCTACTTGTGGCTGTTCTACCTTAACTCCCCTGGTTTTCAAACTTTCTACATGTGTATATTCAAATATCTACTTACTATTTCTCTGCCCCATATTGGCTTCTCTTTCTCAGACTGTTAAGTTCATAGTAGCTAATGGTTCCTGGATGCTGTTTTCTGTGTGCCAGGTCCAGCACTAGGGAAATTCTACTCTTACCCTCAATTACTTCCTATTAAGCATACACAATATCTGTATATGTAACCCTATATTTTTACCTAATTTCATAGATAGAAATTGAGAGAGAGAGAAAGAGAGAAACCTAGACACAGAGATATTTGCTGCAGCCTAACTTTTATTACTTTTCAGCTTAACTTTTAGCTGCTCTGCTTTATCTATATAGAGTTTTTGTTCCCAAAGAATAAAATACCACCATCTTAACCTTAATTCATAACTGGACATGCCCAACTACTTCCACAGTGCTCCCTACTCTCACTTATTTCCTCTGCACCCAAGTCCCAAGTTCTAGAGCCATCTGTGGGAGGACAGCTCCCACCTTTTCTAGGGTTCCTATGAGGAGAAGAGAGGGATAAGAAAATATTAGATAGATAGATAGCAAAGAGGAGAAAGACAGAAACACAGGATAGCTTTGGCAAGGATCTGGATCAAAACCCAAAGGTCCCTTCTGCCTCTTCAAAGGGGCTTTTTATGACAATGCCAAGGGGTGGGGCAAAAGACCTCACCCTTGCTAGATCAAAGCACACTGCACAGCCAAGTACAGACCCTTCCACACACCTGGTAACCACCCCATGGTCAAATCATCCCCTTATGCAGCACTGCTGGGTAAAGCAAGTTCAGATTCTCAGACCCTGAGTAAGTTTTCAGTAGGAAAACTCTGTAGGTCTCTACAGGTAAAGTCTTCTATAGATGTCTGTTAAGTCCATTTGAGTCATAATATCTGTTATTTTCCTTATTTCTCTGTTTTGTCTGCCAGACCTGTCCAATGGTGAGAGCAGGGTGTTGAAGTCTCTCACTATTAGTGTGTGGGGTTTGAGGTGTGATTTAAGTTTTAATAATGTTTCCTTTACAAATGTGGGTGCCCTTGTATTTGGGGCAAAAATGTTCAGAATTGAGACTGACATTGATTGATTTTTTCCTGTAATTAATATGAAATGTCCTTCTCAATCTCTTTTGATTAATTTTAGTTTAAAGTCTATTTTGTTAGTTTTTAGGATAGCTACACCAGCTTGTTTCTTTGGTCCATTTGATTGGAAAATCTTTTCCCACCATTTACTCTGAGGCAATGCCTGTATTTGAAGTTGAGGTGTGTTTCTTGTATGTAGCAGAAGAATGGATCCTGTTTTCATATCTATTCTTTTAAGCTGTGTTTTTTATAGGCAAATTTAATCCATTGTTAATGAGATATTAATGACCAATGATTGTTGAGTACCGCTATTTTTTGGTTTTGGTGG
Organism: Peromyscus californicus insignis; assembly: GCF_007827085.1. Classification (NCBI taxonomy): domain Eukaryota; kingdom Metazoa; phylum Chordata; class Mammalia; order Rodentia; family Cricetidae; genus Peromyscus; species Peromyscus californicus. Next base: position 97,459,441 of record NW_026294391.1, read on the forward strand.
TGGTGGTGATGGTGTGTTTAGATTTCCCTTCTTTGGGATTTGTTGGTGTGAGATTATCTTTTGCCTGTGTTTTTGTGGGTGTAGCTAACTTCCTTGGGTTGGATTTTTCCTTACAGTACTTTCTGTAGGGCTGGATTTGTGGATATGTATTGTTTAAATCTGGTTTTGTCATGGAATACCTTGTTTTCTGCACCTAAGGTGACTGCAAGTTTTTCTGGGTATAGTAGTCATTGCTGGCATCCATGGTCTCTTAGTGTCCACAAAATGTCTGTCCAGGAACTTTTGGCTTTCAGGGTCTCCATTGAGAAGTTATATGTAATTCTGATAGGTCTGCCTTTATATGCTACTTTGCCTTTTTCCTTTGCTGCTCTTAATATTCTTTCTTTATTCTGCATGTTTGGTGTTTTGATTATGTGGTGAGGGAACTTTTCTTTGTCCAGTCTATTTGGTATTCTGTAAGCTTCTTGTATCTTCATAGGCATGCCCTTCTCTAAGTTGAGAAAGTTTTCTTCTATGATTTTGTTGAATATATTTTCTATGCCTTTTAGTTGAAATTTTTCTCCTTCTTCTATTGCTATTATTCTTAGTCTTGGTCTTTTCACATTGTCCCAGATTTTCTGATGTGTGTTAAGAATTTGTTGAATTTAACACTTTCTTTGACTGATGAATCTATTTACTCTATTGTATCTTCTATGCTTGAGATTCTTTCTTCCATCTCTTATATTCTGTTGGTTATGCTTGCATCTGTAGTTCCTGCTCATTCTCCCAGATTTTCCATTTCCAGCATTCCCTCAGTTTGTGTTTTCTTTATTGTCTCTGTTACAATTTTCAAGTCTTGCACTGTGTCCTTCACCTGTTTTATAGTTTTTTTTTTCTTGATTGTTCTGGCTTTCCTTAAGGGATTTATTGATATCTTCCAGTTTTTTGTTTGTCTTTACCTAGTTTTCTTTAAGGGAATTTTTCATTTCATCTTTAAGGGCCTCTATCATCTTCATACAGTTATGTTTTTCCTTTTTTGTTTTGTTTATTTAATTTTTTCATTTTACATACCAGCCACAGTTCCCCCTCCTTTCCCATCTCCTGCTCCTCCCCACCTCCCCCTCCACCCCCATCCACTCCTCATAGGGGATAAGGCCTCCTTTGGGGAGTCAATGCAGGCTGGCATACTAGGTTGGGGCAGGACTAAGCCCCTCTCCCTTGCATCAAGGCTGCACAGGGTATCCCACCATAGGGTATGGGATCCAAAAAGCCAGTTCATGTATCCAGGATAAGTCCTGGTCCCACTGCCAGGGTCCCCCAAAATAGATCAAACCCCACAACTGTCACCCACATTCAGAAGGCCTAGTTTGGTCCTCTGCAGATTCTTCACCTGTCAGTCTAGAGTCTGTAAGCTCCCACTAGCTCAGATCAGCTGTCTCTGTGATTTTCCCCATCATGGTCTTGACCTTCCTTGCTCCTATAATCCCCCTTCTCCTTTCAAATGAACTCCAGGAGCTTAGCTCAGTGCTTGGCTGTGGGTCTCTGCATCTGCTTCCATCAATTACTGGATGTAGGTTCTATGATGACAATTAGGGTAGACACCAATCTGGTTACAGGGGAAGGCTATTTCAGGCACCCTCTCCACTATTGTTAGTAGTCTTAGCTAGGGCCATCCTTGTGGGTTCCTGGGGATTTCCCTAGCACCAGGCTTCTCTCTAACCCCATAATGGTTCCCTCTAACAGAATGTCTTTTTCATTGATCTCCTTCTCTGTCCCTCCCCCAACTTGGCTATCTCAATCCCTCATGTTCCCATCCCCCATCCCCTCCCTTCTACCCCTCCCAGTTTACCCAGGAGATCTTAATTATTTCCCCTTTCTGGGGCTATCCATGTGTGTCCCTCTTAGGGTCCTCTTCTTTACCTAGCTTCTCTAGGGTTGTGGTTGTAGCCTGGTTATCCTTTGTTTTGCATCTAATATTGACTTATGACTGAGTACATACCGTGTTTGTCTTTCTGGTTCTGGGTTACCTCATTCAGAATGACTTTTTCCTAGTTCCATCCATTTGTCTACAAATTTCATGATGTCGTTGTTTGTTTTTTGTTTTGTTTTGTTTTGTTTTAATTTTTTTGAGACAGGGTTTCTCTGTGTAGCTTTGGAGCCTGTCCTAGAACTCACTCTGTAGACCAGACTAGCCTTGAATTCACAGAGATCTGCCTGCCTCTGCCTCCTGAGTGCTGGGTTTAAAGGTGTGCACCACCACTGCCCAGTGATGTCATTATTTTTTACTGCTGAGTAATACTCCATTGTGTAAATGTATCACATTTTCTTTATCCATTCTTCAGTTGAGGGACATCTAGATTGTTTCTAGGTTCTTGCTATTACAAATAATGCTGCTATGAACATAGTTGAGTAAGTATCCCTATGGTATGGTTGAGCATCTTTAGGGTATATGCCCAAAAGTGGTATTGCTGGGTCTTGAGGTAGATTGAGTCTCAATTTTCTGAGAAGCCACCATACTGATTTCCAAAGTGGCTGTACATGTTTGTACTCCCACCAGCAATGGAGGAGTGTTCCCCTTGCTACACTGGAGCAACAGGTTTGTGGTTTTTTTTATTGCCTCTATATCAATTTTTAAGTCTTGAACTGTTTCCTTCACCTGCTTGATTTTTTTGGCTTTCTTTGAGGGAATATTGATTTCTTCCCATTTTTCTTTGTCTTTCCCTCCATTTCTCTTTTCATTTCCTCTTTAAGGGCCTCTATCATCTTCATAAAATTATTTTTTAGGTCATTTTCTTCTGCTTCATCTGCATTGGGATGTTCAGGTCTTGCTGTTGTAGAATCACTGGGTTCTGGTGGTGCCATACTGCTCTTTATGTTGTTGAATATATTCTTGCACTGGTGTCTACCTATCTCTTCCTCCAATCAGTGCAGGTGGGGCCCGTGTCTCCAGGAGTCCCTCTTCCTCCAATTGGTGAAGGTAGGGTCTGTGGCTCCTGGGGTTGCTCTTCTTCCAATGGGTGTAGGTGGGGCCTGTGGCTCTGGTGGTCCCTGGTGCCATGGTGGCTGCAATGGGTGGGGGAGAGGCACAGGTTGTGCCCCTGGGGCCTAGGGGCTAGAGAGCTGGGCTGTCCAGTAGGGAGCTCAGACACTCACCTCTTCTTCCAATTGGTGCAGGTGGGGCCTGGGGCTCTGGTGGTTGCTGGTCCTGCAGGGGATGGTTGGCAAGGTGGGGGGTAGGATGCTGCTGCTTTGTCTCTGGGGTTGCAATGGGTGGTGGAGGTACATGGGATGTGCCCCCAGGACCTAGGGGCTAGAGTGCAGGCCTATCTTGCCAGGAGCTCAGACACTCACCTCCTCCTCCAATTGGTGCAGGTAGGGCCTGTCCATAAAGTTGTTTTTAAGGTTGTTTTCTACTGCTTCATGTACATTGGGATGTTCAAATCTTGCTGTTATAGAATCACTAGGCTCTAGTGGTGCCATATTGCTCTTTATTCTGTTGAATGTATTCTTACACTGTCATTTACCCATCTGAATTTGGAATAATACTAGGAACAGATGTTGATTCTTGTGATGTCTTTGTTGGGTCAGCCTTTTGTTTCTTTATTGTCTGTTTCCTTTATTGTCCTTTGCCCTGAATGGCCAAGGGTTCTGATGATTGGCTGGTTGTCAGGTCAAATAGGGTTGTCTCAGCTGAGGTTTGAGAGGGTTTGGGTGCCTAGATCCAGTGTATCATCCAGGCTGGTATGGGCTTTACTTGTGCCTCTGGGGTCTGTTCTTCCAACTGGTGTAGGTTTTCCCTGTGCCTGTTCTTCTAACTGGTGTTGGTGGCATTTGTGCCTATAGAATCTGCTGATGTTGCTGGAGAGGGCTATTCACAGGGAGGATGCTCTTCTTCCAATTGGTGCAGGTGGTGCTTGTGCCTCTAGGGGCTCCTGACTTTGGGGGGCGGTGATTGGCCAGGGGGAGGATGATGGCCTTGATGGGCTTGGGTGGTGAAGTGGGTCTTGCAGGTTGCAGGGTCCAATGGATGTCAGCAGTGGTGGCATGCAAGACTCTTACCTGCTGGCTGTCTGTTGGGGCAGAGATGGGAGGGGGAGAGGCATGGGACATGTCCCAGGGCCTAAGGCCTAGGGACTGGTGCAGTTCAGCTGGGAAACCAGTCACTCATCTCTTCCTCCAGATGATGCAGGTGGTGCATGTGCCTCTAGGGGCTGATGATTTTGAGGGGATGGTTGGCCATGGGGAGGATGATGGGTTTAGTGGGTTTGGGTAGTGCAATGGGTCTTGTAGGTTATAGGGTCCAATGGGTAACAGCAGTGACAGCTGCCTGCCGTCAGGAGTCTAACCTGCTATCTCCTCTTGTAATTGGTGCAGGTGGTGCCTTTGCCTCTTGGGGCTGCTGATTTTGTGGTGGATGGTTGGACAAAGGGAGGATGATGAATTCAGTGGGTCCAAACCATTTCTTTGGTCTTACCCAGCAGTCATTATATGTCACTGTCTGTAACAATTGTTCCTGCTACCCCAAGTCTTGATAGCCACTCAAGATATTTACCACTGTTTCTTTTTTTCCAGTGGACAGGAAGCAATCTCTCTTGGACATGAAATTTTATCATATGCTGTTAGGATCCTGCCCTCACTCCTCTGGGTCTTGCTTCTTACATCATCAGGGGGCGCTGGTGACTACATGGTCATGCAATCTGTGCCTTAAAAAGCCGGACACAGACCTCCACACTCTATCTCTTTGTTGGAGTAGGTATGGCCTTGTTGGAGGAAGTGTGTCACTATAGGGGCAGGCTTTGAGTTCTTTTTCTCAAGCTTCAATCAGTGTGTCAGTCAGTTGACTTCTTTCTGCCTTCTGGTTAAGATATAGCCAGCACCACATCTGCCTGCACACTGCCATGCTCCCTGTCATGATGATAATGGAATGAACCTCTGAAACTGTAAGCCACCACCTCAAATGTTTTCTTTTTAAGAGTTGCTGTGGTCATGGTGTTTCTTCACAGCAATAAAAAGCCCTAAGACAGGCCTGACCATGTGTTTGTTTGGAGGAATTTGGACTTTGGTACTTTGGGTTATGAAAACAGTGGAATGCGTTAAGCACTGCTTAATGGGCCATACTAGTAGGAGCATGGAAGACAGTGGTGCTGAGAAGGATTTGAAATGTTGGGAGCTGGCTCAAGAGGTTTTGGAGAAGAATGTTAGTATGCTGCCTAGAAATTGTTCTTGTGATAATTGTTGAACAGAGTGGCTGACTTTTGCCCTTATCTGAAGAGTCTGCCTGTGGCTAAAATGAAGCATTTTGGATTAATTCCATCAGCAGAGGAAATCTCAAAACAGCCTAGTATAGACTCTGTCCTGTGGTTTTTAGTAGTAACTCTAACCAAGATTTATAATGAAAAGGAGTAAGCTGAGCAGGGTAAATTACAAAATGTAAATTTTGAGGAGAAAAAGAGCACCAGGAACTGGAATGGAGCTAAATCCTGTGTTCAAGGAGATAAATGGATTAAGAAATAGAATGAAGGGAGTGGTGACCTCAGGACAAGATCCCACCCAGCTAAGTTTCCAACTTGTGTAATAGAATTAAAGGAAAGTTTAGAGCTGGGTGTGTTGGGGCACACCTTTAATCCCAGCTCTGGGAAGGTAGAAGCTGGTGGATCTCTGAGTTTAAGGCCAGCCTGGTCTAAAGTTCAATGGCAGCAAAGCTTAGGCAGTTAAAGAAAATAGAAAGCTGATGAAGATGTAATTATACAAGGGGGGCATGTTTCAGCACCAGCAAGCAGAACTTGGGCACGTTGGCCATGTGGTTAAGGATAGAAGAAAGGAGTTACGGAATAAAGCCACTGAGGCCAGGCATGTGTCAGGGGTGTCGCTGAATGGAGACCTAGTAGAGAGGCTATTGCATGAAGCTGTGAAGGTGAAGCCTGGATTGCCTCGGAGAACCAAAGATGTTAGAGAGGCCAGAGTCATGGGATACCTGCTGAGGAAAGCTGCTAACCAAGAGTGAAACTAGTCCAAGAGAAAGAAGTGTGTTGCAATAAACAAATATGAATGGAATTGGACACCTGAAGAGGATTTTGACATCAGACATGGAGATGCAGAGTTTGGAGTGTGCTCACCTGGTTTTCAGTCTTGCTTTGGTCGAGTATTTCCTCATTATGGTTCCTTCCCTGCATTTTGGAATGGTAATATATATCCTGTGCCATCATAAGTTGGAAGTATGTGATCTGCTTTTATATTTTGATTTCTACAGGTGATTACAGTTAAGAGATTGTCATGCATCTCAGAAGAGACTTTGGACTTTGGACACTGAAATAAATTTGAGACTGTTACAGACTATAAAGACTTTTAAATGCATTTTTGCATTATGATATAACTACAAGCCATTGGGGGCCATAGAGTAGAAGGTGGTGGTTTAAAAGAAAATGTCCCCCAAAGGAAGTAGCACTTGTAAGGATTATGTCTTTAATTACGTCACCAGCCTGCGACAGCATCCCAAGCCTAAAAGCGGGCATGCTCTCTGTGTTCTCTCTTTCAGCACTCTTTCCTTCCATATTCTCCCCCCTCCGCACGGTCTCTCTCTCTCTCTCTCTCTCTCTCTCTCTCTCTCTCTCTCTCCCCCTTTCTCTCCCAATAAAGCTCTAGAAAGGTAACCATGGCTTGTGACTCTCCTCCAGCACTCTCATCCGTTGGCATGGCTGCCGAGGGGGGCAGCCAGCCACGAGCGCTGCTTAACCAACAGCATTATTAGGAGGTGCGGCCTTGTTGGACTAGGTGTGGTCTTATTGGAGGAAGTGTATCACTGTTGGTGGTGGGCTTTGAAGTCTTTTCCTCAAGCTGCACTCATTGTGACAGTCAGTCAATTTCCTGGGGCCTTCTGGACAAGATGTAGCTTGCATGCCACCTTGCTCCCCACCATGATGATAATGGACTGAACCTCTGAAAATGTAAGCCACAACCTCAATTAAATGTTTTCTTTGTAAGCGTTGCTATGGTTATGGTGTCTTTTCACAGCAATAAAAAACCCCAAGACATGTGGATTCCTGGGGAATTACCATCTTACATTGTGAAATACTTTTCACTCCCCAACAAGAAGCCTTCCTGTGCTTAAGGAATGAACGAACCTTTAGAGGACTATCTCTTCATTGTTGAGAACTTCTTTTCATCCCATAGAAAAAAGACTGTTACCCCCCTTCTCCTCTAATTACTATATTTATGAGCTATATTAATTATATATTAATGGGCTGTCCATATGAAGGAGCCCTTGTCATGCTGGCAATTGAGGTCCTTTGTGACAGACCTGCTCTTGTTTCTGAGGCAACCCACATCTGTCCTGGCACCTTCCACATACATATGTTCCTGCCAACTCTTCCTTAGGTCAAGGAAATCTTATCCTCTGCCACATGCCAAAGTTGGGTCCTGTTCTACCCATTATTCCAATGGAGGGACAGTCATTACAGAGGAGGAGAGGGACTTTACTTGAATTTGACCCTGGGTGTTCTCTGGTACTGTTTAGCAAGGTAGTCATGGAAAGAGAAGCCTCTAAGAATGGTGACTTGCTTGTAAGTATGTCTTTACAGCTCAGTGTGTTTTGCTAAGCAGGCACTGGTGTTGAAATGACCTCTTTCCCAGCTCACATCTGCCGTCTTTGCTTGACTGTGGTTGTCTTTACTCAGATTCACCTTAGAAAGAACATCGCCATCTGCTTCTTGCTGTTACACACTTGACTCACAACACAAAGACACCCAGCCTGTTCCCCATACTTATAGTTATTCCCTATATCTGTGGCTTGTACTGGGGACTTAGTTTTGTTGGTGAACCCTTGGATGACAGGGACTGGACAGAACTCTACCTGCAGCAGTCCTTAAAGGCAGCAAAAGTACAAAGGAAACAAAAGAAAGTCAAAAGACAGAAAAGAGAAAAGGGAAAGGGAGAAAAATAGACACAACAGACTGAGGCTGTAAGACTGGAAGGAAGACAGGGAGAGATGAAAGAAAGAAGGAGGGAAGAGAAGGTGAGCAAGGTGGATGGAGGAAGGAAGAAAGCAAAGGAAGGAAGAAAAGGACCAACAAATATATAGCCTCTTGTTAGAATTCCTGGTAATTCCCCAAGTCCACAAGCAGAGTCCAGAATCTCAAGGACAATGTCTGATTCCAAAAAAATGAGGGGTAGATATGAGATGGGGCTCAAAAAAATCATTGAAGGCCTTGGAGTGAGAGACTCAGCAAATGAGTAAGTAGAAGGCAGTAGTTATGAGACTGACACCCTACCCACATCTTTGCATGCACTCATGAAAGAAAAAAATGAAATGTTTTCTTCTCTGTCCAGCACAGTAATCAAAGGCTCAAGGTGCTCACAATTAGTCTGCCATGTTTAGATTACAACTCAGCAGATAGCTCACAGAACTGTAGCGATGTTGATCTTACCAAAATGTGGAACACATACATTTTTTCCCCCATTGAAACTAAAATTTCTTAAGACCCACATCTGAACACACATGTTAATTACATACTGTGTAATCAATGACATTTCTTAGGAGTTTAAAAGAGGCTTTTGAATCTTTTCATCACAACGGAGAATTCCTTTTCAGTTTCTTTATAGTTGCCAAACTTTTTTTTCTGTGCTTTTTATATTGATGTCTAGCTTGTCCACTTTGGTTGTTAGCCGGTCAAGAATGTCGTCCTGCTACTTAATTTCCGTCTGCATTCCTAAGGCTATGTCCTTGAGTAGGCCCAATCCCATGGAGAGCTCATCTACACTGCTGTCAGTCTTCTGGTGATAGGCTCGAGTTCTTTGGGTAAACCTCAGTAGTCTCAGAAGAAGCAGGCCCTTTGGGGATCGGGTCTTCATCATGCAGCCTTCTGAGGTTTGGGTGGCTGGCTTTGGTACTTGCTTTCCTGATCCTTACTTGTATTTATGGCTTCTTTCAATCTGCTGTTAGGCTGTGGGGTGATGCTGCCATTCTGTTCAGGTGGAGTCTCTACTGGTTTGGATTGAAATAGTTGATAAATCCTCCAAACACACTCTTAATGCTGTTGATATGTTTCTGGCTTATCTTCAAATCCTGATCCATCTTGTTCACCATCTTCTCAGTGTGTTCTAGGACTCCTCGCTGCCAGACCAGCTCCTCGCAAGAGGCAACTCCGACCTTCTCCGATTCATTCATGAGGGACAAGGACCTGCTGGTGCTGTAGCCTCGGCCCTGCGCAGCACCTCCTGTCGCAGGTACTGCTGATGGTCCATGAGTATGTTGTCCTGTCGGGAGGGAGGGTCGCGGGCGTCCTCATCTTCCACATCGGTCCTCGGTCCTTGTCGAAAGGATTAAAGCTTTTAGGGTAGCCGGACATGGTGCCTGCGATGGCCTGGACCTGGGAAGCAGAAGGGGCGACCGGGCCAGGAGTTGATAGCTCAGGGCCAGCGGGTCGACTCACTGGGGCCCCTGTGAGCACTGCTTCTGCCAGTTCTGCGCCTGCAGCCCCGCCTCCGGAGCCAACCACCACACCAAGCCACGGAGGGGAAGCACGCCAGGCTCCGCCTGGAGCGGCCAGGAAGCTGTATGCTAAGTGTGCTACTAAAATAAGTGCATTCTCCTCCCTTCTAACATGTAATGACTTGTAACTTAGCAGCACTAGAGTGACCTCATGAATTGTTTTTCCTCATTCTGTAGGAGAGGCCTGAAGTTCATTCATGTAACAAGTAAAAAAAGATAGCAGTGCATTTTGATTTTCCTTTTTCCTTATAAATGTGTAATTTTAAGTGTATAATGTGTCACTTTAGTAAAAATTTTCTACTTTGCAAAAAAAAATCATCAAAGAGTCAGAGATTGTGTTGTTCTCAGAGGTACTTGAGCAGACTGTATTCCTTGATGCTGAGAGGAAATGGAGTCACAATCAAGTTGTTCACATATATATCTAGGCTGAGCTGATAACTTCTGGATAGAGTTCCTCTCCACCATACCTGACATGGCTTGTCACAAGATCTCCAGCCTGTACTTTGTAGGCCCATGAGTTTACTGCTAGGAATGCCTGGGGCCCCCACTGGTCACTTGCACCCTAGCTTATCTAAAGACTGGCAAGCTGGTTTGAGTCCCCTTCATTTCAGTATTTGGAATAGAGTCCCAAGCATTCCTCACCTCCTCACTCCCTCGCCCTAGACCTATTGAGAAAAATCATGTTGAGGCTTTGTTAAAAGCAGCAATATAGTTCTGTTGGATGGCCATATTAGATTAAAAAAAGCCAAGGTGTACTATTATCAGGGCTGCTCCCTCTGTCCTACTGTAGATGGAAGAGAGATAGATGGAAACAGATAATAGAGATGGTAGATAATAGAGAAAGGGATTATAGAGAGATGATAAAGAGGTAATAAAGAGATGATAAAGAGATGCTAGAGAGATGATAAAGAGATGATAGATGATAAAGGTGATAGAGATGATAGATTGTAGAGAAAGATAATAGAGAGAGATAATAGAGAAAGATGGTAGAGAGATGATAGAGAGTTGATAAAGATTATTGATAGCTGATACAGAAAGAGATGATAGAGAAAGGTGATAATAGAAATGATAGAGAGATGACAGAAAGATAATACAGATAGAGATGATGGAGATAGCTATTGAGAGCCGCTGGTAGCAAAAGTCCATGGGCGTATAGAGCAGTGACAACTAGAGTTCAGAAGGTCAACCTATCAGAACTAAGGGTCCTGTTAGAGGAAACCATGATGCAAGGTGTTATGGAATTACTGCCTTTTGAATGAATTGGCTGTCACTTGTTGTAAACTTCTTATGCAATAACAGCTATGATTCTCTTACTGTGCATTACCATGTTATGTGTACATGTACTCTCATGATTGCATCTCAATCTTGGGCACAACTTTCCTTATACATTTGGATAACTGTCTCCAGCTGTGCCTATTGTTTATTAACATAAATCTGTCCAGGGCAATTCTCCAGACAAAAGTATTTCAGCTAAGATACCTTTTTATCCTAGGACAAACACAGATAAACATTAGCTCATCTCACCCACAGATAGAGAAAATAACCACTAACAATTAAATCCTCAACTCCTTACCTTCACCCTGGGTTATTTACCTAAGTCCCTAGTTTAAGGAATTTTCTGCTCACATTTCTGGGATAATGTTTTAACTACTTGCTAGTTACTGTGTTAAGGTAGTTATTTCCCACTGACATATATAGACTTCTAACATTTTGCCTAACCACTTGTAGATTATAGTTTGAGCACATAAATTACATTTTAGAGTTCCCTAATTGATCTTAGCCTTTAGTTGAACCTACCAGAAAGCGCCCCTTTAGCCACTCCCCCTTTTGGGTTGTAATTGGAAGCTGACAATTTTTGCTTTATGTGTGTGGGTCCTTATCACATCTCTCTGAGACCCTGAAAACTTCAAGCCTCATGTTGCTTTGTCAAAGAATTAATGCTTGTGTATCTATACCAGCTCCCTCACAGCACAAAAGGAATTGATTTAGAAGAAAAAGATGAGGAGAAAGATGGAAAGAACTAGATAGAGTTGAGAGAACAGCAGAAGAGACTGAGAGCAGGAGGGACTGAGAAGAGCCAAGTATGAGAACAGAAAAAAAACTGTGTAGATAGAATTGAATTTAGGAGAATGAAGTGAATGGACTAAAGAATTCAGTGTGCTTAGATTCATTTGATAGCCCTCAGATTATAATCCTCAGCTGGTTGTTAGACTCTCACAGACCCTGGGAGAAAGCAATAAGGGCAGGACCCTTTATTGTTTTCGGTAGATAGAGATGATAGAGATAGAGAAATGATAGATGACTGACAGAGAGATGATAGAGAGATGATGATAGAAATTATATATATATGTGAATTATATATATAATGTGAATTATATATATATATATATATATATATATATATATATATATATATATATGAATAGAGAGAAATAGAAGACATATAGATAGAGAACAACTTGCCACAATACTTCAAGATCACTGAGTTCTATCTTGGCCACTTTTGTCAGATATGGGTCTTGGAGCCTTACCCTAGAGATCTGGCCTACTAGATCTCACTATATTGAGACACTCTTCCACAAGGTCAAGACCCACTCTCAAAGCATAAGGAGCATACAGGGAAACTAATTTGGGAGTTCCCTCACGAGATACAAGAGTCAGTAGAAACCACAGAAACAAACTCTTGGGTACAGACTGGTCCTGGGGCTAAGTAAAGTACCCCACATATCATGCCAGAAGCATTCTAGATGGTATGTGTGTGGATGACCCTCAGCTGGTACCTTAAATGGGGGTCAAGGTTGGCCCATAGTGTGTCTAGGATTGAACTTCCAGAAGCCTACCTCATTATTGAGACTTTCTATACTACCAAACAAAAAGGACTCTTCCCCTTTAATTCCAGAAAGTCATTACAGAGCTTTGAGTTCTCCATTTCTGCAAAGGTCCAGCTGAAGGAGCACTTTTGATGATGGAAATTGAACTCCCTTGATGTGACTCCTCACTGGCCCAAGGCCACCCACACCTATGGACTGGTCCTAGCACCTTCATCATACATACTTTCCAGGCAAAGGTCCCAAAAAGCATATTAAAGGCAAAGATACCAACCTCCTGAAGAGAGGACTACAATCTCAGGACTTCCAACTAGATTCACCTACCTGTCCTTCTGAGGGCTGGGTCCATAAAGAACTTACAGTTCAGACCAAAAGCCCTTCTGTATTTGAACTTAGGAATGCCTTTAAGAACTATTAGAGTCCAAATGCTCTGCCACCATGGTGTCTGACCAATATGGCTATGATTCCACTGCAGGATACACCCTTTTAACATACAAACTAACACATATACCATCTTACATTCAAGTTGATATGAAACACAGCCTATTTACCACCTGCCAAAAGGGGTACCTGCTTTATCCATAATTCCACTGGTTGAACGCAGACCAGCTTCTCATATAGGGCAGCCAGCACATGAGAAAGAGGAATGTTTCTTGAGATTGACACAGGGGTTCTGTGGGACTCTTGAACAAAGTGGCCTAGGGAGGAGTGGCCTCCAAGAATGGCGCCTGCTTATGATAAAACAGTTTTGTACCTACGGGCTTGGCAAAAGGGGCACTAGAAGTGAAAGCAGTCTACCTGGCACCTTACCTGGCTCACACCTACCTTCCTTGTTGGCTCAGCTTCACACTAAGGAAGGACTCTGCCTTCTCCATCTTCTCCCTGTGCACTCACTTCACTCACAGGACAAAGATATCCACCTGCAATGATTGTAATCCACACTTGAGTTTATTCCCCATACCTTGGATTGTGCTGGGGTTTTGATGTTGAACACCTGTATGAGAGGTACAGGACACTGAACTGCGGTGATATTGTGTTCTCCAAAATACTGTGCACCCTAATAAACTTATCTGGGGTCAGAGAACAGACAGCCACTAGATACAGAGGCTAGAAAATGGTGGCACTCACACCTTTAATCCTAGCATTCCAGAGGCAGAGATCCATCTGGGATCTCTGTGAGTTCAAGGCCACATTGGAAACAGTCAGGCATGGTGACTCACATCTTTAATCCCAGGGAGTGATGGTAGAAGGCAGAAAGATATATAAGGTGTGAGGACCAGGAACTAGAAGCATTTGGCTGGTTAAGCATTTGGCTGGTTAAGTTTTCAGGCTTCTAGCAGCAGTTCAGCTGAGACCCATTCTGGATGAGGACTCAGAGGCCTCCAGTCTGAGGAAACAAGACCAGCTGAGGATCCAGCTTGTTCTGGTTCTCTGATCTTCCAGTTCACTCCAATAACTGGCCTCAGGTTTGATTTCCTTAATAAGAACTCTTTAAGATTCCTGCTACACTGAACTCTAATTGAAGCCCTCATCAAGGGCAGCAGATTATCAAGGAAACAAAAAGAAAATCAAAATGCAGAAAAGCCAGCAAGAAGCAACTAAATGTGAAGCAGAGAGAGCAGAATGGAAATATCAGCAGGGACAGAGGGAGGGAGTAAAAAGGGAGAATAGGAAAGAAGGAAGGGATGCAGTGAGGATAGACAGAGAGAAAGAAGGGAATGGAGAAATGAAGGAAGGACTGACTGAGAAATAGGTAAGCTTTTGGTGATATTTCTGGAGAACCCGAAGCCCATGTACAGAGTCAAGGATCCCAAGGGCAGTGTCTCATTCCAGGAACTGAGGTCTAAGTACAGGTGAAGGTTCAAAGAAATAATCATGAAGATGGAGAACATGTAATCACAGGCACTCGATCTGTCTCTGATCCTAGATGCTTTGCACACATATCTGTTCTAGGCTGCTGACTATCGGGTATAGAGCTCCTCCCCTGCCTGACAAACATGGCTGCCACAGGATATCCAAGCCTGCACTTTCTGTGTAGCTTTGGTTATTACTCTGTGGTACAGCAAGCCTCTGAGACTGGCAATGGTGAGGTGAAGACTAGATAGTTATAATTTCCTTAGTTATGATAAAAGATAAGTTAGATATGAAACCTTAGACTCACAAATATAGAATAGATAGGATATCTTCTTTAATTTTACCAAATATAAATAGACTAGATATTGTAAACTGTAATTCTTGCTTGATAATTGTTTTGTTATATGTAATTTTACTATGCTAAAGTTAAAACCTTCCTTTTAGAAAATGAAAAGGGGAAGTGCTGTGGATATCGCTTTGTGTGCTGTGAATGTGTTGCTGTGATTGGTTAATAAAGTGCTGATTGGCCAGTAGCCAGGAAGAAAGTATAGGCAGGACAAGCAGAGAGGAGAATTCTGGGAATAGGAAGGCTAAGAGTTGCCAGCCACACACAGAAGAAGCAAGATATAAAAGTACTGGTGAGCCATGTGGCAACTATAGATTTATAGAAATGGGTTAATTTAAGATATAAGAACTAGATAACAAGAAGCCTGCCACAGCCATACAGTTTATAAGTAATATAAGCCCCTTTGTGTTTACTTGGGTCTGAGTGGCTGCAGGAGCTGGATGGACACAGGAAAACTCCAGCTACAGTGAGGCACTCATCTGTCAGCTGGACTGGGCTAGTAGCCACTTCAATCTTTGGATCAGATTACCCCATATATTCCTCAATCCTTCTTTGCCAGAATTTTTCAGGGAAAACACACTGAGGTATTGGTGGAAACAGTAAAGAAATACTGCTTGATGGCAGCATTGCACCAACAATGTCAAGGCACCAGTCTTCCAGGGTCTCTCCCTCCGCCCTTCTCTGCTTAAAAAAGAAAAAGTAAACCAATTTGCCATTAGATTCCAAGATGGGTGAGTTCAGTCTTGGCTTCTTTTAGACAGAAATGGGCCTTGGAGCCTTACTGATTGCATATAGTCTGGGGGGTCACAGACTCCAGTTTCCTCAATCTCACTCCAACACAAGAACATGACATGCTCTCAAGGCTTAAGGACTATAGATGAAAACTAAGTTGGGAACACCCAAATGAGAAGCATGAGTCAAAAGAAGGCACAGAAAGGAAATCGTGGGCAGAAATTGGACCTTATGGTGAGCACAACATCCTATATCCTGCCAGGAACAAGCTAACTCGCCCATATGTGCATGACCCTAGGGGCAAACTTGAAGCTGGGTTTCAGGGTAACCTACAGAGGGTCCTGTGCTCCTGTGGGTGTACAGACATTGTATAGCCATTCCAAAAGCAAGCTCTAGTTCAAGACTGCCTGACATCCTCCTCACACTCGCACACCAAACTCCTGACAAGGATAGCACGAAGGACAGAGAGGAAGGTGGGCAGTTGGCACAAGGGAGACAACACCTACCCACACAGGCCCAGAAACAGTGATGGATTTATAACCAGAAGAAGGAAATACTGGATTATACAGAGGACAGAAAGCACGAAGATGCTTTCCATGTGGAGTGTCCCAGTTCATGTGGCATGGACGAGAGTCAGAGTAAAAAAGACAAATGTCACCTAAACTCTTTAGGCGTCTTTCTTTCAGAAACTTCAATCTGTGCATTCTAGGATCTTATCAGTGCCTACAAGTGAATATGTTGGCCATTTTCTAAAGGTCACATGAGCTTTAGTGTTGAGGCACCTCAGCCTCTGATAAAAGATTGGGTTTCCAAGGACCCTCACTGGGGACTAGAAAATATTAAAGAAGAACTGTTAGTCCATCCAGCTGCTACGAGCCTGTCAGGTCGAGGGCTGTACTTCCAAACCATCTATTCTGACCTTCCCAAGAACATTATGATCTCATTGTCTGTAATCAGTAGTTCCCTCTACCCTACATTGCCACTGCCAGTCAAGATATTTGCCACTATTTGCTTTCTTCAAAGGACAGAGTCCCTCTTGCACATGAACCTTACTTTACCATGTGCATGCAAACAGATGTAGATGTTTATAACTCTCCATTCACAAAAAGGAAAGCCATCTGATGGTATTTACATAGACTCAAGGGGACCAGGACACATAACAGAGAACCCAGTCCTCTTGGCTCCTGCCAGGATGCCAGTACCACACCAGCACACCAGCACCCTTACCTCAGGCAGTCCCTTGGTGTTACATTTGGGACAAACTCAAAGAAATCCACAACTTCATCTAGTTTTCTCCTCGGGATCTGAACATATGGAGAAGGACAAAGTCAGTGTAGGCATCAGGAGAATTAGTGTGGTTTTTAATACACACACCTACCCATGCATACACATAAACTCTCTCCCACATAACATGTCTTTCACATTACCAGTATACTGGAAGTACAGAAAATGATGCAGAGAGGACAGAATGAATCTGTGACCATGGGATGAAGGAGGGAGCCAAAAAGGAGAATAGGAAAGAAGGGAGGGGAGGAGGAAGAGTGGTTGATATATTGTGCACCCCAATAAACTTGCCTGGAGGTCAGAGAACAGAACAGCCACTGTATTAAACATAGAGGTCAGGCAGTGGTAGCACATGCCTTTAATCACAGCACTTGAGATCTCATGTCTTACTTGGGAAAGACACATGTCCTTGTTAGAGGAAGAGATGGCAGGAAGTACAAAGGTATATAAGGCATGAGGACCAGGAACTAGAGTTTTTTTTTTTTTTTTTTTTTAAAGCTTTAGGCTTTTGAGCAGCAGTTCAGCTGAGAACAGTTCAGTGAGAACTCAGAAGCTTTCAGTCTGAAGATTCATGGAAACAAGATCTGCTGAGAAGTTGGCGAGGTGAGGTTAGCTGTGACTTCTTCTGTTTCTCTGATCATTCAGTATTCACCCCAATACCTGGCTCTGGGTTTGTTTTCATTAATAAGAAAGACCTTTCAAGATTCGTGCTGTAAGGAAGCACTGTGGTGATATTGTGTTTCCCAAAATATTGTGTACCCTAATAAACTTATTAGGGGTCAGAGAACAGAACA
Source organism: Peromyscus californicus insignis (assembly GCF_007827085.1). Classification (NCBI taxonomy): domain Eukaryota; kingdom Metazoa; phylum Chordata; class Mammalia; order Rodentia; family Cricetidae; genus Peromyscus; species Peromyscus californicus. The sequence goes on from NW_026294391.1 coordinate 97,476,745, forward strand.
GCCACTAGACAGACATAGAGGCCAGAAAATGGTGGCACACACACCTTTAATCCTAGCATTCAGGAGGCAGAGATCCATTCTGATTTCTGTAAGTTCAAAGCTATACTGGAAACAGCCAGGCATAGTGACATATACCTTTAATCCCAGGAAGGGATGGCAGGAAGCAGAAAGGTATATAAGGTGTGAGGTCCAGGAACTAGAGCCTGGTTGAGCTTTTAGGCTTTTGAGCAGCAGTTCAGCTGAGATCCATTTGGATGAGGACACAAAGGCTTCAGGTTTGAAGATATGAGATAAGCTGAGGAATTTGCAAAGGTGAGGTTGGCTGTGGCTGGTTCTGATCCTCTGATCTTGCAGCATTCACCCCAATACCTGGACCTGGGTTTGTTTTTATTAATAAGACCTTTTAAGATTCGTGCTACAAGGAAGCACAGATTAGGCAGGAAGAAGGGAATGAGAAAGGTAAGATGGACAGCTAAATATGCAGACTCTTGTTGGAATTTCTGGGATCCTCAAGCCCATTAACAGAGGACAGAATCCCCAAAGCAGCATCTATTCCAGGAAATGAGGAGTAGGCATAGATGTGGGTTCAGAAAAACTATCATGAAGCCAGAGCCTCTGCTGTCCCCACAGCAACTTGTGCTGTCTCCACTCGTTGACGGTGGCAGAAGGGCATGAGTGAGCGCCAGCACACTGCCCACATAGCTCCTCCAAAGCAGCTGACTCCTGGGAAGAAAGCCCTTTAGCACTCAGACAAACATGGCTACCCCAAGAAATCCGAGGCTGCACACTTCCTGTTTAGCTCTGGTCAGTGTTCTGGGACATGGGGAGCCTCGGGAACTGGCAAGGGAGCACTCCCACAGCTCATATGGACCCTGGCTTGCCCCAGAACTGGCAAGCTACCTGGAGCCACCTTCATTTCAGTCCTGGGACCAGAGTCTCCATGCATAGTCATACCCTTACCCTTGGTCCTGCTGAGAAACAGCATACTGAGGTGTTGACAAAAGAAGGAAAGCAAATCCGCTTGATGGCAGTATTGTACTAAGAAGGCATTGGTACCCATATTCCAGGCTCTATCCCTCCGCCCTACACTGAGGGAAAAAAAAGAGCCAGCTTGCCAATAGACTATAAGATGGCTGACTCAACACCTGGATCTGGGTTTGTTTTTATTAATAAGACCTTATAAGATTCGTGCTACAAGGAAGCACAGATTGAGGCAGGAAGAAGGGAATGAGAAAGGTAAGACGGACGGCTAAATATGCAGACTCTTGTTGGAATTTCTGGGATCCTCAAGCCCATTGACAGAGGACAGAATCCCCAAAGCAGCATCTATTCCAGGAAATGAGGAGTAGGCATAGATGTGGGTTCAGAAAAACTATCATGAAACCAGAGCCTCTGCTGTCCCCACAGCAACTTGTGCTGTCTCCACTCGTTGACGGTGGGAGAAGGGCATGAGTGAGCGCCAGCACATTGCCCACATAGCTCCTCCAAAGCTGCTGACTCCTGGGAAGAGAGCGCTTTAGCACTCTGACAAACATGGCTACCCCAAGAAATCCGAGGCTGCACTTCCTGTTTAGCTCTGGTTAGTGTTCTGGGACATGGGGAGCCTCGGGAACTGAGGAGGGAGCACCCCCACAGATGACATGGACCCTGGCTTGCCCCAGAACTGGCAAGCTACCTGGAGCCACCTTCACTTCAGTCCTGGGACCAGAGTCTCCATGCATAGTCATACCCTTAACTTGGTCCTGCTGAGAATCAGCACACTGAGGTGTTAACAAAAGAAGGAAAGCAAATCCGCTTGATGGCAGTATTGTACTAAGAAGGCATTGGTACCCATCTTCCAGGATCTATCCCTCCGCCCTACACTGAGGGGAAAAAAAGAGCCAACTTGCCAATAGACTATAAGATGGCTGATTTCACTTGTGTCCTTTCAGGCCTTTCTGTATTGATCCTGCATGACAATCTCCCCCCCCCCACACACACACATCATTCCACTACAGTGAGACACTCAATCATCAGGGCATGTCACATGCTCAAGGCATAGACAACTTAAGGAGAACTAAGTTGGAAAACCCACCACTAGATGTGAGAGTCATGAGAAGGCACAGAAACAAAACTTTGGGCATAAACTGGGACTCGGGCTGAACACAGCAAACTCTCATAGCCCAGCAGAAATGCTCTAACTGACATGTATGTGCATGATGCTCACCTAGGATCTTGATTCTGGGTGCCAAGGGTAGTCAATATGCATTCAACTGTCCCATGGCTGTGCAGACACTGGATAACCATGACACAACTAAGCTTCAGGTTCTATATTACCTTACACCTCCTCCCAACACTCACACACCAGGTTCATGACTATCCTATAAAGCATAGGACAGAGAGGAAGGTGGGCAGTTGGCACAAGGGAGACAACACCTACCCACATTGGCTGTAGGACCAGTAATGGATTTATACCAGGCAGAGGTAGATGCAGGCTGTACAGAGGACAGAAAGCACACAGATAGTTTCCATGTTGAGTGTCCCAGTTCCTGGGCCATGGACAAGAGTCAGAATAGAAAGGACAAATGTCATCCAAATCCCTTAGTCTTCTACCATTGTGCATTCCATGAGGCTGTCTGTGCATTCAAGTGTTTCTGTAAGCCATCTTGCCTTTGTGTTGAGGCACCTCTGCCTCTGATGAATGATTAGGTTCCCAGGGACCCTCACTGGGGACTAGAAAATATCAAAGAAGAACTGTTAGTCCATCCAAGCAGCTACTATCCTGTCAAGTCCTGGACTGGGCCTACAAACCATCTGTTCTGACCTTCCTAGAAATCATTATGATCTCATTGTCTGTAAGCAGTAGTTCTCTCTACCACACACAGTCACTGCAGTCAAGATATTTGCTTCTAATTGCTTTCTTCAAAGGACCGATTCTGTCTTGTCCATGAACCTTTCTTTATCATGTGCATGCAGCCAGGGACAGATGTCTGTAACCCTCCATTCACACAAAGGAAAGCTGTCTGATGGTATTTACATAGACTCAAGGAGACTAGGACACATAACAGAGAACCCAGTCTTTTTGGCTCATCCCAGCATGCCAGTACCATACCAGCACACCAGCACACCATCCACTTTTCCTCAGGAAGTCCCTTGGTGTTACATTTGGGACAAACTCAAAAGAAATCCACAACTTCATTTAGTTTTCTCCTCAGGATCTGAATATGTGGAGAAGGACAAAGTCAGTGTAGGTATCAGGAGAATTAGTGTGGTTTTTAATACACACACCTACCCATTGAACACACACAAACTCTCCCACACAACATATCTTTCACATGACAAGTATACTGGAATGATGCAGAGAGGACAGAATGGATTTGTGATCTTGGGATGAAGGAGGGAGCCAAAAAGGGGAGTAGGAAAGAAGGGAGGGAAGGAGGAAGTGTGGTTGATATATTGTGCACCCCAATAAACTTGCCTGGAGGTCAGAGAACAGAACAGCCACTGTATTAAACATAGAGGTCAGGCAGTGGAAGCTCATAACTTTTTTTTTTTCATTTTTTCTTTATTAAGAAATTTTCTACTCACTCTACATACCACCCACAGATCCCATCTCCTCCATCCTCCCACCCCCAGCCCGCCCTCCCAAGCCACCCTACATCCCCACAACCCCAAAATCAAGGTCTCCCATGGGGAGTCAACAGAGCCTGGCACACTGAGCCTAGGCAAGTCCAAGCCCCTCCCCACTGCACCAAGGCTTTGCAAGGCATCACACCACAGGCACTGGGCTCCCAAAAGCCTGCCCGTGTACCAGGGATGGATCCCGATCCCCCTGTCTGGGTGACCCCCAAACAGGTTGAGCCAAACAACCACCTTCCGTATCCAGAGGGCCTAGTCCAGTCCCATGGGGGCTCCACAGCCACTAGTCTACAGTTCATGGGCTTCCACCAGTGTGGCCAGTCATCTCTGCACATCTTCCCATCATGATCTCAACATCCCCCGGCTGCAGAATCCCTCCTCTGTCTCATCAATTGGATCCCTGGAGCTCAGCCTTTCACCTGGCCATGGATCTCTGCATCTGCCTCCATCCGTCACTGGACAAAGGCTCTATGATGACAGTTAGGGTATTTACTAGACTGGTCACCAGAGTAGACCAGTTCAGGCACCCTCTGGACCACTGCCAGCACTCCCAGGTGGGGTCATCCTTGTGGATTCCTGAGAGCCTCCCCAGCACCCTGCCTCTTCCTATTCCCATGATGTCCTCATCTATCATGTTATCCGCCTCCCTGCCTTCCCACTCTGTCCCTGTTCCAGCTTGAACCTCCCATTTACCTATGTTCTCATCCCCCACTCCTCGCCCTCTGCCACCCACCCCCCAATCCCAGTCTGCTCATGTAGATCTCGTCCACTTCTCCTTAGCTGGGCCATCCATGTGTCCCTCCTAGGGTCTTTCCCTGTTAGCTAGCCTCTCAGGAGCTGTGGGTTACAGTCTGGCCATCCCTTCCCTCACATCTAGTATCCACGTATGAGTGAGTACATACTATGTTTGTCCTTCTGAGACTGGGTTACCTCACTCAGGATGATATTTTCTAGTTCCATCTATTTGCCTGCAAACCTCATGATGTCATTGTTTTTATACTGCTGAGTAGTACTCCATTGTGTACATGTGCCACATTTTATTTATCCATTCTTCAGCTGAGGGGCATCTAGGTTGTTTCCATGTTCTTGCTATTATGAATAGTGTGGCTATGGACATAGCTCATCATGTGTCCTTCTGGTAAGACTGAGCATTCCTTGGGTATATGCCCAAGAGTGGTATAGCTGGGTCTTGAGGAAGACTTATTCCCAATTTTCTGAGAAAACACCATACTGATTTCCAGAGTGGCTGTACAAGTTTGCATTCCCACCAACAGTGGAGGAGAGTTCCCCTTGTGACACATCCTCTCAACATAAGCAGTCTTCAGTGTTTTTTATCTTAGTCATTCTGACAGGTGTTAAGATGGTATCTCAGAGTCGTTTTGATTTATATTTCCCTAATGACTAAGGATGTTGAGCAATTCCTTAAATGTCTTTCAGCCATTTGAGATTCTTCTGTTGAGAATTCTCTGTTAAGCTCTGTAGCCTGTTTTTTAATTGGATTGTTCACTATTTTGAAGCCTAGCTTTTTGAGTTCTCTATATATTTTGGAGATCAGGCCTCTGTCAGACGTGGGGTTGGTGAAGATCTTTTCCCATTCTGTAGGTTGTCGTTTTGTCTTATTGACCTTGTCCTTTGCCCTACAAAAGCTTCTCAGTTTCAGGAGCTCCCTATTTATAAATTGTTGCTCTCAGTGTCTGGGTAGCACACACCTTAATCCTAGCACTTGAGATCTCATGTCTTACTTGGGAAAGACACATGCCTTTGTCCCAGGAAGGGATGGCAGGAAGTACAAAGGTATATAAGGCATGAGGACCAGGAACTAGAGGTTTTTTTTTTTTTTTTTTTTTTTTTTTTTTAAAGCTTTAGGCTTTTGAGCAGCAGTTCAGCTGAGAACAGTTCAGTGAGGACTCAGAAGCTTTCAGTCTGAAGATTCATGGAAACAAGATCTGCTGAGAAGTTGGCGAGGTGAGGTTAGCTGTGACTTCTTCTGTTTCTCTAATCATTCAGCATTCACCCCAATACCTGGCTCTGGGTTTGTTTTCATTAATAAGAAAGACCTTTTAAGATTCGTGCTGCAAGGAAGCACTGTGGTGATATTGTGTTTCCCAAAATATTGTGTACCCTAATAAACTTATTAGGGGTCAGAGAACAGAACAGCCACTAGACAGACATAGAGGCCAGAAAATGGTGGCACACACACCTTTAATCCTAGCATTCAGGAGGCAGAGATCCATTCTGATTTCTGTAAGTTCAAAGCTACACTGGAAACAGCCAGGCATAGTGACACATGCCTTTAATCCCAGGAAGGGATGGCAGGAAGCAGAAAGGTATATAAGGCGTGAGGACCAGGAACTAGAGCCTGGTTAAGCTTTTAGGCTTTTGAGCAGCAGTTCAGCTGAGATCCATTTGGATGAGGACGCAAAGGCTTCAGGTTTGAAGATATGAGATAAGCTGTGAAATTGGCAAGGTGAGGTTAGCTGTGGCTGGTTCTGTTCCTCTGACCTTTCAGCATTCACCTCAGTACCTGGATCTGGGTTTGTTTTTATTAATAAGACCTTTTAAGATTCATGCTACAAGGAAACACAGATTGAAGCAGGAAGAAGGGAATGAGAAAGGTAAGACGGACGGCTAAATATGCAGACTCTTGTTGGAATTTCTGGGATCCTCAAGCCCATTGACAGAGGACAGAATCCCCAAAGCAGCATCTATTCCAGGAAATGAGGAGTAGGCATAGATGTGGGTTCAGAAAAACTATCACGAAGCCAGAGCCTCTGCTGTCCCCACAGCAACTTGTGCTATCTCCACTTGTTGACAGTGGGAGAAGGGCATGAGTGAGTGCCAGCACATTGCCCACATAGCTCCTCCAAAGCAGCTGACTCCTGGGAAGAAAGCCCTTTAGCACTCAGACAAACATGGCTACCCCAAGAAATCCGAGGCTTCACTTCCTGTTTAGCTCTGGTCAGTGTTCTGGGACATGGGGAGCCTGGGGAACTGGCAAGGGGGCACTCCCACAGATGACATGGACCCTGGCTTGCCCCAGAACTGGCAAGCTACCTGGAGCTACCTTCACTTCAGTCCTGGGACCAGAGTCTCCATGCATAGTCATACCCTTACCCTTGGTCCTGCTGAGAAACAACACACTGAGGTGTTAACAAAAGAAGGAAAGCAAATCCGCTTGATGGCAGTATTGTACTAAGAAGGCATTGGTACCCATCTTCCAGGATCTATCCCTCCGCCCTACACTGAGGGAAAAAAAGAGCCAACTTGCCAATAGACTATAAGATGGCTGACTCAACACCTGGACCTGGGTTTGTTTTTATTAATAAGACCTTTTAAGCTTCGTGCTACAAGGAAGCACAGATTGAGGGAGGAAGAAGGGAATGAGAAAGGTAAGATGGACGGCTAAATATGCAGACTCTTGTTGGAATTTCTGGGATCCTCAAGCCCATTGACAGAGGACAGAATCCCCAAAGCAGCATCTATTCCAGGAAATGAGGAGTAGGCATAGATGTGGGTTCAGAAAAACTATCATGAAGCCAGAGCCTCTGCTGTCCCCACAGCAACTTGTGCTGTCTCCACTCGTTGACGGTGGTAGAAGGGCATGAGTGAGCGCCAGCACATTGCCCACATAGCTCCTCCAAAGCAGCTGACTCCTGGGAAGAGAGCGCTTTAGCACTCTGACAAACATGGCTACCCCAAGAAATCCGAGGCTGCACACTTCCTATTTACCTCTGGTTAGTGTTCTGGGACATGGGGAGCCTCGGGAACTGAGGAGGGAGACGCTACAGATGACATGGACCCTGGCTTGCCCCAGAACTGGCAAGCTACCTGGAGCCACCTTCACTTCAGTCCTGGGACCAGAGTCTCCATGCATAGTCATACCCTTACCCTTGGTCCTGCTGAGAAACAGCACACTGAGGTGTTAACAAAAGAAGGAAAGCAAATCCGCTTGATGGCAGTATTGTACTAAGAAGGCATTGGTACCCATCTTCCAGGATCTATCCCTCCGCCCTACACTGAGGGAAAAAAAGAGCCAACTTGCCAATAGACTATAAGATGGCTGATTTCACTTGTGTCCTTTCAGGCCTTTCTGTATTGATCCTGCATGACAATCTCCCCCCCCCCACACACACACACATCATTCCACTACAGTGAGACACTCAATCATCAGGGCATGTCACATGCTCAAGGCATAGACAACTTAAGGAGAACTAAGTTGGAAAACCCACCACTAGATGTGAGAGTCATGAGAAGGCACAGAAACAAAATTTTGGGCATAAACTGGGACTCGGGCTGAACACAGCAAACTCTCATAGCCCAGCAGAAATGCTCTAACTGACATGTATGTGCATGATGCTCACCTAGGATCTTGATTCTGGGTGCCAAGGGTAGTCAATATGCATTCAACTGTCCCATGGCTGTGCAGACACTGGATAACCATGACACAACTAAGCTTCAGGTTCTATATTACCTTACACCTCCTCCCAACACTCACACACCAGGTTCATGACTATCCTATAAAGCATAGGACAGAGAGGAAGGTGGGCAGTTGGCACAAGGGAGACAACACCTACCCACATTGGCTGTAGGACCAGTAATGGATTTATACCAGGCAGAGGTAGATGCAGGCTGTACAGAGGACAGAAAGCACACAGATAGTTTCCATGTTGAGTGTCCCAGTTCCTGGGCCATGGACAAGAGTCAGAATAGAAAGGACAAATGTCATCCAAATCCCTTGGTCTTCTACCATTGTGCATTCCATGAGGCTGTCTGTGCATTCAAGTGTTTCTGTAAGCCATCTTGCCTTTGTGTTGAGGCACCTCTGCCTCTGATGAATGATTAGGTTCCCAGGGACCCTCACTGGGGACTAGAAAATATCAAAGAAGAACTGTTAGTCCATCCAAGCAGCTACTATCCTGTCAAGTCCTGGACTGGGCCTACAAACCATCTGTTCTGACCTTCCTAGAAATCATTATGATCTCATTGTCTGTAAGCAGTAGTTCTCTCTACCACACACAGTCACTGCAGTCAAGATATTTGCTTCTAATTGCTTTCTTCAAAGGACTGATTCTGTCTTGTCCATGGACCTTTCTTTATCATGTGCATGCAGCCAGGGACAGATGTCTGTAACCCTCCATTCACACAAAGGAAAGCTGTCTGATGGTATTTACATAGACTCAAGGGGACCAGGACACATAACAGAGAACCCAGTCTTCTTGGCTCCTGCCAGGATGCCAGTACCACACCAGCACACCAGCACACAATCCACCTTTCCTCAGGCAGTCCCTTGGTGTTACATTTGGGACAAACTCAAAAGAAATCCAGAACTTCATCTTTTTTTCCCTCAGGATCTGAATATGTGGAGAAGGACAAAGTCGGTGTAGGCATCAGGAGAAGGTATTCAGTGTTACACACACACACACACACACACACACACACACACACACACACACTCACACACACACACACACACACACACACACACACACACACACACACACTTTTTCTCTAACATGTCTTTCACACCAGAAGTATACTTTAAGTACAGAAAATGAAGGAGAGAGAACAGAATGAGGATGTGACCCTGGCCTGGATGGAAGGAGTGAAAAGGAGAATACAAAAGAAGAAAGAATGACTGACAAATATATAAACTCTTTGTGGAATTGCTAGAGATTTCCAATGCCATGAATAGAAGTCAGAATCCAAAGGCTGTTTCTGATTCCAGGAAGTGAGGGGTAGGTATAGATGGCAGTTCAGAAAAAATATCATGAAACCAGGGACAATATCTCTGCTCTTTGATGGCAGTAGGAGGATATGGAAGGAGTCACAAGCAGGTTTTGCACACATCTGCTCCAAGGCAGCTGAGTCCCAAGGAGAGTTCCTTTGGAACCTGACAAACATGGCTGCCACAGGAAATCCACGCCTGTAATTCCTGTGTAGCTCTGGTTATTGTTCTGGGGCATGGCAAGCCCTAGTGTCTAGCTTGGGAGTGCCCCACAGGTGACCTGGGTCCTGGATTTCCCTAGTACTGGAATGTTAGCTACAGCCTCCTTCACTTCAGTCTTGGGACCAGAGTCCCCATGCTCCCTCACTCCCTCACCCCCAGTGCTGCTCAGAAGCAGCTCAATGAGTTGTTAGCAGGAACATGAAAGTCATTCCGCTTGATGGCTGTGTTGCACCAAGTATGCCTAGATATCCTTCTTCCAGAGTTTCTCCCTCCTCCACTCTCTGAGGATAAAAAACCAAACAACAATTTGTTACTAGACTACAAGGAGGCTGAATTCAATCTTGGAATTTTCTGCTCAAAGGTAGGCTTTGGCATCTGGATCTCATTGCCCAGGGGTGGAGGGGTGCAGGGGTGGAGGTGGGAGTGGAGGAAGGATCCTGTCAGGGGGTGGAGTGGGGTGTATCTCTCTGTCTCTGTCTTTCTCTCTGTCTCTTTCTCTGTTTTTTTTGTGCATGTGTGTGTGTATGTGTGTGTGTGTGTGTGTGTGTGTGTGTGTGTGTGTGTGTGTGTGTGTGTGTGTGTGTGAGACCAGTGTCCTCAGTCCAATTATTTTCAGTCACTCTACCACAAGGGCATGTCATGTCATGAAGCCATAAACACCATGTAGGAAAATCCACCACTAGATACAAAAGTTATGAGAAGCCACAGAAATAAAACTTTGGGCAGAAACTGGACACAGTGCTGAACACAGCCCAACTCTACCCTACCCTGTGGGAAAAGGGTTCCTATGAGTAGGAGAGAGGTATAAGAAACTTTTAGACACAAAAATAGTGAAGAGGAGAAAGATAGAAACACAGGATAGCTTTGGGAGGACCTGGATCAAAACCCACTGGTCCCTTCTGTGTCTTCAAAAGGGTTTTTCATAACAAAGCCAAGGGGCAGGGCAAAAGACCTCCCCCTTGCTAGAGCACAGCACACCACACAGCCAAGTATAGACCTTTCCAAACACCTGGTAACCATGCCCATGGTCAAATCATCCCCTTATGTAGCCATGCTGGATAAAGCAAGCTCAGATACTTGGACCCTGAATAAGTTCTCACTAGGAAAACTCTGTGGGTCTCTACACCACCCCCAGCCCAAGAGGAACACTCTAATTGGCAGAGGTGCACAGGAGTCTCAGCTACCATCATGACAGATGGTCAATGGTAACCAATATGTGTCCACACCTTCCATGGTTGACAGATACTGGATAACCATGATACATCTAAGCATCATGTTCAAGGTTAGCTGATCCTGTCCTCCCAACCCTCACACAGGAGGCTCCTGACAGAGAAAGTGCATAGGACAGAGAAGAAACTGGGCAGTTGGCACAAGGACGGCAACCACCTGCCCACACAGGGCATAGGAATAGAGATGGAGTTATATCTGGCAGAAGGAGACTCTGGGTTACACAGGAAGTTTCCAATGTGAGGGCTTTAGGTCCTTACAAAAAAAGCCAGGAGCAGCATAGAGGGAACAGCTGTCACCCAAACACTTTGATCTTCTTGTCTAGAGACACAACCTGTGGAGTTCTTCACCTTGGCTGTGCATTCAAATGGATGCTCTGGGCCATCTGCCACATCATGCATGGGTTGAGGCATCCTCTTCCTCTGCTGAAAGTTAAGGCTCTGCAGGATCCTAATCTCAGGGCAAGAAAATATCAAAAGAAGAACCTTTACTCCATCCCAGGTGCTACCTGCCTACTAGGCCCAGGGCTGGGTCTGCAAACCATCTCTTTGGACTCATCCAGCCACCATTATGATCTCACCATTTGTAATTAATCATTTTTATTAACCCACACATTCATTTTCAATCATCATTTTCCCAATATTTCCTGTCTACAAAAGACATGAAATTATTCTTGTATGTCAACCCTTCTTTATTATGTGCCATCTACCCATTTCTGCATCTCTCAACACAGTTAAAAGAAAGCTCTCTAATGGGATTTACATAGACTGAAAGGCACCTAGACACATTCAAGATTTCCTAGTTCTGTTAGCTCTGCCAGGATGCCAACATCACACCAGACTACCAGCACCCCTGCCTCAGGTAGTCACTTGTAGGCAAACTGGAGCAAACTCAAAAGGAACCCACAACATTACTTCACATTTTCCCCCAGGGATCTGGACACATAGCTCAGGACTAAATGTGTATAGGTCTAGGAAAAAGAATATTTTTTTTGGCTGGCTATGACTGTCAGTGGGCATATACACACATACTCCCAACCTAACATAGATTTCATGCCACATGTATTCAGGGAGGCTAGACCTTGCTAGATTATTGGGGAATCAACATTTTCCATTGAGAAGTGCTTTTAACTACCCAACAGGAAGCCTTCTGGTCCTTAAGGACTGAACCTGCAGAGGCCCACCTTTTCCCTATTGAGATTTTCTGTAGTGCCTAGCAGAAGAAGATCTCCCTCACTTTCTCACTGAGAAGCCCTGTCAGTGCTTTCAAACTCCCCATCTCTACCAACCTCAAGCATAGAAAGCCCTTCAGTGGATGAGGATGGCATTGAGCTCCTATGTGACTTGCTGCTCTGACTTCTTATTGGCTCCAGGCCATCCACTCCTATGTACTGGTCCTGCAACCTTCCACGTACTTTCCAGCCAAGGTCCAGGCCAGTAGGTTATAATCATAGATACTCACCCACTGACAGGAATAGATGCCATTTCTCTTTGTTCCCTGCACTACCTGCCAGATGTACCCACCTAAATTTCTGCTGAGGGTACTGTCCTTAAAGGGCTTGCATTTCAGACCAACAGCCATTTATTATGTCTGTCTGCCACACCTACTACACAGGGAGTATGCTCTGCCATGACTTCTACACCCTCCATGGCCTTGACTCCAATGCAAGGGAGAGAGAGAGAGAGAGAGAGAGAGAGAGAGAGAGAGAGAGAGAGAGAGAATGCTCATAATCATTTCAAGGAGAACTATAGCCTCGTGGTTCAATAAGGGACAGCCAATCTTGACCTTTAGCCTACATATTCTCTGAGAGTTTTGAGCAAGGTGACCTGGTACAGAAATCCTGCCTGTGAGTATCTTCTGCGGCTAGAGGGTTCACACAGGGAGGCACTGGTAGTCAGAGTTGGCCACATGGTACCTTTTTTCTGATAATCCTCCTTCCTTGCTTGACTGCGGCTATCTCTACTCAGATTCACCCTAAGGAAGGACGCTGCCTTCTGCTACTTGCTGCTATACATCACTTGACTAACCTAGCAAAGATGCCCTGTCTGCATGCCACCATTTCAGATATTCCCCATAGTCTTGGCTCATGCTGAAGGCTTGGCTTGAATGATGAACCCTTGGCTGACAGGTGCAGCACTCTGGAAGGACAGTACAAAGTACAAAGGAAACAAAAAGAGTCAAAATACAAAGAAGACAGAAAGCAAGGAGAGACAGAAAATGAAGCAGAGACAACACAGTGGGCATGTTAGCCATCCGGGAGGAAGGGAAGGAGGGAAGGGGAGAAGGGAGGAAGGCAGAAAGGAAGGAAGGAAGGTAGAAATGAAGTGGGGAGAGAAGGATGGACAGGAAGAAAGCAAGGATTTGTTGAAAAATCATAGGACCTCTTAGTCAAATTTCTGGGGACACCCAAGCTCTTGAGCAGAAGCCAGAATCCCAAGGACAGAATCTGATTCTAGGAAATGAGGGGTAGTTAAGGAGGGAGGCAAAAAAAAAAAAAAAAAAAAAAAAAACGCAAACCCAAAGGGCCAGGGACCCCGTTGTTCTTACAAGCACTTGGGTAGACTCTCATTCTTGGTGTTAGAAAGGTATTGCAAATTTCCCACATATCCTCACCCCACCTGCTGACTTCTGGGCAGAGAGCCCCACTCCACCCTGGCAGACATGGCTGCCACAGGATCTCAATGCCTATACTTCCTGTGTAGCTGAGGTTATTGCTCTGGAGCCTAGCCATCCTTAGGGGATGGCACTAGCTGTGGCCACCATGGGTCACCTGAACCCTGCCTTATCCCAGGAGCTAGCTGGAGCTCCCTTCATTTTAGTCTTGGGACCAGAGTCCTCCAGCACCCTCACTCTTTCATCCAGGACATACTGAGAAACACCACACTGGGGTGGTGGCAGAGAAAAGAAAGCAATCCCGCTTGATGGCAGCGTTGCTTCAAGAATGCCAAGGTATCCAGGCCCTCTCCCCTGCCCTTCACTGAGTAAAAAAAAATACAAACAAACAAAAACCGAAAACCAAAAATCAGAACTTTCTACTAGACTCCAAAATGGCAGAACTCAATGTTGGCCTGTTCTTGAGGCTCCACGAAGGCATAAGTGCCATACAGAAAATCTAAATTGGGAACCCTGTCATTAAATGGAGGATTCGGGAGAAACCACAGAAACGAAATCTAGGGCAGAAATTGTTCTTAGGGCTGAATACAGCACCACTCATCTTGCCAGCAGCACTCTAGCTGGCACATGTGTTCAGGACCCTTGGCTGGCATCTTGAAAAGTCTGACCCATAGGGCATCTGGGACTGAAATTCCAGAGGCCCACCTTCATTATTGAGAAAGTCTGTACAGCACACATGAAAAAGGACTCTACCCATTTCTCCTTCAGACAGTCCTGTCAGAGCTTTCCCATTCTCCATCTCTGCCAAGTGCCAGCTAAAGAAGTACTTTTGATGATGGTAATTGAACTCCCCTGTGATTGGCCTGCTCTGACTTCTCACTGGCCCAAGGCCACTCACAACTATGGACTGTTTCTGGAACTGTCCACATACTTTCCAGCAAAATGTCTCAGCCACCATGCCATTAGCAAACACCCACCCTCTCACAAGACTAGATGCCACACCTCTATGATCCCAGCTCTCACCCACCTGTGCTTCAGCTGAGGGCTGTGTCTCTAAGGGCTTTAACTTCAGACCAAGAGCCCTTCTGTGTTTGAACTTAGGTCTGTCTTCCATGCCTACTAGAGGTAGGGTGCTTTGCCATGGTGTCTGGAGCTTCAGTGGACTTCTGTCTCTGCAGCAGATACTCTCAGAATGTATTCACTAAGATACAAACACACATACCAGCTCACCATCAGGTCGAGGAAAAGCACAGTCATCCCCAACTATTAGCAAAAGTTGGGTCTGACTCTTCCCATAATTCCTCTGGATGGTGACAGACCAGGTTCCTACTTTGGCAGCCCTCACATGGTCTGTGTGTAGGGGGAGCTTTCTTGACCTTGATCCTGGATATTCTCTGGCACTCTTGAGCAAGTTGGCTTAGGAAAAAGAAGCCTCCTAGAGGGGTGACCTGCTTTAAGTCCATTTTACAGCTAGTGGGTTCAGTCAATGAGGGACTGGCATTGAAACCAGTCCACATGGTATCTTTCCAGTCTCATATCTACCTTCCTTGCTGACTCAGAACCACCCTAAGGAGGGAGTCTGCCTTCTCCTTTCTCACTCAGTTGGCTCACACAACAACTGCATCCTACACTTGCAGTTATTTCCCATACCTTTGGACTGTGCTGGGGTCCTGGTTTTCTTGGTGAACTCTCAGATGGTAGGTAAAGGACATTGGACTCTTTGTGCAGAACTCCTGAAGACAGCAAAAGTACAAAGGGAACAAAAAGAAAGTCCAAATACAGAAAAGATGGAAAACAAGGGGCAACAGGGAGGAAATGAAGCAGAGAGAAACAGCCGAGGACATCAGAAGAGGAGGCAGGGTGTGAGGGAAGAAGGAGAGGAGGAGGGAAGGGAGAAGGGAGAGCTGGAGGGAGGGAAGAAGAAGGAATAAAGGAATAAAGGTCTGAAAGACAGATAAATGACCTCTTGGTGGAATTTCTGTTACCCGTCCACCCCCCCCCCCCCCCCCAGCCCATGAACTGAGAGTAGAATCCCAAGGGTAGAGTCTGATTTCAGGAAATATGGGGGTAAATGCAGTTGAGAGTTTAAAAAACCAAAACAAAACATGTACCCAGAGACCCTGTTGTAACTACATGTGAGTTCTCCTTGACTTGAAAGTGAGATGGTATTTGTGTATTTGTATGTTCATGAGCAGACGCTGCTCCTTGATGGTGGGTGGTAGGAGGATATGAAGGAGTCACAAGCAGCTTGCTCACATATCTGCTCCAAGGCTGCTGACTCCAGGGTAGAGAGTGCCTCTCCACCATGACAGACAAGGCTGCCACAGGATATTCAAGCCTGCACTTCCTATGTCACTATGGTGATTGCTCTGGGGTACAGTGAGCCTCCAGGACCGGCAATGGTGAGGCCCTACCCATCATCTGAACTGGGCTACATGGCGCCCCCTTTGGTTCTGTCTTTGGACCATGGTCCCCATTTATTATTCCTCACTCCTTCACCCATAGACCAGACTGGCTGAGAAACAGCACACTGAGGTGTTGGAAGAAACAAGAAATCAATTCCGCTTGATGGCAGTGTTGCACCAAGAATGCCAAGTGACCTATCTTCCAGCATCTCTCCCTCCGCCCTTCCCTGAAGGAAAAAAGGCCAACAACATGTCATTATACTCCAAAATGGTTGAGTTCAATCTTGGCCTCTTCTGGTCAGAGATGGGTCTTAGAGCCCTACAGTATGGATCCTGACATGGAGTGGGGGTGTCACAGACCTCACAGGGTTCTCAACCCCATTGTATGGAGATGATTAACTACAAGGGGCATGGTCTGCCCTCAAGGCCTAAGGACCATACAGGAAAACTAAACTGGGAACTCCACAACTAGAAGCAAGTGTTAGGAGAAGCAAATCAAACCTTTTTTGAAGGCCTGAAACTGGATCCAGGGATGAGCACAGTTCCTGCCATAGCCTGCCAGGAACACTATAAATGGCAAATGTGTGCAGGACCCTCAGATGGCATATTGATGCTGAGGTTTAAGGGTAACCCATATAGGATCTAGGTCTCCTATGGGTGTGCCAACATTGCATATCCATGCCACAATAAAGCTTCAAGTTCAAGGCTACCTGACCCCATATAAGACATAGAAGAAGATGGACAGTTGGCACAGGGAGTCAACCACCCACCCACACAGGGTCAAAGATCAGCAATGGATTTGTACCTAGTGGAAGGGGAATCCAACTTGTACAAAGGGCAAAAAGTGCACAGTTTCCATTTTGAGAGCACCACTTCCTCAGCCACAGACAGGAGTCAGGTTACAAAGCATGTTGGGAATTGAACTCAGAACCTCTGAAAGAGCAGTCAGTGCTCTTAACTTCTGAGCCATCTCTCCAGCCCAGAACTTGTTTCTAATGTAGAGCAAACACAAAGAATCCACCCCACACACATTCACATACAGACACACATACACAAATATAGACACACGTAGACACACACACACATACACACACACAGGAGAGAGACAGAGACAGAGACAGAGAATGTACCAACTAACCCTCAAGTCGAGTTCAACCATAGCCTTATTTGCTACCTGCCAATGTTTGGCCCTGATCTATACATTATCCCACTGACTGACCACAGACCAGCTTCCTAATAGGTCAGGGAAACCCTTCTTGACCTTGTCCCTGGATACTCTCTGGGAATATTGTGGACCAGTGAGGAGTAAACTCCGAGAGTTCTGACCTGCCTTTGAGTCGTATTTGTTGTTAGTTGGTTTTCCAGGGAGGCTCAGGTAGTGAATCCTGGTTATGTGCATGTCACATCACACCTCTACCTTGCTTCCATGACTGAGGCTGCCTCTGCTCAGGTTCATCATGAGGAAGGACACTACCTTCTGCTCCTTGCTGATTGGTATGTACAGAATAGGCTCACACAACCAGGATGTTCCAAGTACATATTTTCCTAGCAATAACTCCCCATACTCTTGGATTCTGCTGTGGATACAGTTTTTATAACTGAGTCCTTGGCTGATAGGTAGAGGACAGTCAACTCCACCTGCAGCAGCCCTGAAGGAGAGCAACAGTCAAATTGAAACAAAAGGAAATGAAATGGAAAAGAGAGCAGAAAGCAAGATGAAACAGAGAGAAAAGCAAAGCGAACAAGCTAAGGATATCAGTAAACAAGTGAGCAAGGGGGAATAGAAAGAAGGAAGGAAGGAAGGAAGGAAGGAAGGAAGGAAGGAAGGAAGGAAGGAAGGAAGGAAGGGTCAGATGGAGAGAAAGAAGGTAAAGGAAGGAACTACAGAAGGACCTAGAAGTAAATGGCCTCTGGCTGCAATTTATGGGGACCTGCACCCCAAGCTCCCGAGAAGAAGCAGTGTCTATATTACAATACCTGGTTCCAGGAAGTGAGATGTGGGTGTAGGTAGGGAACAGGAAAAAACAAACTATCAGCCAGGGACCCTGAGTATGGCCACAGGAACTTGGGCAGACTCTGTGCCTTGCTCCTAGGAGGACATGGAAGAGTCACATGCCCCCCATCCACACATCTGAGCCCCATGTGATGACTCCTGGGCAGAGAGCTCCTTTCATCCATGCCAGACATGGCTGCCACAGAATCTTTAGGCCTGTACTTCTTGTGGAGCTGAGATCTGGTGCTCTAAAGCCTTGCCTTCTTAGGGAGCTGGACTGGCTGGTGCCCCATATGGTTCACTGAGACCCTGGCTCTCCCTAAGGCTGGCAAGCTTGCTGGAGCCTTCTTTCTTGTACTATTTGGATTAGAGTCTCCATCCTTCCCATTTCCTCATCCCCCAGACCTACTGAGAAAAACCAGAGTTGTTGGTGGGAACAGCAAAATAGTTCTACTGAATGGCAGTATTGTACCCTGAGTACCAAGGTGCCCTTGTTCCAGGTCCACTCCCTCTGCCCTTCTCTGAGGAAAAAAAGCCAGTAAGAACTTGCCACCAGACTCCAAGATGGCTGACTACCATCATAGCCACTTCTGGACAGAGATGGGCCTCCCAGCCTAACTCTAGGTATCTGACCAGGGACCCCACATGGTCCTCATTCTTGCTGGATTGAGACATTACAGTCCCAGGCCATTGTGCCCCCTCAGGATACCAGGACCCTCTACAGAAACTAAATTAGGAATCTCATCACTAGATGAGTCAGGGTAAGCCACAGAAACAAAACTTCCTGAGCCCACGGCTGATCACAGTCCCCTCTCTATCAGGAACATTGATCACCCTTTCAGCAGGTCTCCTCTGAGTTCTCAGAAGACCTAAGCTGCCCACTCAGTTAGGATGGCCTGCCACCTTTCACGCATTTTCATGCTATTTGTCACCAGCTCTAGCATTCCACAGCTATGGCTTCCCAGCTCATTTCCAGTGGACTAAGCCAATCCACTGTGAATGCATGTTCTACTTCCAGTGTTAAGTCTCAAACCCTGGGACAAATGGCTGAGGTACCTACTTAACATATCAAAGCAGACAATGGTCACAGGTTCTCCCAGCATCCCTCAGTCTCTACCTGTTACAGGGCATGGCTGGCAAACCCGCCCCCTACCCTGAACTCTCTAGCCTAGGGACTGGGCTGCCCTTCCCCCAGAGGCGTTTCCCTATATAATATAGCCATTTTGGTTATCCCTCCTCTTTTGGGCCTCCAGGCTTCTATACCTGGTTCCTCTCTCCCTTCCCCTTCCTCCTCTGCCCACATGACACAGCTCAGTCTGGTCATATCCAGTCTGGACTCTCCCAGATATCCCTGCCTCTGACTATGCTCTCCCTTTTATCTACAATAAACTTTCTCTTCCACCATACTTAGGAGCAGTCATGTCCTTTCCTTTTTTATTTCTTTTTTCATTCAAAAAGAACCTTGCTATCCTTCCTCAGTCAGCTACAGAATCTACAAAAGTCCTGTTGTGGTCAGTTGTGTGTCCATGTCCCTTGTATTTTGCCCTAAAGTGCAGGATGCTAGCTTGAAGTTCTAGAGGCCCATATTCATCTTATGTTGCCTAGATAGTCATCCATACAACTCCTAAATCAGGTTCTATCACTAGAATCTCACTTAACAGCCTCTTCTACTACCCATTGTTGAAACTATACAAGATGATATATATATATATATATATATATATATATATATATATATATATATATATATACACATCTATACAACTTTTCCATTCAAGAATCTAACTGCCTTGTTATCCTTTCCATTAGCATTTCCATAGAATTCAAGAGACTGTTTTTTGTTTTTGTTTTTGTTTTTAACACAGAGTAATTACCTGGAACTTCAGGATGTAGAGATGCTCGAAGATCACAGTGAAAGCCTTTCTCACACTGTTCACCCTGGAAGGAAACACCACAACGTCTTTCAGTTCATGTGGGGCTGCCAAACTGATGGTCAAAATGTGACACTATACCCCTCACTTGACCAGCCTCCAGAGTGCATTCAGGCTATAATATCAGCTCTCAGGGACAGTATAGCTTTTGAAGAAAGTATGCCATGAAAATTAATTCTACTCATCCTTTGGAAACCTAACAGGTATAAGTTCCTACTGATTATTGTAATCTTTAAAATTTATTTTCCTTCTTTTTTTCTTTTTTCTTTATTATTCTCTCATATATTACATGCTGACCACAGTTTCCCCTCCCTCCTCTCCTCCCAGTCTGTCCCCCAGATCCACTCCTCCTCCATTTGCCTTCAGAAAAGGGCAGACCTCCCCAGGGATATCAACCAAACATGGCACTTCAAGTTACAATAAGACATAAGACTAGGCACATGCCCTCATATTAAGGCCGGACAAGGCAACCCAGTAGGGTAAAAAGGGTCCCAAAAGCAGGCAAAAGAGTCAGAGATAGACCCCATGACCACTGTTAGAAGGCCCACAAAACCACCAAGCTACACAATCACAACATATATGCAGAGGACCTTGGTCAGACCCATGTAGGCTCCCTGATTGTTGGTTCAATCTCTGTGAGATCCTATGAGCCCTGTTTAGTTGATTCTGTGGGCCATTATTTTGTGGCCTCCTTGACCCCTTTCACTCCTACAATCCCTCTTCCCCTCTTCCACAGGATTCCCCAAGCTCTGCCTAATGCTTGGCTGGGGGTCTCTGCATCTGCTCATCAGTTGCTGGATAAAGCCTCTCTGATGATGATTATGCTAGGCTACAGTCTACAAATATTATCATTAGGAATCATTTCACTGACTTAAAATTTTTTTTGCTGGTCATATTTGGTCCCTGGGCTATCCAGACCTAGCTCCTGGCCTTCCAGGCAGTGTCAGGCATGGGCTCCCTCTCCTGGCATGGGCTTCAAGTTGGACCAGTCATTGGTTAGCCACCGCAAATTCTGTGCCACTTTTACCCCAGCACATCTTACAGGTAGGACAAATTGTAGTCAAAGGTTTTGTGCTTGGGTTGGAGTCCTAATCCCTGTACTAGAAGCCTTGTCTGGTTACAGAAGATGGCCGGTTCAGGCTCCATATCCCCCATTACTAGGAGTCTTCTCTAGGGTCACCCTCATAGATTTCTGGGAGTTTCCACTGCACTAGGTTTCTATCTTACCCCCCAAATAATCCCAATTCCAGTCGTCTCTCTCGGTACTCTCTCCCCCACCTCCACCTGATTCCTTTTGTTCCCATCCCCATCCACCCCTAGTCCACCCTTGAAAGTATGACTCAGGTGTTAAAAAAAAATAACGTCATGAAACTTGAAGGCAGATGGATGGAACTAGAAAAAAAAATCATCTTGAGTTAGGTAACCCAGACCCAGAAAGACAAACACGGTATGTACTCGCTTAGAAGTGGACATTAGCTGTTAAGTAAAGGATAATCATGCTACAATCCACAGACCCAGAGAGGCTAAGTAACAAGGAGGGCTCAAGGGGGGATGCATGGATCTCCCTGGGAAGGGGAAATAGAGTAGATTCTTTTTAAAGAAAAGTAACAAGCAGCGTTCATGAAAGAGTCCATTGAAAGCTGAAGGATGCTTTCTCCTAAGATCACTATTTGGAGAACAAACCTTTCATCCCAGCACTTACAGAACTTCCTTTCTAAGACTGACAAGGTAGATTAGTGAGCAAAAGTGTTTTCTACACAAGCTTGAGTACCTGAGTTCAATTCCCAGAACCCATGTAAAGGTAGGTTTTGCCAATATAAAAAATACAGTTCTCATCTTAAAGGAAATAAGAGATAGTTTATTCTGGAGCCATTGAGTGATCCTGGCCTGGTAACACAGATTTAGGCTACACCAAACTCCATGTCTCAATGTGGAAATAGTTTCACTGGGTTTCTATGGTTTTACAGGACAAAGAAAATCACATATCAGGGCAACTTTAAAATATATTGGTGAGCACACCAGAGAGGTGGTTACAACAACTCAGGGAGAGCTATTTTATAGGCACGAGACACTACATGATGACATTGTTAGCTCTTGGATCAGTAGACACTAAGTGTTCTGCTATGTCAATAGCTTCTATGAGGTTTTTATTTATTGTTATGGTGTAAGTTCAGATACAGGGTGGGACAATGAACGGCTGTTCCAGAAGGCTAAAACTAGCCCACAATAATCAGCCTCTGAAGCAACTCCAATTGATAACTACATACAAATGAAAATTGAGTTTCCTCCAACTGGGGAAACAAACTACCTTAAGGGTAGGCTGTATACTCAGCAGTAGATGGCCAACAGGAAACAAA
Organism: Peromyscus californicus insignis; assembly: GCF_007827085.1. NCBI lineage: Eukaryota > Metazoa > Chordata > Mammalia > Rodentia > Cricetidae > Peromyscus > Peromyscus californicus. The sequence goes on from NW_026294391.1 coordinate 97,498,836, forward strand.
CTCAACAGCATCTTTGGAAGTTCTTAGAAGTCTTGTCTAGTTAGATGGAAGTTGGTTGCATAATGTCATGTCAAGGCTTTTCCTTTTTTTAAAAAAATTAATTTTTATTTTATTTATATTTTTCTTCTCTTTTTACCCTACAGTTTCTTTGTATATGTTTATAGTTTTCACTTTAGGGTTTTTATGAGGTTCCTGAGTGTGTAAACAAGTGGGTCTCTGTTTCTTGTGCCTTTTCTTGGGCTCTTTTCCTTCTTTTTGTTTTGTCCTTTTCTAATATGTTAATTTTTATTTTATCTTATTTTATTTTACAATTATTCCTTAGAAGCCTGTTTGGTTTGGTTTCTCTCTATAGCCCTGGCTGTCCTGGAACTCACTCTGTAGACTAGTTTGGCTTCACTTTCAGAGATCTGCCTGCCTCTGCCTGTGGAGTGCTGTGACTAAAGGCAAGGGTCACAACCACAGTCACCTATTTGTTTTCTAATGAGAGACAAAAGGGGGTGAATCTAAACAGGAGGTGAGGTGGGGAGGGGATGGAAGGAATAGAGGGATGGAAAACCGTAATCAAGATATATTATGTGAGAAGAAAAATTGATGGTGGCCGTGTCAGAGGAGCAGCAGGTGACAATTGAAGTTGAGGTTGTCAGCCCACCAGGAGTAGAATCCCTGATGGGTGAATCTCAGACAGGCAAGGCCCCGAGACCCAGACCCTTTTTCTTCTGCTGTGCCTCCACATGTTTGCCGCTGCCATCTCTCTCTGGTATCTGGTGCGGTATAAATAGGTGTGGGGAGACCCCACTGCCTGTAATTTTTATATTTCCTGAAAATTTTTCCTGGGGTATAGAAGCTGTAAGGGAAAGAATAAAGATAGAGTTAAAGTGGGTTAGAAGGGACACATCAAGGATGAGAGAATTAGGAGGAGAACATCAAGAGAGTTAGAAGGAGAAGGAAAACATCAAGAGAGACAGAAGGGATATTTCTGGATAGAGATAAGAAAAGACAATATAGAACACAGGATGAAGAACACAGAAGAATAAAGAAGGAAACCATCAAGAGAGTGTGTGGGTGTCTTTTCCCCTTAAGCCTCTCAGATAAAAAAGTCTAGTACGCACTGACTCTGTGGATTCCCTTTGAACCCTGTGCTGTTGGAGGCTGGTCCCCCAGGCAGTGATTAAAAAAAACTATTTTCAATAAAAGGGGAAAAATAAATTAAAACACCTACACATTTAATGTGTATTAAAAGTAATTTTCATATTTAGTATTTCAAAAGCCTAGAAGTGTTGTCTAATTAGATGAAAACTTTTTATCTTTATCATTTTCTTCCTTGTTTCCTAAAAAAAAAAATAGAACAAAACTGCAACTTTTGGCAAAAGCAATAAATACATGGCTGCTTCTTTAAAAAGGCTTAAATGTGCATATGCAGTTACCTGCAGTGGCCAGAAGTTGTCACATCTCCTGGAGCTGGAGTTGCATGTAGTTTTAAGCTACTTGCCCTTTGTGGATGTTAGGAGGCAAACTTCAGGGCTCTAGAATCATCATACAATCAGCAATCAATCATACCTCCTGAGCCATCTCTCCAGCCTTTGACTTAATCTTGTTTGAATTCTTATTGTTTGATATAAAGCATAGCCCCTTGTTCCTGTATATTGGGTGGCGAAGTCCTGTGAGGTATGGTGGGATTTAAGAACTCAGGAAATTTACTAGCTCACCTACTTCACTGAGATCTTCTAGAGTGAGTATGGAAGCTGTGGAGATACTTCTTCTGTTTAGGCATGCAAGGATGGGGAGGTGGCTAGTACAGGGATGGACAGGAATGATAGCTGTTTGTTTGGCAAAGGAAACGGAACTATCACAGGGCATTTGGCTCCATGATACTTGTTCTTGATGTAGTATTAAGGTTGGCCAGTGGCAGAACTGTCTTTGGAGCTTAGGGCCACGGGCAGCCCAAGATTTAACATCTCTTCTGGAGGACCCAGACTCAGCAAGGGTTGTTGCTTGGTCAAGGACAGGCTTTCATGGAGAGGAAATCAATGTTCTGAAGCAGACAAAGGCAAGGAGGAGTAATGGGGTACATTACTATTCAAATTTTTCTCAGCTTTACTGTCAAAGCAAACAAAGTATGAATCCCCAGTCATAAGACATTGTTATGGATATCATCTCTCATGGGATACAGGTTGCAGAGAATGCACATTCAGAATTTATAAGATGGGCGAACCACAGTTCTTAGGAGTTGGAGAATCAAGGTCCGTTTTATACATGTACATGTGATGGAGAACAGCCTAAGAGTGCCCTATTTCAAAGTCACTCAGTTGTGATACAGTTCTTCCTGGAAAATGCATGAATGCTCACACCTGGGATACATCTATGATCTGTGGTCTCAGGTGTCCTGAAGAATTGACTCAGACAAAAGGAGCAAACTAAGACCGTCAAGCTTAAGATTAATGATCAAATACTATGGGTGGAAGTAAAGAAGGATGCTTCATTCAAAGGTTCTGTCCATATGAAACTACTTAGCAACACTTCACAATGTCAAAAAGATGTAAAATAAAGTGGATTAGGAAACAATTTTGAATACTCATCTGGTAACAAAACAGGCAAATATAAGAAAACCAAATATGAAAAAAAAGATAAAAACAGGAAAGGAATGGAGGGATAGAATTCTCTCCCACAGTCCTCTGTGGAAGCTGGAGAGGGAGCAGGGAACACAGGTAGAAAGGTGAGAAAGGGCACAGCCTATCACAGAGACTCTCCAGAAGTAAATTACCAGGAAAATTAGGGTCTGCAAGGAAGGGCTGTGTACCATGGACACCTAGTCATCATAGCCATAATACATGCAGCATATAAAGGAGATATGGAAGAAAGTAATGGCTGGGCACAAAGATGTGAAAGGGAATTGGGAGTGAGAAGAGGGATTTCCAAACCCCAAACCAGTGATAATGATGCAAGTTCTCTTTATGCCTTCATGATTACCAAATCCATGAATAGGCAAAGGTTGAGACCTTGAGAGCTAAAAGAAAGTGGAGAGAGGGGGCCATTCTTGCTGAATGCCTGAGAGGTTCTGAGGTATGGGGTAGATACAGATAGAGCAACCACCTGATAAATAATGTTCTATGCCCCCTTTATTGCAATCACTAACCACACTACAACCTGGTACTACCTAGTGTGGTGATATTGTGTTCCCCAATATATTGTGCACCTTAATAAGCTTATCTGGGGTCAGAGAACAGAACAGCCACTAGACAGACATAGAGGCCAGAAAATGGTGGCACACATGCCTTTAATCCTAGCATTCTGGAGGCAGAGATCCATCTGGATCTCTGTGAGTTCAAAGCCACACTGGAAAAAGCCAGGCATGGTGACATACACCTTTAATCCCAGGAAGTGATGGCAGGAAGCAGAAAGGTATATAAGGTGTGAGGACGAGGAACTAGAGCCTTGTTAAGCTTTTAGGCTTTTAGCAGCAGTTCAGCTGAGATCCATTCAGATGAGGACACAGAGGCTTCCAGTTTGAGGAAACAGGATCAGCTGAGGAATTAGCGAGGTGAGGTTAGCTGTGGCTGGTTCTTGTTTCTCTGATCTTTCAGCATTCACCCAATATCTGGCTCCGGGTTTGTTTTTATTAATAAGACTATTTAAGATTCCTGTTACAACCTAGGAACTTATATTGTCCAAGACTGCCACAGTAATCTCCACCTAGGATCTTCACAGGTCTCTCATAAGCCTGAAAGATCCCCTTCTATGTTTTGCTTGGACCAGAATCCCTCCCTAGCAGGAGAGTCCTCCCTACAAAAGTACAGAGAAGTGTTGGTAGAATCTGCAAAGCAATTGTATTTGATGTCAGTATTGTACTAAGAGTGCCAAGGTAGCCGTGTTTTAGGTCCATTCCCTCCACCCTCTGCTGAGGAAAAGAAAAGCCAACCAGTTGCTACCAGACTCTAAGGGGCAACTCACTACCTAGGCCCCTTCTGGCTAGAGATATCTATCACAGACTGAGTCAGTGGATGTGGCCTGCAGGTTCTTCATTTCCACTGGACTGAGACACTTCACTACTGGGACATGGTGCCCTCAATGCACAGAGACCTTACAGGAATCCTGAAGGAACCTCAATCTATCTGGGAAAGAGATCCAAAACCGCAGCAACAAAACCATGGACAATGACTCCCTTGGATGAGTCAAGGCCTTCTCATTGCCCAGCAGAAACATTCTGACTTGGGCATTTACACAGAGCATTAGCCAGAAAACCAGCTCTAGGATGCCCTCTGGTCAATGGCGGACTTGGGGTCGCTGAATGATGGCTGCAGAGGACATACTTCCACTTCTGGAAACATCTAGGCTTCATCATCTTCATTCTCTGGGTCATGTTTTCTACTTTGGCCATTCTTAATCTTTGAGTAGAACTCGCCTGAGTTTTCCTTACTATAACAAGGTGACAAGAAATACATTTGTCTTTTACACTGCACTTTCTTTTTAAGCTATACTCCTATGCTTAAGTCATCTCACTTTGTTCTGGGGTGGGTGATTGAACAATTACAAGTTGTTTGTATTTTTCAGAACAGAAAACAGATTTTTAAATAAAAGTGAGGAAGAACTCCCAACAGTGGGAAGGATTCCCAAGGAGGAATTCACTGGCATTCATTTTAAAAATTTTTTCATTACATTTTAATCATGCGCAAATGGGTGTGGGTGTGTGCATATGAGTATAAGGTGCCTCTAGAGGACAAAGGCATCAAACTCCTTGAAGTTGGAATTATAGGTGGTTGTGAGTCACCCAATGCAGGTGCTGGAAAATGAACTCAGGTTCTCTGAAAGAATACTACATGTTCTTAACCTCTGAGCCATCTCTCTAGCTCTATGATGTTCATTTTAATGTTTTATTCAATATGCTTAGATGATGAAATCCTGCATTTTTGGTTGTTTTGATGATTTAGCTTTGATATTATATAATTCTTAGTGGTTTTCTATTTGAAGTTTTATGAATTATAGTCAGGTTTGTATGTGAGCATTTGTATGTGTGTGAGAGCATGTGTGTGGGTGAGCATGTATGTGTGTGTGCACATGCACACGTGTGTGAGCATGTGGGCATGTGTTTTCCTGTTTATGTATGTGTGGATGCAGGGTCTCTTCATTGGCCTGGAGATCTTTGATTGGTTTAGACTGGCTGGTCAGGGAGCACTAAGTATCCATCTGCTTGTCTCTGCCTCCCTAGCTCTGGAATTCTAAGTGCACACGCCATGTCTGGCTTTTTAAAACGTGAGTTCTAGGGACTATAGTCAACTCACTTTACCAACTGAGCTGTGGCTCCATCCCAGGTTCATTGTTCTATAATTTAAAATTTCTCTCTCTGTTTCATGTTTTGTGGGTTGTTTCTTTCCCCAAGGACTGGCTTATGGAGTTGGTTCTCCAACTTGTGATGTGGTCAATATAAAATTGTGCGAGTGAAGTACCATTGCCCAGCCTGGCTAGATCTTAAGCCTGGTTCTTCCCAGGGCCTGAACAACCTCTAACCAGAACTTTTTGGTTTTCATCACTAAGAGTTTGGAGCCTTTGGAGAGACTGTGCAAACAAAGGAATGTGGATGTGACTATTCATGGGGTAAAAGGTCTCCAACATAGAGAGTGGGGAAAAGAAACACCAGCCCAGCCAACGGACAAGCTTTGGTTAGAGTTCTGGCTATAACTGGCAAAGAAACAAGTTTCAAAATATTTCTTCTCTTTGGGGCTTTCAAAGTGTTAAGAAATTGAATGTACATGACATTTATAACCTTCTTTCCCTATGGTCTTTAGTTTGGTTATCTCTTGCGGTCTTCAAATATGCCATGTCTCCTTTCTGTGGTGTATGGGGCAAATACTGTGTAATCATATTCTTCACTAATGCCCCCTTTTTTGATACAGGGTTCCACGTAGCTCAGGCTAGCCTCAAACTTGCTGTGTAGCTGAGGTTGACATTGGGTTCCTAATCCTCTTCCTCTGCTTCCCAAGTGCTGGAATTATGGGTGTGTGCTACCATGCCTAGCTGAAGTTCCTTACCATGAAGCCTCTCTAGTCCCTGCTATACTCATGTTTAGTTTTCTTCCTCACTGACATGGAAACTTTGAATTGTGGACAAGACAGGATTTCACTCTGCAAGCATTGGCTAGTCTGGAACTCACTATGTAACCCAGGTTCACCTTGAACCTATGACAATTCTGTTTCAGCCTCCCAAGTGCTGAGGTTAGACATGTGAACCGCCATGCCCAGCTGTGAACTTGTTGAAGCAGGAGGTGTAGCTTGTCCTTCTTTTTCCAGACTTATGAAACACTTGTTCCATGACTGACACAAAGAAGTAGGCACTGATTAATTATGAGTTGATCATTCTAATCATTTTACTGTTCTCTGAGGAGCTAGATTGTCAGCTACAGTGTTAGGCATACTGCGGTCTACTTTCAGCTATGGTGCAGTTCTGGTCTTATGTGATGTTAAAATCCACATGCAAGTGGCTGAAATGTTCACTTTAATAAGGAAGTCATCAAACAAATAATTAATGAATATTAGTAACACAATGAGCTGTCAATCATGACTCCAGGCCTGGGGAAAATGTTAAATTTCATAGGGAAAATAAATCCAGGAATGACTTTGTTACCTTGTACATTTGATGAAGCAAAGAAATAGAGTCAAATTCTCTGCTTTTCAAAGAATGTTCTAATAAGAAACTAAGAGGATGAAGGCAATCGCTGGCCAGCTCAGTTCAATAGCAGACTTTTCCTGGGTAAGATTGGTGCAGCTCTTCACTGGCTCTCCTCCCAATCGTGTCCTTTGATAGATGCTCCGGCTGATCTGGAAACTGCTTGCTGTATTCTCACTTTGGAAATGTTGCTGACTTGAGATGTGACAACTTTGCCATCTACCACCTCCTCTGTGATGGTCTTCATCACATGTGTCTTGCTCAGAACTAAAAATCCCAGGACCAGAAGGTCCCTTGGGATGGCTGAGCAGGAAAAGACATTTTCTGCTATGTCTAATGACCTGAGTTTGATACCCCGGACTCACATGGTAGAAGGATAAAACAAACTCCAACAAGTTGTCCTGTCTTCTACACTTGTGCCATGGCTACAGAACCCTTACACACATGCACACAAACATACACATACAAAAAAATTGTAAGACAAATTTCATCACAGTCTATGACTAAATAAAAGTGAAAGACATGTGTTAGGGATACAAAGAGGAAGGAAAGGAAAAGAAATGAAAAAGACACAGAATAAACACATGGAAATGTTTTTATAAAGTTTTTTGTAAAAGAACTCTATGCTTAGCTCTAGAAATATTTTTTATGGCAAGATACCTCTTCCCAATCACCTTTTAAATTAAAAATAGTTTTTAAAGAAGGAAAAATATTTATTATTGTTCTTTGTTGACTGGTTCATTTTTCCTTGGTGAAAAACCAATGAATAAATTATTAATTTTAGGATCATAATACTAGCCACAGAATTAGAAGTATCTGGGCAGTAAGCAGATTTTCAAGTGGAATAATCTCAAAGTGGTTGGAGATGTGCCTCCCTTGGACACTGAGCCTCTCTGGGGCTAATTCCTACTGGAGGCACAAAAGGTGAGGGAGAACGGATGGAAGACAGGCTATCTAGCACTCATAACAGCTTCCACCACTGCTGACTTTATCTTCAGTAGGCACAGATCCAATCAATTTAAAAATATTTCTTTTTTGGTCCTAATCATTTGAAAACTTTCCAGGAGCCAATACATAAGATCTCCTGGGTAAACTGTGAACATTGGGGGTGGGGGGTGGGGGCGGTGAGGGGGTGGGTGAGAACATGAGGGAATGGGATGATCAAGTTGGGAGAGGGACAAAGAGGCAGAGCAATGAATGAGATATCTTGACAGAGGGAGCCGTTATGGGATGAGGGAGAAACCTGGTGCTAGGGAAATTCTCAACAATCCACAAGGATGACTCCAGCTACGACTACAAGCAATTGTGGAGAGGGTGCCTGAACTGGTCTTCCCCTGTAATCAGATTGGTGAATACCCTAATTGTCATTATAAAGCCTTTATCCAATAACTGATAGAAGCAGATGTAGAGATTCACATTTAAGGACTGGGCTGAGCTCCTGGAGTCCACATGAAGAGAGGGAGGAGAGATCATATGATCAAGATCCTAATAGGGACGCCCACAGAGACAGCTGACCTGAGCTAGTTGGACCTCATGGACTCGAGACTGACAGGCGGGGAATCTGCATGGGACTGAACTAGGCCCTCTGAATGTGGGTGACAGTTGTGTGGCTTGGGCAGCTTGTGCGGCCACTGCAGTGGGACCAGGATTTATCCCTAGTGCATAAACAGGCTTTTTGGAGCCCATTCCCTATGGAGGGATGTCTTGAGCAGCCTCAATATGGGGGAGGGGCTTGGTCCTGCCTCAACTTGGTATGCCAGACTTTGTTAACTCCCCATGGGAGGCCTTACCCCCCTCTGAGGAGTGGGCCGAGGGTGAGGCAGGGGGTAGGTCTGGGGTAGGTCTGGGGTAGCGGGAGGAGAGGAGGGAGGAGGAATTGTGGTTGGTATGTAAAATGAAAAAAAAAAGCATGCACCACTGTTACCCTGCTGTAATATCCTTTTATTACTTTTGCTTTGTTTTGTTTTATTTGGTTTTTCAGGACAGGGTTTCTCTGTGTAGCCCTGGCTATCCTGGAACTCACTTTGTATACTATGCTGGCCTCAAACTCACAGAGATTCCCCTGCCTCTCCCGGCTCTGAAATATCCTTTTTTTTTTTTTTTTTTTTTTTAAATATGGAACGCTTCATGAATTTGCGTGTCATCCTTGCGCAGGGGCCATGCTAATCTTCTCTGTATCGTTCCAATTTTAGTATATGTGCTGCCGAAGAGAGCACATAATATCCTTCTTAACAAGCCAGTATGTGTGTTTTCCTGATGTCTGTGAGTCACTTGTACAAGTTAACAGAACCCAAGGAGGAAATGGTGGACCCCCAGTTCATAGCCAATTGGTCAGAAGGTCAGGGGCCTGCGTGGGAAATGGAATCTGAAGTGGGGCAGTCTTGGGGAATGGAAATCTCTACTTGTGGGATGCAACCTCTCCCCTCAGGTGCACAGTGCCCACACTGAATTGCATCAGGGGATGCTCGGCTTGTGCCCTCTGCAAGACTACTTGTTGGGGAGAAATGGCTACAAGGGAAATGACTGTGGTCGCCGGAGGTTCTGTGTTGTGTTGAACTGGGAGAGCAGAAAATAAATAAATAAAACACTTTAAAAAAAAAAAAGAAACAGCCCCAGGGCAAATCCACCAGCATAATTTAATAAAATATTTTTTAAATGATTTTTATTCCAGGATTTAGATTTTTTTTTTTTTTTTTTTTGCGGCGGGGGAGAGGGGAGACAACTATCTCTCATTGCATTTTAAATTACAAATCATTTTTTCAAGAAGCAAAATCATTTACTGTATTTCTTGTTGTTCTTTGATGTTTATGTGTCCCCCCCCCCCTTAGTGAGAAACCAATACAAAAATCAGTAATTTAAGGGATACAATACTAGCCACAGAACAAGAAGTACCTGGGGAGAAAACAAGTCTTCTGGCAAAGCTACCTCAAAGTGCTTGGAGTCATGCTTGCCTTAGTCACTGAGCCTCTCTGGGGCTAATTCCTACCGAATGTACCACAGATGAAGGAGAATGGAGAAAAGCCAGGTTAGTATTTGCAAGAGCCGCCACCACTGGGGACTTACATCTTCAGCACGCTCATCTCTAGTAAGCTTAAAAATATTTCATACTTACCTGGAAGGGGAGATCATGAAGGTGGTTTTCCCAGGGCGAGGTTTATCTACCACACTCTGGATATGTTGACCCCTGCGATTTCTCCAAATGTGAGAAACTTGGCAGCATAATTCGTGGTAGTGAGGGACTGTGTTCGCGCTCTCCCCTTAAAATAAAAAAAAATTATTTCATTTTAGGTCCTAATCACTCTTCACAGTTCTGGGAACCTGGGCAATGGACAGATTCTCTGCTCAGCATATTTAGCAGGCAACCAGTACAAACAACTGTATGGGCTGAGTCCCAGGGAGCAGAAAGTGTGGGCTCTTATAAGAATCCAAAGATCCTGACATCCTCCTGTACTTTAAACTAGGGTCTCTAGCAACAGGGCAACTTGTCTAGTCGTTTGAAGTGGAAAGCCACTGTCTCGGAGGTTATAGGCAATATGTCGAGATCACAAAGCTCAGCGAACACCCCAAAACTCAAGACACTGACTGACCCAGGAAGTCTCTCCTAGGAGGGAGGTTCCCAGGAGCTTACCTACCCCGAAGCTCCCTTGCTGAGAAACCCATACAGAAGGATCCATCCCTTTGCTGAAAAGAGATACCCCCAAACTGGAAAGTGCAACCACAGAGAACTGCTAACTCAGGAGCATGGAGATGCCCTGAAATCCAAACTATTGCCTCGTGTCTGCAAAAAAAAAAAAAAAAAAAAAAGGTGCGGAGACAAAAGGCTTGAGAAATTTACCAGGCAGGGAAGGGGAGGCAGGGACTCTGAATTCATCTGGTGTAGTCTGCCCCAACCCAAGGGAGGGGTGAGCTATCTTACTCCATTATGCCTACTTTCCAGGGCAAGGGATTTAAAATTGGGATCCTTGTAGGCTGCACAAGAGAACCATTTTAGTTTTCCGATAGGATTTGGGAGTAAGCAGGTTTTCTGGCAAAACAATCTCAAAAGCATTGCAGATGTGGCTCCCTTGGTCGCTGACTCTGGGACTAATTCTGAATGAAGTCACAACGGAAGAAGAAGAATGGAAAAAAGAGAGCTAGCACGAGCAACAGCATCAAACACTACCAATTTTTCAAAAGTAGGCACATACCAAATAAATTTAAAAATATTTCATTTTAAGACCTAATTGTTCATAAATTTTCCACGAGTCAGGGCAATGGACAGATTCGCTGCTGAGAATATTCAGAATGCTCTGTGCAAAAACAACCTCGTGGGCTTAGACTCTGGCACCAGACAGTGTGGGACCCTCCCTGCAAGAATGTCAGAGAGTTCCTGTACCTTCTTTTCCCTCAAACCACATCCTCTTGCAAATAGTATACACTTCCAGTCGTCCCGTGTGAAAAGCTACTCTCTAGGAAACCATCCAAGCCTCCCAAAACCTCAATGAACACCCATAAACTCACCATGCTGGCTGACCCAGGAACTCACTCTTAGAAAAAAGGAACCCAGATCTACCTTGCAGGACCAGCCATTCTGTGGAATCTATTCAGTTTGAGGCAAAGAGCTGCCTTCTGGGAAAAAGCTGCTGCAGAGAGGTGCTTAACAAGAAGCATACAGATGCCCTGGGACTGAAAACATTTGTCACATGTTTGCCAAAAAAGGTGAGGAGAAAAATGGCTTGAGTAACTTACTTGGCAGATTTTGAGGTCTTATAGACATGGATTCCTGGAATATGTTTTGCAGGGAACACAATTTTTTCCCATTGCCTTTTAAATTACAAATTGTGTTTTTGAGAGGCAAAATCATTTAGTGTTTTTCTTTGTTCTTTGTTTATTGCCCGCTTGGTGAAAAACCAATAAGAGAATTAATAATTTCAGTAACAAACTACTGCCCACAGAAGCGTAAGTTTCTGGACAGTAAGCAGGATTACAAGGCAGGCTACACAATCCTTGGAGATGTGTCTCCCTTGGACACTGTGACTCTGTGGGGAAAACTCCAACTAGGATACCCAAATGAAGGGGAACTGAGAAGGCACAGGCTAGGAGCCTTCACCACTGCGGATTTTACCTGCAGCAGGCTATATCTAGTACACTGAAAATTATTTCATCTTCGGTCTTAATCCTTAATCAAAGGTCCATGATCCAGGGCATTCTATCAGCATATTTAGCTGGCGCTATGCACAAGCTTCAGTATGGGCTGAATCTCCGGGACTAGAATGTGCAAGAGTCCAAGAATTCCCATACATTCCTCACAAAGCTCAGCATACACCCCCAAATGCAAGACGCGGGCTGACCCAGGCAGACCTCCCTGGTTCGCCAGGATCTTGTGGATCCCGAACCGAAGGCGGAGCTCACTTGCCGCGGTGGCAGACATATTGAGGGATCCCTCCCGCTCCCGGCAAAGAGTTAGCCTGCACCGCTAAAGTGCAAACACAGCAAGCCAAGGAGCATGGGGATGCCCTGGAATCCAAAGTATTGCTCCATGTCTGCGAATAAAAGGTAAGGAAAAAATAGTGTGAGAAATTTACCAGGCAGAGAAGGGAAAGCAGGGGCTGTGCAATCATTTCCTGTATTAAACACACAGGCGGAGGCGACGGGAGGGAGCTGTGAGATGGAAGATGTTAGTTGATCTGCCTGCTTTCCAGGACACTGGATTTAAGATTGGGATATTCAGGCACCCAAGAGCTGGTGCTTGCAAGCTGCACATGTGAACCCTTTCGCTTTTCAGATGGGCTTGGGCAGCAAGCAGCTTTTCTGGTTAAAATATTGCAAAGTGCTTGGAGATGTGCCTCCCTTGGTCTCTGAGCCTCTATCTCTGGGGCTAATTCCTGATTAAAGCAGGAGAGAAACATAACGCAAAGAGTCCAGGCTAGCATGCGCAACCAATTTTTCTTCAGGAGGCACACATCAAATCAACTTAGAAATATTTCGTTTTAATTCCTAATTGTTCATAAACATTCCACGAGTCAGGGCAATGGACAGATTCGCTGCTACGCATATTCAGCATGCTCTGTGCAAAAACAACCTCGGAGACTTGCTTAGTCTTTGGCTCCAGACAGTGTGGGACCCTCCCTGCCAGAATCTCAGAGAGAGTTACTGTACCTTCCTTTCCCTCTATCCAAGTCCTGTGGCGAATGGTATACACTGCCAGTCGTCCAACGTGAAAAGCTACTCTCTAGGAAACCATCCATGCTTTCCAAAAGCTCAATGAACACCCATAAACTCACCATGCTGGCTGACTCAGAAAATCACTCTTAGGTGGAACGAAGCAGAGGGAACCCAGATCCCCCTTGCTGTGGCAGCCATTCTGTGGGATCTATTCTGTTTGAAGCAAACAGCTGCCTTCTGGGGAAAAGATGCTGCAGTGAGGTGCTTAACTAGAAGCATACAGATGCCCTGGGACTGAAAACATTATCCCATGTTTGTCAAAAAGGTGAGGAGAAAAATGGCTTGAGTTACTTACCTGGCCGATTTTGAGGTCTTACAGTAATGGATTCTTTGTGTTCTTAAAAAACTGATGCCTGGAAGGAGCATAACACTGCTGTAACCCACTCTGCCCCTAGTGGTCAGGCAGCTAGAAACCAGTTTACATTGTCAGGGTTCCTCTCTGTGTCAATATTGTGGCCTCATGTTGGAGGGTTGAAGATGCATTACATGCTGATGTAGGTGGCAATGGGAGGTGATGAAAATACATCTGCAGTATTATCATTTCCGACCAAGAGGGAGTTTGGACACCACCAGCTCCTTCTGTCTGTTTGAAAAGGCTCTGAGATAAGCTTGGGATAGCCAGGTGCATAAAGGCTCAGCCCTGCAACTGTACAAGAGGACCTTCTTGGCTTCCAAACAGACAAGTTCCCTGCTCTTAAGAACAGCAAGGGTTGACCAACTCAAAAGTGACAAATGGAAACTGTCAATACAACAGAAGGGATGGGAACAAAAGGGAGCCCTTGCCAACCTTTTTCAAAGAGTAACGCCCGAGGTCTATGATTCCTGTGTCTGGAGTTATTAACTAAGGGCTTGCACTCACTGATTTTGTGTCAACTGGACACGAGTCATCAGAGAAGCAGGTGCCTCAGTGGAGAAAATGCCTCCATGAGACCCAGCTGTAAAGCATCTTCTCAATTAGTGGTCAATTGGGGGAGGGTCCAGCCCATGGTGGTGGTGCTATTCCTGGGATGGAAGCCCTGAGTTCTATTAGAAAGCTGGCTGAGCATGCCAGGGGATACAAGCCAGTAAACAGCACCCCTGCATTGCCTGTGAGTCAAATCCTGCCCTGTTGGAGTTCCTATACTGACTTCCTCCAAAGATGATCTGGAAGCATACACCCACTAAACATTTTTCTCCCCAATTTGCTCTTTGGTGTTGCTGTTTCCTAGCAGCAGTAGAAGCCCTAACTAAGACAGGCCTTGATTGCTTCCTGACCAGGTGAAAAGTAGGTACCCAGGATCAGCCACTCCTGCTCTTTACCTGCAACCCCTTGCTCAGTCCTTCTACATCTTCCTAATGCTGGGACCCTGTACTACAGTGCCTCACCTTGTGGTGATCCCCATACCCACCGCCAACACACAGACAATTACTTTGTTACTACTTCATAGCTGTTGGATTGGTACCATTATCAGCCATAATGTAAATATCTGATATGCAACCCTTAAATCGGTTGTGACCCTCTGGTTGAGACCCCCTGTCCTAGGTGGTTAGAGAGCCTTCTCTGGCTGTCCTCAGTCCCTTGGTGACTCTAGGACTAGACGGTGCCCAGAGAGTAGCACAGACACTGATGTTTCCAGTCCACTCCATGCTATACTGCAACCCTCCCTTCTCTTGGAACACTGTCCATCTCCTCAAGCATTGCAATCCATGAACAGGTGAACGGGGTCACCTACCCCTTATACAAGAACAGGGGACTAACCATTTGACACACCCCCTGCAGGACTGTAAAGTTCCACTCCTACAGACCCAAGACCTTCCTCTTTAGGCCTCATGGAAGGAGGAAGCTAGGTAGAAACCAACATCTTTCAAATGTCTGGCCCCAGTCCCCTGTAACCTCTCCACTATATGGCCACTCAACACTTGATCCCAAAACCATTATTGTTGCTAATGATGTTTGTGCACAAATGCAGTCCCAGCCCTTGTGAGGTGGGGACATCAGGATCCCAAGGCACCTGCTACAGGAGGTAGAACCCAGCCTTTTACGCGAAAAATTGTATTTGTCTTAAGTTTGCCTCTTAAAATGTTTCATTCATATTTTCCCTTTCCCCAACTCCTCCCACACCTTCCTCTCCTACTCAGCCAACTATATATTCTTTACCTCCAGTACCAGAAAAAAAAAACCATTTCAATCACATTTGTATTAGACCACAATTCCTGAGCATGGTTTCTAGCCTGGGGTATAGTTGATATAGACTATGCCCTCTCTTGGATACATTGTCACAGTGAGGCCCTGGTTATCCTGAAAATCTAGATCTTCCTGCCCCTGAACCAAGGTGGAATGTATATTTGTACTTATCACCAGGTCTAGCTTGACCTGTTGGCTTTATTCTTATTTCCACTATTGTCATATGGTTTGGTATTCATTGTTTTTATTTTGTAATGTTTATGAATTAAACATTGCAAGAAAGTGAAAGGACACTTCCCCAATTTAACCAGACCTGACATACAGACAACTCACTTAGAGTAGCCACACTAAAGCTATGGAATTTCACACACTCACATTGATACTCTTTATACACTTAGCAAGCAAACATAAAGAATTCGGGACCCCACAGAATCAGAACTAGAAAAGCCATCCACTCCATGTGCGCTTTCAGAACTCATACAGATCACTTGCAGTCAGTCTTTCCTCACCCCCTTATATCAACCTTTTCTGTTCTCTAGTAAAAGATGTTTTTCTATACACACACGTACATTGGATTCATTACCCATGTATATTATTGACTAGATTTCATGTTTATGGGATAACATCCATTATTCTCTTTCTGAGATTATTCCACCTTGCTTAACCTCACACTTTACGATCTGGCTGCCAATTTCATAATTTTCCGTTCTTAGAGATTAAAAAAAAAGTAAACAGGAGAAAAATGGATGTTCTTTCACAATCTTAAATAACAACCTTTCCAAATAGAAAATTATTTCAGTATCATCCATGCCGACTTGGACATGAGGACACATTAAGAAGAAACAGCCCCAGGGCAAATCCAACAGCACGTTTTTATAAAATATTTTGTAAATGAATTTTGTTCCTCACTTTAGAAATACTTTTTGCCAGGAAGACAACTTTTTCCCTTGCCTTTTAAATTACAAATCGTGTTTTTGAGAGGCAAAATCATTTAGTGTTTTTCTTTATGTTTGTTTTTTTTCCCCCTTGGTGAAATACTAATAGAAGAATTAAAAATTTGAGTAACAAATTACAGCCCACAGAAGCGTAAGTTTCAGGACAGTAAGCAGGTTTACTAGGCGGGCTACACAGTCCTTGGAGATGTGTCTCCCTTGGACACTGTGACTCTGTGGGGCAAATTCCCACTAGGATACCCAAATGAAGGTGAAGAGAGAAGGTGCAGGCTAGGAGCCTTCACCACTGTGGATTTTACCTGCAGCAGGCTATATCTAGTCCACTGAAAATTATTTCATCTTCGGTCTTAATCCTTCATCAAAGGTCCATGATCCCGGGCATTCTATCAGCATATTTAGCTCGTGCTATGCACAAGCCTCAGTATAGGCTGAATCTCCGGGACTAGAATGTGCAAGAGTCCAAGAATTCCCATACATTCCTCACAAAGCTCAGCATACACCCCCAAATGCAAGAAGCTGGCTGACCCAGGCAGACCTCCCTGGTTCGCCAGGATCTTGTGGATCCCGAACCGAAGGCGGAGCTCACTTGCCGCGGTGGCAGACATATTGAGGGATCCCTCCCGCTCGCGGCAAAGAGATAGCCTGCACCGCTAAAGTGCAAACACAGCGAGCCAAGGAGCATGGGGATGCCCTGGAATCCAAAGTATTGCTCCATGTCTGCCAATAAATGGTAAGGAAAAAATAGCGCGAGAAATTTACCAGGCAGAGAAGGGAAAGCAGGGCTGTGCAATCATTTCCTGTATTAAACCCACAGGCGGAGGCGACGGGAGGGAGCTGTGAGATGGAAGATGTTAGTTGATCCGCCTGCTTTTCAGGGCACTGGATTTAAGATTGGGACATTCACGCACCCAAGAGCTGGTGCTTGCAGGCTGCACAAGCGAACCCTTTTGCTTTTCAGATGGGCTTGGGCAGTAAGCAGCTTTTCTGATTAAAATATTGCAAAGCCCTTGGAGATGTGCCTCCCTTGGTCTCTGAGCCTCTATCTCTGGGGCTAATTCCTGATTAAAGCAGGAGAGAAACATAACGCAAAGAGTCCAGGCTAGCACGCGCAACCAATTTTTCTTCAGTCACACATCAAGTCAACTTAGAAATATTTCGTTTTAATTCCTAATTGTTCATAATCATTCCACGAGTCAGGGCAATGGACAGATTCGCTGCTACGCATATTCAGCATGCTCTGTGCAAAAACAACCTCGGAGACTTGCTTAGTCTTTGGCTCCAGACAGTGTGGAACCCTCCCTGCCAGAATCTCAGAGAGAGTTACTGTACCTTCCTTTCTCTCTATCCAAGTCCTGTGGTGAATGGTATACACTGCTAGTCGTCCAACGTGAAAAGCTACTCTCTAGGAAACCATCCATGCTTTCCAAAACCTCAATGAACATCCATAAACTCACCATGCTGGCTGACTCAGAAAATCACTCTTAGGAGGAACGAACCAGAGGAAACCCACATCCCCCTTGCTGTGGCAGCCATTCTGTGGGATCTATTCTGTTTGAAGCAAACAGCTGCCTTCTGGGAAAAAGATGCTGCAGCGAGGGGTTTAACTAGAAGCATACAGATGCCCTGGGACCGAAAATATTGTCCCATGTTTGTCAAAAAGGTGAGGAGAAAAATGGCTTGGGTTACTTACCTTGCAGAGTTTGAGGTCTTACAGTAATGGATTCTTTGTGTTCTGAAAAATCGGATGCCTGGAAGGAGCATAACACTGCTGTAACACACTCTGCGCCTATGTTGAGGTGGCTGGAAACCCGTTCAAATTGTCAGGGTTCCTCTCTGTGTCAATATTAGGGCCTCATTTTGGAGGGTTGAAGATGTATTACATGCTGATGTAGGTGGCAAAGGGAGGTGATGAAAATCCATCTGCAGCGTTATCATTTCCGACCAAGAGGGAGTTTGAACAGCACCAGCTCCTTCTGTCTGTTTGAAAAGGCTCTGAGATAAGCTTGGGATAGCCAGGTGCATAAAGGCTCAGCCCTGCAACTGTACAAGAGGACCTTCTTGGCTTCCAAACAGACAAGTTCCCTGCTCTTAAGAACAGCAAGGGTTGACCAACTCAAAAGTGACAAATGGAAACTGTCAATACAACAGAAGGGATGGGAACAAAAGGGAGCCCTTGCCAACCTTTTTCAAAGAGTAACGCCCGAGGTCTGTGATTCCTGTGTCTGGAGTTATTAACTAAGGGTTTGCACTCACTGATTTTGTGTCAACTGGACACGAGTTATCAGAAAAGCAAGTGCCTCAGTGGAGGAAATGCCTCCATGAGACCCAGCTGTAAAGCATCTTCTCAATTAGTGGTCAATGGGGGAGGGTCCAGCCCATGGTTCTGGTGCTATTCCTGGGATGGAAGTCCTGAGTTCTATTAGAAAGCTGGCTGAGCATGCCAGGGGATACAAGCCAGTAAACAGCCCACCTGCATTGCCTGTGAGTCAAATCCTGCCCTGTTGGAGTTCCTATACTGACTTCCTCCAAAGCTGATCTGGAAGCATACACCCACTAAACATTTTTCTCCCCAATTTGCTCTTTGGTCTTGCTGTTTCCTTGCAGCAGTAGAAGCCCTAACTAAGACAGGCCTTGATTGCTTCCTGACCAGATGAAAAGCAGGTACCCAGGATCAGCCACTCCTGCTCTTTACCTGCAAACCCTTGCTCAGTCCTTCTACATCTTCCTAATGCTGGGACCCTGTACTACAGTGCCTCATGTTGTGGTGTTCCCCCAACCCCACTCAGGACACAGACAATTACTTTGTTACTACTTCATAGCTGTTGGATCGGTACTGTTATCAGCCATAATGTAAATATCTGATATGCAACCCTTAAACCGGTTGTGACCCTCTGGTTGAGACTCCTACCCCTGGGTGGTTAGAGAGCCTTCTCTGGCTGTCCTCAGTCCCTTGGTGACTCTGGGTTGGGGGAGTGCCCAGAGATTTGGACAGACCCTGATGTTTCCCGTCCACTCCATGCTATACTGCAAATTTCCCTTCTCTTGGAACACTGTCCACCTCCTCAAGCAATGCAGTCCATGAACAGGTGAACAGGGTCACCTACACCTTATACAAGAACAGGGGACTAAACATTGGCTCACCCCTTGCAGGACTGTAAAGTTCCACTCCTACAGACCCTAGACCTTCCTCTTTAGGCCTTGTGAAAGGAGGAAGCTAGGTAGAAACCAACATCTTTCAAATGTCTGGCCCCAGTCCCCTGTAACCTCTCCACTATATGGCCACTCAACACTTGATCCCAAAACCATTATTGTTGCTAATGATGTTTGTGCACAAATGCAGTCCCAGCCCTTGTGAGGTGGGGACATCAGGATCCCAAGGCACCTGCTACAGGTGGTAGAACCCAGCCTTTTACGGGAAAAATTGTATTTGTCTTAAGTTTGCCTCTTAAAATGTTTCATTCATCTTTTCCCTTTCCCCAACTCCTCCCACACCTTCCTTTCCTACTCAGCCAACTATATATTCTTTACCTCCAGTACCAGAAAAAAAAACCATTTCAATCACATTTGTATTCGACCACAATTCCTGAGCATGGTTTCTAGCCTGGGGTATAGTTGATATAGACTATGCCCTCTCTTGGATACATTGTCACAGTGAGGCCCTGGTTATCCTGAAAATCTAGATCTTCCTGCCCCTGAACCCAGGTGGAATGTATATTTGTACTTATCACCAGGTCAAGCTTGACCTGTTGGCTTTATTCTTATTTCCACTATTGTCATATGGTTTGGTATTCATTGTTTTTATTTTGTAATGTTTATGAATAAAACATTGCAAGAAAGTGAAAGGACACTTCCCCAATTTAACCAGACCTGACATACAGACAACTCACTTAGAGTAGCCACACTAAAGCTATGGAATTTCACACACTCACATTGATACTCTTTATACACTTAGCAAGCAAACATAAAGAATTCGGGACCCCACAGAATCAGAACTAGAAAAGCCATCCACTCCATGGGCGCTTTCAGAACTGATACAGATCACTTGCAGTCAGTCTTTCCTCACCCCCTTATATCAACCTTTTCTGTTCTCTAGTAAAAGATGTTTTTCTATACACACACGTACATTGGATTCATTACCCATGTATATTATTGACTAGATTTCATGTTTATGGGATAACATCCATTATTCTCTTTCTGAGATTATTCCACCTAGCTTAACCTCACACTTTACGATCTGGCTGCCAATTTCATAATTTTCCGTTCTTAGAGATTAAAAAAAAAGTAAACAGGAGAAAAATGGATGTTCTTTCACAATC
The DNA here is from genome assembly GCF_007827085.1 of Peromyscus californicus insignis. NCBI lineage: Eukaryota > Metazoa > Chordata > Mammalia > Rodentia > Cricetidae > Peromyscus > Peromyscus californicus. The sequence goes on from NW_026294391.1 coordinate 97,519,130, forward strand.
TTAAATAACAACCTTTCCAAATAGAAAATTATTTCAGTATCATCCATGCCGACTTGGACATGAGGACACATTAAGAAGAAACAGCCCCAGGGCAAATCCAACAGCACGTTTTTATAAAATATTTTGTAAATGAATTTTGTTCCTCACTTTAGAAATACTTTTTGCCAGGAAGACAACTTTTTCCCTTGCCTTTTAAATTACAAATCGTGTTTTTGAGAGGCAAAATCATTTAGTGTTTTTCTTTATGTTTGTTTTTTTTCCCCCTTGGTGAAATACTAATAGAAGAATTAAAAATTTGAGTAACAAATTACAGCCCACAGAAGCGTAAGTTTCAGGACAGTAAGCAGGTTTACTAGGCGGGCTACACAGTCCTTGGAGATGTGTCTCCCTTGGACACTGTGACTCTGTGGGGCAAATTCCCACTAGGATACCCAAATGAAGGTGAAGAGAGAAGGTGCAGGCTAGGAGCCTTCACCACTGTGGATTTTACCTGCAGCAGGCTATATCTAGTCCACTGAAAATTATTTCATCTTCGGTCTTAATCCTTCATCAAAGGTCCATGATCCCGGGCATTCTATCAGCATATTTAGCTCGTGCTATGCACAAGCCTCAGTATAGGCTGAATCTCCGGGACTAGAATGTGCAAGAGTCCAAGAATTCCCATACATTCCTCACAAAGCTCAGCATACACCCCCAAATGCAAGAAGCTGGCTGACCCAGGCAGACCTCCCTGGTTCGCCAGGATCTTGTGGATCCCGAACCGAAGGCGGAGCTCACTTGCCGCGGTGGCAGACATATTGAGGGATCCCTCCCGCTCGCGGCAAAGAGATAGCCTGCACCGCTAAAGTGCAAACACAGCGAGCCAAGGAGCATGGGGATGCCCTGGAATCCAAAGTATTGCTCCATGTCTGCCAATAAATGGTAAGGAAAAAATAGCGCGAGAAATTTACCAGGCAGAGAAGGGAAAGCAGGGCTGTGCAATCATTTCCTGTATTAAACCCACAGGCGGAGGCGACGGGAGGGAGCTGTGAGATGGAAGATGTTAGTTGATCCGCCTGCTTTTCAGGGCACTGGATTTAAGATTGGGACATTCACGCACCCAAGAGCTGGTGCTTGCAGGCTGCACAAGCGAACCCTTTTGCTTTTCAGATGGGCTTGGGCAGTAAGCAGCTTTTCTGATTAAAATATTGCAAAGTGCTTGGAGATGTGCCTCCCTTGGTCTCTGAGCCTCTATCTCTGGGGCTAATTCCTGATTAAAGCAGGAGAGAAACATAACGCAAGGAGTCCAGGCTAGTACGCGCAACCAATTTTTCTTCAGTCACACATCAAGTCAACTTAGAAATATTTCGTTTTAATTCCTAATTGTTCATAATCATTCCACGAGTCAGGGCAATGGACAGATTCGCTGCTACGCATATTCAGCATGCTCTGTGCAAAAACAACCTCGGAGACTTGCTTAGTCTTTGGCTCCAGACAGTGTGGAACCCTCCCTGCCAGAATCTCAGAGAGAGTTACTGTACCTTCCTTTCTCTCTATCCAAGTCCTGTGGTGAATGGTATACACTGCTAGTCGTCCAACGTGAAAAGCTACTCTCTAGGAAACCATCCATGCTTTCCAAAACCTCAATGAACATCCATAAACTCACCATGCTGGCTGACTCAGAAAATCACTCTTAGGAGGAACGAACCAGAGGAAACCCACATCCCCCTTGCTGTGGCAGCCATTCTGTGGGATCTATTCTGTTTGAAGCAAACAGCTGCCTTCTGGGAAAAAGATGCTGCTGCGAGGGGTTTAACTAGAAGCATACAGATGCCCTGGGACTGAAAATATTGTCCCATGTTTGTCAAAAAGGTGAGGAGAAAAATGGCTTGGGTTACTTACCTTGCAGAGTTTGAGGTCTTACAGTAATGGATTCTTTGTGTTCTGAAAAATCGGATGCCTGGAAGGAGCATAACACTGCTGTAACACACTCTGCGCCTATGTTGAGGTGGCTGGAAACCCGTTCAAATTGTCAGGGTTCCTCTCTGTGTCAATATTAGGGCCTCATTTTGGAGGGTTTAAGATGTATTACATGCTGATGTAGGTGGCAAAGGGAGGTGATGAAAATCCATCTGCAGCGTTATCATTTCCGACCAAGAGGGAGTTTGAACAGCACCAGCTCCTTCTGTCTGTTTGAAAAGGCTCTGAGATAAGCTTGGGATAGCCAGGTGCATAAAGGCTCAGCCCTGCAACTGTACAAGAGGACCTTCTTGGCTTCCAAACAGACAAGTTCCCTGCTCTTAAGAACAGCAAGGGTTGACCAACTCAAAAGTGACAAATGGAAACTGTCAATACAACAGAAGGGATGGGAACAAAAGGGAGCCCTTGCCAACCTTTTTCAAAGAGTAACGCCCGAGGTCTGTGATTCCTGTGTCTGGAGTTATTAACTAAGGGTTTGCACTCACTGATTTTGTGTCAACTGGACACGAGTTATCAGAAAAGCAAGTGCCTCAGTGGAGGAAATGCCTCCATGAGACCCAGCTGTAAAGCATCTTCTCAATTAGTGGTCAATGGGGGAGGGTCCAGCCCATGGTTCTGGTGCTATTCCTGGGATGGAAGTCCTGAGTTCTATTAGAAAGCTGGCTGAGCATGCCAGGGGATACAAGCCAGTAAACAGCCCACCTGCATTGCCTGTGAGTCAAATCCTGCCCTGTTGGAGTTCCTATACTGACTTCCTCCAAAGCTGATCTGGAAGCATACACCCACTAAACATTTTTCTCCCCAATTTGCTCTTTGGTCTTGCTGCTTCCTTGCAGCAGTAGAAGCCCTAACTAAGACAGGCCTTGATTGCTTCCTGACCAGATGAAAAGCAGGTACCCAGGATCAGCCACTCCTGCTCTTTACCTGCAAACCCTTGCTCAGTCCTTCTACATCTTCCTAATCCTGGGACCCTGTACTACAGTGCCTCATGTTGTGGTGTTCCCCCAACCCCACTCAGGACACAGACAATTACTTTGTTACTAATTCATAGCTGTTGGATCGGTACTGTTATCAGCCATAATGTAAATATCTGATATGCAACCCTTAAACCGGTTGTGACCCTCTGGTTGAGACTCCTACCCCTGGGTGGTTAGAGAGCCTTCTCTGGCTGTCCTCAGTCCCTTGGTGACTCTGGGTTGGGGGAGTGCCCAGAGATTTGGACAGACCCTGATGTTTCCCGTCCACTCCATGCTATACTGCAAATTTCCCTTCTCTTGGAACACTGTCCATCTCCTCAAGCAATGCAGTCCATGAACAGGTGAACAGGGTCACCTACACCTTATACAAGAACAGGGGACTAAACACTGGCTCACCCCTTGCAGGACTGTAAAGTTCCACTCCTACACACCCTAGACCTTCCTCTTTAGGCCTTGTGAAAGGAGGAAGCTAGGTAGAAACCAACATCTTTCAAATGTCTGGCCCCAGTCCCCTGTAACCTCTCCACTATATGGCCACTCAACACTTGATCCCAAAACCGTTATTGTTGCTAATGATGTTTGTGCACAAATGCAGTCCCAGCCCTTGTGAGGTGGGGACATCAGGATCCCAAGGCACCTGCTACAGGTGGTAGAACCCAGCCTTTTACGGGAAAAATTGTATTTGTCTTAAGTTTGCCTCTTAAAATGTTTCATTCATATTTTCTCTTTCCCCAACTCCTCCCACACCTTCCTCTCCTACTCAGCCAACTATATATTCTTTACCTCCAGTACCAGAAAAAAAAAACCATTTCAATCACATTTGTATTAGACCACAATTCCTGAGCATGGTTTCTAGCCTGGGGTATAGTTGATATAGACTATGCCCTCTCTTGGATACATTGTCACAGTGAGGCCCTGGTTATCCTGAAAATCTAGATCTTCCTGCCCCTGAACCAAGGTGGAATGTATATTTGTACTTATCACCAGGTCTAGCTTGACCTTTTGGCTTTATTCTTATTTCCACTATTGTCATATGGTTTGGTATTCATTGTTTTTATTTTGTAATGTTTATGAATTAAACATTGCAAGAAAGTGAAAGGACACTTCCCCAATTTAACCAGACCTGACATACAGACAACTCACTTAGAGTAGCCACACTAAAGCTATGGAATTTCACACTGAATTTTATACATTCACATTGATACTTTTATACACTTGGCTGGCAAACATAAAGAATTCCAGTCCTGACAGATTCAGAATTAGAAAAGCCATCCACTCCATGGGCGCTTTCAGAACTCATACAGATCACTTGCAGTCAGTCTTTCCTCACCCCCTTATATCAACCTTTTCTGTTCTCTACTAAACGATTTATTTCTACACACACGTACATTGGATTCATTACCCATGTATATTATTGACTAGATTTCATGTTTACGGGATAACATCCATTATTCTCTTTCTGAGATTATTCCACCTTGCTTAACCTCACACTTTACGATCTGGCTGCCAATTTCATAATTTTCCATTTTTAGAGATTAAAAAAAAAAGTAAACAGGAGAAAAATGGATGTTCTTTCACAATCTTAAATAACAACCTTTCCAAATAGAAAATTATTTCAGTATCATCCATGCCAACTTGGACATGAGGACACATTAAGAAGAAACAGCCCCAGGGCAAATCCAACAGCACGTTTTTATAAAATATTTTGTAAATGAATTTTGTTCCTCACTTTAGAAATACTTTTTGCCAGGAAGACAACTTTTTCCCTTGCCTTTTAAATTACAAATCGTGTTTTTGAGAGGCCAAAATCATTTAGTGTTTTTCTTTATTGTTTGTTTTTTTTTCCCCCTTGGTGAACATACTAATAGAAGAATTAAAAATTTGAGTAACAAATTACAGCCCACAGAAGCGTAAGTTTCAGGACAGTAAGCAGGTTTACTAGGCGGGCTACACAGTCCTTGGAGATGTGTCTCCCTTGGACACTGTGACTCTGTGGGGCAAATTCCCACTAGGATACCCAAATGAAGGTGAAGAGAGAAGGTGCAGGCTAGGAGCCTTCACCACTGTGGATTTTACCTGCAGCAGGCTATATCTAGTCCACTGAAAATTATTTCATCTTCGGTCTTAATCCTTCATCAAAGGTCCATGATCCCGGGCATTCTATCAGCATATTTAGCTCGTGCTATGCACAAGCCTCAGTATAGGCTGAATCTCCGGGACTAGAATGTGCAAGAGTCCAAGAATTCCCATACATTCCTCACAAAGCTCAGCATACACCCCCCAAATGCAAGAAGCTGGCTGACCCAGGCAGACCTCCCTGGTTCGCCAGGATCTTGTGGATCCCGAACCGAAGGCGGAGCTCACTTGCCGCGGTGGCAGACATATTGAGGGATCCCTCCCGCTCGCGGCAAAGAGATAGCCTCTGCACCGCTAAAGTGCAAACACAGCGAGCCAAGGAGCATGGGGATGCCCTGGAATCCAAAGTATTGCTCCATGTCTGCCAATAAATGGTAAGGAAAAAATAGCGCGAGAAATTTACCAGGCAGAGAAGGGAAAGCAGGGCTGTGCAATCATTTCCTGTATTAAACCCACAGGCGGAGGCGACGGGAGGGAGCTGTGAGATGGAAGATGTTAGTTGATCCGCCTGCTTTTCAGGGCACTGGATTTAAGATTGGGACATTCACGCACCCAAGAGCTGGTGCTTGCAGGCTGCACAAGCGAACCCTTTTGCTTTTCAGATGGGCTTGGGCAGTAAGCAGCTTTTCTGATTAAAATATTGCAAAGCCCTTGGAGATGTGCCTCCCTTGGTCTCTGAGCCTCTATCTCTGGGGCTAATTCCTGATTAAAGCAGGAGAGAAACATAACGCAAAGAGTCCAGGCTAGCACGCGCAACCAATTTTTCTTCAGTCACACATCAAGTCAACTTAGAAATATTTCGTTTTAATTCCTAATTGTTCATAATCATTCCACGAGTCAGGGCAATGGACAGATTCGCTGCTACGCATATTCAGCATGCTCTGTGCAAAAACAACCTCGGAGACTTGCTTAGTCTTTGGCTCCAGACAGTGTGGAACCCTCCCTGCCAGAATCTCAGAGAGAGTTACTGTACCTTCCTTTCTCTCTATCCAAGTCCTGTGGTGAATGGTATACACTGCTAGTCGTCCAACGTGAAAAGCTACTCTCTAGGAAACCATCCATGCTTTCCAAAACCTCAATGAACATCCATAAACTCACCATGCTGGCTGACTCAGAAAATCACTCTTAGGAGGAACGAACCAGAGGAAACCCACATCCCCCTTGCTGTGGCAGCCATTCTGTGGGATCTATTCTGTTTGAAGCAAACAGCTGCCTTCTGGGAAAAAGATGCTGCAGCGAGGGGTTTAACTAGAAGCATACAGATGCCCTGGGACCGAAAATATTGTCCCATGTTTGTCAAAAAGGTGAGGAGAAAAATGGCTTGGGTTACTTACCTTGCAGAGTTTGAGGTCTTACAGTAATGGATTCTTTGTGTTCTGAAAAATCGGATGCCTGGAAGGAGCATAACACTGCTGTAACACACTCTGCGCCTATGTTGAGGTGGCTGGAAACCCGTTCAAATTGTCAGGGTTCCTCTCTGTGTCAATATTAGGGCCTCATTTTGGAGGGTTGAAGATGTATTACATGCTGATGTAGGTGGCAAAGGGAGGTGATGAAAATCCATCTGCAGCGTTATCATTTCCGACCAAGAGGGAGTTTGAACAGCACCAGCTCCTTCTGTCTGTTTGAAAAGGCTCTGAGATAAGCTTGGGATAGCCAGGTGCATAAAGGCTCAGCCCTGCAACTGTACAAGAGGACCTTCTTGGCTTCCAAACAGACAAGTTCCCTGCTCTTAAGAACAGCAAGGGTTGACCAACTCAAAAGTGACAAATGGAAACTGTCAATACAACAGAAGGGATGGGAACAAAAGGGAGCCCTTGCCAACCTTTTTCAAAGAGTAACGCCCGAGGTCTGTGATTCCTGTGTCTGGAGTTATTAACTAAGGGTTTGCACTCACTGATTTTGTGTCAACTGGACACGAGTTATCAGAAAAGCAAGTGCCTCAGTGGAGGAAATGCCTCCATGAGACCCAGCTGTAAAGCATCTTCTCAATTAGTGGTCAATGGGGGAGGGTCCAGCCCATGGTTCTGGTGCTATTCCTGGGATGGAAGTCCTGAGTTCTATTAGAAAGCTGGCTGAGCATGCCAGGGGATACAAGCCAGTAAACAGCCCACCTGCATTGCCTGTGAGTCAAATCCTGCCCTGTTGGAGTTCCTATACTGACTTCCTCCAAAGCTGATCTGGAAGCATACACCCACTAAACATTTTTCTCCCCAATTTGCTCTTTGGTCTTGCTGTTTCCTTGCAGCAGTAGAAGCCCTAACTAAGACAGGCCTTGATTGCTTCCTGACCAGATGAAAAGCAGGTACCCAGGATCAGCCACTCCTGCTCTTTACCTGCAAACCCTTGCTCAGTCCTTCTACATCTTCCTAATGCTGGGACCCTGTACTACAGTGCCTCATGTTGTGGTGTTCCCCCAACCCCACTCAGGACACAGACAATTACTTTGTTACTACTTCATAGCTGTTGGATCGGTACTGTTATCAGCCATAATGTAAATATCTGATATGCAACCCTTAAACCGGTTGTGACCCTCTGGTTGAGACTCCTACCCCTGGGTGGTTAGAGAGCCTTCTCTGGCTGTCCTCAGTCCCTTGGTGACTCTGGGTTGGGGGAGTGCCCAGAGATTTGGACAGACCCTGATGTTTCCCGTCCACTCCATGCTATACTGCAAATTTCCCTTCTCTTGGAACACTGTCCACCTCCTCAAGCAATGCAGTCCATGAACAGGTGAACAGGGTCACCTACACCTTATACAAGAACAGGGGACTAAACATTGGCTCACCCCTTGCAGGACTGTAAAGTTCCACTCCTACAGACCCTAGACCTTCCTCTTTAGGCCTTGTGAAAGGAGGAAGCTAGGTAGAAACCAACATCTTTCAAATGTCTGGCCCCAGTCCCCTGTAACCTCTCCACTATATGGCCACTCAACACTTGATCCCAAAACCATTATTGTTGCTAATGATGTTTGTGCACAAATGCAGTCCCAGCCCTTGTGAGGTGGGGACATCAGGATCCCAAGGCACCTGCTACAGGTGGTAGAACCCAGCCTTTTACGGGAAAAATTGTATTTGTCTTAAGTTTGCCTCTTAAAATGTTTCATTCATCTTTTCCCTTTCCCCAACTCCTCCCACACCTTCCTTTCCTACTCAGCCAACTATATATTCTTTACCTCCAGTACCAGAAAAAAAAAACCATTTCAATCACATTTGTATTCGACCACAATTCCTGAGCATGGTTTCTAGCCTGGGGTATAGTTGATATAGACTATGCCCTCTCTTGGATACATTGTCACAGTGAGGCCCTGGTTATCCTGAAAATCTAGATCTTCCTGCCCCTGAACCCAGGTGGAATGTATATTTGTACTTATCACCAGGTCAAGCTTGACCTGTTGGCTTTATTCTTATTTCCACTATTGTCATATGGTTTGGTATTCATTGTTTTTATTTTGTAATGTTTATGAATAAAACATTGCAAGAAAGTGAAAGGACACTTCCCCAATTTAACCAGACCTGACATACAGACAACTCACTTAGAGTAGCCACACTAAAGCTATGGAATTTCACACACTCACATTGATACTCTTTATACACTTAGCAAGCAAACATAAAGAATTCGGGACCCCACAGAATCAGAACTAGAAAAGCCATCCACTCCATGGGCGCTTTCAGAACTGATACAGATCACTTGCAGTCAGTCTTTCCTCACCCCCTTATATCAACCTTTTCTGTTCTCTAGTAAAAGATGTTTTTCTATACACACACGTACATTGGATTCATTACCCATGTATATTATTGACTAGATTTCATGTTTATGGGATAACATCCATTATTCTCTTTCTGAGATTATTCCACCTAGCTTAACCTCACACTTTACGATCTGGCTGCCAATTTCATAATTTTCCGTTCTTAGAGATTAAAAAAAAAGTAAACAGGAGAAAAATGGATGTTCTTTCACAATCTTAAATAACAACCTTTCCAAATAGAAAATTATTTCAGTATCATCCATGCCGACTTGGACATGAGGACACATTAAGAAGAAACAGCCCCAGGGCAAATCCAACAGCACGTTTTTATAAAATATTTTGTAAATGAATTTTGTTCCTCACTTTAGAAATACTTTTTGCCAGGAAGACAACTTTTTCCCTTGCCTTTTAAATTACAAATCGTGTTTTTGAGAGGCAAAATCATTTAGTGTTTTTCTTTATGTTTGTTTTTTTTCCCCCTTGGTGAAATACTAATAGAAGAATTAAAAATTTGAGTAACAAATTACAGCCCACAGAAGCGTAAGTTTCAGGACAGTAAGCAGGTTTACTAGGCGGGCTACACAGTCCTTGGAGATGTGTCTCCCTTGGACACTGTGACTCTGTGGGGCAAATTCCCACTAGGATACCCAAATGAAGGTGAAGAGAGAAGGTGCAGGCTAGGAGCCTTCACCACTGTGGATTTTACCTGCAGCAGGCTATATCTAGTCCACTGAAAATTATTTCATCTTCGGTCTTAATCCTTCATCAAAGGTCCATGATCCCGGGCATTCTATCAGCATATTTAGCTCGTGCTATGCACAAGCCTCAGTATAGGCTGAATCTCCGGGACTAGAATGTGCAAGAGTCCAAGAATTCCCATACATTCCTCACAAAGCTCAGCATACACCCCCAAATGCAAGAAGCTGGCTGACCCAGGCAGACCTCCCTGGTTCGCCAGGATCTTGTGGATCCCGAACCGAAGGCGGAGCTCACTTGCCGCGGTGGCAGACATATTGAGGGATCCCTCCCGCTCGCGGCAAAGAGATAGCCTGCACCGCTAAAGTGCAAACACAGCGAGCCAAGGAGCATGGGGATGCCCTGGAATCCAAAGTATTGCTCCATGTCTGCCAATAAATGGTAAGGAAAAAATAGCGCGAGAAATTTACCAGGCAGAGAAGGGAAAGCAGGGCTGTGCAATCATTTCCTGTATTAAACCCACAGGCGGAGGCGACGGGAGGGAGCTGTGAGATGGAAGATGTTAGTTGATCCGCCTGCTTTTCAGGGCACTGGATTTAAGATTGGGACATTCACGCACCCAAGAGCTGGTGCTTGCAGGCTGCACAAGCGAACCCTTTTGCTTTTCAGATGGGCTTGGGCAGTAAGCAGCTTTTCTGATTAAAATATTGCAAAGTGCTTGGAGATGTGCCTCCCTTGGTCTCTGAGCCTCTATCTCTGGGGCTAATTCCTGATTAAAGCAGGAGAGAAACATAACGCAAGGAGTCCAGGCTAGTACGCGCAACCAATTTTTCTTCAGTCACACATCAAGTCAACTTAGAAATATTTCGTTTTAATTCCTAATTGTTCATAATCATTCCACGAGTCAGGGCAATGGACAGATTCGCTGCTACGCATATTCAGCATGCTCTGTGCAAAAACAACCTCGGAGACTTGCTTAGTCTTTGGCTCCAGACAGTGTGGAACCCTCCCTGCCAGAATCTCAGAGAGAGTTACTGTACCTTCCTTTCTCTCTATCCAAGTCCTGTGGTGAATGGTATACACTGCTAGTCGTCCAACGTGAAAAGCTACTCTCTAGGAAACCATCCATGCTTTCCAAAACCTCAATGAACATCCATAAACTCACCATGCTGGCTGACTCAGAAAATCACTCTTAGGAGGAACGAACCAGAGGAAACCCACATCCCCCTTGCTGTGGCAGCCATTCTGTGGGATCTATTCTGTTTGAAGCAAACAGCTGCCTTCTGGGAAAAAGATGCTGCTGCGAGGGGTTTAACTAGAAGCATACAGATGCCCTGGGACTGAAAATATTGTCCCATGTTTGTCAAAAAGGTGAGGAGAAAAATGGCTTGGGTTACTTACCTTGCAGAGTTTGAGGTCTTACAGTAATGGATTCTTTGTGTTCTGAAAAATCGGATGCCTGGAAGGAGCATAACACTGCTGTAACACACTCTGCGCCTATGTTGAGGTGGCTGGAAACCCGTTCAAATTGTCAGGGTTCCTCTCTGTGTCAATATTAGGGCCTCATTTTGGAGGGTTTAAGATGTATTACATGCTGATGTAGGTGGCAAAGGGAGGTGATGAAAATCCATCTGCAGCGTTATCATTTCCGACCAAGAGGGAGTTTGAACAGCACCAGCTCCTTCTGTCTGTTTGAAAAGGCTCTGAGATAAGCTTGGGATAGCCAGGTGCATAAAGGCTCAGCCCTGCAACTGTACAAGAGGACCTTCTTGGCTTCCAAACAGACAAGTTCCCTGCTCTTAAGAACAGCAAGGGTTGACCAACTCAAAAGTGACAAATGGAAACTGTCAATACAACAGAAGGGATGGGAACAAAAGGGAGCCCTTGCCAACCTTTTTCAAAGAGTAACGCCCGAGGTCTGTGATTCCTGTGTCTGGAGTTATTAACTAAGGGTTTGCACTCACTGATTTTGTGTCAACTGGACACGAGTTATCAGAAAAGCAAGTGCCTCAGTGGAGGAAATGCCTCCATGAGACCCAGCTGTAAAGCATCTTCTCAATTAGTGGTCAATGGGGGAGGGTCCAGCCCATGGTTCTGGTGCTATTCCTGGGATGGAAGTCCTGAGTTCTATTAGAAAGCTGGCTGAGCATGCCAGGGGATACAAGCCAGTAAACAGCCCACCTGCATTGCCTGTGAGTCAAATCCTGCCCTGTTGGAGTTCCTATACTGACTTCCTCCAAAGCTGATCTGGAAGCATACACCCACTAAACATTTTTCTCCCCAATTTGCTCTTTGGTCTTGCTGCTTCCTTGCAGCAGTAGAAGCCCTAACTAAGACAGGCCTTGATTGCTTCCTGACCAGATGAAAAGCAGGTACCCAGGATCAGCCACTCCTGCTCTTTACCTGCAAACCCTTGCTCAGTCCTTCTACATCTTCCTAATCCTGGGACCCTGTACTACAGTGCCTCATGTTGTGGTGTTCCCCCAACCCCACTCAGGACACAGACAATTACTTTGTTACTAATTCATAGCTGTTGGATCGGTACTGTTATCAGCCATAATGTAAATATCTGATATGCAACCCTTAAACCGGTTGTGACCCTCTGGTTGAGACTCCTACCCCTGGGTGGTTAGAGAGCCTTCTCTGGCTGTCCTCAGTCCCTTGGTGACTCTGGGTTGGGGGAGTGCCCAGAGATTTGGACAGACCCTGATGTTTCCCGTCCACTCCATGCTATACTGCAAATTTCCCTTCTCTTGGAACACTGTCCATCTCCTCAAGCAATGCAGTCCATGAACAGGTGAACAGGGTCACCTACACCTTATACAAGAACAGGGGACTAAACACTGGCTCACCCCTTGCAGGACTGTAAAGTTCCACTCCTACACACCCTAGACCTTCCTCTTTAGGCCTTGTGAAAGGAGGAAGCTAGGTAGAAACCAACATCTTTCAAATGTCTGGCCCCAGTCCCCTGTAACCTCTCCACTATATGGCCACTCAACACTTGATCCCAAAACCGTTATTGTTGCTAATGATGTTTGTGCACAAATGCAGTCCCAGCCCTTGTGAGGTGGGGACATCAGGATCCCAAGGCACCTGCTACAGGTGGTAGAACCCAGCCTTTTACGGGAAAAATTGTATTTGTCTTAAGTTTGCCTCTTAAAATGTTTCATTCATATTTTCTCTTTCCCCAACTCCTCCCACACCTTCCTCTCCTACTCAGCCAACTATATATTCTTTACCTCCAGTACCAGAAAAAAAAAACCATTTCAATCACATTTGTATTAGACCACAATTCCTGAGCATGGTTTCTAGCCTGGGGTATAGTTGATATAGACTATGCCCTCTCTTGGATACATTGTCACAGTGAGGCCCTGGTTATCCTGAAAATCTAGATCTTCCTGCCCCTGAACCAAGGTGGAATGTATATTTGTACTTATCACCAGGTCTAGCTTGACCTTTTGGCTTTATTCTTATTTCCACTATTGTCATATGGTTTGGTATTCATTGTTTTTATTTTGTAATGTTTATGAATTAAACATTGCAAGAAAGTGAAAGGACACTTCCCCAATTTAACCAGACCTGACATACAGACAACTCACTTAGAGTAGCCACACTAAAGCTATGGAATTTCACACTGAATTTTATACATTCACATTGATACTTTTATACACTTGGCTGGCAAACATAAAGAATTCCAGTCCTGACAGATTCAGAATTAGAAAAGCCATCCACTCCATGGGCGCTTTCAGAACTCATACAGATCACTTGCAGTCAGTCTTTCCTCACCCCCTTATATCAACCTTTTCTGTTCTCTACTAAACGATTTATTTCTACACACACGTACATTGGATTCATTACCCATGTATATTATTGACTAGATTTCATGTTTACGGGATAACATCCATTATTCTCTTTCTGAGATTATTCCACCTTGCTTAACCTCACACTTTACGATCTGGCTGCCAATTTCATAATTTTCCATTTTTAGAGATTAAAAAAAAAAGTAAACAGGAGAAAAATGGATGTTCTTTCACAATCTTAAATAACAACCTTTCCAAATAGAAAATTATTTCAGTATCATCCATGCCAACTTGGACATGAGGACACATTAAGAAGAAACAGCCCCAGGGCAAATCCAACAGCACGTTTTTATAAAATATTTTGTAAATGAATTTTGTTCCTCACTTTAGAAATACTTTTTGCCGGGAAGACAACTTTTTCCCTTGCCTTTTAAATTACAAATCGTGTTTTTGAGAGGCAAAATCATTTAGTGTTTTTCTTTGTTGTTAGTTTTTTTTCCCCCTTGGTGAACAAACAATAGTAGAATTAAAAATTTGAGTAACAAACTACAGCCCACAGAAGCGTGAGTTTCTGAACAGTAAGCAGGTTTACTAGGCGGGCTACACAGTCCTTGGAGATGTGTCTCCCTTAGATATGTCTCCCTTTGGCTCCAGAGAATTTGCCTCTGTGGGGCAAATTCCTACTAGGATACCCAAATGAAGGTGAAGAGAGAAGGCGCAGGTGAGAAGCCTTCACCACTGTGGATTTTACCTGCAGCAGGCTATATCTAGGCCACTGAAAATTATTTCATCTTCGGTATTAATCCATCGTCAAAGGTCCAGGATCCAGGGCATTCTATCAGCATATTTAGCTGGCGCTATGCACAAGCCTCTGTGTGGGCTAAATCTGCGGGACTAGACAGTGCAAGAGTCCAAGAATTCTGATACATTCCTCACAAAGCTCAGCGAACAGCCACAAATGCAAGACGCTGGCTGACCCAGGCAGACTTCCCTGGTTCGCCAGGATATTGTGGATCCCGAACTCCTAAGGCAGAGCTCACTTGCTGCCACAGCAGACATATTGAGGGATCCCTCCAGCTCCTGGCAAAGAGTTAGACTGCACCACTAAAGTGCAAACACAGGGAGCCAAGGAGCATGGAGATGCCTTGGAATCCAAAGTATTGCTCCATGTCTGCCAATAAAAGGTAAGGAAAAATTAGCGCGAGAAATTTACCAGGCAGAGAAGGGAAAGCAGGGGCTGTGGAATCATTTCCTGTATTAAACCCACAGGAGGGAGGCGAAGGGAGGTAATAGGGAGATGGAAGATCTGCCTGCTTTCCAGGGCACTGGATTTAAGACTGGGATATTCAGGCACCCAAGAGCTGGTGCTTGCAGGCTGCACAAGTGAACCCTTTTGCTTTTCAGATGGGCTTGGGCAGTAAGCAGCTTTTCTGGTTAAAATATTGCAAAGTGCTTGGAGATGTGCCTCCCTTGGTCTCTGAGCCTCTATCTCTGGGGCTAATTCCTGATTAAAGCAGGAGAGAAACATAATGCAAAGAGTCCAGGCTAGCACTTACAACCAATTTTTCTTCAGTAGGCACACATCAAGTCAACTTAGAAATATTTCGTTTTAATTCCTAATTGTTCATAAACATTCCACGAGTCAGGGCAATGGACAGATTCGCTGCTACGCATATTCAGCATGCTCTGTGCAAAAACAACCTCGGAGACTTGCTTAGTCTTTGGCTCCAGACAGTGTGGAACCCTCCCTGCCAGAATCTCAGAGAGAGTTACTGTACCTTCCTTTCCCTCTATCCACGTTCTGTGGCGAATGGTATACACTGCTAGTCGTCCAACGTGAAAAGCTACTCTCTAGGAAACCATCCATGCTTTCCAAAACCTCAATGAACATCCATAAACTCACCATGCTGGCTGATTCAGAAAATCACCCTTAGGAGTAACGAACCAGAGGGAACCCAGATCCCCCTTGCTGTGGCAGCCATTCTGTGGGATCTATTCTGTTTGAAGCAAACAGCTGCCTTCTGGGAAAAAGCTGCTGCAGTGAGGTGCTTAACTAGAAGCATACAGATGCCCTGGGACTTAAAACATCATCCCATGGTTGTGAAAGAGGTGAGGAGAAAAATGGCCTGAGTTACTTACCTTGCAGAATTTGAGGTCTTACAGTAATGGATTCTTTGTGTTCTTAAAAATCGGATGCCTGGAAGGAGCATAACACTGCTGTAACCCACCCTGCCCCTATGTTGAGGTGGCTGGAAACCAGTTTAAATTGTCAGGATTCCTCTCTGTGTCAATATTAGGGCCTCATTTTGGAGGGTTGAAGATGCATTACATGCTGATGTAGGTGGCAATGGGAGGTGATGAAAATACATCTGCAGTATTATCATTTCCGACCAAGAGGGAGTTTGGACACCACCAGCTCCTTCTGTCTGTTTGAAAAGGCTCTGAGATAAGCTTGGGATAGCCAGGTGCATAAAGGCTCAGCCCTGCAACTGTACAAGAGGACCTTCTTGGCTTCCATACAGACAAGTTCCCTGCTCTTAAAAACAGCAAGGGTTGACCAACTCAAAAGTGACAAATGGAAACTGTCAATACAACAGAAGGGATGGGAACAAAAGGGAGCCCTGCCAACCTTTTTCAAATATTAAAGCCCGACGTCTGTGATTCCTGTGTCTGGAGTTATTAACTAAGGGTTTGCACTCACTGATTTTGTGTCAACTGGACACGAGCCATCAGAGAAGCAGGTGCCTCAGTGGAGGAAATGCCTCCATGAGACCCAGCTGTAAAGCATCTTCTCAATTAGTGGTCAATGGGGGAGGGTCCAGCCCATGGTTCTGGTGCTATTCCTGGGATGGAAGTCCTGAGTTCTATTAGAAAGCTGGCTGAGCATGCCAGGGGATACAAGCCAGTAAACAGCACCCCTGCATTGCCTATGAGTCAAATCCTGCCCTGTTGGAGTTTCTACACTGACGTCCTCCAAAGTTGATCTGGAAGCCTACACCCACTAAATACTTTTCTCCCCAATTTGCTCTTTGGTGTTTCTGTTTCCTTGCAGCAGTAGAAGCCCTAACTAAGACAGGCCTTGATTGCTTCCTGACCAGGTGAAAAGCAGGTACCCAGGATCAGCCACTCCTGCTCTTTACCTGCAACCCCTTGCTCAGTCCTTCTACATCTTCCTAATGCTGGGACCCTGTACTACAGTGCCTCACCTTGTGGTGATCCCCATACCCACCGCCAACACACAGACAATTACTTTGTTACTACTTCATAGCTGTTGGATTGGTACCATTATCAGCCATAATGTAAATATCTGATATGCAACCCTTAAATCGGTTGTGATCCTCTGGTTGAGACCCCCTGTCCTAGGTGCTTAGAGAGCCTTCTCTGGCTGTCCTCAGTCCCTTGGTGACTCTGGGATGGGAGAGCGCCCAGAGAGTTGGACAGACCCTGATGTTTCCCATGCAACCCCATGTGTATTAACTCTTCCTTCTCCTGGAACACTGTCCATCTCCTCAAGCAATGCAATCCATGAACAGGTAAACACGGTCACCGACACCTTATACAAGAACAGGGAACTAAACACTGGCTCACCCCTTGCAGGACTGTAAAGTTACACTCCTACAGACCCTAGACCTTCCTCTTTAGGCCTTGTGAAAGGAGGAAGCTAGGTAGAAACCAACATCTTTCAAATGTCTGGCCCCAGTCCCCTGTAACCTCTCCACTATATGGCCACTCAACACTTGATCCCAAAACCATTATTGTTGCTAATGATGTTTGTGCACAAATGCAGTCCCAGCCCTTGTGAGGTGGGGACATCAGGATCCCAAGGCACCTGCTACAGGTGGTAGAACCCAGCCTTTTACGGGAAAAATTGTATTTGTCTTAAGTTTGCCTCTTAAAATGTTTCATTCATATTTTCCCTTTCCCCAACTCCTCCCACACCTTCCTCTCCTACTCAGCCAACTATATATTCTTTACCTCCAGTACCAGAAAAAAAAAACCATTTCAATCACATTTGTATTAGACCACAATTCCTGAGCATGGTTTCTAGCCTGGGGTATAGTTGATATAGACTATGCCCTCTCTTGGATACATTGTCACAGTGAGGCCCTGGTTATCCTGAAAATCTAGATCTTCCTGCCCCTGAACCAAGGTGGAATGTATATTTGTACTTATCACCAGGTCTAGCTTGACCTGTTGGCTTTATTCTTATTTCCACTATTGTCATATGGTTTGGTATTCATTGTTTTTATTTTGTAATGTTTATGAATAAAACATTGCAAGAAAGTGAAAGGACACTTCCCCAATTTAACCAGACCTGACATACAGACAACTCACTTAGAGTAGCCACACTAAAGCTATGGAATTTCACACACTCACATTGATACTCTTTATACACTTAGCAAGCAAACATAAAGAATTCGGGACCCCACAGAATCAGAACTAGAAAAGCCATCCACTCCATGGGCGCTTTCAGAACTCATACAGATCACTTGCAGTCAGTCTTTCCTCACCCCCTTATATCAACCTTTTCTGTTCTCTAGTAAAAGATGTTTTTCTATACACACACGTACATTGGATTCATTACCCATGTATATTATTGACTAGATTTCATGTTTATGGGATAACATCCATTATTCTCTTTCTGAGATTATTCCACCTTGCTTAACCTCGCACTTTACGATCTGGCTGCCAATTTCATAATTTTCCGTTCTTAGAGATTAAAAAAAAAGTAAATAGCAGAAAAATGGATGTTCTTTCACAATCTTAAATAATAACCTTTCCAAATAGAAAATTATTTCAGTATCATCCATGCCGACTTGGACATGAGGACACATTAAGAAGAAACAGCCCCAGGGCAAATCCAACAGCACGTTTTTATAAAATATTTTGTAAATGAATTTTGTTCCTCACTTTAGATATACTTTTTGCCGGGAAGACAACTTTTTCCCTTGCCTTTTAAATTACAAATCGTGTTTTTGAGAGGCAAAATCATTTAGTGTTTTTCTTTGTTGTTTGTTTTTTTTCCCCCTTGGTGAAATACTAATAGAAGAATTAAAAATTTGAGTAACAAATTACAGCCCACAGAAGCGTAAGTTTCTGGACAGTAAGCAGGTTTACTAGGCGGGCTACACAGTCCTTGGAGATGTGTCTCCCTTGGACACTGTGACTCTGTGGGGCAAATTCCCACTAGGATACCCAAATGAAGGGGAACGGAGGAGGCACAGGCTAGGAGCCTTCACCACTGTGGATTTTACCTGCAGCAGGCTATATCTAGTCCACTGAAAATTATTTCATCTTCGGTCTTAATCCTTCATCAAAGGTCCATGATCCCGGGCATTCTATCAGCATATTTAGCTCGTGCTATGCACAAGCCTCAGTATAGGCTGAATCTCCGGGACTAGAATGTGCAAGAGTCCAAGAATTCCCATACATTCCTCACAAAGCTCAGCATACACCCCCAAATGCAAGAAGCTGGCTGACCCAGGCAGACCTCCCTGGTTCGCCAGGATCTTGTGGATCCCGAACCGAAGGCGGAGCTCACTTGCCGCGGTGGCAGACATATTGAGGGATCCCTCCCGCTCGCGGCAAAGAGATAGCCTGCACCGCTAAAGTGCAAACACAGCGAGCCAAGGAGCATGGGGATGCCCTGGAATCCAAAGTATTGCTCCATGTCTGCCAATAAATGGTAAGGAAAAAATAGCGCGAGAAATTTACCAGGCAGAGAAGGGAAAGCAGGGCTGTGCAATCATTTCCTGTATTAAACCCACAGGCGGAGGCGACGGGAGGGAGCTGTGAGATGGAAGATGTTAGTTGATCCGCCTGCTTTTCAGGGCACTGGATTTAAGATTGGGACATTCACGCACCCAAGAGCTGGTGCTTGCAGGCTGCACAAGCGAACCCTTTTGCTTTTCAGATGGGCTTGGGCAGTAAGCAGCTTTTCTGATTAAAATATTGCAAAGCCCTTGGAGATGTGCCTCCCTTGGTCTCTGAGCCTCTATCTCTGGGGCTAATTCCTGATTAAAGCAGGAGAGAAACATAACGCAGAGTCCAGGCTAGCACGCGCAACCAATTTTTCTTCAGTCACACATCAAGTCAACTTAGAAATATTTCGTTTTAATTCCTAATTGTTCATAAACATTCCACGAGTCAGGGCAATGGACAGATTCGCTGCTACGCATATTCAGCATGCTCTGTGCAAAAACAACCTCGGAGACTTGCTTAGTCTTTGGCTCCAGACAGTGTGGAACCCTCCCTGCCAGAATCTCAGAGAGAGTTACTGTACCTTCCTTTCTCTCTATCCAAGTCCTGTGGTGAATGGTATACACTGCTAGTCGTCCAACGTGAAAAACTACTCTCTAGGAAACCATCCATGCTTTCCAAAACCTCAATGAACATCCATAAACTCACCATGCTGGCTGACTCAGAAAATCACTCTTAGGAGGAACGAACCAGAGGAAACCCACATCCCCCTTGCTGTGGCAGCCATTCTGTGGGATCTATTCTGTTTGAAGCAAACAGCTGCCTTCTGGGAAAAAAATGCTGCAGCGAGGGGTTTAACTAGAAGCATACAGATGCCCTGGGACCGAAAACATTATCCCATCTTTGTCAAAAAGGTGAGGAGAAAAATGGCTTGAGTTACTTACCTGGCCGATTTTGAGGTCTTACAGTAATGGATTCTTTGTGTTCTTAAAAATCGAATGCCTGGAAAGAGCATAACACTGCTGTAACCCACTCTGCCCCTAGTGGTCAGGCTGCTAGAAACCAGTTTACATTGTCAGGGTTCCTCTCTGTGTCAATATTATGGCCTCATTTTGGAGGGTTGAGGATGCATTGCATGCTGATGTAGGTGGCAATGGGAGGTGATGAAAATCCATCTCCAGCGGTATCACTTCTGACCCGGAGGGAGTTTGAACAGCACCAGTTCCTTCTGTCTGTTTGAAAAGCCTCTGAGATAAGCTTGGGATAGCCAGGTGCATAAAGGCTCAGCCCTGTAACTGTACAAGAGGACCTTCTTGGCTTTCATACAGACAAGTTCCCTGCTCTTAAAAACAGCAAGGGTTGACCAACTCAAAAGTGACAAATGGAAACTGTCAATACAACAGAAGGGATGGGAACAAAAGGGAGCACTTGCCAACCTTTTTCAAATATTAAAGCCCGACGTCTGTGATTCCTGTGTCTGGAGTTATTAACTAAGGGCTTGTACTCACTGATTTTGTGTCAACAGGACACGAGTCATCAGAGAAGAAGGTGTCTCAGTGGAGGAAATGCCTCCATGAGACCCAGCTGTAAAGCATCTTCTCAATTAGTGGTCAATGGGGGAGGGTCCAGCCCATGGTGGTGGTGCTATTCCGGGATGGAAGTCCTGAGTTCTATTAGAAAGCTGGCTGAGCATGCCAGGGGATACAAGCCAGTAAACAGCACCCCTGCATTGCCTGTGAGTCAAATCCTGCCCTGTTGGAGTTCCTACACTGACTTCCTCCAAAGATGATCTGGAAGCCTACACCCACTAAACATTTTTCTCCCCAATTTGCTCTTTGGTGTTTCTGTTTCCTTGCAGCAGTAGAAGCCCTAACTAAGACAGGCCTTGATTGCTTCCTGACCAGGTGAAAAGTAGGTACCCAGGATCAGCCACTCCTGCTCTTTACCTGCAACCCCTTGCTCAGTCCTTCTACATCTTCCTAATGCTGGGACCCTGTACTACAGTGCCTCACCTTGTGGTGATCCCCATACCCACCACCAACACACAGACAATTACTTTGTTACTACTTCATAGCTGTTGGATTGTTACCAGTATCAGCCATAATGTAAATATCTGATATGCAACCCTTAAATCGGTTGTGATCCTCTGGTTGAGACCCCCTGTTCTAGGTGGTTAGAGAGCCTTCTCTGGCTCTCCTCAGTCCCTTGGTGACTCTAGGACGAGACAGTGCCCAGAGAGTAGCACAGACACTGATGTTTCCCGTCCACTCCATGCTATACTGCAACCCTCCCTTCTCTTGGAACACAGTCCATCTCCTCAAGCAATGCAATCCATGAACAGGTAAACGGGGTCACCTACACCTTATACAAGAACAGGGGACTAAACACTTGACACACCCCCTGCAGGACTGTAAAGTTCCACTCCTACAGACCCAAGATCTTCCTCTTTAGGCCTCATGGAAGGAGGAAGCTAGGTAGAAACAAACATCTTTCAAATGTCTGGTCCCAGTCCCCTGTAACCTCTCCACTATATGGCCACTCAACACTTGATCCCAAACCCATTATTGTTGCTAATGATGTTTGTGCACAAATGCAGTCCCAGCCCTTGTGAGGTGGGGACATCAGGATCCCAAGGCACCTGCTACAGGAGGTAGAACCCAGCCTTTTACGGGAAAAACTGTATTTGTCTTAAGTTTGCCACTTAAAATGTTTCATTCATATTTTCCCTTTCCCCAACTCCTCCCACACCTTCCTCTCCTACTCAGCCAACTATATATTCTTTACCTCCAGTACCAGAAAAAAAAAACCATTTCAATCACATTTGTATTAGACCACAATTCCTGAGCATGGTTTCTAGCCTGGGGTATAGTTGATATAGACTATGCCCTCTCTTGGATACATTGTCACAGTGAGGCCCTGGTTATCCTGAAAATCTAGATCTTCCTGCCCCTGAACCCAGGTGGAATGTATATTTGTCCTTATCACCAGGTCTAGCTTGACCTGTTGGCTTTATTCTTATTTCCACTATTGTCATATGCCTTGGTATTTATTGATTTATTTTGTAATTTTTATGAATAAAACATTGCAGGTAAGTGAAAGGACTCTTCCCCAATTTAACCAGACCTGACATACAGACAGCTCATTTAGAGTAGCCACACTAAAGCTATGGAATTTCACACTGAATTTTATACATTCACATTGATACTTTTATACACTTGGCTGGCAAACATAAAGAATTCCAGTCCTGACAGATTCAGAATTAGAAAAGCCATCCACTCCATGGGCGCTTTCAGAACTCATACAGATCACTTGCAGTCAGTCTTTCCTCACCCCCTTATATCAACCTTTTCTGTTCTCTAGTAAAAGATGTTTTTCTATACACACACGTACATTGGATTCATTACCCATGTATATTATTGACTAGATTTCATGTTTATGGGATAACATCCATTATTCTCTTTCTGAGATCATTCCACCTTGCTTAACCTCACACTTTATGTTCTGGCTGCCAATTTCATAATTTTCCGTTCTTAGAGATTAAAAAAAAAAGTAAACAGGAGAAAAATGGATGTTCTTTCACAATCTTAAATAACAACCTTTCCAAATAGAAAATTATTTCAGTATCATCCATGCCGACTTGGACATGAGGACACATTAAGAAGAAACAGCTCCAGGGCAAATCCAACAGCACGTTTTTATAAAATATTTTGTAAATGAATTTTTTTCCTCACTTTAGAAATACTTTTTGTGGGGAAGACAACTTTTTTCCATTGCCTTTTAAACTACAAATCGTGTTTTTGAGAGATAAAATCTTTTAGTGTTTTTCTTTATTTTTTTTTCTCTCTTGGTGAAAAACCAATAGAAGAACTAATAATTTGAGTAACAAACTACTGCCCACAGAAGCGTGAGTTTCTGGACAGTAAGCAGGTTTACTAGGCGGGCTACCCAGTCCTTGGAGATGTGTCTCCCTTGGACACTGTGCCTCTGTGGGGCAAATTCCTACTTGGATACCCAAATGAAGGGGAGCTGAGGAGGCGCAGGCTAGGAGCCTTCACCTCTGTGGATTTTACCTTCACCAGGTTATATCTAGTCAGTTGAAAATTATTTCAGTCTTAATCCTTTGGCTGTCCTGAAACTCTCTCTGTATACCCGGCTGCTCTCGAACTCAGAGATCCACCTGCCTCTGCCTCCCGATTTCTGAGATTAAATGCATGAGCCACCACCACTCGGCAAATTTCTACTGAAAGCACAACAGGTCACTCAGGAGGGAGGTTCATCAGGAGCTTACTGAACCTGGAGCTCACTTGCCATGGCATCCATACTGCAGGATCCATCCGTTTGTGGCGAAGAGTTGCCTCCTGGGAACGAGCATCAGCAGCTTCTATCCTGCATAGGGCCATGAAGATGCACTTCAATTTAGAGCATGGGCCCATGTTTGACAAAAAGGTAAGGAGAAAAATGCCTTGGGAAATTCACCTGGGAGAGAAATGGAGGTGTGGCATGAGAATTCATTTGCAATTGTTGGCCCCAACCAAGGGAGGAATGGAGAAACCCCTGGTTCATTCTAAATGCTTTAAAAGGTGCAGAGTTTAAGCTTAGGATATCCAGGCACACAACAGCTCATCCTTGCAGACTGCACAAGAGAAACAGTTAGGGTTTGGGACGGCCTCGTGCAATAAGCAAGTTTTTTGGTGGAGCTGTCTCAAAATGCTTGGAGATGTGCCTATCTTGGTCACTGAGCCTCGCTGAGACAAATTCCTACTGAAGTCACAACAGATGAAGGAGAATGGACAGAGACCAGCCTAGCAATCGCTGCAGCCTTACCACTACCTATTTTTTCTTCAGTAGGCACATATCTAATCAATTTAAAAACATTTCAATTTAGGTCCTAATTGTTCATAAATGGTCCATGAGTCAGGGCAATGGACAGATTCACCTCTCAGCATATTTAGCAGGTGCTCTGCACAAACAACTGTGTGAGCCGAGTCTCTGGGACCAGTGCACACACCCTGCAAGTGTCCAAGAAGTCCGGTTCCTTCCTGTCCATCAAACCAGGTCCTCTGGCCAAGAGGCTACTCTTCTAGTTGTCCCAAGTGGAAAGGCACTCTCTAGGAGGCTCTAGGCAACCTGTCCAGATCATAAAGCTCAGTGAGCAGCACTAAACTCAAGCTGCTGGCTGACCAAGGAGGTCTCTCTTAGGAGGGAGTTTGGAGCTTAACAAATTCAGAGCTTCTTTGCCGTGGCAGTCAAACTGCTGGATCCATCCGTTTTGCAGCAAAGAGCTTCCTCCTGGGCAAGAGCAGCTGTAACTAGCTGCTAGCCTGGTGGCACTGAGATGCCCTGGAATTAAAAACATTGCTCCATGTTTAATCTCATCGCTTGGGAGGCAGAGGCAGACACAGATGTATAACTGAATTCAAGGCTAGCCTGGTCTGCATTCCAACTTCTAGGACAGTCAAGATTACATAGAGAAACCCTGTCTTGAAAAATCAAAAAAGACCTTTGTCTCATAGGGACATAAGGGGCACCTTTTGTCCTTTTGGCTTTGGTGTGTAAATGAAGTGGCCACTGTATGTCATGTATTCATCTTTGTTTGGTCTCCTCTGTCTCTGTTGGTATAGTGTCTTTTTGTTGTTTGTTTTTGAGACAGAGTTTCTCTCTGTAATAATCCTAGCTGTCCTGTAACTAGCTTTGTAGACCTGGATGGCCTTGAACTCACAGAGTTCTGTCTGTCTCTGACTCCCAAGTGCTGGTATTAAAGACATGGACCGTCACTGCTCGGCAGTGTACAGTCTTTATATTAGTGTCTACTGTCTGTTGGATTTGTGTTTTCAAGTTCCATTGCAGGGATGGGAGCCAGACTAAGTACAGCCAAGTCGTTGTGCATTGCAGCATTTCCAGGAGTTCTGTAAGGTGGACTATGGAGCTAAGTTGTCACCATGGGAGCTCTGCAACCTTTGTAGACTAGAGTGGCCTGCCCTTGATGTGGGATGGCTAGATGATGGGCCATTTGACTCCCAAACTGCCAGGAAAGTCTGGGAATCCTTGTCTCCTGGAGGATGCTAGCTCTCTCCACCCTCTGGTACCCCCACCCTCCCCATCCCCCACCCCCACCACTGGCCCTTGTACCATGGCTGATATTTATGAACTTAAGCAGGGCTCTTTTTAAAAAATCTGTTTTAATCACCA
The DNA here is from genome assembly GCF_007827085.1 of Peromyscus californicus insignis. NCBI lineage: Eukaryota > Metazoa > Chordata > Mammalia > Rodentia > Cricetidae > Peromyscus > Peromyscus californicus. Next base: position 97,544,332 of record NW_026294391.1, read on the forward strand.
GACCCTCATCAAATTGCTGGAAAGTGTTTTCTTCACCCATCAGCTCACCTGAGCAGATTGTAGGCAGCTTCTGAGTATCCTCTTTATTGAGAGAGAGAGAGAGAGAGAGAGAGAGAGAGAGAGAGAGAGAGAGAGAGAGAGAGAGAGAGTATAAGCCAGAAAAGGCACTGTAAGTCCAGAAACTAAGGGATTGGATACAGAAATGAGGGCAGAATGAGTACTGCCCTCAATCTTACCACACCAGGATCCTAACATTGACCAAGGTAGAGGTCACTAGACCCTTATCACCAGACCCTCCTGACCAGAATAAGAGCAGCAGCTAAAGCCTACAAATCTCTAAAAAGTACAGAGGTAATTCAGGGAAGCTGGGAATCCCCCACCATGTTCCTGGAGAGTCTCAAAGAAGCATATTAGGAGTTCATGGCCATTGACACAGATGCTCCAGAGAACCAGTGGGCTATTGACATTGCTTTTGTTACCCAGTCATCCTAGATGTTCGCAGAAAGTTACAAAAATTAGAGGGATTTGAAGGGATGAATAGATCATAGCTGTTAAAAATAGAAATAGCTCAGAAGATTTTGTATGTGGGAGGGAGGGCAGACTCAAGACAGGGTTTCTCTAGGTAACAGTCCTGGCTGTCCTGAAACTTACCCTAGACCAGTCTGGCCTTGAATTCACAGATATCCACCTGCCTCTGCCTCCTGAGTACTGGGATTAAAGATGTGTGCCACCACCCTGGCAAGCATTTTAACAATAGAGAACCAGTTGAGAAACAAGACAGAAGACTGGCTAGGATTTACGTAGGATTTTGATAGCTGTGTTCAGGGAGGGACCTGAGGCAGACAGAAATTCTACAAATGCCCAAACTTGCCTGTAGCCAAGCTAAAATAAGGCCTGATTGTGCTCCAATAGGGTAACTTATTTGGGGTATGGCTTAGAAAGTTGGAACAGGACTGTGTCCATGAGCAAAATTCCAGCTATTTTAAACATTCCTGAGCCACAGGACAAGAGGTAGGTGAAAGAATTCCTGGATACAGCCCCTTGAGGTCAGAGCAAAAGGAGGAGACATTTCAAAATCTCAAGGAAATGGTGATGTCAGCCCCAGGAGTAATATAGCTGAGTCTTGAGGTAGATTGATTCCCAGTTTCTGAGAAACCACCATATTGATTTCCAAAGTGGCTGTACAAGTTTGCACTCAAACCAGCAGTGGAGGAGTGTTCCTCTTGCTCCACATCCTCTCCAACATAAGCTGTCTGCAGTGTTTTAGATCTTAGCCATTTGGCTGGTGTAGGATGGAATCTCAGAGTCGTTTTGATTTGCATTTCCCTGATCCCTAGTGATGATGAACTATTTGTGGCTATGTGAAGTGTGTTGTTTCACTGATTAATTTTTCTGCCCATTTGTCTTTTGTATATAAATGAGCTACTGTTTTTTGTTTGTTTGTTTGTTTTATCCCTGGTGGAATTTTTATGGTCATTTATGTTTACTATCACATCATCTGTGAATAATGATAATTTTGATTTCTTTTTGAATTTGTATCCTCTTGATCTCCTTTAACTGTCTTATTGCTTTAGTTAGAACTTTAAGTACTATATTGAATAGATATGGGGAGAGTGGACAGCCTTGTCTTGTTTCTGATTTTAGTGGAATTGCTTTGAGTTTCTCTCTATTGACCCATCTGGGAAGGCAAAGGAATGGAAAATGACAGATACACGGACACAGAAAATCTGGGATCAAGTAGTCTGGACTCTCTGATGGAGAAGTGATAGCACCCCAGAATCTCAGTGTATTTATTATATACAGGTAACAGGGAGGTGGGATTATTGCATGTAGCTGCACAAGGAAGCAGGGTTATTACCTACAGATAAAGAAGCAGGCAGTGTTATTATATACAGCTGAATAAGGAAGCTGATTTAGCTAATCTTGGTAGGAGCAGGCTCTGTAGGGGAGCAGTCTTTAGGCTGTAAATATGGGGAGATAAAACTACAGTGGACATTTTCTGCATACACTGTCAATATTTGCATTCAGACCGAAGGAAGGCTGTACTGTTCCTCAGAACCTCATCTAGGTAAAGCTTTGCCACTCCCATGGAGCTGAGGCATTGCTCCCTGACCTGTGTTAAACAATACTTCACTTGTTCCCCACGGTGAAATATTTTTTTTAAAGATTTATTTATTTTATGTATATGAGTGCTCTATCTTTATGTATGACTTTATGCCAGAAGAGGGCATCAGATCCCCCTATAGATGGTTGTGAGCCACCATGTGGTTGCTGGGAAACGAACTCAGGACCTCTAGAACAGCAGCCAGTGCTCTTAACCACTGAGCCATCTCTCCAGTCCAAAATATTTTTTAAAAGGAGGGAATTCCACTCATCCTATTATTTTAAAAGTGCAAATGAGTTTTTTAAGATTTATTTTTATTTGTGTGTATGTGCATGTGTTTGTGAGTGTACTCTACTTATGTGCATGTCTACAGAAGCCAGAAGATTACATAAGATCCACCTGGAGATAGAGTTACAGGAGGCTGTGAGTTGCCCAACTTAGGTGCTGGGAACTGAAGTGATGTTCTCTGAAGAGTGGCAGGTACTCTAAACCACTGAGCCATCTCTCTAGCCCCAGATACTGATTTATTGATTTATTAATGGTTTACTTAAAGCACTGCTTGTATTTCCCATTTCTAAGCATAACTTCACTTGTTACTTGAAACAGATTAACATGGAGAAACAGCTGAAACAGCAAGTCATTATCCTTTAGAGCCTAACCTCAAAAGCTTACACCTCTCAACTATAATATATGCATTTGAAACAAACTGCAGTCTGCCATGTTCACTTCTGTAAGTTCAACCTATTCAACCCACCATGTGGTTTTAGAGTAGAAAATGAGAATGCAAACTGGGTCTAAGGCCTTTCAGGAACTATGCTGGTTTGGGTCCACTAGTGAATACATTTCCTCTCCTTGGCTCTCATTGGTGTTTGTTGCTTATTCCAGAAAGCTTCCTGCAACGAAATCATGGGACTAGGGAAATAGCTTAGGCAGTAAAGTGCTTGCCTCACAAGCATGAAGACCAAAGTTTGACCATTGGCACCCATGTAAAAGCTGAATGAATACAGTGGTTTGCACCTGTTATCCTAGCACTGGCAAGGCTGAGACAGGAGGATTCCTGGGCCATTCATCCTAGGCAATATCAGTGAGTTCCAGGTTTAGTGAGAGAACAATGTTGGCAGGGGTCCTGAGGATGACAACCAAGGTTATCTTCTAGCCTCCACACACTTACATACTTGCATACACATTTGTACCTGCACACACATATAAACACGTGCAAAAAAGCAGGTGAAGTAATTTGATATTTATTTATGTACTAGATAATGGTGGTATAATATTAAATTATAGGAGGCCTTGACTTTCTTGGGTGTGAAGTTAACAATCTATAGATAGGGAAACAGCTTTATATCCTGTAACACAAAGCATGCTAAATGGTGATCTGTAGTAACAGTTGTACATTTAATATGCCATGATTTCTAAATTGTTTTAAAGATTTAATTTTATTTTTATGTATATGAATGTTTTATCTGCATGCTTTGTGTCTATGGAGATAAAAAAGAATGGCATAGTCTTCCCTCCAACTGGAGTTACAGATGGTTGTGAGCTGCTGTATGGGTATTGGGAATCAAACCCAGATCCTCTGCAAGAATAAATGCTCTTAACCACTGAGCAATCTCTCTAGCCACATCAATTTTAAAAGTACTTCTGTTCTTACATTTTTATAGTAGAATTGTGTCCTTGACTGGTGCTCTGTCACAGCTGTTACATCCTTTGCTGTGGAATTTCATTCTGTATGCTGTGAATGTACGTTGCTATGATTGGTTGATAAATAAAATGTGATTGACCAGTAGCCAGGCAGGAAGTATAGGCATTATAAGCAGACAAGGAGAATTCTGGGAAGAGGAAGGGTTGAGTCAGGAGTCACCAGCCAGACACAGAGGAAGCAAGATGTTAAGGCAGAACTGAGAAAAGGTACCAAGCCACATGGCTAAACATAGATAAGAATTATGGGTTAATTTAAGTGTAAGAGCTAGTTAGTAATAAGCCTGAGCTAATGGCCGAGCAGTTATAATTAATATAAGCATCTGTATGTTTACTTGAGGGATGTGAGTGGGAGAGATTTGTCCTGATCACTGGCTGGCAGGGACACAGGAAATCTTCCATCTACAATCCTTGGGTATGGTAGTCCAATTTCTCTAATAATTCTGTTAATATATTGTGAAAGATAAAAATTTGAGTATGTATTATATATAACATAAACCCATGAATTGGCAGGACTTAAGTAGTGACGTAGCAATGTTTGAAGACAGTAGAATGTGATATAGCCTCATAGGGGATCTTTTTTTTCTTTGTTTTTTTTAAGACAGAGTTTGTTTGTGTAGCCTTCGCTGTCCTGGAACTAGCTCTGTAGACCTGGCTGGCCTTGAACTCACAGAAATCTGCCTGTCTCTGTCTCCTGAGTGCTGGAATTAAAGACGTGCACCATCACCACCTGGTTTGGGAATCTTATCTCCAAGTTTGAAGGTGAAAAGTTACTAGAATATTAATTGTATAGGAAAGATAATACACATGGCCTTTAGATTTTTAGTATGTGTGTTAAGAAATATGTATGGAGCTGGAAAAATGGTCCAGAGGGGAAAGTGCTTGATGCACAAGCCTGAAGATGAGGGTTCAGAACCCCAGGACCCACATCCATGTTGGGCAGGCATGGAAGCCTGCCTATAATCCTAACACTTAGTATGCAGACACAGGAGATCGCTGGTGAGCCCTGGATTCAAGTGAGAGACCCTCCTTCAATAAATAAGATGGAAAGTGGTCAGAAATAACCTGCCATTGGCAGCATACACAAGTGAAACAGTACACATACATGGATACACACCAGATACCTAATTATGCAACGGTTTAAAACAAATTCTGTACAAAGTAAAATGTCTGAAAACTGGCCCTCAACAGCAATAAAATATGAGTTATAAAGAAACTTAGAACTTGAGTTGTAGAGTCATAAGAGTCAATCAGTACCCTTACTACCTATTTTGAATATAAATGTTTTATAAATTAAGTATATAATCTTTGGACTTCCTGATTGAATGAAACTATAGAACTTTGTCCTAATTTAGTTTTGATTATATACTTGCATATAAATTATTTAAATTTTATATAGAATATTACAAATATAGATACAATATGTTTCGAGCTTAGTTATTTTTCCCATAACTAGAATTTTTTATTATAAATTGACAAATTATAATAATACTATCTTTGGGGCATGAAGTGATATTACATATATATATATAAATGTGGAATGATTAAATGATTAAATAAAAATAAAAATAATTAGCATATCTATCATATCAATTTCTTCTACCTTTTGTGATGCAGACATTTAAAATTTACTCTTTTGGGTAGGTGAGGTGGCTCAGCAGGTAAAGGTGCTTGCCACCAAGCCTGATGACCTGAGTTTCATTCCTGCGACTCACAGGGTTGAAGGAAAGAACTGAGTCCCAAATGTTCTCCTCTATGCCCCCACATAGTTGCGTGTGTGTGCCTCCCTCATAAAAATAAATTTAATAAAAATTAAGAGGAAATGTATTTTTTAAAGCACTGTTATTGTCACTAATGATATTTGAGGTTCCTTTTGGAACCTTCTCATTAATAAAAGAAGTTTTTAAAAATGCACTCAGGACTGGCTTTGTAGTACATACCTTTAGCCATAGCACTTGGGAGGTAGAACAGGTAGATCTCTGAGTTTGAGACCAGCTTAGTCTACATAGTAAGTTCCAGGCTAGCCAGGGCTACATAATAAGACCGAGTCTCTTAAAAAAGTAAATGAATGATAAGATAAATAAAATAAAATGGGCTCAGAAGGAAACTCAGCAACTATTAAAGTTTGAAAGAAAAACAATAGACAAGCTGTAAATCTTGGTAGTGGTCTCTCATAGCTGTGGGAGCCCATTTTCAGGTTTCCTAGTAGCTTTACCCAGCAGGTTCGCATAGTGAGGTTGATTGGACCACGGGCCTTAGTGCAGGTGTCTGGGATGGTCTGCACTTGGCTGTGCTGGGGGAGGAGGTCTTTTGCTCCACCCCTTGGCATTTCTATAAATACCTTAGGGCAGAGACAGGGCCCGTTGGAATAGGTTCCAGACCCTCTGAAGGCTGTTCTGTATTTTCTACCTGTTTATCTCCACACTCCAAATCCTTCTATCTAATATTTCCTACTACTTTCACTCAAGAGCACTCTGGAGAAATGTGGGGGTGGTGGGTAGCCCCCCCCCCCATAACTTCCATTCTACTCTCTGCTTCTAGGAGTAGTTCAGTGTGTTACAGTCTTTAAAATGTGACAGGGCAGAGGTTTCTCCATCTTGTCTTAGCTGAAACTACCTTTGGTTTAACCTGAAACTGACCTTTTCTACACCCTGCCACCCCATCCTGCCCTGTGGAAACAGTGTGGGAAAAATCCCCAACCCTGTTCTAGAAACCTGAGGTGGAAATGCCCCAGCTAACTGCATATTCTTGGCTTCTGTTAAATGCTTGCTTCCTTTATTTCTCCCTGCAACTGCTAACAAGGACATAGTTTTTCTTTGCCTTGAAAAGCTCCCTGTAAAATGCATTGGAGGAGTCTCCATGGGAAGTGTTTCTCTCCAAACAGAAGTCACCAGCCAGCTTATTGCAGACTCCCAAAGACTGGTCATGCTGAGTGGTCTTTGGGTCTTTACCCTGAAACACAAAAAAGTGAGAACACACGGTATTTGTTATTTACTATGTGCTGGTGTAACTCACATGTTATAATGACCTCCAAGACTAATGGACACGACAAAATTTCTCATTCTCTATGGCTAGGAATTTGTGTAGTACACTGAAGGGAAGTGGAGAGTACACATCCCTGATTTGTTCCTCATCGTACAGGAAAAGCTTTCAGTTTTTCACAACTGTGTATTAACTTACCAGTGGGCTTCTCATATATTGTTGAGGTACTTGATTATGTAACCTACATTAAGAACTGAATTGGATAGACCCGACACTTGTTCTAGACTTCAAGTTTAAAATTCCTTTTGTTCCCTAGACTTCAAGTTTAAAATTAAAACTCTTCCTGTTCCTCTGCTTTGGATTTGCAGCAACTTGTAGCAGCAGTCTTGATTTGCTTGTTTTAGGCTTTTAGACACCTGGGGCCTATTTTCTGTCTTGGGTTGATACAAAGAAAAACGGGTGCCTTTAAGCTTTTCTCTCCCTACAGCCAGGATTGCCAGCTATACTAAGTGGGACTCAAGTGTCTCCCTTACCTCCATTTCCCATGTAGCTAGGATTGTAAGTGCTCACTGGGCTCGGCTTTATTTATGACAAATCTGTAAACTGGCTTAAATTTCTTTCCTCTTCCTTTGGATGTATACCTGATGACCTCCTGGTGATACCTAACCCCTTTTGTGATTGATGATTTCTACTTGTTTTTAGGTCTGCCAGTCAGTACACAGTCTTTTTCTAAAGTGTCTCAGTTGATATCATAACCCAAAGGAGACAGAATCTTTTGTTTTGTTTTGTTTTGTTTTTTTTGACATGGTTTCTCTGTGTAGCTTTGTGCCTTTCCTGGAACTCACTCTGTAGCCCAGGCTGGCCTCGAACTCACAGAGATCCGCCTGGCTCTGCCTCCCGAGTGCTGGGACTAAAGGCATGCACCACCCCTGCCTGCAGGAGACAGAATCTTTTGACACACCCACCCCACCCTAACTGAGCGCTATGCTGGGGCTTTGCTATGCTGACAAGCTACAGCTTTCAACAGAGCTGTTTCCTCCAATTTTGCATGTCTTTGACAGTTTGCTAACCGCTGTGGGAGGTCTCAAGAGGTAAGCAGAGGAAGACATTCTGGCCTTTAGTTGTTTTGTTTGAGTCTTCAAGTTCTTTATCAGTAGGAGTTAGGCCCACAGAGCCACCTCAGCAACTAGCGTTTTTTTTTTTTTTTTTTTTTTTTTTGTTTTTTGTTTTTTTTTTTTTTTGGTATTTTGAGACAGAGTTTCTGTGTTCAACAGCTCTGCTTGTCCTGGAACTCACTTTGTAGACCAGGCTGGCCAAAAACTCACAGAGATCTGAAAGGTGTGTGCCACTATTGCCCTGCACCAGCATGTTTTCTTAATTCTTTAAATTTTCATTGCACTGAGACCTCACTCCTCTTTGCTTAAGAGCCATGTTCTTTTCTCATGTACTTTCTCCAAAGATGGGCACTCTCCTTAGAAAGGGAATGTAGGCAAGGCTCTGATCCTTCCTGGGTAGGGGAAGTGGGGACTTAGGCTTTTGCAGTGTACTGCAGATGCCCCGCAACCCTGCATGAGCTTAGCATGTGCACCACTTGTGTGTGGGCACCCACAGAGGCCAGAGGGCATTGGATGCCCTGGAACTGAAGTTACAGGCAGTCGTGTGGGGAACTGAACCTTGGTTCTCTGCAAGAGCAGTAAGTGTTCGTCACCAGTGCACATCCCTCCAGCGAAGGGGAATTTTTTTTCCTTAGCTATAGGAATTATTGTTCTCATTATCTTTAGTCTTACCTGTGGCAAAGGAAATAATCTTAAAATCTGATCCATACTTTTTTTTATGCTTTTCTTGGCATAAGGTATATTCTCTTTAAAAGCAAGCTGCTTTCATTGTGTGTCGGAAGTTGTTGTTGCTACCATTCTAAGAAAAACTTCTTCCAAAGAGCAAATTAGCCCAGTGCTTGCCTCCACCCTAAAAAGGAGATTTGATCATGGTTATGCTCCTGCTTGACTGGATTAAAGGTCCATGAAGACAAATAATATTTAGGGGGAGGGGCTACCACAGATTTGCTCTGTGATGTTCATAAAGATAATGCATCCACTGGAATGATTCAGTTTTATATCAACAAAGGTGGCTCTTGTTCTGGGAAGATGGCTCAGTGGGTAAAGGTGATTGCTATGCAAGCATTAAGACCTGGTGGTACCCATATGTAGCGCCCCACCCCCACCCCAGCTGGGGAAGAAGAGCCAGAAAGACCTTTAGAGCTCACTGGCCAGTTAGTTTGGCTACCTGGTAACCACCAAGTTCAATATGAGACCCTGTCTCAAAAAATAAGGTGGAAAGTGTAATGGTTTAACAGCGGAAGGTAACCTTGGTGGGTTGGGGCCAAGGGGTGCCACAAAGTCACACCATTTAACAGAGCTCACATGGGAGGTTTATGGGGTGGGGGGTGTACAGAGGAGACCTCTGAGCAAGAGTGGAAGGAAGAGAGAGGGGCCAGAAGGGCTTGCTTTTTATAAGGGCATATAGCATATACACATACAGAAAGTGTTCTACTCAGTGGTGGCCTTAGTGAGTGTCACATCTTGGCTGCTGCTGCTGTGTCCTGCTAGGCAGGTCCCCAAGGGCAGGCTGGTGTAAATGCCTCAATGCTAGCAGAAAGTGATAAAGAAGACCGACATTAACCTCTGGCTTCCACACATTCACACGTTGGCATATGCACCCTCACACGTGTGTATACATACACACATACACCACACTTGACACATCTTCATCAAAACTAAGTTGGCAAACCCAAGGAAGCTACCCTTAAACTTGAATTCAAAGGGAACTTCTGAAGTGAGTACCATCTAATTACTAGTTTCTTTTACATTTCATGAAGAATTGAGACACTATCCAGACTACTTCCAATTATATTGATGTAACTGCTTACCGAATAAAAGGACCAGCATACTGATACTCAGTTCGTGTCTACAGAAGAACCCTATCTGGACAGGCCATTCCATTCAAGATTCCCTGTAGCAGACTCTAATAGGCCACATGCTAGGCCATACAAATCCTAATAAGCAAAGGTGATGAGAGGGGAATCTCCTTGTAATTAACACTAAGCTTTCTTTTTCCTCCCCTCTTCCCTCCCCATCTCTCTTCAAGGAAGAATCTTGCAATGTCATAGCCAAGGGTGCCCCACCCCCCATGATCCTTCTCCTTCAGCCTTCCAAGTTCTGTTATTGGGAGTGAGTTTCCTATCCTATCTTTTTTGTTTGCTTATCTGTTTTGTTTGCTTGTTTTTAAAGAGACAGGGTCTTGCTAGGTCAGCCAGGCTATCCTTCAACTCTTGCCTGGGCTCAAGCAAACCTCCTGACTGAGCCTGCCAGGTAGCTGGAACCTCAAGCAATTTGCCAACATGCCCACTTCTTTGTACCACATTTATCCATTTTGTGAGTTCTTGATGTGCCTCCCTTCATTACCCCTTGGAGGACAACTGGACTTCCTAGTCTCAGAAATTTTGCATAGAAAACAGCAGTATTTTTCAAACAAATTACAGAGTTTGGAGTCTGTAGAAATCTGTCAACTGACCCATCACAGAAGGAGCGAGCTGTAGCCACATTGTTTTCTGAGGGTTTCAGGAAGTTTTACTCAGCCACAGTCCAGAAACCCTGATGATCTGATTACACAGGATGGAACATTCCAGAACATGTACACAAGGATACCCTCTATCTGCAACTATGTTAGATGAATGTGCCCTGTGCTTTAAGCCCTAGCCATGTTTTCTTTCAAAGGCCTATCTTCATCTAGAAGAAACTTCAAGTAGTAAAATTGATACTATAAAGGATTTACTAGTAAACTTGCTTAGGAAATATTAAAGTTACACACAATAGAATTTAGCTAGAGGCCATGCTTGCCTCCATGTAACTGGAAGATAAATAGTATACTAATCAGGTTTGTTAAAAACTGTGAGAAAAATTTGTACTACAATGGAAGTTTGGGGTTGCTGAGGACATTTCTGCTAATGTCTATTCACCAACATTGTCCTCCAATGAGGCTCCATTCCCACAAAAAAAGGAAAGGACTCTGACTTACAATTAGCAGTTAGGTCTATCCCCATATCAAAGAACATGCCTCTAACAGGCAGCTAAAGGGGACAGGGCAATGCCACAACCATCATTAAGTCCTGGTCTGCCATTAAGTCCCCTGTACTCTGATCAGGAAAGCATAATTCTGCCAGGTGGGCAAGATGGACCCGGTTACAACTATTGGAAAAGAACACTGCTGTACTTAGAGAATCCTGTTAGGTTGTGTCTGCTTGTTATCCCTGGCAGACCTACACTTTTTTGAAGGGAAGTGGAGGAGCAGTGGATCTGGGGGAGGAAGAAGGGGGGAAGAAGGACTGGGAAGAGTTAAGGGAGGGGAGGCTGGAGTTGGGATGTGTTGTATGAGAAAAAAATAAATAAAAAGAGAAAGAAATGATTCTGATAATCTTCCATCTACCTAAGTGCCTTGTGTCTTCTGTGTCTATTTAAATTGTTCAGATCCTGGGCAAGGATCAGAAAGAGCTTTAATGGTGCCAGCATATGTGGAATGCATAAGCCTAAGGTGCATATAAGTTACTAAAATCTTCTATTCATGGTTGGCTCCTCTTTGAGTGTTAGAGCCAGACATGAGCTACTATTAGAGAGTTTTCCTTTATTAATCTCTGTGTGGAGTGATTTCTCACTGTGAAGGCATATTAATTCTTTAACAGTACTGACACACTGGTACCCCTGGCCTGAGAGCCTTATTTCAGAAACTCAAAGTTCTCTGGATAACCCCACAGACAGCAATGCTAACGCAAGCACTCTCTCCTCCATCATCTTCCTTTTTCCAATTTATAACAGTGACATTTTTTTCATCTCCTATGTAGAGACAAGTGCTCCCCAAAGAGATGTATCACTTTTAGGGGACAGTTACCCCTTTTTACACTTACTGTTCACCAGGATGGTAAAAATCTCTGGCAATTTAGGGCCCCTTTAGATACTAGAACTCATCATTGTTGTGCACAACTACCCTACAAGTTCAAAAGGGATATCTCTAGCCAGGTGTTGGGGTACATCCCTGTAATTCCAGTACGTAAGAAGACAAGGTTAATAGAATAAGGAGTTAAAGGCCAGCCTGGACTACGTAAAGAGTTCAAAAAAAGCCCAAGAGCAATACAAAGTTCTGCAATATGGAGTCTGGGGTTGATAGTAGGACACCATGTTAAACAAAACTAAACAAAACAAAACTAAACAAAAGGCTGGGCATGATAGCACATCCTTTAAATCTCAGTACTTGGGAGGTAGAGGCAGGCAGATCTCTATGAACAAACCTGGTCTACATTACAAGTTTTAGGCTGGCCAGAATTAAAGTACATCCTTTTAAATATAGGGCATATCAAGAAACACATCTGGAAGGTCAAGTTCTCTTAGAGAGCTCAGCTAGAACCATTTTTATCAAGCAATTGTCAGTAATGGTCACCCCAAGAGTCCTTTATTTCCCTCTATAGGAAGAGATGCTCTTCCTCCCTTGCCCATGCTTATGAGATAAACCAAGCCACTGACTCTTCTAATGGGAATCTGATGACTCAGGAAGAGAACCTGTACATCTCCAATAACTATGCAGGATGGTGAATACTCGATAAGGTTGCTATTGGTTAAAACAAGGTACCAGAAAACATCGGCCTATATTTTGTTATCTGGGATATGTTAATTGTTATAAGACCAATCATTTCCATTTCTTTTTTCCCCCAGTGCTGAGGGTAGAACTCAGGGTCCCACATATGCTAATCAAGTATTCCACTGGTTCCAACTATTTTCCTTTGTGTTAATCCTGTTATCCCAGTACTTATGCTGGTTCCAAAACTGACATTTTAACTAGTGGCTATCAACCTTTAATCATAAGTCCTTCCCAACAAAGCTTTCATTTTTATTATTTTATTTTATATTTTTAATGATTTAATTATTTTTATTTTATGTGCATAGGAGCTTTGCCTCCAGGTATATCTGTATGAGGGTGTTGGATCCCCTGGAACTGGAGTTACTGACAGTTGTGAGCTGCCATGTAGGTGCTAGGAATTGAACCCAGGTCCTCTGGAAGAACAGCTAGTGCTCTTAACCACTGAGCCATCTGTCCAGGTCAAGGCTTTCATTTTTAAACATGGTAGATTGATTTACAGATGGTAGAGGATATTTAAAATGCTCCTTAGAGGTATTCTTGTATAACCTACATGTTTTATTCAGTACTAATTGCTGAAGAATCCCAGCCCCATTTTTTAACTTTTTCTTTCTTTCTTTCTTTTTTTTTTTGAGACAATGTGTCTTTGTGTAGCCCTGGATATCCTGGACCTTGCTCTGTAGACCAGGTTGGCCTCAAACTCAGAGATCTGTCTGCCTTTGCCTCCCAAGTGCTGGGATTTAAGGTGTGTGCCACCACTACTCAGCTAATTTTCAATTGACATATGATAATGTATAGATTTTATGAGGTAGAGTGTGATATTTTGAAACATGTACACACAGTGGCAAGGTTAAATCAAAGTATTGACCATTCACCACTTCAAATAGATTTTATATATTCATTTATTTGGTGTGCATGTGTGCACATGCACCTGCCGCCATGTGTGTTTGGAAGTCGGTTCCTTGCTATCTATCACCTTGTGGGACTAGGGCTGAAACTTGGGTTATCAGGCCTGGTCACAAGTGTTTATTCCTGCTAAGCCAGTTCTCATCTCAAATATTTGTGTATGTGTGCTCAGAATATTAAAAACTCCTTTCTAATGATTGTGAAATATGCAATATATTGTTAACAACAGTTACCCTACTGTACAACAGGATGCTAGAAACTATTGCTCCTTTTGTGTCTGCAATTTTCTACCCATTGACCTATCCCTGCTGTAGTCTCCAGTGCCCCATTTTACTTTGGATTTGGAGGATTCCACTTTCCAGCTTCCTCTTCGAAGGGAGGCAGACATGCACTCTTGTTAGTTCATGTTTGAAGTTATGCTACTGTTTCATATCTTTTGGGAAGCTAAGAAAACTATATCCCCTTTCCCAATCCCCAACTCTCTTTGCAACAGGACTCACATGTGAAGGTGTACCTGGATACATTTACACAGTACCCTGTCCAGTACCTTATGGGACTTGTGCTTTTTGTAAGAGAGGTTGTTCTGAAATTCCTATGTAGAGTTTAATTTATAGAACTCAAAGATGAACCATTTCACTGCCAACTCAAAAATTATTGGATTTTAGATTTATTTTATTGTATGAGTATTTTTACCTGCTTGTATAGATATGCACTAAATGTGTGAGTAGTACCTGCAGAGGCTAGAATAGGGTGTTGGATCCCCTGGAATTGGAGCTATGGATGGTTGTGAGCCACTGTGTGAGTGCTGAGTATGGAATCTGAGTTCCCTGCAAACCAGTATTCTCAACTGGTGAGTCATCCTTCCAGCTCACACTGCCAACTTTTAATGGGTGAGAAATTTTAGTTTAGGAGTTGGGTTCAGACATAGATTTCCATTCCATCATTTCTTTCAGGTGGTTCATAATGTGAATCACAGGGAAACATCATTTGGGGGACTGTTGGTTGAGATAGTTTTTCACCACTCTGAAACATTAAGACAGATTTGTACACACTGAAACATTAAGACAGACTTGTAAAGAATACTGATAGCTCTTGGGCATATGCCCAAGGAATGCTCAATCATACCACAAAGATACATGCTCAACTATGTTCATACCAGCACTATTTGTAATAGCCAGAACCTGGAAACAACCTTGATGCCTGTCAACTGAAGAATGGATTAAGAAAATGTGGTACATATACACAATGGAGTACTACTCAGCAGAGAAAAACAATAACACCATGAAATTTGCAGGCAAATGGATGGAACTAGAAAATATCATCCTGAGTGAGGTAACCCAAACCCAGAAGGATAAACATGGTATGTACTCACTCATAAGTGGATACTAGATATAAAGCAAAGAACAATCAGACTGCAACCCACAGAACCAAGGAGGCTGCATAACAGGGGGACCCTAAGATGACTGTGGCTTATAATAAGTTTTGATTTTACTCAACCACTGGGCAAACCTCAGAGAAACATTTCACTATTAGGATAAGAATTTGTACTGTATCAAGCTGATAATAGAAAAATAAATAAATAAAAATGAAAATAAAAAGTAAAAAAATAAAAATAAAAAAAGAAAAACTTGAAAAAAAAGAAATGGCCAAAAAATTCAAACCTATAAATAAGAAAATTATGAGTTGGGGCTGGCAAGGTAACATACAATTGTGGTTGTATAATTTGGCATGTAAATTATACTTCAATAAAGTTGCTTTAAAAAAAGAATATTGATAGTCTCTATCATTAACTTGTATACACACGTGAAAAACAGGGCAGAGGAGGAATAGCATGATATGTATTGAGCTATCCATGACTTGGATATTGTAGGAAGTGCTGTTCACATGTTTAATGCATTGAGTTTAAAAGCACGTACAGTGAGTAGTAGCTGTGTGTTGATATGTGAGGGATGCAGGGCCTATTTATGTTCATTCCTGACTATACTGTTCCACCTGGCAAACATTTTGTTCCCCACCCCAGTTGTAATGTACATGTCTACTACATAGGCATCATATTTTGACCTTACAAAACCATAACAAAGTCTTTTTGAAATAACATATTGCCACATAGCAATTCATGCTTTGGGGATTTGGAAGGTGCTTTCCTCTGGGAAGTAAATGTATTTGCATTAATTTTTTTGATTTTTTTGTTTGTTTTCAAGACAGGGTTTCTCTGTGTCGCCCTGGCTGGCCTTGAACTGATCCCCCTGCCTCTGCCTACCAAGTGCTGGGACTAAAGGCATGTGCCACCACCACCTGGCCTGGCTTCTTTGTTCTAAATAGCAGCTTTTCTTCTCAGCCAGCAGCTGTGGACTGGTAATTTCTACTTTGGTCATCTTGCTGATGTCACTCCTGATTTGAGGCTTTAAAAATCCATATGCCGGCAAGTCAGTGCTTGCCACTGAGAAATCAGCTTCTTTATTTAGCCCTGGGGAAGGTTAGAAAGACTTTTATTTCTGTCTGAAAGCTTTGGTGGATTTTGTATACATCAATATGGAAATTAACTATAAATCTAGGTAGAAGAGTAGAGTGTCAAAGAAAAGATTTCTTTGTAATGAAAAAGGATATTTATTTCAGCTTTTCCAGAAGTCAAAGGTTATAAAATCACAAGACAGACTTAAAACTTCTCCAATAATTTAGGCACATGCTGTCCTCTAGTGGCAACATTTAATAAAGCAAGATACTGTTGCCTTGGTGAAAAGATTGAAGTGTCTTATTCCATTTTGGCTACTATGGCAAAATGCTTTAGCAGAATAATTTGTAAGCAACAGAAATTGCTTACTGTTTTTGAGATTGGGACGTCCAAAATTAGTGTGCCAGCAGATTTTGTATGTGGTGGGGTATTGAGAGCCGCTGGTAGCAAAAGTCCGTGAGAGCATACAGCAGTGACAACTAGAGTTGAGAAGGTCAACCTATCAGAACTAAGGGTTCTGTTACAGGAAACCATCACACAAGGCGTTATGGAATTCCTGCCTTTTGAATGAACTGGCTGTCACTTGTTGTAAACCTCTTATGCAATAACAGCTATGATTCTCCCCATTTACCGTGCATCTCCATGCTACGTGTACATGTACTCTCACGATTGCATCTCAATCTTGGGCACAACTTTCCCTATACATTTGGGGTAATTGGATAACTTTACCCAGTTGTGTTTATCTTTCATTAACATATATCTGGCCAGGGCCATTCTCTGGACAAAAGTATTTCAACAAAGATACATTTTTCCAAGGACAAAACTACACATAGATAAACATTAGCTCATTTCACTCACAGATAGAGAAAAGAACCACTAACAATTAAATTCTCAATCCCTTACCTTTTCCCCAGGTTATTTACACAAGACCCTAATTTAAGAGATTTACTGCTCACATTCCTAGGATGATGTTTTGCCATTTGCTAGATACTGAGTTAAGGCAGTTACTTCCCACTGACCCAAGGAGATTGCCTCCAGGCCAGGCAGGCAAAAGGTGCCAAGCTTCTTTCTTGTGCAAATTAAGTTTTAATTCCTCCTCAGCCAGGTGCTATTCCTAGATTTTCTCTTCAGCAATTACTCTGAGTGAAAGTGCTTTTACTAACTGAATACTACAAGCTCTGACATAGGTTGCTTAGCCACCTAGCATATGTCCCCCTCCCTATCAGAAAGCAGCTGCAGCTGGGACGAGCGGGAAAAGTGGTGCCAAAGACAGTTTACTTTCTTGTGACTTACTGACCCCTAACATTGTACCTAGCCATTTCTAGATTGTAGTTTGAGCACATAAATTCCCTAATTGGTCTTAGCCTTTAGTTGACCCTACCAGAGAACTCCCCTTTAGTCACTCCCCTTTTGGGTTGTAATTGGAAGCTGACAATTAATTGCTTTATGTGTGGGTCCTTATCTCCTCTCTCTGAGACCCTGAAAACTTCAAGCCTCACATTGCTTTACCAAAGAATTACTGTGTGGGTATATATACTGGTCCTCTCAGAGCACTAGGATGGATTGATGGAAAAGAACAAAGATGAGGATGGAGATGGAAAGAACTAGGTAGAATGATGAGAGAACAGCAGGAGGGACCGAGAGCAGGAGGGACTGAGAGCAGGAGGGACCGAGAGGAGGTAAGTAAGAGAGCAGAAAAGAAACTGTGCAGATAGAATCGTCATAGAAGAATAAAGTGAATGGACTAAAGAACTCAGTGTGCATAGATTCATTGAGTATCCCTCAGATTAGAATCCTCAGCTGGTTGGTAGACTCTTCCTCCGACCCTGGGAGCAAGCAATATAGGCTGGACCTGTTATTGTTTGCATTAGTGGGGGTGCTCTCTGCTTTGAAGCCAGCACCTTCTTGCCATAGAGGAAAGGGTGAAAGGGCCTTCTCAAAGTTTTCACCTGCCTTCCTTTAAGGGTTTTATTCTCACTTGGGAGGGTAGAGCCCTCCCAAAGGCCCTGACATCTTACTATTATAACCTTGGGAATATAGTTTTATTTGGGCAGTGCAAAACAATCATTGTATAGCATCACTTCATATATAGTAATGGTGGTGGAAAAAAGGCCATGCTTCAGTACAAGACTGCATGTTGGAGCACAAGTTGAATATATCATTCTGGTTCTACATATTATAGTAGGATTCTTGAGAGAAGCAACCAATAGGACATGTGCTCCTGGATCTATTTATTATAGTGAATTATCATGCATGGCTATTAAATCACTTGCTTTTACTTGACATTTATCAGCCTGGGACCCACTCACTTCTACTGCATTTTGATGCCCTAATTGTGTGACTGCAGTAAGGCTTGGGCTACAGAAAAGAATGATGGTAAAGTTCTTCAAGAGTACTAGAGATCCTGAGACATTTGTTTTTCAGTCATTGTGAAAGCCATGCCTCTGGACCTTTTAGAGTGGGTATAATCACAAATGACAGATACACTTGAACATTTTTAAAAATTATTTTTATTCCTCTCTCTCTCTCTTTCAGCAAGTGCTTTTTTTCCTTCAAAAATTAGAATGGAAAAATTTCTTTTTCCCATATACCTCAGAGGATAATAGCAAAATAAATAAGCAGCTCAAATTAAAGTTGAACATTACTTGTGGCTATTCCCAGGCCACTAAAAAATGTTTGTTGATTCCTCCTATATTTCAAATTGTGACCTACTGACCTGACGCCATTGGGTACCATTTTACCTTCATTTTCTTCTTCTCAGATCTCTTGTATCCATATTTAAAATATTTGATCATTTCCTAAAGAAAAAGACTTCATAGTTATAGACCTTAACCCACACCAAGTATGCTGTGGGATGGTCTGCATGTCAAATCTGTTGCTCTGATTGGTCAATAAATAAAACACTGATTGGCCAGTGGCCAGGCAGGAAGTATAGGTGGGACTAACAGAGAGGAGAATTAAGAGAACAGGAAGGTGGGGGGAGACACTGCCAGCCACCGCCATGACAAGCAGCATGTGAAGACGCCGGTAAGCCACGAACCACATGGCAAGGTATAGATTTATAGAAATGGGTTAATTTAAGATATAAGAACAGTTAGCAAGAAGCCTGGCACAGCCATACAGTTTGTAAGCAATATAAGTCTCTGTGTTTACTTGGTTGGGTCTGAGCGGCTATGGGACTGGCGGATGACAGAGATTTGTCCTGACTGTGGGCCAGGCAGGAAAACTCTAGCTACACAAGTGTTATCAGATATATGAGCATAACTTGTGTGTATATATTTATGCACCAAGTTTGCTAGGAGGATGGTAGTCTGATTTAATTTTTTAATGTGGTAGACTACACATACTTCTTATTTAAACTACTTCTATGTATAAAATTCAGTGGTATTAAATATGTTGATAATATTATGTAAACCTTAGTCTTTAAAAAGTCTGTTTGGGATGCTAAGAGTGGGTGGAAAATTCTGAGCTGCAGAAACTAGTTGCTCATAGTTCTGGAGACTGGGAAGTTCAAGATCAATCCACAAGCAGATCTGATGTTTGGCGAGAGCTGTTGTTTATGGAAGGCATGGAAGGCAGACATCATATCTACCCTTACATGATGAAAAGGATTAGAAGGTTTCTTTAAACCTTTTATAAAGTCATTAATTCTATTGAAGAAGGCAAAATGCTCATGCTCCAAATACTCCCCAAAGGCCTTGTGCTGGTTAGTTTTAATTTTCAACTTGATACAATCTAGGTTCAACTAAGAAGAATATCTTGATAAGGAATTATCTAGATCAGGTTGGCCCCTAGGCATGCCTGTAGGGGAATGTCTTTATTATTAATTGAGGTGGGAAGACCTACCCTGAATGTAGGTGGTATTTCATGTGCTCAGTCCTGGATTGTGTAAGAACAGGGAAAACCCCCAGCTGTGGTGACACAGGTCAGAGGCAGGCAGATTTCTGTGAGTTTGGGCAAGTCTGGTCTACATAGCAAGTTCTAGGACAGTTACAGCTACATAGAGACACCCTGTCTCAAACAACAACACAAGTAGCAGCAGCAACAACAACAAAATAGAGAAAGCAATAATAAAACAACAGCAACAATGACAACAGGGTAGACAAAGCTTGCTGAGCTGTAAGCACCAGGTAAGCATGCAGGAGTTCATTCATTCTGCTTTTTACACTTGACTGTGGGCATGTGGTGGCTACCTATTTGACTTCCTGCCTTGCCTTTCCTGAAATGATGGACTTTAACTTGAAATAAGCCCTTTTTGCAAACAAGCCAAATAAGGCCTTTTACTCCTAAGTTGCTTTCAATCAGGGTATTTCATCACAGCAACAGAAATGAACTAGAAAAGGCCACATCTCTTAGTATTCTCCTCAGAGATTAGGTTTCAATCTATGAATTTTGAAGAAACAACTTAAAGAATGGGAAAATATTTGCAAAGTATGTATTTAACCAGTTAATATGCAGACTATGTAAGGAACTCAATAACCCAATAGTAAATTTTACTTTATTAAAAATGGGCAATGTTATAATCTCAAAAATAAAGTAATTAAAAACCAAAAAAGGCAGCAGACTTCAGTAGGTCTTTCTCAAAAGGTGATACACCAACAGGTGCATGGAAATTGCTCCATTTGCTCATCACTGATGACAAATGTGTACCAAAACCCCACAGGATACCATTCCACACCAGTTTGGTCTTCCTTTAGACATTAATTTATATTTATCTTTTCCACTCCCAAGAGTTTACTATTCTGTGGCACTTTTTCCTACAATCACTAATAAAATAGCTAGCATGTGTTCAGTGTCATATGAACTATGACAACTATAATTTGTGTTCTAATCCTGCTCCAAGCACGGTAATATTGATTGGGGACAGGTAAGCAAAAGCAAATACACACATGCAGTGTGTATGTGCATGCATTTTATTAGGGATAAAAAAAACCATTTGTAATGTGATATGCTGGCTGCTACTCTTCTTTTGGACACTAGAGGGAGATCGCGATTCGTGGAAAAAAAAGTGAATGCACCCTTTCAAAGAAGTGAGCAGATTCCACCCCCCTTTCCTACTGAGCCAGTATTTTCTTTCCAAGGAATTAATATTTTTCTACTTGGCCCAGAAACTTTAGAAGGGTAGGCATGATTGAGAGGATTAATCGATGTCTGAGGACATAATAGGAGCTAGCAAAGTTAAGATTCTTTTATGTTTGATTCGTAGCCAGACAGCCAGACATGCCACGTAATTATGGTGTACATGTCCTGCTATGTTATAGCAATGGAAATGCTTTTTTAGGTTACTCAAGCCACTCAGGCTTCTTCTTATCTCTTCTACACACACACACACACACACACACACACACACACACACACACACGCACTGCTGTAGATGGTTGAGCATGGCTTTAGTGATGCACCCAGTGGTGTGGAAAAGTTTAGTTCCCCCATTGCTGTCACGAAAATGCCATTTCAGTTCAACATCCGAGTACCTAAAACTGCAACAGGAGAACATAGGTAGATTCTTTTTTAAAAACAAGGACCTTACTATTTGTGAAATGATTTTCTTTCTATTAGAAGGCAATATTCAGCTTTCTCACTGTACCCATGTCTGGAAAAATAAAGGATAGAAAGATGAAAAATAAACATTCATTTTTTTTTTTTCGAGACAGGGTTTCTCTGTGTAGTTTTGGTGCCTGTCCTGGATCTCACTCCGTAGACCAGGCTGGCCTTGAACTCACAGAGATCCGCCTGGCTCTGCCTCCTGAGTGCTGGGATTAAAGGCGTGTGCCACCGCTGCCCGGCTACATTCATAATTTTTCAATTGAAAGCATAAATTAGAATCAATCTGGGGCTGTTGCTGGTATGCAACTTGGAGAGGTAAGGAGAGCTTCTGGGCTTTCTACTCTGAGGCCAACTAGTTTATAGTTTTGGGTGATGTTAAAACTATATCTACAATTGGGTAGTTGCTTGAGGCAAGACTTATCTTTGGGAGATTAGAAAAAATTTGACTGGGAAGGCAGAAAATAGAAATGGTTGCCTTGTTTCTGATATTAGATAAAGAACATCGAAGGTAGACAATAGCCTTGGAGGGAAATGGGTATGGTGTTGACTGTTGGAATGAGCAGGTGGATAAAAGGGCCAATATCCAAAAGTACCCTGTTTCTTTCCTCTGCATCTCAAGAGATAATAAAGTGAGCATACTGACTTCAAATACTGTTAAAAGATCATGCTTTCCTCTGCTTGTTCCTTAGTTGAAGTTTCTAGACATGTAGTATTCAGAACATTGGTCATGGCAAATATCCTGCCTTGTCTAGATATTTCATAAAATATCTCCCTGTGTGTTCTCAAAACGTAGACAGAGAAAAAAAAGAAGGCTTGAAGCAGATATTAATAATTGACATGTGGGACTTCTGAGTATGATGGTGGACTAGAAGCAGCCTCCATGTGATCCATTATGGAGAACAGTCAGTATGAGAAAATATAGACTTATTCCAAATAGAGAAAGAGGGAGAACTTAGAAATCCATAAAGGCAGAAATAGAACACCAGAAAATTACCACCAAAAAGAGGAGGAATGCACAGACTAGAAGCTAAGTTTAACACACCTTCAACTGTGTGCATACAAAACAGGGGAGGGCTGGGGAGGAAGCTGGAGCCCCGGTTAACAGGGAACACAGGGGATGAAGAGATGGCTCAGTGGTTAAGAGCACTTGTTCTTGCAAAGGACCTGAGTTCCATTTCCAGCACCCACATGGCAGCTCACAACCATCTGAAACTCCAGTTCCAGAGGATCCACTGTCTTCTTCTGAACTTTCTTGGGCACCAGGCACCCATATGCAAAACACTCACATACATAACAAATAAAATAAATAAATCTAAAAGCAAGCAAGCAAACAAAAAGAGACAAGGCAGGTAACCTTAGTGAAAAGAGACTGGCAGTCCTAATGTTCTCATAAAGGATGGCATCTCCCTCTGGGTGGAGACCTGCCATGGATTAATGCTACTTCCAGCTTTAATCAGAGAAACTTCTTTTTGAAATGAGTGATGTTGAAGGCAGAGAAAGATGTGGCTGAGAATGAGTGATAGTTGAGTGTTCATCCCTAAAGAGGATACTCATAGCACCCTCTCTCTCTAGGGCTCAGAGAACATTGTGCAACAGGACATAGAAAGTGTTGTGGGATGTCCTGTGTGCTGTGAATATATGTTGCTATAATTCGTTGATAAATAAAACGCTGATTGGCCAGTAACCAGGCAGGAAGTATAGGCGGGACAAAGAGAGAGGAAAATTCTGGGAAGTAAAAGGCTAAATGAGGAGACACCAGCCTGAAATCCAGGGAACAGCATGTAAAGGCAACAGGTAAAGCCATAGTACACGTGGCAACATATAAATTAACAGAAATGGGCTAAATTTAAATGTAAGAGCTAGACAATGGTAGGCCTGAGCTAATGGCCGAGCATTTTAATTAATATGAGCTTCTAAATGATTATTTTATAAGCGATTGTGGGGTCCATGGGGCTGGGCAGGACTAGAAAAAACTCCAGCTACAAGAAAGAATGTAAGAAGGGCTAGGAAATGCTCCATTCTGGGCAAGTCACAGCCATTGCAATTGTGATGTCACAGCAGTTGTACTTGCCACCACTGGGCCTTCCCAAGACTGGGCCTGTCAATAGTCAATCATAGAGTGGGGAGGAGCTCATGGGGCCTCGCCCTTTCCTGCTGAGCTATGAGCTACTGGTAGATTCTGAGGGAAGGCAGTAATTTTCTTTAGTTGTATGCCCACGGGTGAGTCCACCATCCATGTCCAAACAGATAGCCCTGGTTAAACTCAGTGGATCACAGAACAAAACAGAAAGACATACATGCCAAAAAGGGACTTGCAGAGAAGGGATGTGTTGACAAGGCTGGGAGGGAAATAAAAAAGGACAGGGAAAATAATCAGAATATGTCATAAACATGTATGAAGGTGTGATTTGGACATGAAAACTATTGAGCTTCAATAAGCTGCATGTTTCAGTTTGAATGGTAGATGAAAATACGTTCAAAAATATTTTTGAGAATACTTGCATATACTTGTGGGAAATTATCTCCTATGGCTTCAATGTGATTGAAATTTGCTTTGTGAAAACAAAGCAATGTTTGAGAATTCAAAGACTTCAAAGATGTAAATAAAGCATTTTGAAAGATAATAAATGTGAAAACACAAAAAGAAAGATTGCATGATCACTGGAGTAATTAACTTGATTTGTTTAAAAAGAACAGTTGGAAGTATTAATATGAAAATATATCAAAAGGGAGTATTTGCTCAGATGCAACTCTTGAAATAATGAGGGCATTAAATTATCCAGTGTGAAAGAACATCAACATGATGGTGGTCTAACCAAAATTATGAAGAGGAGTCAGCTCACTAAATGTGGTGTCTTTATAACATACTTGGCAAAACATTCACATGATTTATGGAAATACTGCTATTTTTTCAGCAGGATGCCAAACTCTCATTTTTTTAAACATAGAGCGATGCCTTCTGAATACCATTTGTGTTACAGCCAGGAAGGATCACAAAAGTATAGGAAAGTAGGGCTGACACGACAAAGAACTCAAGGACTGAGTCCCCACTGCAGTTTGGTGAGTGTGTGACATGTCTTGTGAACTTGTAGAGACTCAGTTATGATACAACTGATAGATAAGAGAAGCAATCAGTGGCCTCTTTACTGTAGGCCTTTCTGGCTTCCAAATAGTGTTAAATTAGCCTCCACAGACATATTCGTGGTCTAGGTTTGTAAGGGTCTATAACATAATGGCATAGAACGTATCCAGTCTAGGAGCAGGCAAGAAGGAAACAAAGTGTACCGCCTGAACCATCCATTGAACAAGAAAGAAGAGGTATGAACTGGGCTATTCACTGGCAAGAAGATGTTGATTTTGGAAGTGGCTTATACTGGGAATGTTCGTGAAGGGAGCAATAGCACAACTATTACCATTTGTTCCTGGCACAAAAGGAGGCTTTGAGTGGAGTTAAAAGCAATTTTGATCTGTAAAACCTGGGACCTAACAATGATTTTGCTTTTTCTGGAAAGCCTTTCTCACCTTGCTTGGGGAGCCCAGTTGGATGGTTCTACCAACGTGGTAGTTGGAAGCAACAGCAAGCATCATGAGCAAAATGAGACGTTGCAGGAGGAACTAGGGCAAAATATGAAGTTCTGGCAGCCCCGAGACAGAGGCCTCATTTGCATAGATTTTCTTTTTTGTAAGACAGCAGAGATTTGGCATATAGTAAGGAAATCCTGCCAGCCCTTGTCATTAAAGTTTCTTTTTGCAGCGGACACCAATTAACACAGAAACCCATATCTAGTCAAAATGCTAAGAGTGAGTGACTGTTGAGTATGCACTCTAAATGAGAGCTCTGTATCACCCTCTCCAAGATGCATGAACTGATTGAGAGGGAGACAGAAAGACTGTATCAGCTGGAGGAAGGGGAAGATTGATATGAAATGATGTTGTCTTCTGGACGTAATAAGGCTTTTGCATGTGATCTGTGCAACTATGGTCACTGGCACAAGATTGGACCATCACATTTCATCATGCATGGCAGAAGGACTCCTGAGGTCCGATTACTGACTAAGAGGCTGTGGCTAGTTAATGGGTCTCTGGGGAGAGGTGCAGTTTTTCTTCAGTGGTGTAGTCATTGATAAATTGCCCATGCTCCATTGAAAATCCCCAAACTTGTGTTCCTGTAATACAACTCAATGAGTAAACAAAAAGGATAGAGTAGGAGGGGACTTGTCTGGAAGAATTTCCATGGGAGAGACAGGGTGTGTGTGTGAGAGGGAAATAGGGATGAAAATGGCCAAAACCCAGGATGCATATGTATGAAATTGCCAAATAATTAAAAACCAGTTTGATGTTAACGTAAAAAATAGCAACTTGGATTTATGGTGTCATTTTGTTTCCTATCTAACTTTCCATTCATTTGGTCCTTCTTTGTTTTCTTTAACAAATATCAATTAAATACCTACTATGGACTAAGCAATATGGTAGGCATTAGCATTACAGAAATATTTTTTTTCTCTTCATAGAATAATTATCCAAGTAAACTGAAATTCATGCCCATGTGACAGGTGCTATGACTAAGGCTTGCAAACAATACAGGCGTGTGTGTGAGTGACATCCTGAAGGAAAGAGGAAGAGCCAGACAGGAAACTGAGATTAGGAATGGGAGAAGAGAATGAGACAGCGCCATACATTCAGGGAAGTGCCAGCAGCTCAGAATGCCTAATGTACAAGGGACATGAGGGGAGAAGCAAGACATGACACTAGTGACACTGGGAAGGACCTGTGAACTAAATTACTTTAATTTTTTTTTTTTTGGATTTTTGAGACAGGGTTTCTCTTCGTAACAGTCCTGGCTGTCCTGAACTCACTTTGCAGACCAGGCTGGCCTCGAACTCACAGAGATCTGCCTCCAGCTGCCTCCCAAGTGCTGGGATTAAAGGCATGTGCCACCACACCTGGATAAGTTTCCTTAAAACAAAACCAAACCAAAAACTTTTCTCTGAAATCAGTGAGTAGCCATGGGAGGGAAGTGATATGATCAGATTTGTGTGTGAGAAATTCCCAGTGGGAGTTTTGTAACTTGCCCAGGGCCAAACTGTTTGTTTTGTTGACAAGTAGTGTTGATGCCATTTCTCTTGTGCACTGCTTACATTTATGATCTAGGACTATAGGGAAGAGGGTGATGGACCTCAGAATGACTCCTACATTTCTGACTGGAGAGTCTGGCTCAGCGCTGATGTCATCAATGGAGAGGGGAATCATAGAACTAGGAGAAGGTAGTTTGGTTTGAGACATGTGGAACTGTCAGTACCTTTAGATTTTCGAAACAGATATACTGAATACACATTTGGATATTGCAGGTCCAAGCTGGAGAGCAATGGCTGGGTCGGAGGCTGTGTCGTAGGTTTCTGTATTATGGAACTGCATGGGACCACACGAGACACTGTGTTATTTGAGGAGAGTATGGATTAAAGTCCTGGCTAATACCAACATATAGTTAGTGAGTAAGCAAAAACAGTGCTTTCAAGAGTGACCTAGAAGATATAGACAGAAAGGTAACAGCAAGACCCTGGGTGTCCAGGGAAGAAAGTGAGAAGAAGAGAGGGAACAGTGAACACTGGGCAAATGCTGGAGCCATTAAACAAAATAAGGGCAAATGATGCTTAGCTTTTTTGGTAATGTGGAGGTCACTGATAGTCATAAAAATTTGTAATGAAGAAGCAGATATAATTCAGTCAGAGGAATAAACAAAATGCAAGGAGGCAAGGAATGTGTTCTATTCTTCAAGAGACAGCGCAGTCGTCTGGATGTGGTAGTGTCCATCTGTAATGTCCACACTTAGGAGGCTGAGATAGGAGAATTGCAAGTTCTAGGCTAGCCTAGGCTATATAGAAAGACAATGGTGCAAAACAGAATGAAATATTGTAGGAAGTCCTCGGCTTTGATCAAAAAGCATCTCTTTGTAGAAAATGGCTGGTCAAGGTGCTGAGAACAAGCGACTGTTGGGTGCTCAGCTTTGTAGTAGAATATTTTAAGGTGTGTTACTTTTGTTTATTTTGTGTTTCTTTAACGCCGTGAAGCTGTGTTACTGTGCCTGTCTAAAACACCTGATGGTCTAATAAAAAACTGAACGGCCATTAGCAAGGCAGGAGAAAGGATAGGCAGAGCTGGCAGGCAGAGAGAATATATAGAGGGAGAAATCTAGGAGGAGAACTTGGAAATACTGGACATCTAATTGGCTCCAGATTGTAAGCCACAGGCTGAGTATTTGAGAGATTGAGAACATTCCACTTCCCTATAAACCTTGGTGTATATCACTTCCTTTTCTGTGGATTGAAGCCAGTGAGCACAATGAGTACAAGAAACCCTCAAAGAAAGCGGCGTGGTGGAACAGTAAGTTCTAGACAAACCCAGAAGCCAACTCGGGAAACAACTTCAACCCTTGAGATTTCCTTGGAAGCAGAACCCATAGAACTCATGGAAACTGCTGGAGATGAAATCGTGGACCTCACCTGTGAATCTGGAGCCTGTGGTTGTGGACCTGACTCACAATGATTCTGTTGTGATTGTTGAAGAAAGGAGACGACCAAGAAGAAATGGGAGGAGGTTGCGCCAAGACCATGCTGATAGCTGTGTGGTGAACAGTGATGATGAGGAACTGTCTCGAGACAAAGATGTGTATGTGACTACCCACACTCCTCGAAGCGCCAAGGATGAAGGAACTACAGGACTCAGGCCCTCAGGTACTGTCAGTTGTCCGATCTGCATGGATGGATACTCTGAGATTGTGCAGAATGGGCGCCTCATTGTTTCTACAGAATGTGGCCACGTCTTCTGTAGCCAGTGCCTCCGTGATTCCCTTAAGAATGCTAACACTTGCCCATCTTGTAGGAAAAAGATCAACCATGAACGGTACCACCCCATTTATATATGAAATGTTCAGAACTGCTCAGGATAGACCAATGGACAGACAGCCAGGCTGGCCTTTCTGCATGGTATCTGCCTCCAGTTTCCTGAGCTCAAAAAGACTTTAAAAATCAATGTCTGATGTAAATTGCACTTTTGTTTTCCAACCCCTTAGATCCTTTTGTTTTCTCCAGTTTGATGCCATGGAGCAGGATCCAGGGATCCTCCCAGGTCAGCTCAGCATCTCTGCTCCTCTGGGTTTTCTGAGCCAGGAGTAGGAGAAAAGGAGTCAGGCATATTGGAGTTTGAGTATCATGGCTCTAGCCTCTTTATGGAGCTTACATGTTGGCCAAGAAGTTTCCCTGTTGGGAAAATTTGCCCCAACTCTTCTGGGTGCAAAACCTTCCCAAGGCATCTGCCAGTTAGCTATTCTGCCTGCCACACAGTGACCTGGCCAGACACAGTCCATCCAGCCCAAGGATCCCAGTACAGAAGCTATCCCTGAAAAGCCCAGCTGGTGGACTTTTATTTTTCTTTTAGAGCAGAGGTGACCTGTGATTCTGCCTGCACCTTATCATTGATGTGCAGTGTTTTCTGCAAATCAAGAGACACTCTGCAGGGCAACCATGTTTCCTAAGAATGAGAAAGTGCAATAAAGCCCGTTCTTCACCCTCTCTTCAGCATTCCGGAAGATGTAGCACTGCTAGTGTCCTCAGCCCAGTGTTGCCTATGGGAGCAGTGCCCATCCCACCCCATCTCTGTTCACCAACTATTCTCAGGAACCCTACACATGCTCCAGAGTTCTTTGCCTGGCAGAGAACATTCAAGGCCAATAGGACAAGCAAGTTTTTAGTATCCTCTCTTTTCTGCTAAGATATGTCCTGTGTGCTCCAACCATCAGTTTTTCAGTTCCCATTGCCTAATGTCTGCCCGAGCATAGATAGCAGGAGGTGGTAGCAGTAACAGTGGCCCTATCAGCTCTTCACTTCCATGCTTTTGCCCACATCACTGTTGCCCGTGTTTCAGAGGTGTTGCCCTACTCAACCTGCCACTACCCTGGTTTTCCATGCCCCTTGAGTAGATAGATAATTCCAAAGCTGCTCTTCTGGCCAGTTGGGCTTTGATCCTCTAGATTTTTGACTGCTCTGTAGGTTTTGGTCAGCAAAGCATGGTATCTCTTCCTCCCCATGGGACCACATAATCATCTCTGCTCCACTCCATATGTATGGGAGCCTCTGGTGCTCTTGGAGGCAGTGAGGTGGTAAATTGCCCCTGGGGACACCAGGCACAGGGTGGCTTGTAGAGGATAGGCCTTCAGTGCCAGCCTGCCTCCACCTCCACACCACTTCCTCAGAGGGCTTCTAGCCAAACCGATAGCCTTTTTTGTGTGAAACATCTTTGAGGTGGGTGGGAAAGGGACCACTGGAGCTTTGCTAGCAATAACTGACTTTGAGTTTACTATTCTGAAGGAGCAGGGACTCAGCACAGAATTCACTTTAAATGGAGCTAAAGGAGTGTCCCTCCTCTATGTGAAAAGAGTTTTATTCTTTTTTTTTTTTTTTTTTTTTTTTTTTTGCTTTTTTGAGACAGGGTTTCTCTGTGTAGCTTTGCGCCTTTCCTGGAACTCACTTGGTAGCCCAGGCTGGCCTCGAACTCACAAAGATCCGCCTGGCTCTGCCTCCCGAGTGCTGGGATTAAAGGCGTGCGCCACCACCGCTCGGCGAGTTTTATTCTTCATTCTGACTTTTTAAACTGTTTGACTTCCAGTTAGTTTGAATGAGAGTAATAATTTTTTTTACATGGATTCAGAGGGTAGGAGCATTAGCTCTCATCATTGTGATGTGTGGTGTGTGCCCTCCCCTTGGATGTCACAGCCATTGAGTTCCCTGGGGGCCTCATGGACTTGCTCTTGTTAGTTCTTATGATAGCCAGACTTCAAAGAGCCAAGGTGACCATGCAGCCAGTTCACTGGTAAATATGGTGACAACCACTTAAAATTCATTTTCTCCTTAAAGACAGTTTATGAAGTTGATCATAAAAGTTCTATTACTTCATCCTAAATTAAATTGAAAAAAAAAAGATGTGTTTAGTTCTACTAGTCAGAAACTGCACCACTAGGAAAAGGTTGGTATAGAGAAAAAAATCCCTTTCCTTTTTCTTTAATGTATATAGTTTAACTCTCTTTGTTACATTTAAACTATGCTCATGGATATCAGCCTGTTTTGGACTCCTGTTAGTGTTATAAATGGAAATAAAACAATTTGAACCATAAAAAAAGATTTATAGAAGTAAGAGAACGGGAAAAGCCCAGAGGCAAAAGGTAGATGGGATAAGTTAAGAAAAGCTGGCTAGAAACTAAGCCAAGCTAAGGCCGGGCATTCATAATTAAGAATAAGCCTCTGTGTGTGATTTATTTGGGAGCTGGTTGGTGGCCACCCCAAAAAGAGCAAAAACAAATAACAATACAGCCCTAAATGGGACACTCATGTCACCCCTTCCAAGGCTCAAGGAACATCAAAGAAGAGGTGGATGGAAAGGATTTATGAGCTGGATGACAGGGAAATAGTGAGCTATTATCGGCCATGGTACTCATGAAATCATAGCAACTCTGATTGCCTGTGTAAGGTCTGTACAAGACTGAGACCCCTAACATTCATTCTTAAATGGGTGAGGGACTCATGGCACCCAGTCATTCCCAGGGGAGCTAATGGCAGTTGAGGGTTGCTGAAAGTTGTTGTCTTCATGGTGTAGACCCTGGGAGTTACTCATCCTCCACACTAATGCTCGTGTGATTGGCTCTAGTTAAGCCTCATGGACCATAAACTGAAAACAAAAAGGAAACAAAGATGTGGAAGTGGATGATGGAAAGATGGGGGCTGCTGGAGGTGGAGGGGGACAGGATGAAGTGTGCCAGGGATGAGTGTGACTAGAAGGTATTATTTATGTGAATAAAGCTGTCAAAGAATTAATTAACAAAATGTTTTTAAAAAGAAACTCACCAACAAGAGTGGCAAAATATAGGACTGTATACAGAAGGGAATTTGAGATTGAGGGAAAATGTTTATAAATGGGAAAAACTTGAACATATTCCTATTTTGAGGGGAATAATTATATAGGTACAGAGAAATACTGGATGTGTGAAATAAGGGCTATGAATGACTGGGTGATCAAGATTTAGAACAATGGTTCTCAAACTGTGGGTTGTGACCCATTTGGGGGTCATATCTGAGATATTTACATTACAATTCATAGCACTAGCAAAATTATACTTATGAAGTAGCAATGAAAACAATTTTATGGTTGGGGTCATCACAACTTGAGGAACTGTATTAAACGGTCTCAGCATTAGGAAGAATGAGAAGCACTGGCTTAGGATATAAGAAATATCAAGGCAATGGACATTCAGGTGGGAGACATGACATTGAATGGAGGGTGGACATTTGTCTCTCGGAGGCATTAGATAAAAACTGGTGGAAATTCATGTTTGTAGGTGGAGGAGGAACAAGGTGGGGTGAGCAAGGTGTTGCCTGGTGGTGTAGATTTTCTCGGAATTCAGGGTTCGAGATGGTCTCTGAAAGTGAGTCAAGAGGAGGAAGGTATGTATAGTTCAAAGAGTCTGCTGAGCTTTTATTTAGACATTAGGGGAATATAAAAGGGTGATATTTACGAACTGAATGCCTGGACTGGTCCTGAGAGCTTGTGGTATGTGAGCTTATCCAGCAGAGGTCATCATGGAGAAGGTTAGTGTTTGGACTGAGACAGATGAAGTTTGGTGAGCAGGTAGGAGAGAAAGCCCAACAGGAAAGGGAAATGGAAGTCATTTCAAGAGAAATTGACATGATGGGCCATGGGATCTAAAATGATTAGTTTTATTAATTTTTTTGGCTAATTTGATACAAACTAAAGTCATATGGGAAGAGGGAATGTCAGTTGAGAAAATGTCTGAAAGACTGACCTGTGGGCAAGCCTGTTGGGGCAATTTTTGATTAATGATTGAAATGGGAGGACCCAGCCCCAGTCCACTGTGGGAGGTGTTACCCTTGGGCAAGTCATCCTGGCTGTAATAAGAAAGGCTGATCAAGATATGAAGAGCAAGCCTCTGCATCAGCTCCTACCTCCAGGTTCCTGCCTTGAGTTCCTGCCCTGACTTCTTTTAGTGATGGACTATAAGCTGTAACATGAAATAAACCGTTTTCTCCCCAAGTTACTTTTGGTGTTTGTCACAGCAATAGAAAGCAAACTAAATAGCAACAAAGGACTCAGGAAGGAGCTAATAGAATTGTAAAAGATGGAAAGAGTAAAAAGTCTTACCTTGTGGAGAGGAAGATTTGTTGGAAATAAAAGCAAAGCTAGATGTAACAATATGCAAAGCAATATAAGCATATAACTGAATCATGAAATGGATGTGGTAGAATTTAAACATTTAAGGGTAGGGGCTAGGTAATTGGCTTAATGGACAAGAGCATTTGCTATACAAGCACAATGATCTGAGTTCAAATCCCCAACACCCACTTTAAAAGCTTGGCATGGCTGCCTGTACTTATAACCACAGCATTGGTGGAGGGAAACACGTGGAGGCCGGGAGCTCACTGGCTAGTTGGCCTAGCCAAATCAGCAAGTTTCTGGTTCATTGTAAGGTTGGTCTGGGGTCCTAAAGTGTCTTGCTGTGATGACTATTCTTGGTTGTCAACTTGACTACATCTGGAACTAACTAAAACCCAAGCAGCCGGGTATGACTGTGAGGAATGTTTTTCCTAATTAAATTGTTGAAAGTGGGAAGACCAACTTTTAATCTGGATCTTTTGAGGTGGGAAGTTACACCTTTAATCCAGATCTTTTGAGGTGGGAAGATCTACTTTTAATTGGGCCACACCTTCTGCTAGCAGCCTATATAGAAGATAGGGAAGAAAGAAGCCTGCTTTTTTTTTCACCTGTTTGTTCTCACTCTGACTGGCAAGTCCATTCCTTCACTGGTATTACAGCCTACTTCTTTGGGATTCTGATGTATACTGAAGATCAGCTGAGATTTCCAGCCTTGTGGACTGAGCAACTACTGGATTCTTGAATGTTCTGTTGGTAGACAGCCATTGTTGGACTAACTTAACCACAGCCTGTAAGCTATTCTAATAAATCCCCTTTTCATACATACACAACAGAAATTCATTCTACAAGCTGTTACTCTAGAGAACCCTGAGTAATATAGTTGCTAAAGTAGAGACTATTGAAACTTAGCAAGTTTAGCAACAGTAAGCCAGGACAGAATGTGAGGTGGAAAAGGATACACTGAACCTCAAAATTCTCATTAATATGGAGAAGCTTGATTAGGTAATGGTAACATAGAGGACAAGATCAGGGGTGCACATATCCCAACTCTATAGAGTAGGTGAATTATTTTATTTTTGTGATTATAATTTAATTATAGCATTTCTCCTTTTCCTTCCCTCCCTTCAAATCCTCCCATATATTCCTCCCTGTTCTCCTTCAAATTCATGACCTCCTTTTTCACTTATTGTTATTGCATGCATACATATACTCCCAAATATAACCTACTGGGTTTGCACAATGCTACCTGTGGTGGTTTGAATAGGATGGCCCCCATAGACTCATGTGTGTCAATTCTTGGCCCATAGGGAGTGGCACTATTAGGAGATGTGGCCTTGTTGGAGTAGGTGTGGCCTGTTAGAGGAAGTGTGTCATTGTGGGGGAAGGCTTTGAGGTCTTATATATGCTCAGGCCATGCTCAGTGTCTCAGTTTACTTCCTGTTGCCTGTAGGATCAAGATGTAGAACTCTCAGCTACCTCTCCAGCACCATGTGTGCCTGCTTGCTGCCGTATTTCCCACCATGACAGTAATGGACTAAACCTCTGAACTGTAAGCTCACCCCCAATTCCATGTTTTCCTTTATAAGAGTTGCTGTAGTCATGGTGTCTCTTCAGGCAATAGAAACCCAAGCTGAGAAACTACCCATATGTATGCTTTCAGGGCTGAGCATTTGGCACTGGACAAAATTGGTGTGCTATTTCCTGGGGAAAACCACCACTCCTGTCCAGCTTTCCTCAGTTGCCTGTAGTTCTTTGAATAGGGTTGAGTTTTTTTCAGTCCAGCTTGGCATGTTTGTTGTTGTCATCCTTATTCAGCTCATTTTAGGTGACCACATTGGTGAAAGTAGGTAAAATGTAAGAGCAGACAGAACTCTGGAAGGGGACAGCTACTGCCTAGCACTAGGTGAGAGTTGCCATTTGGAAGGACAGGCCTTGATTGCTAGAAATTTCCGTATTTAGGAGAAATGGTAAATCTTTTTTAAAATGTGAAATGTCCCAGTTTCAAATATTGGCAACTAGTTTTGAAAAATACTGTGATGGCCAAACAAAGCAAATTTTCCACAAGCTGCCAGTTTGCAACCTCTAGGACAGAAAGGATTATATCCAGACTTTCTGAGATGCAAAGAGAGGGGGGCTTTTTAATTAATAGTGAATATCTTCATGTCTTCCTTCCTAGGCTGGGAAAGAGATCACTGCAGCAATTTGATCAGGTAACAGGGCTCCTGGAAAGCCAAGAATCCACCAGTTGCATTTGGCACTCAAAATGAAACCTAATTTACCGTTACATTTCTGTCATTTTCAAGATCGTTTTGGAGTCTTTTGAACTCTCTTTGGTCTTTATGAAAAACAACAGGGATGTTGTAATGTTCCAGCTCAGCTTTGCCTTTCCAGAATTTTCAGGTGAGCTTTCTTGTTGAATGTGTGCTTTGTATGTTTTCAGAGACCTCTTCACACCAGTCACTGTGCTTTCAAACTTTCCAGTAATGTGCTCAGCAGTCCTGAGTGGGAACTAGCAGAAGGCTGAAGGTGAACAAACGGAGCCTTTCATCTGGTCCCAGGTATGCCTGGCTTACAGCAACTTTGCCATTAATACTTCAGAGTCTGTTTGCTGCCTGGAACACTGAAGGACTGTTCAACAGCCCCTGCCTTTTAAACAAAGTGCGACATCATTGGGAGGCTTCTAGACTGAGGCAGGACTCGAAAATGGCATGCTTGTTTAACTATATGCTTTCTGAGCTTATTTACTGAAGTGTGTGCTTGATTTCTGTTAAATATTTCTAAGTTTGAGCATTCTTGTTATTGAGAAATCTTTCCTGTGGGTATTTAAATACTCCAATAACTCATTTGTATTCAAATCCCTCCCATAGTACATTTCTAATTTCCTTTATAAGCAAACACAGTCTTTCTTTGCTGGAACTGTTTTCCGTTCCTCACCCACCCTCAGGCAATTCCCTGGGCCAGCTGGTTCCATTGCCTGTGCAGTAAGCCCCCAGGCCACATTCACTAGGCAGGAGGAGGAGGAGGAGAGCAGCTGAGCTGGCACCCCTGCTGCCTTAGCTGCCAAAGTCCCCTGAACTCAAACACAGCGCACTGCATTCTCCACTTGTAATTTGTTCCTGTTCTGCTTTTGCTTTTCAGCCTCTGCCACGCTCCCCTTACCCTCACCCCACAGTTTCTGCCCACACCCCTCAGGTTTCTGAGGTATCCGGCCTGCTTGACTGTGCACAGGATCCAATTTGCCAGCTTTGCCATGAATCACAGTTCGTCTTGGTCGTGCTCACACTTGCTACTAAGAGGCCCTGGGCTCTGCTCCCAACTAGCTCCCCACGCATTACTGTCTTTGGCTCTGGGTCCTGTTGTCTGTCTCTGGCTGCCTGCCTGCCCCACACTGTCTTACTGCTTGGTGTGCCACGGATTTGCTGATTTTCTGTGGCACTTGAAACAACAGAAGCTGAGATGTCAGTGGCTTGTCTGCTTCTCCCTAGTTTTCCTTGTCACGTCATCATGTAGCCTTAAACCACAAATGAAACTTTCCAGGTACCCAGCAATCTGGACTTTAGTTAAATGCCAGAGTCAGGGTTAAGACTGGGAGGAGTGACCAAGTAGGAACACTTCTCGGCACATGGTGGGAAAACTTGTTTATGGCGATTTCTAAATGGAGAGACAGCCTCTGGATTTGAGTGAGGTGATGTATTTTGTGTGTTTTCACGGATGATTTTGAATGCTGGCTTTCCCAGTTACCAGAGATAATCTGATCCTTGATGATGGGAAAATTGTTTTTTAAGGAATGATGGCTCCTTAACAAATTAAATAAAGACAGTTCATAATTTTAACCTGCAATACTTTTGTCTTCTGAATATAGTCTTCTTGCTTACAAATGAAAAGATTTGCATTCTTTTTAGATATCTTCATTAGTTTATCTTCTTCCTTGAGACTGAATTGACTTTAATTTGATTGAAATGTTATCATTTGTGAACAGCATGACAAATATTAGAGCTATATTAAAACATTTTTTTATTTATAATTTTATTTTATGTGTATGGGTGTTTTGCCTGCATGTATGTGTGCCTGTTGCCTGTGGAGGCAAGAAGAGGCTTTCAGATCCCCTGGAACTAGAATTACAGATGTTTGCAACTGACAGCCTTCATGTGGATGCTGGGAATTGTACTTGGGTCTACTGGAAGAGCAATGTTGAGTCATCTCTCCAGCTGCCTATCTTGAAAAGTTAATATAATTTACGAATTTTATTTTTTACCACACAATTAGGAAATTGGTATATTACTAGCATTAACACCAATAGCAAATGGTGTTAACACACCAAGTTAACTACATTAAGGGCTTTATGTGCTTTACCCAATTCTCCAAACTGTCACTTAACATAGCTCCTAATTTTCATAGTGGAGGAGCCTGAAACAAAGGAAGGTTTGGTAACTTACTTGGACTTGCAAAGCTCACTTTGTGCTAGAGTGGAATTTCAGCCCAGATTTATACCGTTCTCAATGTGAGCCTCTGAATAGGATTCAAGTACTGTTTCTCACAGGTAGACATTTTATATCTTTTCTTTGCTTCCACATTATCCCCCAAAATTTTACACTTCTTCCACTCCTTCATGAGGTGATATCTGGATATACTTTCTCATCCTACTAAAAATACATTTATGCAAATGTATTCAACACTAGAGGGGAGCATGTCAGTGATCAAGACATCAAGATGAGTCCATTATCTGGGATTATCGTATTCTAATTTTTCTGTGCATTAGTTGTGTGGATTTGAGGAAATTATTTATCTGAGCCCCATTTACTTTAATTATATAACTATTTCTAGTATTTTGCTCATTTGGTGGCTGTGAAAATTAAATGACGTGTTATATGTATATACATACATACATACATATATAAAAATTACTTCCAACAGTGTTTGTATATCCTAAGTGATCAAAGATAAATTAAGATATACTTTGCAAACACTGAAAATAGATTGTCTTAGTTAATTTTCTATTGCTGTGAAGAAACACCAAGACCAAGGCAATTTATAAAAGAAAGCATTTAATTTTGTTCTTGCTCAGAATATCAGAGGTTTAGTCCATTATCATCATGGTGGGCAGTATGGCAGCAGGCAGGCAAGCATGGCACTGGAGCAGTAGCTGAGAGTGTATCTTAATGGCAAGTTAGAGGGAAGGAGGGATGGAGGAAGGGAAAGAGAGAGAGAGAGAGAGAGAGAGAGAGAGAGAGAGAGAGAGAGAGAGAGAGAGAGATGAGCTACCAGCTAACTGGAATGGTATGGACTTTTGAGACCTCAAAGCCCACCCCTAGTGACACACTTCCTCCAAGAAGGCCATACCTCTTAATCCTTCCCAAACAGTTCTACCAACTGAGGAGCTAACATTCAAATATATGAGCATATGAGGCCATTCTCATTAAAACCATGGCAAAGAACTACTGTATGACCAGATCTACCACTCTTGGATATATATTTGAAGGACTCTAAGTCAATCTGCCACAGACATATTGTCCACCCATTTTATTTATGCACTATTTATTATAGCCAAATTATAGAACCAACCTAGGTGTCTATCAACAGATAATTGGATACAAAAATATGCTACATATTCAGAATCAAGTCTTATGTAGCTGTAAAGAAAAAATGAAATTATGGCACTTGCAGGAAAATTGATGTAACTGGAAATAATTGCTAAATGAAATATAACAGACCCAGAAAGTCAAACATATTTTCTCTCATACGAAGAACCCAGATTTTAAATTATACATGTGTACATTAATACATGTATGTGTGCTCACACACACGTAGGTTGTGAAGCTAGAAAGAGGGCAGTAAGAGGGAAGGAAGAGATCTTAAAGGAGGAAGGGTAAAGGAATACATGTAATATGGATGCAGAAGGAGGCACTAGATGGAGGAAAAAGGGATCCAGCTGGAGGCAGGAGGTGTATAAGTGATAACAGTAGGGGAGAGTAATGAATGAGAAAAAACTATAAGGACACATATGTAGAAATATGTCATAATGAGATCTATTAATAATGGAAGGCAGTTGAACAGGTATAATTAGCAGATAACTTAAAAATCAACACAACAATCCAATTATTTTTCTTTATTTTCCATCTTCTATCATCCATATATTCATAATGTCCTCCTTCTCTTTCCCTTCCTTCCTCCCTCCCTCCCTTCCTCCCTTCCTTCTTTCCTTTCTGCTTTAGTTTTTTTCTTTCTCTTGACAGAGTTTCACACTGTAGCCCAGGCTGGGCTTAAAGTTTCAATACTCCCACCTCAGCCTCTCAAGTGCTAGGATTATGGGTGTGCACCATCATGTTTGGTTGAATCAATTGATTCTTGTAGCCATTGATTCATTTTGCAAAGTTGCCTTGAGTGTTCTGAGCAATGTTTTCCAATCTTCAGTGTTAAATTCTGTACACAGTTTTCAAGTTCACTTCTTTTAGTGGGACCTTGCTTAGAGCAATGCATTGTAATACAAGATTTTGGGCATTCAAATTATTGCTGTACATGTGAAAGACCATTTCCACTAATGACCTTTGTCAATACTGTGTTTTAAATCTTCAGGGATCTAATTAGATAAAGACCACTGAAAATGCTGTATAGGAGGTAAGTAATCATCTACAGTACTACCAATCTCAAATGTCAGCTTCGTTGCAATTTAGATGATATTGGAATGCGATGACCACGTGAGATGGTAAAACATCTTTCTTATGAAGAGTTAGTTTCCATGTGTTAGTAAAGGGTCTTGGCTATGAAATAAGGCCTATTGAGTAGGTATACTTAGCAAATATGTGAACAATGGCATCAGAGTAGTTTTTGCTTTTGAAATGCCTGAGATGGAACCCAGGGTCCTGTGCATGCTAGGCAAGTGATATTCCATTGAGCTATGTTCTAACCTGCTAGAGTGACCTTGTGATCACATAAGATTAGCTTAGAAACTCTTCTGACTTCCTGTGGAGAATACATTACAAAACTCTCAGGTACCCTGGACCAGAGATGGAAAAATATTGCTGTCTTATAGGAGATATTATTTGTGCTAGTAGCAGATTTGATATCAAGTCGAGCTTGTAGATTTTTCTAGAAGAAACTATGGGTCTCTTTGACCAAAGAGGCCAAGAACTAAGAAAAAATGAATCCAAATTTAAATGGATAATTTCAGCTGCTTTGAAGCGGTACTAAAGATCCACTAAGTTGTTGTGGGATATTTGATCACACTGTGTGACAATGTCTCTGTTTTACCTCACCTGTCTAAGGCACCCTCTGATTGGTTTAATAAAGAGCTGAACAGCCTATAACTAGGCAGGAGAGGATAGGCATGACTTCCTGGAAGAGATAAGAACTCTGGGAAAGAATCTGAGAGGTGGGAGATTCACCAGTAAGACATGGAGGAAGTTGAATATACGGTACTGAGGAGAGGTAATGAGCCACGTGGCAGAACCAGATTAATGTAAATGGGTTAATTTAAGTTTTAGAGCTAGTTGGGAACAAGACTTAGCTAAGGCCAAGCTTTCATACTTAATAACAAGTTTCCATATCATTATTCAGGAGCTGGTAGTCCAAGGAAAGTCCGACTATACTAAGTTGTCATGGGACTGGTGTCTGACATGCCTTGGATCAGTTCAGGTATGCCAGGTTAGAACTTGCTTCAACAAGTTGCCGGGAACTCCCATGGCTTTTATTATTGAATATGAAGAAGTTTACTCAAGTGACAGTAACATGTGCTGAGTAGCTCAAATAATGAACACATATTTACTTCTGATTTTGGAGGCTGAGTTTCTCGAAAGCAAGACACTACAAATTTAATGTTTGATGAGGACTCACTTCCTGGTTCATAGATGTTACCTCCCAGTGGTGGCTTCTAGTGGTAGAGAGGATAAGAGAGTCTCCTTTTATAAGGTTTCTTTCTTTATGACCTACTTGATTTCCAAAGGCCTTAACTCTTAATACTGAATTTAGAGGGAGTCAGTCTATAAGAGATATTCAACACATTGCTTCACATTATTAGAAGGCAAGAGTGGTGAAGAGTAACCCCAGATTGCTCCTCCTCCACTTCTTCCTCCTCTTTGTCCTCCCCCTCCTCCTTATTCTCCATCTCTGCTTCTTCATCTTCTTATATGTATTTTATGTATTATTTATTTAAAAGAATCATTCGTGTGAGTATAGGGATGTGTGTGTGTATGTGCGTGTGTGTGTGTGTGTGTGTGTGTGTGTGTGTGTGTGTGTGTGTGTGTGTTTAAGTATGTGGGCATATGCCAAGGCAAGCATGTGGAGGTTAGACGACAACTTTGAGGAGTTGGTTCTCTTCTTCCAACATGTAGCCTCTGGGAACTGAACTCATGTGGTCAGGCTTAGCAGCAAGCACTGTTACCCACTGACCTATCTCAATGCCCTTCCAATGATTTATTCTTACATACCTAGCTCCCTTTGTGCTCTGCTTCCACTCTTTACTTGGACAGATGGTACTGTTTTTCACATCAGAATTGAAATATTTCTCCATCTGATTCCCAAATCCAAATTGTGCCCCTTCACTATTATTTCTTATTTTATGATATATGTTATATATTAATATGTAGTATATATAGTATATATTATCTTTATTATTTTCTTTACAGAAATTACATTTTTATTCCTATATTTGTTCATTTTGTTTTGTGACCCACTTAGTAGATTTTAAGTCCTATGTAGACAGTTTTGTTCATCAATGTTTTTAAAATCTAAAATTTTTTGTTAGATTTTTTTTCAGACAATATATTGGTCATATTCTTTCCCCTCTCCCAGTTCCTGCAAGATCCTCCCTGTCTTTCTACTCACCAGACGTCTTTCTCTTTCTCTGTCTCTGTTTCTCCAGGAAAAACAAAAATCAACACACACACACACACACACACACACACACACACACACACACACACACACGGAATGAAAACAAAACAAAACAAAAGTTCATCAAAAAAACATGGGGTCTATTTTGTGCTGGTCAACTACTCTAGGACATAGGGCTTGCCCTGACATGTGGTTGGTATACCCAGTGACACTCCATTGAAGAAAACTAATTTTCCCTCTCACAGAAAGTATCAATTACAAATAATTTCATGATTAGGGGTGGGATTTTGTGTCCACTTCCACATTTATCAGTGCTGAGATTGGTTTGGTTTGAACCTGTGCAGGTCTTGAGAGTGCTGCCACAGTCTCTGTGAGTTCAGATGTTCAGATGTGTAGCATTCCTCTTGACTCAGGGAGATGTCGCTCATAGGTGTGCAAACTGGTATAGCCCCCGTAGAAACCAGTGTGGAGGTTCCTCAAAAAGCTGGAAATCAAAGTGTCCCAGCATAGGCCCCAGGCTCCAAAAAGCCAGTTCATGCACTAAGGACAGGTCCTGGTCCCACTGCCTGGGGGCCTCCCAAACAGCTCAAGCTAATCGACTGTCTCACTTATCTGGAGGGCCTGATCCAGTTCCATGGGGGCTCCTCAGCTATTGGTTAGTTCATGTGTTTCCATTAGTTTGGCTATTTATCCCTGTGCTTTTTTCAATCATGGTTTCAACATCTCTCGCTCATACAATCCCTCCTCTCTCTCTCGCCGATTGGATTCCCGGAGCTCTACCTGGGGCCTGGCTGTGGATCTCTGCATCTTCTTCCATTTGCTCAGCCTGGGTGAAGGGAGGAGGGGACTGGACCTGCCTCCACTGAATCTACCAGGCTGAGCTGAATCCCCAGGGGAGTCCTTGCCCTGGAGGAGATGGGAATGGGGCGATGGGGAGGACAGGGGAATCCGTGGCTGATATGGAAAATTAAATTAATTATAAAATTTTTAAAAAAGTTAAAAAAAAAGCTGGAAATCAATTTACCTCAAGATTTAGCTACACCACTCTTGGGCATATACCCAAAGGACTCTACCTACTACAGAGACACTTGCTCAACCGTGTTCATTGCTGCTCTATTTATAATAGCCAGAAATTAGAAACAGCCAAGGTTTCAATGAACTGATAAAACAATAATGAAAATGCAGTACATTTACACAGTGGAATATTATTCAGCTGTTAAGAGAAATGAAGTTTTGAAAATTTCAGACAAATTGATGGAGCTAGAAACAACTACCCTGAGTGAGACAACTCAGACTGAAGAAGACAAATATTGCACATTTTCTCTTCTATGTGAATGTTCACATTTAAACTTTAGATCTGTATGTTTCCATCTGAATAAGTAGAGAGGTTAGGTATCTAGGAAGGGCCAAGCAAAGAAGGGGATCTCCCGAGGAAGAGGAAAACAGAGTATAGTGTTAGAAAGAGATAACAACACTTATTCAAAAAAGAAGGCCAAAAATTTGAAAGAGAGCAAACGAGAATGTTTGGAGGAATGAATGGGAAGGGGGAAATGATGTAACTATATTATAATCTCACAAATAGAAGAAAAAGAAAGGAATAGAAACTTTAGCTGTCTTACCCATGGTTCACCCACTTTAACCAGATGTTTAGTTTTAAAACAGAATGCGTGATATGATAGTCTACAACCACACTCCACAATTACTGTTGTTTTTTTTTATTTTTAGAATAGCTTCAATGAGAATATGGGTAAAATTTCCTCCAGTACCGGGGATCAAACACAGGCCAGACATGGGAGATGAGTGCTCTCCCACTGGTCTGCATCCTCTGCTGTTCCCTTACAATACTTTTTATTGGAAATATTTTTTCAGACATTATAGTCTCTCTGATCATGGTTCCCCTTCCCCCTCCCTTATTTCCTCCTAGATCCGCCCCACTTCTCTGTTCATCCAGCTCCACAACTTCTTTCTCTTTCTAGAAAACTAACAAACAAAAAAGAAAAGAATAACCAACCAAC
Source organism: Peromyscus californicus insignis (assembly GCF_007827085.1). Taxonomy (NCBI): domain Eukaryota; kingdom Metazoa; phylum Chordata; class Mammalia; order Rodentia; family Cricetidae; genus Peromyscus; species Peromyscus californicus. The sequence goes on from NW_026294391.1 coordinate 97,587,767, forward strand.
CAACAAACAAGCAAAAAAAAAAAAAGACAAAACAAAACCTAATTAAAAATTTAGAGCCGAGTGGCGGTGGCCCACACCTTTAATCCTAATACTCGGGAGGCAGAGCCAGGCAGAGCTCTGTGAGTTCGAGGCCAGCCTGGTCTACTGAGCGAGATCCATGGTAGGCACCAAAACTACACAGAGAAACCCTGTCTTGAAAAACCAAAAAAAAAATTAGTTTCATTGTGCTGACAAAAAAAGGGATCCATGCATCATTCGGTGCAAGCATTGATTCTCTAGTCAGTTGCCAGTCTTACTTATTTTTTAACCTTAAGCTGTTTCCTCTTTGTGAGAAAGTTTAGAATTTACTCTTTCTCATCATGATCAGCCCATTATTTGTTGCTTTCATGGACAGCTGTGTTTTTAAGGCCTTCTCAATATGGTGTGAATTCTGAAATCAGTTTTTGAAAGAGATCCCTCATTTTGATTAACGTATTTCTTGTTCTTACATCATAATCAGATCAGTCTTTTAGGAGGTGCCATTGCTATCTGGGGAAACCCAACTCCATGAAAGGCTTTTGTCTTTTTTCCTTACTTTAAAAAAATGCTCATCAAACAAATGGCTGAATTTACACCCTTCTCTCTGTCAGGGATTAGATCTGGAGTGTCAGGGCTTTTTAAAGGAGAACAAAGGAAATGTTCACCACTGAATCCACTGCTGTAAATAAACTTAAGATTCATTCCTTAGTGTTTGGTATCCCAAAACTAGACCAGGGGAGATGCTGAATTTGCAAAGTAAAGCTAAGAACACTTAGCTTTGTTAAGACCTTTGCTTGTCTCTGCCCTTCATCATTGGTGATGAGCAAAGTCTCTCTGAACAATTGTTTATACAGTTCTATTGAAAAACTTGTTGCATCTTTCATTTCTGTTTCTTTTGAAGATGTAGAATTTCCTAAAAACACATAAAAAATGTTTATTCTTTATCAAAATCCCACCCTCCCAACAGCAATGTGATAGGGACTGTTTCTGTGTATTTTAGGATTCCCTGTACCTCAGCACTTGTCTTGTATGACAAGAGAGTTTTTACATTAAAAACTGACTGTTCTTGAAAAAAAGAAAGCCATACACTTTCCTACTATTTTGAACATTGCTTTCCCTTTATTTGGCATTTGATACTTGTTGTAGACTATGGACTTTTCCAGAGCTTCTATAATAAAGAGGTTTTACTCAGGAGAAAAAAAAGATGAAGAGAAAACTGGTATAGGAGGATTAAGTGGAGAGGGGGATGGGATTGAAGGGTAAAGGAGAGAATATGAGGAGGGACAACTAACATTTAAGGCCTTTTGAAAAGCCATATGAAAACCTACTACTGTAGAAATGTCCTAATATACATATGGAAAGGAGTCACCACATAATGTGGAAGAATATGCCCCAACTAGACATCTTATGACACCAAGTAAAACCCCCAGTATCAGGAATGAGTAATGTCTCGTTGAGTTGTTGGCCAAAGGGATTCCATAGACACCCCAAACATCCCATGCTATTGCCAAAGCTGTCGGTTATTCTCAGTAACACTTTTGTCTTTTAAAGATTCATTGATTTTTTAATTTTTGTCTGTGTATATGTGCCCACATGAGTTTATTTGTACCATCTGTGTGTGGTGCCTGTGAAGGCCAGAGAGCATTGGATTCCTGGGAGTAGAATTATAGGCAATTGTGTGCTGCCTGATGTAGATGCTAGGAACTGAACCTGGAACATCTGCAAGAACGGTAAGTGTTCTTAACTGCTGACTCATCACCCAGTCCTGTTCATCAGTGTTTTATTCATCAGTGTATATCTAATTCCTTGCACAGTCTCTGCTATATAAATGTGCTGCATTAAGTTTTCCCAGGGAGAAGTGAGTGAACATCTATTCACTCCACATATGGCACCAATGACAAAACAAAGCATAATCCCACAAAGTCCAACTTGGTGAACTACTGATGAGTTCATTGGGCTTATGTTGAGCACAGGCTGTGCCCTTGCTCTACATTCCTCCATACTGTGTAAAACAGAGTTTTTCAGACTATGCCATGATGGATTTTTTTTCTTTCTTTCTTTCTTTTTTTTTTTTTTTTGGTTTTTCGAGACAGGGTTTCTCTGTGTAGTTTTGGTGCCTGTCCTGGATCTCACTCTGTGGACCTGGCTGGCCTCGAACTCACAGAGATCTACCTGCCTCTGCCTCCCGAGTGCTGGTATTAAAGGGGTACGCCACCGTGGCCCGGCTGCCATGATGGATTTTACAAGCAGCTTTTGACTCTATTTTGAGGATGAAGGATGACTTTGCATGTGGGTGGATATATGTCTGGTATCACCCACATACCATAAAATAATAAGTGACTTCTCTGACTCTATTGCTTCCTTTAGATTTTCCTTGACATAGGATGGAGAAGGCAAGGTGGCCATTAAGTTTCTGGGTGGGTTTGAATGTCTACAGGAGCAACACTACCTTCAGATTTCCTCTGTCCTTAAGCCAAGAGTCATGTGCCTGGAAGCTATGGAAGTCAAGGATTATGCATCTTAAAGTAAGATGGTGGTTAATTCCCAATTTGAGAATATACCATCTGGAAACATTATTTAAAATTATTTCTTAGCTTCATTTGTAGAATTCTTTTATTAGGAAGCTCGGGGACTCTTTTCCTCCCAGTGGATTGCCTTGTCCAGCCTCGATAAGAGGGCTTTTGCCTTATCTTATTCTATCTTGTTTTGTCCTGCTTCCCTGCTCTCTCTTGGAGGCCTGTTCTTTTATAAAGAGGAAATGGAGAAGGAGGAGGAGGGATCTGGGGGCAGCAGAGGTTGTGGGGAGCTGGGAGCAGTGGAGGGAGGTGAAATTGTGGTTGGGATGTATTGTATGAGAGAATAATCTGTTTTCAAAAAAAATTAAAAAAGCAAATCTAAAGAAATAGATAAATTAAAAAAAGGAAGCTCTGGGGGTAGCCATTGGATTTTCCTACTCTTAGAAAAATAAAGGCAATTGGGTATAGGAGATCTATGGACTATGCGTTAGGAAGCTCTAGTCTCCATTCAGCCACTATTGCTGTTAGTACTATTCATTAATCAGCTGATACCTTCTAAAAGACTATTTATAAACCTGGCAAAGTGTTATACTACTTATTTTTGTCACCTATTATTTTATCAACATTAAAAGGAGAAATTTTAGGCTTAGGGGAATTAAGCCACTTGTCAAAAATCACATAGCAAAGAAGTGATAGAATTTGCCCTGTATTGCAGGTGTGTTCTATGGTGAAGCTAGATTTTTTTCTTTCACAATATTATCTTTGACCTGATCTGCCTATGGCTACAACTTTGCTACAGTTTGTATGGGCATATTTTATGTCAAGAGGCCAGTGATGAAATGATCAAAACCAATATGAACATATCAGATACTTGCACCTCCAGTGTTTTTGCTGCAGTATTCACAATAGACAGGACATGGAATGAGCTTAGATGTCCACTAGCAGATGAATGGATAATGAAAATGTGATACAATTTTATTCAGCCATAAAGAAAAAAATTGAAATAGTGACATTTGCAGGAAGTGGATGGAACTGGAGACCATTTTGTAAATCACAATAAGCCAGATGACAAATGCCATAATTTCTCTTGTATGTAGACTATAGATTTAATGTGTGTGAGTGTGTGTGTGTGTGTGTGTGTGTGTGTGTGTGTGTGTGTGTGTGTGTATGCAGGAATGGAATGCATGTGACACAAAAGCAGAAGAGGAGACCATTTGGGAGGAGGTAGGGGACCAGCATGAGAGGGGCAAGAAAGATGGGGAGGGCTGTGGGGAAGCAGGATTCAAAAGAGCAAAGGAAAATGACATGCTTGCGTGAGAATTCCACAGTGAAACCCATTATTTTTTGTATGCTACCTTTATAGAAAAGACAGAGTGAATTGGGTAATCCAAGCTTTGTGGCTACAGATTCTTTCTTCCAGATCAGTACCTATCTAGATTGCTTTGGGTTACAGTAAGTCACTTCTTTTTCTTTCTTTCTTTCCTTTTTTTTTTGTTGTTGTTGCTGGAGCTGGAACCCAGTGTCTCCCATAAGGTAAGCATGTACTCTACCATTGAGCAAAACCCTCAGCTTTAGAGAAGCATGGTTTGAGTGTCTAGTCTGGTTGGGATAAGGGAGGGCTTAGACACAGACAATTAAGAAAGAAAACATCTTATGCTTGGGGAAATTAAAGTTAAAAAGAGGTCGATTGTCCAGTGAATGAGACGGAGAGGAGAGAAGCAGGCACTTCTGCTTTCCTTCTCCCAGAAAGTGCTGAGCTAGCTGCTAAGCACACACAAGGAGATAAAGCAGATGCAATTATTTTCCTTGTAAAACTTAAATTTCAGTGAAGTTGTGGGATAGGTACATGGAAAATTGCTAAAACCTGACTATTGGAACTATGGAGGAAAACTGGGCATGAGGGACTGTATCATCAAACTGTAGCAATATAAATCAGAGGTCACACTTATCAGTCATGCTTCTCTGACTATGTCCTAGGAAGGGTTCAAAATTGTTTATTTCTTTGTGATGCTGAGAACTAAACCCAGGGCCTCACATGTGTTAGCAAACCTACTATTGAGTCATATTCCTATACCTCTAATATGAGAGATAGGGTCTCATGCTAAAGTTGCCCTGGTCTCACCATGTAGCTTAGGGTGGCCCTGAATTTATGGCAATCCTCCTGCCTCATTCTCCAAGCAATGGGATTCCAGACATGAGCTATCACACCTGGCTTCTCTAAGGAATCCCTGACAATAATAATTACAGTTTATTAAATCTCCTTTTTTTTTGAGACAGGGTTTCTCTTTGTAGCTTTAGAGCCTGTCCTGGAACTCACTCTGTAGACCAGGCTGGCCTTGAACTCACAGAGATCTGCTTGCCTCTGCCTCCCATGTGCTAGGATTAAAGGTATGTGCCACCATGTCTGGCTATTATTAAAACCTCTTTATAGAGAACACTGTGCTAGGCAGGTGATATATATTGTCTGCCTCTAAGAGTAGATTATCCTCATTTTACAGATAAGTTAGCTGTAGTTCAGATTAAGTTATGGCCTAAGATCAACTTCCAATGAAAGATCTCAGATTTAAATGTGATGGATTTATTTTAAAATCAGTTCCTTTTATATGTGATACAATGACTTGCAAAAAAGAAAGAGAAAGATACTTAAATATAGGTAAAAAAAGATATTTAATATCATTAGTGAACAAAGATGTTGAAACCATAACCACAGTGGCTTCATTATTTTCTTTCTTTTTTCCTTTCTTTCTTTCTTTCTTTCTTTCTTTCTTTCTTTCTTTCTTTCTTTCTTTCTTTCTTTCTTTCTTTCTTTCTTTTTTCCTTTCTTTCTTTCTTTCTTCCTTTCTTCCTTTCTTTCTTTCTTTCTTTCTCTTCCTTCCTTCCTTCCTTCCTTCCTTCCTTTCTTTCTTTCTTTCTTTCTTTCTTTCTTTCTTTCTTTCTTTCTTTCTTTCTTTCTTTCCTTCCTTCCTGTTGTCTTCTTCTTCCTCCTTCTCCCCCTCCTCCTCCTCCTCCTCTTCTTCCTCCTCCTCTTCCTTTTCTTTCTTCTTCTTCTTCTCTTCCTTCTCCTTTTTTGTTTTTGAAGACAGGGTTTCTCTGTGTAGTCCTGGCTGACCTGGAACTTACTCTGGAGACCAGACTGACCTCAAACACCGCCTGCTTCTGCTTCCCAACTGCTGGGATTAAAGGCATGCACCACCATGCCTGGTGATTTTTGTTTGTTTGTTTTTAAAATCAAATTATCAAATTCTCCACACTCCTCATTCCTTCACTGCCAATTCTGCCCCCAATACTGCACTATGACTGTCTCCCAACTTCATGTGTAGTCTCAAAAAATTGTGGAGTCAGTATGTGCATTAATGTAAGGCCACCTACTGGAGCATGGGTAGCCTCTCAGGGGTTGTATTACTGAAGAAAACTGACTCTCTCCAAGTAGCCATCAATTATCAATTGCTCCTCAGACAGGAGTGGGACTTCATTACTCCCTCTGTCATCCAGGCTTGGAGTTTGTCTGGCTTAATCTTGTGCATATAGTCACAACTGCTGTGAATTCGTGTGTGCAACAGCCCTCTCATGTCCAGAAAGCATCATCTTCCTGCAGCCACTACCTGCTGTCTCTGGCTTTTGCAATCTTTATGCTCCCTCTTCCATGATGATCCTTGAGCCTTGAAAAGAAGGGGTGTGATAAAGATGTACCATTTATGTCTGAGCATGTAGTCTCTCATTCTCTGCATATTGAGTGCTTGTGGGGCTCTGTATTAATAGCTATTTACTGCAAAAAGAAGTTTCTCTGATGAGGGTTGAGAGATGAACTGATCTATAGTGTAAAGATACATACTTAGGGGTCAGTTTAAAACCATGTTTATTTAGCAAATCATATTTTGTTCTACTCTAGGACCTATGATCTACCCAGCCACTGGTTCTTAATCCAGTTATTGCATCAGGCATGACTCTTATGGAGTAGGTTTTAAATTAAAAAAAAGTTGGTAACTTCTATAACACTTGTGCCACTGTTGCACCAGTGGGCGTGTCTTGCTAAGCCAGTGGTTATAATAGCTTACAAGATTCACATCTGGATAAGACTGTTGATTCCTCTTTTCCCCCAGCAGTATTCATAGAAGCTTCCAGCACCATTAAAACTAGCCAGTAGAGATAGACTTTCTGAAGGATTCACTGTCTTCAGTAATAGGGATGATACCATCTAGTTGGAGGGTAATCAAGAGCAATGTCAAAGAGTCTGTAATGTTTGAGGATCTGTGGGAATCCCACTGACCAACAATTCAAAAAGAGGTACTTCAGACCTAGAACTGGACTTTTTATTTGTTACTCTCAGAACTCACACTGAAACTTAATTGCCCATGAGACAGTGTTAAGATATGGGACTTTTAGGAAGCAATTAGGCCATGAGGGATGTAACCTCAAGAGCAGGGTTGGTACTGATCGGCTCTCTCTTGCTCCTTATATTCTTCTGCCTTGTAAGGAATCATGTTCCCCTCTCTAGGGGATACAACTTTTTAGGTGGTATCATAGAAGCAGAAATTTGGGTCTTGTCAAATGAAAAATTGCTATTGCCTTGATACTGAACATCTCAACACGCTAATCTGTAAGAGACATATTTCTGTTCCTTATAAATTACTGAGTCATAGGTATCCTGCCTAAAATAGTAAAACATAACCCTTTGTACTCACTGGTAGGACCAAAGCCAAACAACAAGAACATCACAACTCAGTCTTGCTACATTAAGTATTGTCTGTGACATAGAACAACTGGAGAACTCATATACTATTCATGGAAATGTTTAATAGCACAACTACATTGTAATAGTTAAGCAATTCCATATAAACTAAATAATATATCTACTACATAATCTTGCAATCCTATTCTTGTTATTAAACAAGAGAAATAAAAATATACATTAAAAAGATTTGTATAAAATGTCTATAGCAGTTTTCATAATTATTAGATGGAAATAACTCAAATTTCCTTCAATAGGTGTATGGATAAACATAATATAGCATACTTATATAGTGAGTGATATATTCCCCAAGCAATGACAATAAGTGAATTATAGATACATACAAGTATATGGTGCATTACAGGCATCATGTTAAGTGAAAGAAGCTAACCTTAAAAAGCATGAACTGTGTCATTTAATTTACATGAAATTCTAGAATAAGAAAACAAATTTATATTTATAGAAATAAGACTAGTGTTTTCCTGTGTGGGTGAAATTGATTGCAAATGGACATGAGCATGATAAAGTTTTCTTTTGACAATGGAAATACTTTATGTCTTGATTGGAATGGTGATTACACAGCTTTATACACCTGTGAAAATTCATCAACCTGTACATTGATAAATTTATATTTTTTTTGTAAAATACCTTTAACTGAGTTGGTTAGAAAATTATGATGTAGTAAGCTACATTATGATACAAGGTAGGATTGTTTAATTCAGTGTAACAAAAGAGAGAGATAGAAATAGATACTTCTGGGAAGGTGTTTTCTTGACTGACATTTAATAAAACTGTAGGAATAAGTCAAAGCTTTGGGAAGGGTATTATGGTAGAGAAATAGTTTGGTACAATTTGGAGGTATGAGAGAAATACCATGTTTGGGGAACATTAAGGAGCTTGATTTGAAAGTGATATGTGATTCCAGTATAGTAGTGGCCAGAATGAGTCTAAAAAGAAAGATGGGTCAAGGTAGACACTTTATACATGCAGCAAAAGTTACTGAAGTAATTGAAATATTGGAGATTGATTTCTTTGGAATGACAACTCTAAGAAGTGTGATTTGGCTGCAGGACATAGTGGAATCAATCATCTCAAACTGAGCTGGAAACTTCCTCCCTGCTGGCTATCTATGTAGGTTGGTGGAGGAGAAAAGAATCAGTAGTCTTATCCAGAGCTAAACACTGAGTGCTACAATACTGGCCTGCCAGGCAAGATGTGCCCACTAATATAATAGTAGCATGATTGTTATAGGGTAACTAAATGCTTTTGATTGAATTTGAGGCCTTTTCCATACTGCACTGTATGTCTGGTACTGTAATCTTTTTCAAAAGCACATGGCTGAGGGAGGTCATAGGCCCTAGGTAGAAAATGCTATTATTATTTTGCTCAATGGTAATGTTGTCAAATTATCTTCTAACTATATATATGTTTTACCTATTGACCCAGGTATCTTAGGGTTTCTATTTCTACGAAGAGACTATGATCACAGCAATTCTTATAAAGGAAAACATTTAATTGGGTTGGCTTACAGTTTCAGAGATTTAGTCCATTATCATTATGGTGGGACATGGTGGCATGAAGGCACACATGATGCTGGAGAAGGAGCTGAGTGTTCTACATCTTGATCTGCAGGCAACAGGATGTGAACCATGACACTGGGCTTAGCTTGAGCATAAGAGAACCCAAAGCCCACGCCCACAGTGACACACTTCCTCCAACAAGGCCATACCTACTCCAACGAGGCCACACCTTCTAATAATGCTACCCCCTTTGGGGCCATTTTCTTTCAAACCATCATGCTAGGTTTCTCCTCACCTTGGTCAAACAAACTTCTTTTGCAGTAGGCAGCAGTCAATGGAGAGATGTATCAAAATATTGAGAATAAGAGACCGACTGTTCTTCCTTAAATGGGGCATTTTTATCACCACCATCCCCATCCAAGGCTCAAGGAACATTAGAGGAAGTGGAAACAATATAAGAGGTGGAGGATGGGGAAGAGTGCTATGAAATGCTTTATGGACATGGCACGGCTATTGCAGTCATGAATTCACAGCAGCTGTGGTTACTAGACTGATCTTATGTATGTCTTATACAGGTAACTACAGCTGCAAGACATACATAAGATCAATCGAGCAAATTCTAGCATGAATGGGGAGGAGCTCTTTAGACATTGCTCCTTAATAAGGATCTATTGGCAGTTGATAGGTTCTGGGGGTTTAAGAAGCACTCTTTTAAAAAATATTTTTTTGAGAATTTTATACATGATACACTGTATTTACACAATTTGCACCCTTCCTTCTCTGACCTCTAGCTCCTTCCATTCCCTCTGGGATTCACTACCTGTTCTTCTGTATATACATGTACACACCTATTGAGTCTATTTAGTGTTGGTTGTACGTAGATGTGTTTAGGGCTGTCCATTTGGTCTTGGATAACCTATTAGCCACCTTGTGCCTAGAGGCAACTTATTCTCCCTTCCCCTACAGCCATTGATGGCTTGTCATTCTTCATCTAGGAATAAGGCCTTATGGACTTTCTCTTACCGACATTGCCATGCTGACTACTATTGTCATTATTCAGGTCTTATTTAGGCAACCATATTGTTCAGATGTTATGGGTGTAGCTTCTCTGACATATATAGAAGACTCCACCTCACAGCAGGCAACCTTGTCCTCTGGCTCCTACCATCTTTCTATCCTCTCTTCTACAATGTTCCTTGAGCCTTAGATTTAGGAATTGTGTTGTTAGTAGATGTATCAGTTGGGTCTAGGTATGCCATGGTGAGTTGTTTTCTGCATTTTGACCAGTTGTGGTTTTCTGTAATGGTTCCTCCATACTTCAAAAAGAATTTGTCTTTGATGAGGGGTGAGAGCTGCACTGATCTGTTGGTATAAAGGCAGGTATTTAGCATACTCTTAGAAGTATATTATACTGTAGGCACACTCTTCTTTGAAGGTATTCTCACTAGTATGTTTCCCATGCACATGTGAGCAGCACTAATTGGACTCAGTGGGTTATCAAAAACAATGATAAAGTTGAGAGGGGGACCCTTTGGGAGGATATTGGGGGAATTGTATAAGGGAAATGGAGGGTGGACATGATAATATTTCATTGTGCATATGCATGAGATTCCCGAGATTAAAGAAAAGTTATAACAAAAAGTGGGAATAAAGGCTAACTTACAGCTCTAATATTTTGCTGCATGTAATGACTTTGTAGAGTGAGCCAAAGATGAAAATTACCTTAAAAAGTCTATTGGCGCAAACCTTAGCATCTAACAAAATATATTAAAATAGCAGAAACAGAGAGGAAAAGATGAAAGGAATAATCTCTGACAGGACTTTCAATAATCATAATGCAAAATCTAAGAGTACAGACTATAACTTTAATTATTACAGTCACAATGAGTTAAGTAACATCTGCATTTGCACAAAGCCACATCTGTATTATCCTCAAAATATGCTTATAATTCTTTTGGAGAGAAATACAGAGAAGTGTCCAGTTGGCTTGAGAGAAAATAAATGACTGTGGGAGGAACATATTCCGGATAACTCTCTCTTTTTCAGCAAGGGATGAAGGAAGGGCTGCTAAAGAAAGTTTCTGGCTTGCCAAAGTAAAATTCCAGGCGAATGCTTGCTTACAAGATGGGACAATTTATCCTTGTCAGTGCCTGAGTTTTATTTGTTTGACCTTCATCGAAAACAAAACAAAACAGGCTTAAAATACAAATAATTTCAAACCTCTGAAAAACGGCTGACAATTCTATTTGTTCTTTTGGATTGAAATTTGGTTCAGAAAGATAAGAAAACCATAAAACAAACAACACATCTTTCTGACGTTAATGCAGAGTACTGTTTTAATAGATTTGTGGGTACAATAGTTGATCCATTAGGGATGTGGACTTTTATTTTATATCATGCGTAGTTTGACTGTCTTTATTTCAAAGACCTACTTTTTAGCCTACATCCTATTTAACTTTGGTAATTTTTGAAGAGTTGATCATTTCCCTTGGATGTCTATCTTGCTCATTGTGGTGTTTTCCTTTACCTTTCAGCATCTCATTTTCAGTCTCTTTGTCAAGTTCCACCAGGTTATATAATAATGTACATACCATGGCTTGCATTCGATTAATCATTTCATGGAGCCAGCCACCCCTGAAGGAAAATTCTAGTTTTTTTAGCATTGCATTTAAAATATGTTAAAAGGTAACTATATGTCACTTTTATCTGGTGGTGTACAACCTATATTTCGTTTAGCCCCCCTGCAAGGTCAGTTGTCCACTACTGCTCCAAATCAAGTTCCTAGTTCTAGTCACACTATGCTGTCACATTTAACCTGTGCTGTACTTTCTGTTGTTGACCATACTCTTCTAATTTGCTCTCTGAAGTCCTTATTTTATAAGTAAGTCTCTTAACATATTTAGCCTTTTAAGGGAGCACTTTCTTCAACTCTTGGCTTTGAATCTTCTGAAGAAATAGATGAGAAACTTCTAATGATAGTTGTTTCTAAGAAGCAGCATAGGGGGTAGGCGAAGAAGAGAATTTAATTTGGCAAATGGCATATGCTGAATGTGTCAGTTCAATGTGTTGAAATAGCCACCAATAAGACAATGTTCAGATGTGGCACATATAAGAAATGGATACTTTATTTTGGGGGAGTCTTTTTGGTGTGACTAGGGGCCTGATAAAAGGCTTGAGGAAATGGGTTTGCTTTCTTCTGTCTGTTCTATCAAATGAGGATGCAGGACAAGCATTTTATCTCCTCCAGAACATGTAACAACCAGGCAGTTTCCTCATTATGACAGCATGTATAAGACCATAACAGTGGACATCATAAAAACACCAGTATAGCAGGTTTTTGTGAGAACGTAGAGTAAAGGGAACTCTCGCATGCTGTAAATTAGTATAGCCGGTATGGGAAACAGTATGTGGATTTCTTAAGGAGAAAAACCTTAAAATGCATCAATTAGAGGTGATGGGATTGGGGCTAGATTTGATCCAAATGCTGCATTATATGCATGTATGAATATTAAATAAAATATTAAAATATGTAGGTAAATTTCAAAAGAGAAAAATTCCTTCATAAACAGACCCAGTATATGATATAGCAGCACCATCACCAGGTTTATACACAAAGTAAGTGAAATCGGTGTGTTGAAATGTATCCTCACTTCAGTGTCCTTTGCAATACTACGTATAGTAGTCAAGAAATGGAAACAACTCAAGTGTCTGTCAGCTGATGAATGGGTAAAGAGAAGGTGTTATATATGCATAATGTGATATGCTATGACTTTAAATGAGAATAAAATTCCAGCAGGTTTAACAACATGAATGAATCCAGAGGTTGCTGTATTTTGTGAAACTAGCCAGGCACAGAAATATAATGTTGTATGGTCCTACTGATCTGTGTTGAATCCACATTTGGGGTAAAGTGCTAATTACCAGAGGCTTATGGGTGGGGATTTAAGTAAAGAACATGACATTTCAGGTAGCAGGAGTAAGTTCCAAAGTTTTACTGTGCATCATGGTGCATGGAGTCAAAAACAGTGCTGAGTATGTTTTAATTATACAAACCCTAAAATAGATAAGGATGGGAGGCAATGTATATGCTAATTTTCGTGACTTAGTCATACTACAGTACACATGCAGATCAAAGTATCAAGTCTATATCTCAAGTCTTTCATAACAAGTGAAAAAGTACTAGCAAGCTGATTAACACCAGGCATGGTGGCACACACCTGCAATCCCACTTACTTTGGAAGCTACGGTAGAAGAGTCACAATTCAAGTTGCACCTAAGCTACATGGCGGGTTCAAGGCCAGCATGGGTAACTTAGAAAGACTCCATCTCCAAATAAAAATAAAAATACAACCTTTACTACCTCAAAAATTATGAAAAGGTCTAGAATGTAGCTCAGTGACAGAACATGTTCCATCATCTGCAGCAAACAAAAAATAGAAAACATATTTACCTAATGTTATAATACATTCTGTGATCAATAACTGCAGATTGTGATGCTGATGTTCATAAAGTTGTTAATGTAGATATAATTTATAATTTGTTATTTCTAGTTCACTTTCTTTTATGTATTTTTCTTGTAATCCTCTCTCTCTCTCTAAATATATATATATATATATATATATATATATATATATATATATATATATATATATATTTGCAACTATGTTTCACTATGTAGCTCAGTCAGGTCTCAGATTGCTGTCTTCCTTCTCTTTCCAGTGTGCTGGTGTAACAGGTGAGCTCCATGACAGCTGGCTTGTTATATGGGAGTTCGTTTCCATCCTTGTTTCTTCAATTGTGATACAGGCATTTCAATTATTATCTTATTTTAATAATTATAGTTGCCACTTCTCCTGAAATTTTGTCTTGGTTAATGTCCATCTTTGTTCTTTATCAAACCATTGTATCTGTAAATTGTTGTTCTTTACAAACTCATTGTAGGTGTACAATTGAACATTTATCTGTTTATTTAGTGCATGTGTCTGCACGCATGCATGTGTATGCATGCTCATGCAGCAGAGCTCATGTGGAGGTCAGAGGACGAGGTGCTGTAGTCAGTTGTTAGAACTTGGCAGCTAGTACCTCCACCCACTGAGCCATCTCAGTGGCGCCTTTCTAAAATATTAATTCATCATCATAGATTTAATTTTGTTGCCTCTAAATATATGTATAGACTAGGTTCATTTCCATTTCAAACAATTATATATATATTTGTTTTTTATTATTTCTTAAATTTACTCATGTAAGAATAATTTTTTTTCTATATTTTTATAAAATGAAGATGGTAGCCTATTGTAACTATCATACTATTTCTGTCCTTCATTTTTGCCCTATGTTTTCTAAAATTTTTGTTAATTTTGAATGATAGTTAACTCATTGGTAGTGTTCAAATTCAGAATCGACAACCAACTATATAGTGAGAATTTTTTCTATGAATTTTGTTTCCCAACCAGTTGTGTTGTACCCTTCCCTGGAGGCAATCAATGTTATCAGTCTGCCAAGCTCTTATATATTATTATCTTGATAGTCTAGTTTCTCTCCTTGAAGATTTATTCTCTTTCATTTAGAGCAAAAAATATTCTGTTAGTTTCCCGTTACTAATTAGCTCAAGTAAAAGGTAGATGTGGTTGATAGTTCTTTTTCTATTTAAAAATTACTATTTTATGTGTGCATGATGTATGTGTGCTCATGTGGGCATGAGTGTGCCATGGCGCCTGTGGGGAGGTCAGAGGATGACATTCAAGAATCAGCTCAGGTTTCCAGGCTTCTGTGGCAACCATTTTTACCTTCTGTTCCACCTCACTAGCTCTCACTCCCCATTTCTAAAAAAAACTGTACAATATACTGAGGATGCTTGAAAATGCCATAGGAAACCTACTATTCGAGAATCTTCCTAGGTGCTGAATAGATGACTCAATGATTTTGAGCACTGACTTCTCTTTCAGAGGATACAGGCTCAATTTCCAGCACCCACATCGCAGCTCACAACAGTCTGTGACTGAAGTGCCAGAGAATCTGATGCCCTCTTCTGGCCTCTGTGGGCACAAGGCATGCATGATTCATGTGGTACATAGACATACACACAGGAAAAACACCCATATACACAAAATAAAAATAAATCTTAAAAAAGGATCTCTCTCTCTCTCTTTCTCTCTCTCTCTCTCTCTCTCTCTCTCTCTGTATGTATGTATGTATGTATGTATATGTGTGTGTGTGTGTGTGTGTGTGTGTGTGTGTGTGTGTGTGTGTGTGTGTATAAAAGAGAATTTAATTCGAGTTACCCTACATGGAAGGACAATGCTCTTCCTAGAAGCTATAGTAGATCAAAGAAAATGCCTAGAACCAGGTGTGGGATAGCCCCCTTTCCTGTTGCTGGTCACAGGGTGCTGCAGAGATCCCCAAACAATATAATACTCTTGGTAACTTCAGAATTTGGCAGTAATACCCTATTTCTGAAGACACCAGTGGAGTAATCAAGGCAGAGCTTCCTCCCTGCTGGCTATCTGCATAGTGCTGGAAGGTGCTTTGCAGGCTGATAAGAGAGAAAAGCCATCAACAGTCTTAGCTAGCTGTAAATCTGTGAGCTACGATAATTACTGACTGGGCAAGATATGCCCATTGGCACAATAGTAGGATGAATATTAATAGGGTTAACCAACAGCTTTCTAATTGGATTTAAGACCTACTGCACAAGAGGAAACCCATGTCTGGTGCTATAAACCTGCGGGAACACATGGCTGAAGAGGTCGTAGGCCTTAGTATAATATTATTTTGAAAAGAGACATTGTATCAAGCTGCATTCTGAACATTTATCATTACACTCTTAAGTTAGTGCAGCTCTCGTCTCTCATTAGAGAAGCTTCCTTAGGTAGTGGATGGCAGTTAACAGAGTTAATAATCGGTCAAAGTAGGAAGAATAACCAGAATATTATATACCACTCCTTACCCACAAGGCTCAGGGACTGTCATGGAAGAAGCTGGAGAGGCTGTAAGAGCCAGAGATCAGGGACCAGCACAAATGCTGTGAGACAGTGTCATCTGGACATGATGGAACTACTGCACTCATGAAGTCATAGCAGCCGTGGTTGCCTATACAAGACCAGCACAGGATCAAGGCTATCAACACCCTGACATACAGGGTGCCAGCTGTCATAACTGCCTCTGTGCAGTCCCTTATGTGGCCATGGCTTTGGGGCTGAATACAAGCAATTCCTCCCTATGGGTGTGTTGCCACACCTGTGTCTGTGCAGTCCCTTGTATGGGTGGTGGTGCCAGGTTTGCCTCTGTGTGTTCCTGTTTTCTTTTGCTCCCCTTTCTGTATAGACTTACCCCAAAGAACACCAGGGTCCTGTGTATGACTGTGTTCAGATCTTCACATGAGAATAGTGCTAGATTTCTTTCTGTGTATTTCTATCTTGTGGAGCCCTGCAGTGTTCTGACTCAGTTTTTATCGTTTATCTTTTTTTCTGCAGACCAGGTCTCAGAGTCTTAGATATTTGCTTAGGGTTCTTTGAGTGAGTTGTGCATGAAGGGATCTTTGCCTCTAGAACTGCACAACCAATAGGTTTATAAGGAGTTTTGCTAAAATCAAAATGAATCATCATTATGAGTAGACACACATACATACACATACAGGCTTTTTTAATTGAAAGTATTTTTTAATTAAGAAAATTTTTCCATTCATTTTACACACCAATCAAAGGTCCCCCTCTTCCCTCCTCCTGCCCCCCTGCCTCCCTCTCCCAACCCACCCCCTACTCCTCCCCACAAGAAGGCACCATCCAGTAGAGGCAAGTCCAAGCCCTTACCTCTGCCTCAAGGCTTTGCGAGGTGTCCCATCATAGGTAGTGGGCTCCAAAAACCCCCGTTCATGCACCAGGGATGGATTCTGATCTTACCACCGGGGGACACCCCAAGCAGATCAGGCTATACAACTGTTTCGCTATGCAGAGGGCCTAGCCCAGTCCCATGTGGGCTCCATAGCCATTGATCCAACTTTTATGAGTTCCCACTAGTTTGATTTGGTCGTCTCTGCAGGTTTCCCCATCATGATCTTGATGCCCTTGCTCATAGAATCCTTCTTCTCTTTCTTTGACTGGACTTCTGGAGCTCTGCCTGGTGTTTCGCTGTGGATCTCTGCATCTGCTTCCGTCAGTCACTGGATGGAGAAAAGCTCTGTGATGACAGTTAGGTTATTCACCGATCTGGTCTGGTCACTGGGGTAAGTCAATTCAGTTCAGGCACCCTCTCCACTATTGCTAGTACTCCAAGCTGGGGTTATCCTTGGAGATTCCTGGGAACTTCCCCAGCACCTGGTTTCTCTCTATTCCCATGGTGTCTCCCTCTTTCATGGTATCTCTTTCATTGCTTTCCCACTCCATCCCTCATACAGGCTTTTTTTAAACTTATTTTTTTTATTGATTTTTTTTTGGGAGTTTCACTTCATACACCCCAATCTCACTCATTTCCAAGTCCCTCTGTATCCACTCTTCACCCTTGTAGTGTCCCCACAAAAAAGATAATTTAAAAAGAAATAAAAATAAAATAAAGAAGAAATAAAGACAAACAAACAAAAACACAAAACAACAACAAAACCCAAAACAAAATGAACTAAACAAAAAAACCCACTTCACTCCTCTGTCTTTCCTGACTCTCCATCACCTCTTCA
This sequence comes from Peromyscus californicus insignis, assembly GCF_007827085.1. Taxonomy (NCBI): domain Eukaryota; kingdom Metazoa; phylum Chordata; class Mammalia; order Rodentia; family Cricetidae; genus Peromyscus; species Peromyscus californicus. The sequence goes on from NW_026294391.1 coordinate 97,605,218, forward strand.
TTTGTCTTAGTGACACTGGGAGGTGCTGTGTATCATGCAGTGTACCCTTTTGTCCAGACAGCTTTATTTGCAAATGTTCACTATGTAATGAGTTGTTGGTCAGGTTCAAGGCCTCTGGCTTCTGGCACACCATCAATACTGGACCCTCACTGAAACTCCTCTCAGATATCCTGCAGCTGTAGTTCCACAGGAACAGATGGGATAGGTGTTGGGCGTGGGCCAACTCAAAACCCTGGAACACATAGGCTTTTGTAAAGATTTATTTTATGTTGCTTTGGCAAGTATCTATGTGTGAAAATATTGGTCATATACATATTAATTTTCAATCAAACTGCCTTAACACATTCTTTTTTATTACATACATTTTGTTCAATAAGTCAGAAAACAAACTTAAACAGCATTATTAATCTTGTGATTAACTAGGAATATTTTTACAAGTTGCTTTAAAAGTATACTGTCAGTATGGAGAGAGACAGGAAGAAGGATGGCAAAGATGAGAAGAAGACATAGGAGAAAGAGAAGAGAAGGATGAAAAGAAAAGAGAATGAAAAGGAAAAGAAAATGAAAGAAAATCAGGATAAAGCCAAGAACAAAATGCACCCTTTAAAGGCATGCTCCAGTAATCTGCTGCATCCAAGTAGACCCTCACTCTGAAAAACTCTTCAGTACCCTTGCAGTAGTATCAAAACCAGAGGATCAGTCCTTCAAACACACGGTTTTTAAAAATGCTTTTTTGTTTATTTATTTATTTATTTATTTTTTATTTATTTATTTATTGTGTGTATGTGTGTGTGTACATACATGTGCATGACATGGTGCACATGTTGAGGTCAGAGTACAACTTGTGGGAATTAATTCTTGCCTTCTACCCTGGGGGTTCCAGGAATTGAACTCAAGTCATCAGACTTTGTGACAAATGCCTTTACCCACTGCACCATTTCTCCAGCCCTTAAACACTTGCATTTTAATGTACAGCAGGAAGAGTATAGTTAATAATATTGTATTAGGTACTGGAATTTTAATAACAATACATTTTGGGTACTATTATTAGTAAAATGATAACTATGCTAACTTTCTTCACTACATTAATTACTTTGCTATGTGTGTACACATACACTAAAAAAATCATCATGTTGCACACCATAAATATATACAGTACTAAGGAAAGTGCTAATCTGTTCCTCACAGTGAGTCCACTATTTTACACTGCCTTACATGAGATTTCCCTTTGTTTGAAACCGCACTTCTGCCCCTACAGATATTCCTTTCTGATGGGTTTGGGGAAGTATCTCATCCCAAATAACTAAGGGTAGTAAACAGTTTTCATTGGTCATTTCTACCTCTCTTTTGGATGACTATCTTTTCCCCTTTCCACTTTGAGTTTTTTCTTTTTGTCTTTTTACTACTGAATCAGAAGAACTTTTTCTGTACTCTGGGCTCTAGACCCTTATCAGACATGTGCTTTACAAATATTTACCCACATTTCTGTGTTGTCTTTTCATTTTCTTGATGATGTCCTTTGACACACTATAGATTTCCATTTGATGAAATCCAATTTATCTCTATTTATTTTTTCCATGTGCTTTTGATTTCATATCTTCAATACTGTTGAAAACTGAAAGTTCATGAAGAGCTAAGCAGTTTCCTTTTATCATTTCAAATATATTCTGTAGACCTCCAGAAAAATTTCAGTCCTTTTCTACACACTAAAAATAGTCTAATAATTAAATTTAGAAGATTTAGTTAGTTTGAAAATTAATATACATATGATTCATACATTTACAAATAGATATTTGACAAAGCAACATTTAATTTCATCTATAAGAGCACCAGAAATAATAAAACCCTTAAGAATATTTTAGACTTAAGAATATAAGACCTGCCTGTAGTGGGTAGCCATTCCAGTTTTGATCTGGAAGTTCCAACCCCCATTGAGACTTCGGCAACTGTCACGCCTACAAGGCAGGGCCAAGGGAGGCACCTGGAGACCCGAGAGCTGGATCGGCCAGTGCTCTCTCTGGTTCTGGACCCTGGACGGTGGAGGTGGGCCAAGCAGAGCTCCAGAGAACACCAGTGGACTGTGATACACCTTCCCCAGACCCCGCGACCTACCTATCCCTTAATTTGTAAGTTACGCCATTAAATAAATCTCCTTTTAACTACGTGGAGTGGCCTTAATAATTTCACCAATACCTGCCTACTGAAAACCACAAGAAGTTTTGAAAAATAGTGAAAGAAACCACAAATAAATGGGAAAGTAATTCCATGCTCACTGATTAGATGAAAACCTTTTAAAGACTGCACTCTCCAAATTGATCTGCATATTCGATTTAATGACTATCAAAATCCCAACATTAGTTTTGCAAAACTGATGCTAGACTTTCTATGGAACTGAAATGGATCCAAGGTGGTCAACACAATCTTGAAAAAGAAGAAACCAAAAGATTGTTGGGATTTAATTCCAGACCTCACAAAGCCACAGTAGCCAGGGGAGTATGGTACTGCACAGGAATAAAGATGTCTATGAGACTGGGGAGGTGGTTTGGTGGGGAAAGCATTGCTGCCTAGCATGAAGGCCTGACTTCAGATGCTCAACAACTTTGGAAATGCCAGGGCCATAGTGGCCTGCCTACAGTTCCAGCATGGAAGGCAGATACAGAGAATATCTGGGGTAAGCTGCCTAGACTAGCTGAATTGATCAGCCCTGAATTTAAATGAGAGATTCTGCCCCAATACGTAGGGCAGAAACTTGACAAAGGCATCTAATGTCAACCTCTGACTTCTACATGTATGTGCACATATGTGCTCATACATCTTGCCACACCTGCCCACACATATTTAAACACACATACATACGTATACACACCATATATACATTCACACACTGAAAGATCTGTCATTTTGACCAAATGATGATTTGGAGTTCCTCAAATTTACTGAAACCTTCCAGTAGACTTTAAACAATGATGAAAGCATACATCATCTCCTCATTAATGCTCTTAGGGGAAGTATACAAAGGGCCATGATGCTAATTGTAGGATTTTTGTGTGATTTGTTTTATCTACATAAGTAAGTTCCTATTTATTTTGAGTATTGTGAAATTTTTATTTAACATGGATATATGGTAAATTTTGTACTAGACTGCAGCAGACAGAAGGGCCGAGGACCCCAGGAGAACATGGCCCACAATCAACTAAGCAGGGCTCATAGTGGGTCACAGAGATTGAAGGGATAATCAGGGAGTCTGTATGGGTCTGTGCTAAGTCCTCTGCATATGTGTTGTGGTTGTGTAGCTTGGGATTCCTGTGGTACTACTAACACTGGGAGCAGGGGCTATCAATGATGCTTTTGTTTGCTTTTGGGACCCCTTTCTTCTTACTGGGTTGCCTCATCCAGCCTTAATATGAGGGGATGTGCCTAGTCTTATTATAACTTGATATATCATGTTTGGTTGACATCCTGGGAGGCCTGCCCTTTTCTGAACAGAAATGGAGGAGGAGTGGATCTGGGGGAAAGGGGATGTGATGGTGGTGGGGACTTAAAGGAGTGGAGGGAGGGGAAACTGCGGTTGGGAAGTAATGTATAAGAGAAGAATAAATATGGAATGGATCTTAAAAAATTGAAAATATTAGGATGACTGCATTTGTTATGTTTGGCTGAATACTGTCCTTTCCCCTGCCAGCTCATGAGTTTGAATACCTGGTCCCTAGCTGTTTTCAGAGGTTGTAGAACCCTGGGGAGAAGGGGTCCAGCTGGAGCAAGGGGCTCTTGGAGAAGAGACCTTGATGTTTTTTGCTTAGTTCCTCTTCTGGTCTTGTCTTTGAGTTCTGCTCTGTGGAGAAGTGAGAAAACCACCTTCGCTCTTGCTACCACAGCCTCGAGCCGCTCCTGCGACCATGCCTTCCCCACTGTCAAACTGTGTCCTCAAACTATGCGACCAAATCAATCCTTCCTATCTGCAGTTGCTTCTTGTCAGCTATTTCATCACAGGGGTGAACCAAGTTAGTAATATTTTTCCTTAAATATAGTTTGATAATTCTGTACAATAAGCTGATTTATTTATTTTTAACATTTTCTTTTTTTTGAGATTGAATATAATTGCATAATTGCATCTCACCTTCCCTTTCTTCCCTCCAGCCCCTCCCATATATCCCTCCTTACACTTTTTCAAATCCATAGCATCATTTGCATTAATTGTTGTTACATACACATGTGTGTGTATACACACACACACACACACACACACACACACATACACACACACACGCACACACACACACACACACACATATTCCTAAATATAACCTGCTCACTCTGTATAATGTAAATTCTATGTATGTTTTCAGGACTGACCATTTGGTATTGTATAACAAAGTGGTGTGCTCTTTCCTGAGGGAGGTTATTTCGGCTAGTCTCTGTATTACCTTGTTGCCCATAATTCTTTGCATAGGGCTGGGGCCTTGTGGGCTCTTCGCAGCCCACTTTGGCATTGGAATCATCCTTGTTCAGCTCACATTCTGGCAGTCATGTTAGTGAGATATTATTGGTGTTGCTTCTGTGGTTACTAGGAGACACAATCTCACAGCATGCTCCCCGACCAAGTTTTCTGCTTCCTCTTCCACAATGTTCCCTGGGTCTTAGATGAGGGAATGTTGATGTATCCATTGAGACCAGGCCTGATGTAGTTTTGAATGCTAGATCTGCCTTAGACTAACAAGATAAATACTAATATTTGATAATAATGGTAAGATTGTTTTATCTATAAGAATTATTGATTTTTACTTTTATTTCCTCGAAGTGATTTTTGTCTGGTTTTGAAATAATTAATATATATTCATAGAAATATTCTAGAAGACTTATTCTGTGTTCTAGAGTTTGTGTAGAATCATTACTTCACCATTACAGGTGACATTTTAGTCACAAATGAAAGCATCTTGGACTGGAGTTCAACTTGTTGGAATGTTTTCAACTATGAACTCATTCATTTATTTTTCATTTTTTTGAAAACAGTTCCCAGGTGTCCTAGACTGACCTCAGACCAGCACTGACCTCACGACTAAGCCTCTTGATTGCTGTGATTACAGGCATATGTCATCACACCTGGCTAATTTAAAAATTAAATACAGAAATATTCTCTTTACAGTTTGAGTTTTGGTGTGTGCCTGAAACTCATTTCCTATATATTAACATGAGACATGTTCTATTTAAGGAAGAACAATATTAAGTTTCTACAATTATCAGTGTGAACATAAATCACTGTTTCAAGTGAATTCCACATTTTTAAAAACATGGTAGTTGACTTCCCAGGACTAAAGCAGAAGCTGCTTGGCCTCTTCAAAAGGTCGTCCTAGGGCCTCCCCCTCCCCTCATCACTTGTATCATAGTCTAGTGATAAAATCTGTTGGGAAACCCAGCCTAGCTTTAAATGTGAACAAGCATGCCCTTCATTTCTCTACAGGAACGGAGACTTGCCTTGGAGAGTTGGGAATGGTGTAGTCATTTAGAAATCACTTATACACCTGGACTTTGTACTTTCAGGTGAATTTCACAAACTGGATTCTGTTTTGCACTTTCTCCTTACTTTATTGTGATACACTTTCCCCTGAAATGATAGACATCATTTCTAATGCCATCTTCACAAAGTCCTGGGATTGTTCTTCTTTGCTTCCACAAACAACTTTCTGTCAGGGGATAGTTAACTTGAATGGCTCCATCACAGTTCTGGTTTTTAAAATTAATTAATTTTTTGGACAATTTCATACATGACTACTGCATTTACATCATTTACACACCCCTTCTCCTCTAACTCCTTCAATGTCTCCCACTCTGTTTCAAATTCATGACATCTTCTTTAATTATCATTGCTATACACATCACACACACACACACACACACACACACACACACACACACACACACACACACACAGAGCTTACTGAATCCATTTAGTGTTGCTCATGTGTACATGTGTTTGGGGCTGACAATTTGGGATTGCATAACCTATCAGGGTATTCACCACTGGAGAAGACTGACTCTCTCTGCAGCCATTAATCACCTGTGTGGGGGGCCTTGTAAGATTTCCCCCATTCATGTTAGTATGTCAACTGGTATTGTCATTGTACAGATCCTATTTAGGTAACCATATTGTTGAGATTTCCTGGGTGCAGCTTCCCTGTCATGTGCAGAAAACACTGTCTCGAAGCAGATGTCCTGGTCCTTTGGCTCTTTCAATCTTCTGGCCCTCTCCTGTGATATTCTCTGAACCTTAGGTATAGGGCTTGTATTGTAGATTTACCAGTTGTGGATCAGAATTCCATGGTCACTTATTCTCTGCATTTTGACTAGTTGTGGATATCTGCAATAGCCTCCATCTGCTGCATATAGAAGAAACTTGTGTGATGAGGGGTGAGAACTACACTTATCTGTGAGTATAAAGATAAGGATTTAGAATTCATTGAGAAATTCCTATGATTTAGGAAATGGTAGTAGAAGATTTTTTTTTTAGGCTCTATGGCTGCTCCAGCAGAGCTATTGGGCTTGGTTTACAGTAGTGGGTATGAATTCTTTCCTACTGAGTTGGTCTTAAGTACAATTAGACAGTCTTGGTTTATTATTTCGGGTCTTCTCTCTTTCTTTTGATTAGTTAGGTTTGGGGTTGGGCAATCTTGTTAATCTTTACAAAGAACCAAGTCTTTGATTAATTTTATGTATTGTTCTTTTAATTCTCTATTTCGCTGATTTCTGCTCCAACTTTTATTATCTTTTGCCATTCATTGTGTCATGGGTTTGGCTTATTCCTGCCTGTGATAGAGGTTCTAGATGCATTGTTAGGCTATTTGCTTAAGATATTTCTGACTGTTTTTTAAAGACAGGGTCTCTCTATGTAGCCCTGACTGTCCTAAAACCCACTCTGTAGACCAGGCTCACCTGGAAGTCACAGAGATCCGACTGCCTCTACCTCTTGAGTGCTAAGATGAAAGGTGTGTGCCACCATACTTGACCTTCCTGATTTTTAGTTTTTTGTTTGTTTGTTTGGGTTTTCTTCATTGTTGTTTTTGTTTTTTCGAGAGTGGGTTTCTCTGTGTAGCCCTGGCTGTCCTGGAACTTGCTCTGTAGACCAGGCTGGCCTTGAACTCACAGAGATCTGCCTGTTTCTGTCTCCCGAGTGCTGGGATTAAAGGCGTATGCCACCACCACCTGAAACCTTCCTGATTTTTAATATGAGCACTTAGAACTATATCTTTTCCTCTTATAACTGCCTTTGTTGTATCCCAGAAACTTTGGTAGGTTATCCTCTCATCATTTGATTCTAAAACATTTAAACTTTCTATTGATTTATTCAATGATCCCCTGTTTGTTCAAAGTGTTTTTTAGTATCCAAGTAGTTTTATTTTATTTTGATCTAGTTAAAGGTAGGGAAATTGTCTCAGTTATCTTTGTATGTATGTTTTGGTCATTTTTTTGAGTATGAGTGCAGTGCCCACAGAGGCCAGGAGAGGGCACCATATCTCTTGGGACTGGAGTTACAGACAGCTGTGAATTGCTCTGTGGGTACTGGATATGAACCTGTATCCTCTGGAAGAGCAACAAGTCCTTTTAACCTCTGAGCCATTTCTCCAGCCCCTATTTTTACTTATTTTTTAGGGCTTACTTTGTGGCCTATAATGCAGTCAATTTTAGGAAATGGCCCATGCATTGCTGAGAAGAAAAATATGTTCCTTATCGGTTATGTGGAACGTTCGACTGACCTGCGGCACACATAATTTAGTACTAAGGTTTTTTTCACTGATTTTTAGTTTAGTAGACCTATTTAGATGTGAAAGTGGTAAATAGAAGTCCCCCACTATTATTGTGTCTAGACTTATGCAGTCTTATGCTTTGTACTTTTTTAAAATGAGCTTGCCCCGCCACCCAAATTTGGATTATAAATATTTACAGTCATCATGTCCTCTTGATGAATTGCTCTCTTATCAAAATATAGTGTCCCTTCTTACAGCTTCTTCCTAGTTTTGTTTGAAATTTACTTTGTCACTTTGTAAGATAGGAGAACTGGTTTGATGGTTTATTGTCAGCTTCAGTTTATGGATGGCTTTCCTGGCTTTGTGTGTCTCTTGGGTTATGTTTTAAAAATCCAGAATTTTGGTCCATGCCTCTTAAGCTATGGCCATCTGTATTCAAGATTAAAATGGCTACACACACACACACACACACACACACACACACACACACACACACACACACTGCTTGATTGGTTAATTGGTAAACTATTTTCTTCCTCTGCTGGTACTGGTATATAGTTGGATATTTTCTGCTTTATTCTGTTAGATAACCAGCTGGAGTACTCTTCCCTGGGGAAAGAGGGTTTTCCCTCTCTCAGCATTCCTTAGTTGCTTGTAGTTCTTTGTCTAGGGTTGAGGTGGAGCTTTCCCCCTTCTCCATTAACATAACTGTTGCTGTTCTGCTTATTTTACTCCCCCTTTTCTTGTCTTGTTTAGGCAGTCATGTTTGTGAGACTTCACGGGTGCAGTTTCTCTGGCATTTGTAGGAAACAAAATCTCACAGCAAATGCCCTGTTCCAGTTTATTCACTGATTTTTAAAAAATGGGCCCTGTTTTCATTTCCTGACATTAATTCTTCTGCTTGTTTTCTCTGTTGATGATGCTTTCTGTAGAATATTTGCCTAGCATGTACAAGGCCATGGGTTTGATTCCAACATCACATGAACTGGATATACTGACACACACCTATAAACTTTCAGTGTAGAAGCAGGGGGATCAAGAGTTCAATGTTAGGCTGGCAAGATCGTTCAGCAGGTAAAGGCACTTGATGCTGAGCCTGATAGTTTGATCCCTGAGACCCATATGGTGGAAAGGAGAGAACTGACTCCTGCAAGTTGTTCTCTGACCTCTGTATGTGCGTGTATGTGTGGGCATGCTCATATACAAACACAAATAAATGCGCTAATATTTTTAAGTTATAGAAAGAAGTAGGGTTGAAAAATAATAAGTTCATCAGATGCAGAGACCCACGGCCAAACATTAGGTGGAGCTTGGGGAATCCTGCTGAAGAGAGGGGGGGGGAGGATTGTAGCAGCCAGAGGGGTCAAGGACACACAAGAAAACCCACAAAACCAACTAACCTGGGCTCATAAGGACTCACAGAGACTGAACCAACAACCAGGGAGCCTGCATGGCACCAACCTAGGCCCTCTGAATATATGTGACAATTGTGTAGCTTCGTCCCCTTGTGAGACTCCTAACAGTGAGAGCAGGGGCTGTCTCTGACTGTGTTACCCAGTGTTGGACCCATTGCTCCTACTGGATTGCCTCATTCAGCCTTAATAGAAGAGGAGATGCCTGGTCTCACTGATAGCCATGGGAAGCCCAGTCTATACCTGAAGAGAAACAGAGGAGGAGTGGATAGGGGTTGGGGGAAGTGAGGAGGGAGGAATCAGGGAGAAGGGAGGTAGGGGAAACTTTGGTTGGGATGGAAAAACAAAATAATAAATAAAGAAACAAAATAAAACATAACAAAAACAAAACAATAAGTTCTTAACTTTCTTAAAATATGAAAACATACTGATCCAGTAATTATGTAAATGAAAATAAAGGAACATAATACAATTTTGATGATAAGTATTTTTACTAATTAAATTTATGACAGTTTCATACAAATCTATAATGCATTTTGATCATATTCATCTCCATTACCTTTTCTTGCTCCCTTCTCCCTCCCAACTAGTTACTCTCTTACTTTATGTCTGTTTTTCTGACTCACTAAGTTTCGTTAGGATTGTTTGCACGAACATGGTTAGAGGGCTATTTTTTGGAGCCTAACAGCTTACAAAGGGTACACCACTGAAGAAAAATGTCTTCCACTTCCCCAGTAGCCACTAATTGCCAATAGCTCTTTCTGGAGGAATGAGGCCTCAGGAACTCCGTGCCATTCCACTAAGGAATGTTAACAGGCCCAGTCTTGTGCAGGTCTTGTGTAGGTAACCACAGTTGTGGTGCATTCATGAGTGCAACAACCTCCCTGTCTTGGGAAGACTATGTCCCATAGCACTCATCTCCTTCCTCTGGTGGTTCCATTCTTTCTGCCTGGCTTCTGAATCTTGGAAGTGGTGATATTGATTTCCTATTTGGGGTTGAGCACTGAACAGTAATTTATTTATTTTTAGCACTTTGATTAGATATGAATCTCTGCAGTAATCATTATCCTCTAGAAAATAAGTCTTCTCTGATCAAAGCTGACACCAGCAGTAGAGCATGGGCATAAACATGACTATTTAGATGACACTTTTATAGGCACAACATGTCCATCTGGCAAAAACAATAGTAGCACCCCCCCACACACACACCACCACTACCCATAGACTTCTGACCAGGTTTTACAGTACCAAACATGATTCCCTCCTTCAGAGCAGCTGCAAATCTAATGAGGAAGCAATCGGCTACTTCTACAATAGTCATGCCACTATTGTACCACTGGACATATTGTGCCTTGGAGTTTGGCCATGTAAAATGCAGAATTCAAAGCTGCATATGATTATTAATGCCTGATGATGAAATTTTTTTAATTAAAGATTTTGCAGTAAAAAAGTTTGGTAATTTACTAGTAAACTAGTGATACAATATAGCAGTGATAGAAATACAGAAAATTGTTTCACCTATTACAATGGAACATGAATTGTCTATGATATAGAATTTTAGCTGCATATATTCCCTAAAAACAGCCATTCATTTTTAAGGAGATATTTTAAAAGATGCTCATTGTATTATAATAATGTAAAATACTGCAAACAGTCTTGAATATCTATCCTATAGGGAAATAAATGCATAATTATATAAATTAAACAGACTTTTATAATTTTTATGGGCATGTTTGAAACAAGTACAGTATAACATATAAAATGTGGTTTTATCTACATAAAAATTTAAATTTAAACTAGGCCAATAATATACATTTTTTATGGCACACATATTATTGGGTAAAATTATCTTTATGAAGTGATTTAGCATGTTACTACTACATTTGCAGGAATATTTATCTCTAGGGTGTGGTGAATTTTTTGGATAATAAAAAGATGAATAAAATATTTTTATGTATAAAATTTTACCTGTATTTATTTCCTTAGATTTGTTTCTATTGCTGTGATAAAGGCCATGACCAAAAGTGACTTTGGGAAACCAATGGTTTGTTTGTTTTACAGATTATAGTCCATCATCAGGGAAGCCAAGGCAGGAACTTAAGGCAGGAACTCAAGGCAGGAGCTGATGCAGGCTTTCAAGGATTGCTGCTTCTGGCTTGCTTCTCAGGACTTCTTAGCCTGCTTCTTTATAGCACCCAAGACCACCAGTCCAGGAGTGGCATGTCTCACCGTAGGATGGCCCCTTCCACATCAATCATTAGTTAAGAAAATGTCCTACAGAGTTACCTACAAGCAATCTGATGAAGGCATTTTCTCAGTTAGGGCTTCCCTCTTCCCAGATAATTCTAGCTTCTATCAAGTGACATAAAAAAAACCAATCGGACATTTATATATAAAGCTTTAGTACCCCAGTTTTGTTTGAAAATTGTATTCTTTTTATAAAAATAAATTTATTTATTTATTTATTTATCTATCTATTTATTTATTTATATTACATCATGGCCACAGTTTCCCTTTCTTCCTCTCCTCCCAGTCCCTCCCTCCATCCCCTCTGTTCCAAATCCTGCAATCCACTCCTCCTCCATTTCTGTTTAGGAAAGAGCAGGTCTCCCATGGGTATCAACAAAACATGACATTGCAGTAAGACTGAGCACCTCCCTATGGATTAAGGCTAATAGTATTCTTATTTGGTTCATGTGACTTATAAAAGAAGTTCAAATTTAAAAACATACTAAAAACAAATGTATTAAGTATTAAGAAAACTTCTATTTGTTGAGCATATATATACCTAATTACTGTTCTTTTTTTCCTATTATGCACTTTTTCAAAATAAATCTCTGCCTTTTTCTTCTTTCCTCTCTCCTTCAAGCACATATAAAAATATGCATATTTTCATCAATTACTCCACGTTTTCAATATAGAGTCATTGGAATGGAATACAGGGCTTTTTATGGTATGACCTCTATCTAAATATACTACCCTGCTTCCATGTAACTTGCCCAGAGAAACCATCCTCTTTCAGCTAGACAGCTGCCTTCTATAGATTCCCTTGCTTCCCGTATCTTTCTAGTTCTGTTGGGGTTCAGAATTATCCATCGCATTCCATTTGTTTCAAACTGTTATTGTGTTTTTCATAGTTGTTTAAAATATGCATATGTGTATATGAGTTTTCAGACTACTCTGCGGATCAGACAAAATGCTCAGGAGTCCACACAGTGCTCTTTATCATGTGGAGCCCAACTGTCATCTTTGTCCTTTTGCACACCTCCATACTCGTCATTCCAGCTGTATTAAATGTGTCATTCTGTTCCCAGACACGCCATGTTCTGTCATTATTCATTGTCTTTACAAATATAACCTTTTCTTCTTTGTGTCATTCTTCAGGTAAACAATTATATTTTTCTTTCTTTCTTTTTTTTTACTTTTTTATTTAAAAGTTTTTTCTTTCCTTTTACATACTAATCCCTGTTCTGCCTCCTCTCCCTCTCCTGCTCCCCCACCTATCCCCACCCCATCCCCAGCCCCTCCAACAATTATAACTTTATATCTAATATGAACTCTCTCTTTGCTCCCTAGTATAAACTGATCTTTATAAATACTGAGATCCCACGGGATTTGATGCACACAGCTTATATTCAGTATTGTTACTAATCTGTTTTTATGACTCTCATCCATTTCAAGTATTGTGTTCCTCCAGGGAAGATTTCCTTCCTTGTTAGTCATCTCCACTCTCTAGTCATATGTGGAGGTGAACATTTTGATAATGCAGATAAAATAAAGAATGCATGTGAAGTTTCCAATAATGCATTTTTTAAAATTTTTAAAATTTTTTTTTAAGATTTATTTATTTATTTATTATGCATACAGTGTTCTGTCTGCACATATCCCTGCAGGCCAGAAGAGGGCACCAGATCTCATTACAGATGGTTGAGAGCCACCTTGTGGTTGCTGGGAATTGAACTCAGGACCTTTAGAAGAACAAGCAGTGCTCTTAACCTCTGAGCCATTTGTTTTTAATTCGTGGGGGAACATTAGAATTATGACTGAAATGTCAAATAAAACTTACCTGATGAAAGGGAAAATATTCAGCAGGAGGAAGGGGACTGAAAAGTAGAGTGGGGAGAAGGTAATGAATAGGGCAATGGAGGAGGAAGACAAATGAGTACCAAGTATAATTATATAATATATATATATATATATATATATATATGTATAAAAATGTCACAAGGAAGCTCATTCTATTGTATGCTAACTTTAAAAAATCAATGAAAAGCTGTTGCCACTGACTTATAAGTCAGGAGTATATACAGTTCTAAAAATTCATCACAGTTAGTGATGATATACATACCACATTAGGAATCATGGCTAAAGATTATACCCCAAATAGAATTAGACATCATTCAGAGAGACCTGACCTTTCATTAATGAATTTTAATAGCAACCAGGACAGAAACAAACATAATCCTTGTGTAATATAACTGACTGCCATCTATGTTAATATATAATAGCCCACATACCTTGGCTTGTTTTTATTTACTCAACAGTGAATTAGTATAACCAGAGTACTCATATATAATTTTTAAAGAGGCTTCTTAGGTATTTCTAGTGCATATACTTGGCTAACAGCCTCTGTTGAATGGACAGTTTTGCTGAGAACTGATGGGAACATTAAGGTGGATTACAAAAATCTCAAAATATTTTTCATATTACTGGAAGCCTTGATTTTCTGCAGATTCTCAGTAAGGTCTGTACTGACGGACAAGCTTATCCATGGACTTGCAGTTGCCCAAGAGAAGATTTGCCAGAGTTTCTTACAGCACACTGTCTGTCCTTCAAAACGATTCATTCCTTCAGCTTAAGCACTACTTACTTTCATATCAGTGGCCTTTTCAAAAAAACGACATCACAGTCCTTTTCTGAAATCTTTGAGTAAATGCATCAGATATTTCCTTTTAGAACGTAGATACTGGATTCCTGGGGAGAAGTCACAAAAGACACTGATTGGAGAATGGGAATACTGTCATCCAGGTCACTGTTCTTAGGATCATACACTTGCAGAAAAGGGAATCTTCTGCGAATGTTTCTGGGGTTTTCCTTTCCTCATAGGCTCTCTCACATATCGGTGCTGCCACTACACACAGTAATGAGCCAAGCCCCCACTTGCCCTTTAATGATCTGATGGCTTCATGTCTGACTCAGTAACTTAATTTGGCAGGAGAAAGCACAACATTATCTAAGAATATGAAGTATCAAAAGATAAATAGAGTGAGTGTTACAAAGCTGGAATGCCTAAGTGTGAAGGAGTACTGCTTTGCAGGGAAACCCCAGGACAAAAAAGGCTGACTGTGGTGCCTATTATCATACCAAAACACATACTGGATGCCAGGCTCACTCAGTCCGTGGGTCCTCTCAGCACTTCTCATCCAGATCCCTACCCTATACTTCTCCAGCCCAGGGGCTTCCCTTTCCTTCCCCCAGCCTGTAATTCCTATAAAAACTCGCCATGTCAGCCATGTGCTCTTGGCCCCCTCTCTTGGCTCACTTGCCTTCTCACTCTCCTGCCCTCTCTCTTCTCATGGTCGAGTTCAGTCTGAACTCTGCCAGATGCCTCTGGCTGAACTCTCCCACATATCTACAGTAAAATCTTTCTTCTCAACTACATCGTGGAGCAGTCATGTCCTCCTTTCCTGTCAGTCATGTCCTTACCTGTCTGTGTTCTGCTATGGACTCCTTTATGAGCTTTCTGACTTAGGAGTTTCTTTATTTATGCTTCTGTGTCTTCATTTCTATTTATCATGTGAAAGTAACAATGGTACCTAGTTCTTTCCGGCTTCACTCCAGTACTTTCTTCGTATCTTACACAACCTCTTGAATGCATCTTAACTGGAAATATGGCCCAAATTCACATAAGGAGACAATGAGTTACAGTTTTTACCCACCAATGACTTGTTTCCACAGTTTGCCTGCATTATTGACATCGGAAATTGCTTTTCTGAAGCTGGGAAGACAGCTCAGTGGGTGAAGACACTTGATGCCAAGTCTAATGACATGAGTTGAATTTCCAGGACTTGCATGATAGAAGGAGAGAACGGACTCTTAAAAGATGTCCTCTGGGGCTGGAGAGATGGCTCACCCATTAAAGGCGAGGCTCATAACCGAAAGATGTCCTCTGACTTCTGCACATGTGCTGTAGCACGCACACACTCTCAAATAGATAGATAAATAAATAAACATAATAAAATATTGTTTCCAAGAAGAAAGAAATAGCTTTTCCCCTGAGGCGAAACAAAGCCCTTATCTTAGGGGATGATTGCTTTTCCCTCTGTCAGGCCAGAGGATAACCATATCTGGGAAGAACAGTACAAGCCCAGCATTTATATGTGCATACGTCATCCCTAGTTCTGCCATGGCCAGGCTATTCTTATTGAAAACATATTCTGTATGATGATCAGTGTACAGTCCCAAAGGCAGCCAAACAACGCCTTAACAGTTCATGCTGTGTCAGGAGCAGAGCATGTCTCTGATTTACAATTGCTAGATTTTGCAACGTGTATCTTCGCAATAAACTTTTTCATACCAAATGTTTAGAGTAGAGAATAATTGTATACTCCAGAGCTGAGGAAAGCTTGTCTCAATGAGAGTGCAAAATTCATTTTCAGTGTCAGCTGATACTTCGGCTTTCAACTTTGCAGCCGAGGTCACCTTTGGATGCCAGGCTCAGATAGACCTAAGCTACTAATACATTGCTATGTTGCTGAGACTGAATTTTGTTGATTCTTATTTCAGTGATCTCTGCCTTTGTGCATGTCTTGATGTTGAGAAAAAATAAAAAATAAAGTGAGGGCTCTATTTGAGAAATGAATGGTGTCCCTTTCCACAGTATGCAGCAGAGAATGATGCCCAGGGTTGTGATAAAATGTCCCATGACTATAACGAGACTCCAAAGAAATAACAGCGTTGTCTCATTTCAGCCAACTATTTCTACTTTCTCCAAATCTTTAATACTGTTAGGGAATCACTGGCAGTAAACATTTCTCAGAAGCACATAAGAAGTGAGGTATAGTCTATAAATTACTTTCTTGGGAGGCTTTGTATGCTTCAGATGATTTAAGAATATCTAGATTCAGCTTCTAATAATGGCCAAGTACTGAGATTGATCTTTGTTTTAGTTGTTTTTCAGATGGGATAGTTTTTTTTCTCCATTATTTTGAGCTGGCATGGGTCTTACTATTATTTCTAGCAAGTGAACAAAACAATGAATTGTATTATGATAGTTTCATACATGTACGTCATTATACTTAACTCATATTCACCATCCCCCATTACTCTGCTTCTACTGATCTCATTCCTTCCCCCACCAAAGTCTGCTTTCATATCTCTCTCTGTCTCTCTGTCTCTGTCTCTGTCTCTGTCTCTGTCTCTCTCTCTCTCTCACACACACACACACACAGGATATATTTATAAAATCTTCATGTGAGAGTTTTTTTTTCAAAGGTTTATTTTGAGAATAAATGTTCTGCCCATGTGTATGTATCTGCACCATGTACCACATATATGCCAAGTGTTTGTGGAGGCCACAAGAGGGCATCAGATCACCTTGAACTGGAGTTAAGGACAGTTGTGAGTCACTAAGTGGGTTCTGGGAGCCAAGCCTAGGCCCTTTGCGGGAGCAGACAATATTGTTAATCACTGAACAATCTTTCCAGCCCACCTCGGAAGTTCTTTTACATAGTTGAAAAGTATCTTCTATTTTTTTTTCAAATTTCTTCGTCTCTAAGCAAAACACTGCAATTTCTTTATTGCCAGTAGTAATATAATTCCAAAACTGTTGTAATTCTGGTTGCCTACACTGGTCATTAGAATTCATTGTGTTATTCTTAAAGATTTTATTAGAATATATTAATTTTATAAAGTAAGGTGTTTCATTATAACATTTCAGTACATGCATATATTGTACACTGATCATATTTACCCCATTATTACTTTCTTTATACCTCCCCTTTCTTCTTTCCCTTACAGATTATTCATAGTCTTCTTTTTACTTTTATGTCATTTTTTACCCCTTAGAACCCACACATATTAGATATACTTATCTTTGTGAAACCAGCTTATTTTACTTTACATGATATTTATTTTCACCCACAATCCTGAAAATGACATAGTCTAGTTCCTCTTAATGGCCAAGTAAAACATCTCTTTGTATAGATAACACATGATTCCATTCATTTATCTGTTGGTGTAAATAATGCTTCAGTTAACATGGGTATGCAAGTATCTCTGCTGAAATTTCTTTTTGGTAAACAGCCAAAATGAAATAGCTGGTCATATAATTTTATTTTTGTGTTATTTTGTGTGTGTGTGTGTGTGTGTGTGTGTGTGTGTGTGTGTGTGTGTGTGTGTTTTGGGGAAAAACATCCATATTATTTCCATAGTGGCTGGACTAATTTACCTTCCCAGGACCAGCAGCAGTAACTAAGGGTTCCATCTCCCCCACATCCTTACTGACAATTGCTGGTTTGTGTGTGTGTGTGTGTGTGTGTGTGTGTGTGTGTGTGTGTGTGTGTGTGTGTATGTTAGTTTTTCAAGACAGGGTTTCTCTTTGTAACAGCCCTGGTTGTCCTAGAATTCACTCTGTAGACCAGGCTGGCCTGGAACTCACAAAGATCCATCTGCGTTTGCCTCCCGAGAGCATGCGCCACCACGACCTGACTTGTGTTCTTGATGGTAATTATTGCATCTTACGTGACTGGAGTGAGAGGCAATCTTAATGTAGTTTTGACTACTTTTACCTTTATGGTCAAAGATGTTGAGCATTTTTATATGTATTTATTGGCTGCTTATTTTCAAAACTATCCTACTCATTTGGCCATTTATTGATTTGATGGTATTTGATTTATTGAGATTCTTCATATATCCTAGGTATTAAACCCTTGTTACAGGAATAGTTGGCAATTTTCTTTCATTTTGTACACTGTCTCTCCACCATCCTCACTATCCCCTACCCCGTATTCTTCTGGAATCTAAATTAGGTATACTAGATATAGGTCAGTGTTTGAGCATACTAGGTAAGTGTTCTCTCACTGTGTTCTAGCTTCAGCCCTCTATACCTGAATTTTGAAGGGTTTTCCCTATTCCCCCCAGCAGTTTGAAACCCAAAGGTCTTAGGTTACAGTCCTTGTGGTGGCTTGAATGAGAAATGTCCCCCAAGGCTCGTATTTGAACACTCGCTTCCTCATTGGTTGCAGTATTTTGGGAGGTTATGGAAAAGTGCAGCTTGTTGAAGGAAGTTCATCACTGGAGGCTGACTTTTAAGAATCTAGAGCCCCATAATCTGCCTGTCTGTCTCCTTTTCAGTCTGTCTGGTCAGAGTCTCCACTCCCAGCAATTGTTTGTTCCTTTTTATACAGTTAGTCAGGGCCCCCAAACATCATCCATGATTTTGTTCTCTTGTGCATGTAACTTTGTCTTTACCAGGGTTTACTGGCTGAGGCTCATGAGCCTCCCCTTTCCTCCTGGAGGAAATGTTGCAATTTGCAGGGAATGTTTCAGTCTGGAGGAGTGTGCCTCACAGCAGTCCCCTAGCATTATGCCCTGTCCCTCTGGGACTGTAAACCCAACTAAACTGTTTCTTCTATAAGTTTGCCTTGGTCATGGTATTTTATTACAGCAATAGAAGTAACTAGTCTTCCATGCATTTTGAGTTGATTTGTGTACACTCTTAGAGATCACAATCCATTTGCATTCTTCGACATGTGAACGTCTAGTCTCTCAGTACATTTTGTTTAAGAGGAATCACATTGTTCTCGATGTGTCTGGAACAGGATAATCCCCCTTTTATTCTAAACATCGTAGATCTAATTAATGTAGTCTAGGCTTCATCAAAGTTTTACTTTTAGTAGGATTGCACTCATATTCTCTTGTACGAATGTGTAAATAACTGACATTCAGAACTTCTGTGACTATTACTAACAATGTGTACTGTGCTCTATATACACTTAGGGCCTTTTTTCATTGCACTATTTATTTTTTGAAACAGGATCAAGTGTTATTTCTACCTTGCAAATTCACAGAGAAGTATAATAAATTGTCCAAGGTTCATACAGCCAGAAAATACTGGATCTAGAATTTAATAATCTTCCTTCCATTTTTCTGAAACTTCCTGTTTGAATATTGAAACTCATGTACCAGGAAAACTCTCATTCCTTATTGAGCTGAGATGATTGGATATGCTGCCAAGATCCGAACTTAGTATATTTGTATTTAAAACTCAGGTTCTTAATCCCTACATTTGCTGTTGCTTCCCTGTAATGATAGATATATTCAAATATTTAATCTAGTGATGTATGATTTTATATCTTGCCAAGTCACTTGATGTTTTGCTGTGTGCCAGGGTAGGAAAAGCTTAAACAGTGGACTAAAGTTCCAAAAGTGTTATGAATTGCTGGATAAACTCTTAATCCGAGCACTCTGGAGGCAGGGGCTGGATCTCTGTGAGTTAGAGGCCAGCCTTGCCTACATAGCTAGTTCTACAGCATCTAGAACTACATGGTAAGATCCTGTCATAAAAATAATATAAATATTTGAGGATCTAGACATGTGTAATATGATTTTAAAATTGTACAATGTAAATGTATACATGTACAATCATTCAATTATCACCAAATATATATATATATATATATTACTCTTGTTTTTGTTTATTAGATAGAAATAAACTGAAATAAAAAGTACATAAAGATTTATTTTAACATTTCAAGAATATATTCTGAAAAATGGACATAGTATTAAACTCACTTCTAATGACCTATTGTTATACCCATAGATTAGTTCATCTTTCAGTGTTCAGAGAATAAGAGACTATGGAATTTTCAGCCCTAAATGGGATAACTACACCACAACCCTTCATCTCCAGGCTCAGGTATCATTGTAGAAGCAGGGGTGATTAGATTGTCAGGGCCAGAGGTCATGGATGACCACAAATAAGCAGCGTTTTCTGGAGGCAGCATGGCAGTTGCACATTTGAATTCATATAGCAGTTGAGGCAGTATGCATAAGACCTACACAAGGTGAATCCAGGCAAAATGCTAGCATGGAAGGGGAAGATGGGCATGATGTCTACCTGTAGCTAAGGAGCTATTGGCAATTGGTAATTGTTAGGAAAGTCATTTTTCTTTAAGGGTGTGGTCCCTGGGGGGTTGATCATGCTCCTAGAGATGGTCACACATCCAGGAGTACATGGATGGCACCAACTGTACTTGATGAATTAAAAAAAAGTGAAAAAAAGACATGAAATTGTATGGGTAGGGAAGTGGGGCTGAACCTGGGCAAAGTAGGGAAAGGAGGTAAATATGATCAAATACATTGTATGAAATTCTCAAAGAACTAAGAAAAAGAATAAATAAATTGGTTCATAGTTCATGTGTTTCCAGTTGTTTGGCTATTTGTCCCTGTGCTTTATCCAACCTTGGTCTCAACAATTCTCGCTCATATAAACCCTCCTCATTCTCGTTGATTGGACTCCCAGAGATCCACCCAGGGCCTAGTCATGGATCTCTGCATCCAGATCCCTCAGTAGTTGGATGAGGTTTCTAGCACAACAATTAGGGTGTTTGGCCATCCCATCACCAGAGTAGGTCAGTTCGGGCTGTCTCTCGACCATTGCCGGCAGTTTGTTGTGTGGGTATCTTTGTGGATTTCTGTGGGCCTCTCTAGCACTTTGCTTCTTCCTGTTCTCATGTGGTCTTCATTTACCATGGTCTCCTATTCCTTGTTCTCCCTCTCTGTTGTTGATCCAGCTGGGATCTCCCGCTCCCCCAAGCTCTCTTTCCCTCGACCCTCGCCTTTCATTACCCCCACTCATGTCCAGGCTGTTCATGTAGATCTCATTCCATTTCTCTGTCATTGGGCGATCCCTGTGTCTTTCTTGGGGTCCTGTTTTCCGGGTAGCCTCCCTGGTGATGTGAGTAGCAGACAATTCATCCTTGTTTCATGTCTAGTATCCTGCTATGAGTGAGTACATACCATGTTTGTCTTTCTGAGTCTGGGTTACCTCACTCAGGATGATTTTTTTCTAGATCCATCCATTTGTCTGCAAACCTCATGATGCCATTGTTTTTTTCTGCTGAGTAGTATTCCATTGTGTATATGTACCACATTTTGTTTATCCATTCTTCAGTTGAAGGGCATCTGGGTTGTTTCCATGTTCTGGCTATTACAAACAATGCTGATATGAACATAGCTGAACAAGTGCTCTTATGGTGTGGTTGAGCATTTCTTGGGTATATGCCCAAGAGTGGTATAGCTGGATCTTGGGGGAGATTGATTCCCAATTTTCTAAGAAAGCGCCATATTGATTTCCAAAGTGGTTGTACAAGCTTGCATTCCCACCAGCAGTGGAGGAGAGTTCCCCTAGCTCCACATCCTCTCCAGCATAAGGTGTCTTCAGTGTTTTTGATCTTAGCCATTCTGACAGGCGTAAGGTGGTATCTCAGAGTTGTTTTGATTTGCATTTCCCTGATGATTAGGGATGATGAGCAATTCCTTAAATGTCTTTCGGCCATTTGAGTTTCCTCTGTTGAGAATTCTCTGTTTAGTTCTATAGCCCATTTCTTAATTGGACTGTTGGGCATTTTGATGTCTAATTTCTTGAGTTCCTTATATATTCTGGATATCAGTCCTCTGTCAGATGTGGGGTTGGTGAAGATCTTTTCCCATTCTGTAGGCTGGTCCACACTGGATCAGGCCCTCCGAATGGGTGAGACAGTTGATTGGCTTGATCTGTTTGGGAGGCATCCAGGCAGTGGGACCAGATCTTGTGCTCATTGCATGAGTTGGCTGTTTGAAACCTGGGGCCTATGCAGGATTGTTTGGCTTGGCCTGGGAGGAGGGGACTAGACCTACCTGGACTGAGTCTACCAGGTTGACCTCAGTCTGTGGGGAAGGCTTTGCCCTGGAGGAGATGGGAATGGGGGGGGGGCGTTGGGGGGAAGGTGAGGGGGACGGGAGGGGGGAGAACAAGGGAATCCGTGACCGATATGTAGAACTGAATTGTATTGCAAAATAAATTAAAATAAATTAAAAAAAAATAGAGAAAGTTAAAAGCCCAGAAGCAAAAGACAGATGGGTTAATTTAAAGTTAAGAAAAGCTAGCAAGAAACAAGCCAAGCTAAGACTGGGCATTTATAAGTAAGAATAAGCCTCTATGTGATTTATTTGGGAGCTGGGTGGCGGGCCCCCAAAAGAGCAAAAACATCCAACAACAACCCTCCTGTTGTCAGTGCCTCATCACCCCTGCCCTCCACCAAGACTCCACTCAAGCTGTGTCATCAAGCTGCCCTGCTGTCTCTTTTCTGGACTTGGTTTCCTTTTTCTAAGTATCATATGTGGTAAGTGTATCTAAACCAAGCAATTCCATCTGGCTGAAAATGGGCCATGAGACTTTAACTGTAAAAATAAGGAGTCACGTTAACTAAGAGAAGAACGTTTCCCATTTCATATATCCAAGAATATGGAAAAGAAAGAAAAAAATGAATGAAATAGGATTAAGTGATACAGATCAAATACTGTAATCTGTAAACAGTGGTTCTATGTGTGCATCAAAACCATAAAAAAAAACAAATATATATGTAAACCACAAAGAAACATCACAAAAACTCCAGAGGGGAAACATGAGTCAGATATTGTTCCATAATAAAGCAATAAAACAAAAAAAGAATTGATTCTAAAATAGAAATAATGAAAACCCCTAAGTATTGATTTTTTTTTTATTTTTTTACAACTTTTGGTCTAATGGGAGTGGACAAATGATATAGGACTTGACAATTAACCCAAAATTTTTCTTTTCAGGATCCTATAAAGAGGGAAGTAATTTTAAGAAAATGACACCCACATTCCCAAGAGGTGGGATGGGAGGTTTTTGGTCGTTTAATGAGTTATGGATATTGTCATTGTTTATGATGGTTGGTTACAAGTTGTTAACTGTTAATGATCAGGAAAAAAGCTGAACATGGAGATTAGATTCAGAGGTTTTTTTTAAAAAAGAAAGAAAAAAGAGAAAAGAATATAGATATGAGATAGATCACTGAATAGATCCTGAGAAAAAAGATAAATAATAATAGGATAAATGGATAGATCACTGAATCTGCAGTAAAAAGAAAAAGAGGATGATATAAAAATGACAAAAGGTAGATTACTGAATCTATTATGAAAAGAAAACATACTTTTAAAAAGGAATTACTTGTTTTAAATAAGATAAGTAATGAAAATTTTTTGTCTGAATTTGTCAAATGTTATTGGACTGGACATTGTTATATATTTATGGAGTTTTTATCTGAATCTGTCAAATGTTAATGGACTAGACATCGTTAATGTAATCTTGACTGTGTATATTGTATATACTTATTGGATATAATTTTTCTTGTATTAGTTATAAGCTTTTTTTAATTTAAGACAAAAAAGGGGAAATGTGGTGGTATTGTGTTCCCCAAAATATTGTGTACCCTAATAAATTTATTTAAATAACATAAAAAAAAGAATAATAAATTAAAGCTAAAATGAAGTCATTAAAAATTACAAGGCTGCTATTTCATTCAGTACAAGATGGTTCTTTCTAACAATGAATTCTATTCAAATATAATTAATTGCCTCAAAGGGCTGTACTCATGCCTTGTATTATTTTAATATTGAGATCAAGATGCGAAATATTCACCTGTTAACTTTTAATCATATTTGCTTCAGCACATTGCTGAATGATATTTTTAGTTCAGATCTTGTCATTCACTGTTTTAGATATACTTTTTAATTCAGTTAATTCTTAGTAGGCTTTGTATGCCTTCACCCAAGTCATTGACATAAATGGTATGTCTGATTATTCATTTATAACCTTGTTCTAAATACTTGAAGAATTTTTAAATAATAAAATATGTATGCTAGAAGGTTAAAATGTAAGTATACATTTTTTTAAATACTAGAATTAAGATCATTTTGTAAGGAACTAAATAATGTTTGCCAAATAGTAATCTCTCACTGGGTTTTGATTATTTGAAAATTAAATTTTAGGATGTATAGAAGAATAAGTCTTCTTTACAATTTCTGCTAACATGCATATTCTTGACTGCTCTAAAAACAAGAAATATATAGTACTCATTCTGAGACTATTCATTTACATTTCTAGATGATATTTGAAACCAAACAACTTAATTGTACTATAACATTGACAAAAGGGCATTGATTTTTCTCAGGTAGTGTTGTTTTTTTAAATACATTTAACATTCAAATATCTATCTGTATTGAGACAAATTTCATGTACTCCAGGGTGGCCTTAGACTCCATATGTAGCCAAGGATGACTTGAACTTCCAATCCTCCTGCCTCCATTTCCTGAGTGCTGAGACTGCAGGTGTGTATCACCTCACTGGGTTCATGGCTTTGTGCATACTAGGTAAGCACTCTGCTAACTGAGCAACATTCCCAACCCTCAAGTTAACTTTCAAACAAATTAAAATTATTTAAAGGCTACTAGGTAACATCTCTAACTGGAGGTTTGGAGGCTAATACATTTTTTTTAGCCTTTGAATTTTAATTTGAATATCAGTAACCTAATAATGCTACTACAGAACTATATTGCCTGCATTCAAACCTGGTTCATGTCACTTATTAGTTGCTGGCCTTAGGAAATAAACCTCACGTTTCTCTTCAAGAGTTTTGTCACTTGTAAATTATGGCGGCTGTTGCTGCTGCTGTTGCTGCTGATAAAAAGCATTTCACATCAAAGGGCAATTGTACAGATTAAATAAACTGGCTGATCAAAAAAATCATTCTCAGAGTCAGCCGCATATTGCAGTCACCTGGTGATCTTAAAGACCACTCATGCTTGGATGGAAGCCACCCACAGATATACTGATTTAATTGCTTTCCAGTGAGACCTGGTCATCTGGAATTTTATAGCTTTCCAGATGATTCTAATTTGCAGCCAAGGTTAAAAGCCCCTGATCTAAAGTAATTATAAAAGCACCTGGCAAATATTAAGCACTTGGTAGCTGTTAATTATTATCATAAGGCTCAGACGTTCAGGTAATAGTTTTCGTGATTTTGCTAAAAGAGTATTAAAAGGTCATGTTAAGAGTATTAAAAGGTAACAAATGACAGTTACAGTCACGTATTCTTGGTAACTTTTCTTTCTGATAGAATAATAGACTTGCAATTCAGTTTTGCTCTATTTACACATTTTATTCTCCATCTAGTCTACTTCTTTCCAGCTGGCAGTCAGAGGCAAATCGTAATCCAATAATACTGACCCAATGGATACAGATAAGTGTGCAATTTGTTCCAGATTTATTCCATAAAATGTCTTTTAAAAGTATTAAATTCAAAAGTTTTTTCCTTGTCCCCTTCTGATTTATGCAGGTAGCTCTAGCTAACTGATTTATAGGGCAATCAACCTCCTCATCCAAGAGAGTCCATGTGGAAGGTCTTGATAACCTTCCACCCACCACAACATTAAAGCTGTTTGATTACTATCTTCTTATTTTCAAAGAATACATAGAGATGAAAGGAGTTTCAAAATTCAGTCAGATCTTTAAAAGCAGCATGTTTTTTAAGGGAAGATAAAAACACTCAATTATATTTATCTTATTAAGAAGATAACTCATAACACAGAAAGAGGAGGTTCTTGCTGAACGGGTCCATGATGTTCCTCTTGCAGTTGATGAAGCTTAGCATCTGAGCATCCACTAACAAATTATCATCTTATGTGTAGAAAGAAGACTATCTGAGCATCTTCAAAGTATGGAGATTTATTTTAGAAAACACTTGCCTCTTCTAAACAATTCAGTTCATGCTAACACTCAGAGGAAAAGCTTACGCATTAGGATTTTTGTTCTAAAGTTTAGATTACTGAGCCACATTCCAGACACAAAATCTTATGCTTTATAAGATATGAAAAAGGCCTGTAACACATCTAAAAAGTTGAATTATGAGTTTATGAGGACCAATTGAAACTACAGCTGCAGGTTCAGCGAGAAGACCTAACACTGGCAAAGCTATTTCATTCAAGTGCAAGTCTGCTATGCGTAGGCAGTTCTTTCATGGTTTGAGTGCCTGGAGGTTTTAAAATCTCAATTTCCTGCAAAGGGGTAGAAATGACTAGAGATTCAACTAGATGAAGCGAGTCATTCTAAATCTGTGATAATTCAGTGATGCACGTCTTTTAAAGATGCCCAGAGCCCTTTTGTGTTCATGCCAAGTCAGAATCTCTGGGACTGCAAAAGAATCAATATTTTTTTTAAACTCTAAGGATGATTTCTAATAAACACCAGTGGTATGGGGAAAAGTATAATTAGACATTATTCAGGGATAAACTCTCATCGGGAGATAAAATGTCTACTTTAATTTCAGTAAGGGCACAGCCTTTTAAAGCAGTGATGTGCCCCCAGGCTAAAATGGAATCATTAGTCTCCACTCTTTAGTGTGTTAATTTAATTAACTATAAAACTCACACAGTGATCATTTAACCCCTATCTTCCCATTTCATTTGTATGGATTTAAAGAAAAACAATGTTCACATTCTTCAGATACATTATATTTCTTGATACCAGTTTTTTTTTAAAGGAAGTCATCTATCTGAAAACTTCAAATGGTTCATAAAAATGAAAAAAGAAAAAGAAACAGAAAAGGAGGGAGGTAGTAAATGTCTGTTTGCTGAATAATTCTTCCAACTTTACTGTAACTTTGTAATTCTCAAAGTAATAGAGGTGAGAAAAAAGTGAGGAAAACCTAGGAAGCAGAATTGTTGCTGATAACTGTTTTCCAAACCCTGGGAGCACTTCTCTTATAAGGTCCCTTGAGAAGTAGTGTGTTCAGAGATCTATCTTGTCTTCAGTTATAAAAAATTGAGGTAGCAATTATCTGTTATCAAATTCTTCTTTCCTGTCCTTTATTTTATTTGTTGGGTACTAATATTTGGCAAGCACCATGCTGTATATATGATGATGATCACTCAGACACAAACACCTACCTCATGATCTAGTGACTTGTGTAAACTATCATTCACCTTGGTTTCTTAGATTTTTCTAAAATTATTTTATGTGTATTGGAGTTTTGATTGCATGTATATCTGTGAACCATATGCATGCCTGGTGCCCACAGAAGCCATAAGAGGGCATGGGATCTCTGAAATTGGAGTTATAGATGGCTGTGATCCTGCTGTGGGATGTTCTGTATGGCAAATGTTTTGCTGATTAGTCAATAAATAAAACACTGATTGGCCATTGGCTAGGCAGGAAGTGTAGGCGGGACAAGGAGGAGAATAAAGCTGGCAAGTGGAAGGCTGAGTCAGAGAGACACTGCCAGCCACCATGATGCCAAATAGCATGTGAAGATGCCGGTAAGCCACGAGCCATGTGGCAAGGTATAGATTAATGGAAATGGATTAATTTAAGCTATAAGAACAGTTAGCAAGAAGCCTGCCACGGCCATACAGTTTGTAACCAATATAAGTCTCTGTGTTTACTTGGTCGGGTCTGAGCTGCTGTGGGACTGGTGGGTGAGAGA
This sequence comes from Peromyscus californicus insignis, assembly GCF_007827085.1. Classification (NCBI taxonomy): domain Eukaryota; kingdom Metazoa; phylum Chordata; class Mammalia; order Rodentia; family Cricetidae; genus Peromyscus; species Peromyscus californicus. The sequence goes on from NW_026294391.1 coordinate 97,632,917, forward strand.
GATTTGTCCTGACTGTGGGTCAGGCAGGAAAACTCTAGCTACAAATGGCGTCCAACGTGGTGGCAAGAGTTTCCACCTAAAAACTGAGAAAAAAAGATTCTAAAACGGAGCTAAAAACAGCTTCCTAATTGTCTCTCTCAAATGACCGGCAGCTGCCGGTTTGAGCTACTGTGGCGGGAATGAGTCCTCTGCAAATGGCACATTAAGCTGTGTGGTGGATTTAGCCTTTGCAGGTATGAAACAAAAAAAGAGGTTTCTGGACTACACGCTGCTTGGCTAAAAGCATAGACCCATGATAGCTCCCAGAGCTGGCGGTAAAGCACCGCCATGTTGGGAAGCTGAGGTGGGTGGAGCCAGCAGCCACAGCTGCTGCACTTTAAGGCAATAGATTCACAATAAGACAGATTCAGATGTAATAGTTTACAATGTGTGTAAAAGATACGTAGGCTTGAAAGAGACAAAAAAGATGATATATAGAGTTATAGAAACAAATACATAGTTTTAAAAAATAAAGTGTTTAAAGAGACAGTAAAGGTAGTATAAAAAATAAGCCACATAAAAATGGATATTACACAGAGAATCTGCATTGTGTTGTCTTTGGGACTTTTAACTGCAGAAAAACATTTGATTGTAAAAGCTGTTGAGTTATGCCAAAATGTATATTTTAAAGATACCTTGACTTCAAAATTTGGATATAAGGATATGTTGCTTTGGAAAAGAGTCTCTTTTGTTTCCACAGAAAGCCAGAGGCTATGGATTTGTTCCAGATTAAGATACTTCAGGTTTGACCAGCCAAGACCCCCTGAAAGGTCTCCGATGACACCATGGCCCAGATGATCCAACATCCAGAATGGTTTCAAGGCAACTGGCTCAGACGATACACCCTCATGGACTATTCCATAATCCTAAAATTTTCTTTATGTCCCCATAAGATACAGCGCCGCCCTCCAGCAGGAAGTAGTAAGAGAAGCTATGCCCAAATTCCCAAATTATATGTAATTTTACTTTGTTAAGGTTAAAACCTTCCTTTTTGAAAAAAAAAAGGGGGGGGAAGTGCTGTGGGATGTTCTGTATGGCAAATGTGTTGCTGATTAGTCAATAAATAAAACACTGATTGGCCATTGGCTAGGCAGGAAGTGTAGGCGGGACAAGGAGGAGAATAAAGCTGGCAAGTGGAAGGCTGAGTCAGAGAGACACTGCCCCAGCCGCCATGATGCCAAACAGCATGTGAAGATGCCGGTAAGTCACGAGCCATGTGGCAAGGTATAGATTAATGGAAATGGATTAATTTAAGCTATAAGAACAGTTAGCAAGAAGCCTGCCACGGCCATACAGTTTGTAAGCAATATAAGTCTCTGTGTTTACTTGGTCGGGTCTGAGCTGCTGTGGGACTGGTGGGTGAGAGAGATTTGTCCTGACTGTGGGCCAGGCAGGAAACTCTAGCTACATGATCCACTATGTTGGGTGCTGGGAATTGAACCTAGGACCTCTAGAAGAGCAGCCAGTGTTCTTCACTGCTGAGCTATATCTCCAGCCCCGGATTGATTTCTTAAAAATATTGGCTCCATTTGTACTTCCCAAGTGAACTATGTACCCTTTTACTCCAGAACATCAAATGACATGACCCTGGCATTCTATTTGCCTTAGGATATTCTTCATCTCATTTCTGCTGGTTGAAATTCTGGCCATCTTCAGTAGTGATTAAATATTACTTTCCCTATAAACCCTCTTGAGATTTCACACTCAAAACTAATTTCTCCCTCTCCTACTCCAAACCAGCAATTTTTACTTACTAAGCATCACTAGTTGTTTTATTGTTTAACTTTTTTTTATTTTGCAATACAATTCAGTTCTACATATTAGCCACGGATTCCCTTGTTCTCCCCCCTCCCGCCCCCCTCACCTTCCCCCCAGTCCACCCCCTTTCCCACCTCCTCCAGGGCAAAGCCTCCCCCGAGGACTGAGATCAACCTGGTAGACTCAGTCCAGGTAGGTCCAGTCCCCTTCTCCCAGGCCCACCCAAGCGACCCTGCATAGGCCCCAGGTTTCAAACAGCCAACTCATGCAATGAGCACAGGACCCGGTCCCACTGCCTGGATGCCTCCCAAACAGATCAAGCCAATCAACTGTCTCACCCATTCAGAGGGCCTGATCCAGTTGGGGACCCCTCAGCCATTGGTTCATAGTTCATGTGTTTCCATTCATTTGGCTATTTGTCCCTGTGCTTTATCCAACCATGGTCTCAACAATTCTCGTTCATATAAACCCTCCTCATTCTCGCTAATTGGACTCCCAGAGATCCACCCGGGGCCTAGTCATGGATCTCTGCATCCAGATCCCTCAGTCTTTGGGTGGGGTTTCTAGCACGACAATTAGGGTGTTTGGCCATCCCATCACCAGAGTAGGTCAGTTCGGGCTGTCTCTCGACCATTGCCAGCAGTCTGTTGTGGGGGTATCTTTGTGGATTTCAACTTTGAAGAGCATCACAGATTGCTTTATATGATAGTCTAACTTTTCAAATGTTTTCACCTAGAGAAAAGGGACTTTGGGCCAGGCAGTGGTGGTACATGCCTTTAATCCCAGTACTTGGGAGACAGAGGCAGCAGTTCTCCGTGAGTTCGAGGCCAGCCTGGTCTACAGAGCGAGTTCCAGGACAGTCAAAGCTACACAGTGGAACCCTGTCTCTCTCTCTCTCTCACACACACACACACACACACACACACACACACACACACACACACACACATAAAAAAAAAGAAAAAGAAAAAAATCTTAAAAAAGGAACTCTTTCACTCATTGCTGTATCATTTCTGTTAACAAGCCTGGTGCATATATGCTTGCTTGAGTTCAGAGTTCCAGAATAGTCCTGTGTTTATACTTTTAAGATTTTTCTCTCACATTAAGATGGAATTCTTCTGCCCTTTATACATTATCTAATTTGAAGTGCCAAAGAACTCTCTTCCTAACTACTCATCTATCATACAATGCCCTTTCATGCCATATTTATCCTACTCTTTCAAGTTGAAGGCCACTCTCTTTGATGGAAAATGAAGAAGAAAAATAGGAGTTGAGTCATTTTGCTTACTTTTCTGTCATATGATATTATTTGACTCAAAAAGTCACCTTGCCCATTTTTATTCTTTTTGTGCCAAGTGTAGCCAAAATCTAAAGAAATACTTTTTAGTCTTTAACATGTTGATAAGCCTCAGCTCACACAGACATTTAGTCTTATGGGTACTGTGTGTGCATGTTCCTGCCATTCTTTGATTTTTGTCCTTGGCTATGATGGTCATTCTTTCTTTTCTACAAGTCCTTTTTAAGTCAGGCAGTCAACAATGTGATTCCATTATTTTTCTCCTCTAATGTCTCTTCTAACAGACACAAGCACATTTATAAAGACAAAAGTGTGATGATCAGGAGCAAATCTTTCGGGGGCCAACCACATTTGGGTTCAAGTGACTACTTTGCCTGTTGTTAGAGTTTCTTCAGCTTTCAAACTAGGATAAGAAAATGTGTTTACTAAGGTAGTAACTATGATTATGAGCTAGAGTGAACAGAAAGGCTGGATAGAGTCACCAACACATAATAAACATCAAGTATTTAGAAATAAAAACTGGAGTTTTGAAAAGTAAATAACATCAGTGTTACCATCTTTAATATGTTTATTTCTTTCTTATTTATGTGTATGAGTGCATGTGTGTATGAGTTTATGTGTACCATGTGTGAAGGAGACTTTGGAGGCAGGGAGAAGGTGTCTGATGTGGAACTGGGGTACAGGCAGTTGTGAGCTGTCATGAATGCTGGAAAGTGAACTTAGGTCCTCTGCAAGAGCAGTAAGCAAATGCTCTTAACTACTCAGCCCTCTATCCAGCTCTGAGATATGGTCTTGAGGAAGAAAGTGATTCCTGCAAAAGTGAGTATATAGGTCAGAGAAATACAGCCAAAACTGTCAAAATCACTTCATTTTAATTTATAGGCTTTGATAACTCAGATAAACATATAAAAACCATACAGTCTTCATTTTTTCCTGTTGCAGAAGCTATAATAGTCCACATGGAGAATTATATTTGGCTTATTGTAACCACTTCATAAGCCTTACCCAACATTATTGAAGAGATTTATAAAAGAGACCACAATGTTTGAGGCTTTAAGGATACCAATGCTAAAACCTAAACCAGCAATCTATTTTAGATATGGTAGTAATGTGGGTTTGTTGCCAATGGCCTACAGTTAACCATAGTCAGCTATGAAATTATAAAAATTTCATTCTTCCTCTGATACAAGTTTGATAGTCAGCTTTCTGATAAATAAGAAACATGTATGTGATCAGTTATTTCATTTTATAATCTTTCATAGTCCTCAAAATTTGTATTTTGAGATACACGCAGACAATTTGCCTTATCTTAATACATGTTGAAATGTACATGTGCATTAAGCTAGGACATTGACATTCAAGTATTGTTTTGATTTCATTTTCAACACAGGACAAAAGAAGGGACAGACCTTTAAAAATTCTGATGTTGGATGCCTTATACAATATCAATATGTTCTTTTTTAAAAAAATTAATTAAAAAATTAATTAGGTAGCTAAGCATTGTAGAGATTAACTAACCTTTAAAAGTTTTTCATAGTGAATGAATGATGAAGTAGAAATATGAATAACCTTCTTCTGATTCCAGAACTCATAACTGCCCAATTTTCTTCCACAAGTACATAGCTATTTTTTTGAGTTGCATGAATTCTTTCTATGAAGATGTTTAGGGACCAGGCTTCCAGAGAAGATACTATTTTAAGACAATGTTAAGGGGACTTTATTGAATATGATACTAGACACATCTGATTTATTAGTACTGACAAGTAAGTACTAATAAAGTTGCATTAGAGTGAAGCTATAGTGTGGGGCACACAATATGTTGCCATCACATTGCAAGTATAAATGATGCAAATATAAATGGACATATGCCTGACATATGTTTCATATTATTAGAAATGAATAGTAAGTGCCAAATGTTGCAGCCCATTTGAATACCAATAACCAAATCTCACAGTGCACAGATGACACTTATTCGAAATTATGGTTCTAGAAAATAAGACAGGTGCCTAAAAGGTAATTAGTTCATAGATAATATTTTGTTTCAGTTTCTTGGATCCTAGCAATAATTAAGAGCAGTGTAAAAATTAGTTCTATTTTGTTCTTTCAAAGATAGCTTCTAGTTTTGTTGCTGTAGTTTTTAATGTCTCTCTATTGAGGATGTGGAGCTCCCCTTAGATGATCATAAACACCCCATCTGTTCCCCTTTAATAACTAGGGCATATGCTTTTGGCATGGCCTTGAACCAACCAATAACTGAACTCAAGAATTTTATCTTTTCTTTCTATTTATGCTGTGAGAGGCAAACAGGAGATAACACAAAGACACAAAAATTGTCAGTTCTCAGAGAAGCAATTTTTTCTAATATTATATTTTTATTGATTATTTGTGAATTTCATACAATACACCCCAATCATACTTGCTTTCCATTTCTCCCAGGTCCACCCTCCCACTCTTGTTCCACTCTCCTCCAAAAGGAAAAAAAATACATCAACACATCCCATTTGTGTTGCCCATATACTTATTGAAGCATGGGCAAAATCCCACTGGCCAGCCCCTTAAAGACAACTGAGTTCTCCTTCCAAAACTGACAGAAGCCATCAACTGTGATGAGCTACATTTCAGTATCCCTACTACAATTTTAAAGAGCTCTCTTCAATGGCTTCCTGTCTAGACTGTTTCTTTCTTTTTGGGGTGCAGGTTGTCACAGAGTCCTTCAATATCTTTTATTCTCAATTATGAGTCTGCAAAAGAAGCTTCCTTGTCCATATCAGCCAGGGGCAGCATGGACCATGGACCTCAACATGGCCTCCAGTGGTCTCACAGACCAGGGACATCAACATGGCCTCTGGTGGTAACATGGACAACAGACATCAACATTGACTCATGGACATCCACATGTCCTCTGGAAGTAATATGGACCATGAATGTCAGCATGGTCTCAGGCAGCAGCACAGACTACAGATACCAACATGGCCTCCAGAAAGAAACAATTATTAAAAAACAAAAACAAAAGCAAAAACAAAAATAGCAAGCAACTCCCCTGGATTTCTGTTTCTATTGTCCAAACTTGATTAATATATCTTTAAAGTTAATTGTGATAGCTAGGGGATTCTGTTGGCTTTGAAAGGTACACTGCTTATTTCAGCAATGGTAGGAAGCATTCATTATGTATGGAATGCTTATAACTCCAAGGGAGCCATTGTTAACTGCAAGTGAAGACTTTACTCCAAGGTTATGCCCCTGATGGAGAAGTGTCTCTCAGTTCCCTCCTCTTCTCATCATAAATACAGCTCCTGAGGCTTTGAAACATTTGAAGTACTACATTATGCAGAGAAATTAATAATAATAATAATAATAATAATAATAATAATAATAATAGCAGCAGTAGCAGCAGCAGCAGCAGTAGTAGTAGTAATACTGACGACACTCCATTACGAATCGAATGAAAATCCACCTCAGGATAGGCTGAAGTATAGCATGACTGTTTTTAGGAATTAACTTTATAAAAGGGAATGGGAAGAATAGTAAATAATCAAGAAAGCAAATGTCCAGTACATCCTTGAGAAATTATATGTGATTTCTCAAATGGAGTTTAATGTGTGTGTGTGTGTGTGTGTGTGTGTGTGTGTGTGTGTGTGTGTGTGTGTGTGTGTGTGTGTGTGTGTGATTCATGGTGCATGTGGACATCTGAAGACAACAGGTCAATTCTCTCCTTTCACCCATGTGGATTCCAGGGATTAAACTTGGGTCCTCATGCTTGGCAGCAGTGCTTTTACACACCAAATCATGACATTGCCCATCTCCCCAAACAGGTTTTAATCCTATTTTGTGTTTAGGAGTGCCTATAAAGACAAAAAGATCATCCACAATGACCAAGTGAGCTTCATTTCAGGTATACAAGCATGTTTTACTGTACATAAGCCATTAAATGCAATATAGCACATTAATAGACTTGAGAACAAAAATTACATGATTATCCTAATAGAAGCAGTAAAGTCTTTAAACAAAATCCAATATCTGTTCATAGTAAAAGCCTGGAAGAAAGTAGAAATAGAAAGAATATATCCCAACGTAATAAAGACTATCTATCTATCTATCTATCTATCTATCTATCTATCTATCTATCTATCTATCTATCTCATATCCAATATTATATTAAATGGGAAAAAACTCAAGGGGATTTTCACTAAAGTCAGGAATAAGTCAAAGGTGTACCCACCTCCACCCCTATTCAAAATAGTTCTTAAATTCTTAGCTAAAGCAATAAGATGAATTGAATAAAAGAGATTCAAGTAAGAAAGAAAGGAGTCAAATTATTCCTATTTGCACATGGTATGTACATAAAAAACTTCTCAGAACTGGTAAAAACTTTCAGCAAAGTAGCAGTATACAAAATGAACATACAAACACCAGTAGCTTTTCTAGGTATGAATAATAAATATTCTGGGAATGAAATCAAGAAAACATATCTTCAAAAATACTTAGGAATAAACCCAACAAAAGAAGTGAAGTACCTCGATAATGAAAAAGTTAAAATACTTAAAAAAGAAATAGATGACCCTGGAAGATGGAGAGACTCCTTCATACTCAAGGATCAGCAGAATTAATATAGTGAAAATGTCTATATTCCTCAAAGTGATTTACAAATTCAATACAATTCCCATAAAAATCCCTATTATATTCTTCACAGAAACAGAAAAAACCCTATAATTCATATGGCTACTAAGAAAATCCCAGACAGTCAGCATAATTCTAAGCAACATGAACAATGTTTGAGGTATTACTTTACCCAATTTCCAGTTATACCTGAAATATAGTAACAAAAACAGCACAGGGCTGGGACAGAAATAATAGACACATTAGATCAAGGAAATACAAGGCCTAGAAATAAACCCACACAACTAAAGCCACCTAACTTTTGGATAAAGAAACTATGATGTGTATTTACAATGTAATTTACCCATCCATAAAAGTACAGAAATTATTTTGTTTAGTATAAAATGGATACAACAAGATATCATCATATTAAGCAAAGTAAACATGACTCAGAAAGACAAATATTGCATATTTTCCCCTTATTTGTGGATCCTAGATTGTATATAGGTACATAAATCCATTTTTATAAATATGGCATAAAATCAGATGTTAGACTGGAGAGAAGGAAGGGAATGTGAGAACTGGAGAGATTATCTGGAAGGATATAGGAGACTGAATATGATAAATATGATGAGATAGTTTAAGGAAAATGTCTTTATGAGACCCATCACTATGTGCATTAATATACACAGAATTAAAAAAAACTGACGGACTGCAAGCATATCTACTTGATTGGATCTTGGAACAGAAAATGGATGTTAATGGAACAAGTGTTGGCATATCACAGAGTTGAAAATACCAAAAGAGACAGAAAGAGAAAACACCCAAATAACTTCAGAATCATCAGACCAAACCAAACCACTTCCACCACAAACAACAAGAATAAAAACAGAAAAGATGTTAAAATATTGAAGAGGTGTAAACTGAAGTAAAACCTGGGATCTCGTAATGTATCTGCTATTTTTTTACACATCTTATATCAAAATCTTTTAGCTGTTGGCTAAGGCCCATCAGGTGTTATATTGAGACTTTCAAAAATTTGCTCCTAGCCACCTGGCTTTCCTGACTATCTGTCTTATAATTGGTAAGCATTGGATAAAACTGTCATCATTTCATCTTTCTCATGAGAAAATGACACAGTGCTTGCACAAATGTTGAATGTTAATAGAAATAACAATGTTCAGTTTTGATCCCTCTTTAGAACTCATAACTATACCTGGGCTTGTATTTTGAAAGGTAAGAAGAAAACATTGTTAATGTTTTGACCATAAAGAAACAATAATGGGCCAATGGTGTAGCTCAGTAGTATAGTTCTTGTTTGACATGTACAAGGTTGTGATGACCCTCTTTAATCTGAACAAGTACAGGTAATTTGATTTCCAAGTAACTCCATGCTTAGAAGGGCAAGGTAAATTCCATTAGTGAGGCCTGTCTTCCAAGATGGTGACCATGGTTCTATATATGGGCTCCAACAAGATAAAATGCATATTCAAGTATCATAGTATTCCTTAGAGAAAGTTCTGTAGTGTGTATAAACCAGATTCTCTTTGCTATATGTCAGTCAAAGCATAGTAATCATAGTTACCTGATAAATATTTTTTCAGTGCAATTCTTTTACATAAAATCTCAATTGTACTTTAAAGGTGCTACTATAAAATCCATCTAAAATAAACATTCTGAGGTCAATTATGAATGATGTTTTCTTCTATGAGTTTCATATGATATATTTTTTAACTTATAAATGCTCATCCAATAGCTGAGGCTTGTTACTAGCTAACTCTTAATTTGAATTAACCTATACTTCTATTTATGCTTTGCCATGTGACTCATGGCTTGTTCCCTCATTTTCTATGCATCATATGGCATATTCTTAAATTGAAACTCTGAGTTCTACCATTGTCATTTGAACCAGAATCTTATACTTGCTATTATTTTGGGAATTCAATTTTTCAGAATTCTTATTAAAAGCCACTTAAGCTAATGTTAATTGAAACACATTTTAAGAACTCTCCACATATTGCTTAACATACAAAATAGCTTGGCGTATGAAGCAACTTGAACTTTGCCTTACACATTGTTAGACCCTTTTAATTAAAAAAAAAGCTTATTGTCCTGCATCCTTGATCCAACTACACCAAACAAACAAAACAAAAAAGAAAGAAAAGCCAAAAAAACCCCCACATTTCTTCATACTGAAGATTCTTGTCATCCTTTACTAGTACTGCATGTATTTGCAGAACCATTTCTACTGCTTAGAATTCCTTTCATATCACTGACTTGTAGATGAAGTTATTTTTTTCAAGACAGGGTTTCTCTGTGTAGCTTTGGCACCTTTCCTGGATCTCGCTCTGTAGAAAAGGCTGGACTCGAACTCACAGAGATCCACCTGGCTCTGCCTCCCGAGTGCTTAAAGGCATGTGCCACCATCGCCCGGCTTGTAGATGCAGTTGTTATTCAGACACAAGCTCCATGTGCTTTGTGAAGCCTTTCCTGAGTTGCTCTATTACTTTACTCATTAGATCACTGCCAGAAAATAAGCTTGTGTTTTCTGTATTGCACTTGGACTTCTTGAAATCCAGGCAATCAGAGTCTTCATTGTAGAATGCAGCATTTTGTCATAGAGATAGAACATATTAAACCAATATTTGTTAAAACAATGTATTAGAAGTAAGTCATTGAATTATCAGGGGTGTGTATTAGTTGTTTTTCTATTGTTGTGATAAAACATCATGACCAAGTCAACTTATATAATAAAGAGTGCATCTGGGCTGCCTTATGGTTCCGGAGGGTTAGAGTCCAGCATGGTAGAGCAGAGGCATCAGGCACCAGTAATGGTAGCTAGAACAAAAGCTGAGGGCTCACATCTTAAACTGCAAGCACAAAACAAAGAGAGTGAATTAGAAATTACGTGTGTGTTTAAATGCTCAAAACCTGACTCTAATGACATATTTCCTCCAACAAGGCCACATCTACTAAGCCTCCCCAGCAATGCTAACGACTTGGGACCAAACATTCAAATGCCTGAGATATGGGAGACATTTTCATTAAAGTGATTTGATGTAAAAAATTAGGTATTATAATGTCAAAACATATCCAAATAGGTTTATTACCTTCTCATAGAGCTGCTAGTAATTCTGAGACCCAAACTCACATTATATGCCCCTTTTATTATGCCAGATTGACTCAATTTGATGTTGAAAATAATGATAGGAACACATCTCCAAAATTTGGTTTGTTCTACCTTGTACTAGATGGAGTGGCCTAAACAAATGACTAGGGTTCTAAAATTTAAAAAAAAATTAGGAAACATAAGGGGAATAATAGACCTTTGAAAATGCTATATAGAACATACTACCATAGAAGTTTCCTAAAGTATATACACATACATATATAAAAGAGATTTAAATGGAGTCGCCTTATAACAGGGAACCAATGTCTCACACAGGCACCATAGGCTATCAAAGAAAAAGCTCAAATCCATCTAAGGTACTACTTTTCAAATTGTTGGTCAATGGTTTTCCACAAACTCCTCAAACATTACAGGTTATTGTCATTGTTCTTGATTACCCTCTAGAACTTGACAGCAGGGACCTATTTCTGAGGCTACCATATGCCTTGAGTCGTAGGACATGGAGAGATCAAACTGATATTGACCATAATGCTGGTATGTTCTATGTACTCTATTAGGGGAGAACAGTCATTAACAGTCTTTCTTAGCTATGAACACTTGAACTACAATAATGACTGATCTCAAAAGATATATCTGTTGGTCAATAATGGCACAAATGTTATTGGAATAATCAACCACTTTCTGATTGCATTTCAAACCCACTCCATAAAGTTGAACCCATTTTTGGTACTGTTAATGAGCTAAAAAGCAAAAACAAAAACAAAAACAAAAAACCTGTCATTGGTTTGGTCCTAGGTGAAAAACCAGTACTATTATTTTGCTAACTTGACATAGTAAATTGCCCTTAATCCTTATATTTATACCTACAAATTGGTACATCTCTTAATCCTCATTAGAGAAACGTCTTTCTGCGGTATATAGTAATTAACACAGAGACCCAGAACTGGTGGAGATACAGAGAGTTCAGAATGCTCAGCCTTAAATGGAACATCTATAATACACCTCCTAAGCCAAGATTCAAAGATCATCAAAGAAGAGGTGGCAATAAGATTATAAGAGCCAGAGGTAGTGGAAGTCTGCAGTGACAAAGTATTTCCCATACGTGACAGGGCTGCTACTCATGTGAACTTACGGCAGCTGTGCAGACACACGCAGGAAGTACTTTTTGTACTTCACAAAGAGAGAGACATCAGAACAGAGTAGGACATCTAGCTGAGCTGAAGAGACACAGATTGGAGTTGGGGGATACTATGTAATTTTATGGAACAGAAAGCACATATAAATCATTTCTTGTGTCTTATCAGATGATAATCAACTAAACCTTGATATACATGGCAAGAACAACTGCAGAATCTAGAAAAACACGAAGATTCACATATATACTTCTGAATGATCAGTGAGTAATTGAGTCAATCAGTGAGTAAATTAAAAAAGTTATAGAAACCTATGAAAACAAACAAAACTACAGATTACTGGAATCCTTTGGGCACAGCTAAGGCAGTTCGAAGAGATAAGTTTAGAGATTTGAATACCAATATCAAAATCAAAGAGATCTCAAATAATCCAATGATTTATTCAACTTCTTAGAAAGCAAGTTAAACTTCAAACAAATAGGAAGAAATAATAACAATCAGGGTAGAAATCAATAACTTGGAAATTAAAAGAATAATACAAAAATTAATGAAAGAAACAGTTCCTTGAAAAGACAGTAAGGTAGAAAAATGCTTGGCTAAACTAAGAAAAAAACAATGAAAACCAAAATTAATAAAATTAGAGATTACAGAAGTATTAGAGCAGATACCTGTAAAATCTAGAGGATCACTAGGAAATATTTTAAAACTTTACAATATAGCGAAAAAAATCTTAAAAAATAAATATCTAGATGCATGTGATCTACCAAAATTGAACACCTTAGGTATAAGAAACTAGACTGAAGGAGTAATAATGAGTATCCCAGAAAGGATAAGCCTGGGACTAGACTCACTATTGAATTCTGCCAGACCTAGAGAAGAACAAACTTTACAATTTCCTTCATGATTCAACAAACATTCAAAGGTTCATACAACCCAATCAAGCTGATCTTATTCCAGGGATTCAAGGATGTTTCAACATTCTGAAATCAGTAAATATAATATAGCACACCAGTATAATCAAGGGTGGAATTGTATAATCATTCTTGATAAATAGTGAAGAGGCTGTATAAAAAGTTCATTATCTCTTCTTATTAAAAAGTCCCTAGAAACTAGCAATAGAAGTATCACAAATCAAAATAATAGAAGAAATACATTAGAAATCTAGTTGGAGGGATAGAGATGAACAAGAGAGGGTAATGAGGGTGTGTGAATATGAACAAAGTGCATGTGTGAAGATGCCATATTACAACTCATCTATGTCTATTGAAACAATAACATGATAAAGTTAAATACAAGCAAAAATAAGTACAAGATTTCAAAAACATGAAAAAATGGTCAAAATACCTAGATAACAATCAAAAGCACATCGAGATTTTTTTATATTTTTTATTTAAAAATTTTTTCCTTTTACATACCAACCCCTGTTTCTCCTCCCTCCCCTTCTCCTGCTCTCCCCAACCTACCCCCATCCCACCCCCATCATAGAGGGTATACAAGACATTCTGTTTCAAAGAGAGGAAGAGGAGGAGGAGGAAGGGGAGGAGGTAGCAAGCAAGGAAAATAAAAGAATTTTGTCTGTTTAGAGAAGATCATAAAATCAGTTGCCCAGTGGCTCTGAAAGAATAATTTCGCATTACCAGTCAGCTAAATTTGGAAATTTTAAGTCTATAATTTTATTCTACCTCATTTTTACTATTTCCTATTTCACAGTAGCTTTCTAAATGTTATGTAATATATTAAGATGTTTTTGTACAACTATGAAACCAATAGATTCTCATATACTAGCAATTCTCCAACTGTAATCTGTATGTAACAGTTATTGATCACTCAGGGCCTCATGACTTACAAATGTCTAGTGACAAATCCAGCCCACTGCTCTCAATTGTAGGTAATATATATAACTGGTCCTGTCCTTCCCTCTGTGAACCAGCATGGCCCCTGCAGCCTTTCAGCATTCCCTTTATAAAGCAATGAAAGTGACACAGAGGGAAAAGGCAGTCTGTGTATCAGAAGAGATACACAAATAATTTCTCTGTTGCATTCACTTCAAAATTCTGTAATTATCTTTATGCTTATTTCTTAAAATAAACCTCAGCCTCTTCCACTGAGTTTTAGAAGTTGTCCTGAGAGTCTTTGAGATAGGAAAGATTTTTGAGGTGGGACAAAGTGTATACTTTTGACACTCAGGATTCACTTTCACCTTTTCTCAACTTTCCAAAGACATGGATGGATCTATAGTTCCAAATCAAACTGTAGCATCCATGTCTATAAATACCTCTTTTGCCACAACAGAAGTTGATACCGAAGGGAAGGCAGCTGTTCTCTCACACACAGTCTGTAAATTTTAATTTTGGTTCTAGGCATCAGATCTGGTTTCTATTGGCGCAGCTGATCTCTTGAGTCATTAGGATCAATGCCATGTCCATTCTTGGGTTTCTTTCATAATTGTTTGTGTTCGGAACGATGAGATTTTACATTGCTTTCGGGCCAAGAATCATCATTTTGATTGCAAATAAAATAGCATACATTCCTCTCAGATGGAAGAAGTGGTGTAATGGACATTTGTGGATTTCTCCCTGAGTGTCAATCTGGGCCATGTACTGCCCAGAAGGGATTAGACTTCAGGCTATAGTTAATCAGAAGAGATACACAAAACATCCCCCAGCTGACTAGATTGCAAAATCTCAAAAATGACAGATAAAGACTAATTCTTACAGTGGCTACTTTATCTTGACTACTTTCAGCATTCCAGAAACCTTAGCATTAAGAATGAGATACTAGTATCTTGATTGAATTCAGGAAAAACTTGAAACAAATGGGTCAGACACCTGATTCAAAATAATACAACTAATAAATGATAGATGTGAAATCTGAGTCTCATCTGTCTTCCTTTAAGTCCTTTTTATTGCTTATCATAATAAGTATGATTTGTAAATTTTGATGCTTTCTAACAATGTGTTATATATCTTGCTTTATGTTATTTTCCGGGTATAGGTGTTAACTTGTTCAGGAGAAATTGATCCATTCTAAAGGATGCCAAAGGAATTAAGTCATATTTGATTCATATAAGGCAGATCTAGAAATTTTAGACTCTCCTCACCCTAAAGCTCTATTTCTTAGGAATGTGCAGAGACGTTCCTGTTAGCAGACGGTTTCAATGCCTAGCACTGACTGTAAATCTAAATGTCCTAGTTTTCCTTTCAAATTTTGTAGCATAATGGAAGGACCGAAATGTTTACCCACTGAGCTGCTCTTTCTCTGTGTTATAAAAAAGCCCTGATGTATTTGTTAGTTTACCAAACCAATGCATAGACTTCCAAGAGAATCTCAGGGCTGAAAGAAACCTTAGCAAATGCAAGAGGGCCCAAGAAGCTCTTGCAGCGAAGTCTTTAAGGCACATTAGCTGTTAATGGGTCTTCAGTATCTCTATCCCTTTTGTAAAATATATTTCTATGATTCTTCTTATTTAACCATGCTCAAATGAGACAGGATCCAAGAAGTTGCCCGCTGAATTTACTTCATTTTATTCATGAAGAAACTGAAGCCCAAAGTAAGGGAATAAATTATGTTAGCTCATACTTTTTGTCGACTTATCCCTTGGGGTGTTTCCTTGTAATGTAACATCAGGAGCTTAGAGTAAAAGCATTTTAAGGAAATTTTTTGCTTGTAGTCATGAAGTCTGAGTACTCACTCTCTCTTTCTGCTAAGGAGAAAATGAGGTTAGAGGAATCGACAGTCTTTCTCTCTCTCTCTCTGTCTTTCTCTCTGTCTCTGTCTGTCTCTGTCTGTCTGTCTGTCTGTCTGTCTGTCTGTCTGTCTCTCTCTCTCTCTCTCTCTCTCTCTCTCTCTCTCTCTGTGTGTGTGTGTGTGTGTGTGTGTGTGTGTGTGTGTGTGTGTGTGTGTGTGTGTGTGTGTGTGTGTAGTGTGCATTTTGGAGACTGCAAAAGTTTAACCACCACTAGTTTTTATAAAGAAATTCCATGGCCTTTTGACTTCTATTTAAAAATTATTTTCTGCTGAGAAAATTTTGGCCCATGTCAAGTGGGAGATAGGATCGTTCTTGCTCCAGAGCCACCAACAATACATAACTGTCACAATTACTAATATATACTTTAGGATCTGGGAAGCTGGAATTCTTTTATATGGACATATCCTGGATTTGCCTGGAAGAAAACAGACGCTTCCAAATACCTTCCACATCTGGATCCCACACTGTGAGACCTGGCAGTCTGACTGCTTTAAAAACGTTGCAGTCTTGTTAGATAACCTGCCAGAATATGTTGAAATGATACATAGTTTGGAATATTCCACATATGGGTAAGTATGTAAGTCCTTCAATGCTGTTTTTCTTGCCCTTAATCTGTCAGGGATGTGTGTATATTCTAAACACACAATCAAAAATTACAGTAACATAGTGCAGAGCTCACATTTTTGTTCATCTTTGTTTTAATTTTCTTTCCTGGGAAAGTGCCATTTAAAAGGTACATTGTTTAACGTACTGGCCAAGTTGCCTGGAAAATCTTGCACACAGACAGTTCCCTAATTGTAATGCATTTTCTCTATGTGGAACTCTTTACATAATTGCAATTACCTCGTCCATTGGGAGTTACTGGGGATTAGTAGTCACACTGGAGTGCAGTCTTGAGGATTTTGATAGTTTCATCAGAGCGAGTATCCTGACACCAGCGATTCCGGGTATTAATGTTAAAGGAGGGAACGATAAAGAATGCCTTGTCTTAAACATGACTAAAAACTAATCATCTCTGTCTTCATGCAATGTCTTACGCTTCAACATGACAAATCATTACAATGATCCTGAAAAACAATCTTTAGAAACTTATTTTCTTTTGCATTTTTCTTCTATCCCAGGCTACTACTCCTTAGAGTGTGTTTTTGCTGCAAGTTTCTTTCAGAGAGGTACTAATTCTTTGGAAGGCATTTCTGTATGAAGACTTTGCAGTGTAATACATGGATTTTTTTTAGCATGATGAGTTACTTTAAACAGAAAAGTTTACTTTATGTGTATTTTATAACAATTTAAAAATTAGTGTGAGGCCCGTGAGATGTCTCAGCAGGTAAAGGTAGCTGTGTCCTGACAGGACCTGATGATGACCTGCTTTTGACTCCCATGTCAAGACAGAAGAAGAACAAACACTTCACAAAGTTATTCTGTCACCTCCACATGCCACATATGCTCATTGTGCATCACACACACACACACACACACACACACACACACACACACACACACCCCATAATAACAAACAAATATAAAAAATAAAATATAAATTAATGTGATATATCTAAACTATTGAATTATGCACTTAAATGAGTGTGTTATGATACATGAATACAGATATAGTTGGATGAATAACGACCATATTGCTACTTAAAGATATTCTTTGCCCTCTTTCCTATTTGTTCCTATTTATCTTCTACTCTTTCCTGACTTTGTGGTTTTAGCTATTTTATATAATTGTCATTTGCTCACCTTTCTTAGCATATTAGTCATTGCTTTTTAAAACAAATAAAAAACTAGAAAATGTTTTTTAGGAATTGCTCCAGAATTAGCAAGATACGAGTACAACTCTCCCAGGTCCAGTTTTATTTTGAGACAGGGTCTTGCTATATAGTCCAGATTGGTCTTAAATTCATGATCCACCCACTTCAGACTCCCAAATACTGGAATTACAATCACACATCATTATTTTTGGCTATTGAGGTCCAGTCATATGGAAGACTGTACCACTTTTGAGTAATGCAGGATTCCTGTAATAACAAAACATTCAGAATTCCTCTCCCATCACTATTGTTATTCATTTTACTTAACATGTAAGCATATCTAAACAAACACAATCAAATAGGTTTTATTATTTTACAAAATCTTGAATCTGTTCATCATAAAAAAGTAATAATTTCACCTTCATTTAGTCCTTTCTCAAAGCCTGTACTTTCTTTCTGTATGTATAAGCATCATTTGCCTTCTGTCTGAAACACTCCAACATTTCTTGCATACAGACCTTGTGCCAGAAAATTCCTTCCTCTTTTTTACATATGCAGGAATCTTTATATTGCCTTTGCTTTTGAGAGTGTGTGGAGGTGCAAGTGTGTGGATGGATGTGCATGTGGAGAGTGGAGATTAATGTTGGGTGTCTCTCTTAATTGTTCTCCACCTTAGTATTTGAGACAGCACACTTTACTGAACCTGGAGCTTGACGATTGGCTAGACAGGCTTGACCGCAAACCTTAGGGATACTCCTGCCTCTGCCTCCCCAGTGCTGGGATTATAAGCAAGTGTGCCTACATCTCCAGCTTTTATGTGGCTCCTGGGGCTCCACACTCAGGTTGCTTGTGTAACAAGCACTTTACCAACTGAGCCATTTCCTCAGCTTCCTCATTTGTTTTTAAAGATGGTTTTGCAGGGTACAGAATTGTAAACTAACTTTTTTTTTGGTCTCCATTCTTCAGCAACTTTTGTATTGTTACATGTTTTCTGAGCTGTTTATAAAAATGCTTTTTGTTCACTTTTTTTTTTGAGACAGGGTCTCACTATGGAGCACAGACTGTCATGAGAGTCACAGTCCTCCATAGGCGTGCTGATCTTGTTTCTAGTGTATCTTCCAAGAGTTTGCCTTTTGTGCCATTTTATGTTTTGAAGTTTGGACAATGTGGTCGTGGTACTGTTTGGAGACAGTATCCTATTTAATGTTCTATGAGCTTTGTGGATCTGACATTAATTTAGGGAAATTCTTGTGCCTTGTTGTTTCCTGTATTTCTTCTGTTTCTTTCTCTTAAAAATACTCATTTTGTTCTTTATTTATATGTATATTTGTGTGTCCATGCAAGGATGCCACAAGGCATACAGTGAGCATGGAAGCCAGAAGAGGAGATTGGCTTTTCCTGAATCTGGAACTACAGGTGGTTGTGAGATACCTGATGTGGGTGCTGGTAGCCAAACTTGGGTCCTTAGTGATAGCAGCAAATGCTCGTAACTGCTGAGCCATCTCATCTCTGCAGCCCCTGTCTTTCCTTTTCCCTTTTTGGTGTTTGCTCTTTTGCTCCTGGGCTGTTTGTCATTATTTTGAACTTTCTCTGGTGGTACCCTCAAACTCAAAGAGTCTTTCCTCTGCTCTGTCCAGTCTTCTAATAAACCCATAAAAGACTCTGGCTCTCCTTTCTGTCTCTGTCTCTATCTCTCTCTCCTTCTCTCCCTCCCTCCCTCTCTGTCTTTCTGCCTGTCTATTATGATGATTTTTGTCTCTCTAACTTTTTTGATTCTCAGAAATTCTGTTATGTTTACCTTGACTATCTGTTGCATGTTGCCTGTGTTCCAAGTCCTTACCATATTAACCACTGTACAAATTCTGAGTCAGATCATGCCAACCAAACTGCTATACCTGAATTTATTTCTGATGCTTACATCCCTCTTCAATTAATTTTCTACTGTTTGTCACACTTTTTGGTTGTGAAAGGTAGGCATAATATAGTGCAGTAAAGGAACTGTGCTAATAGACTTTTAATGAGATGCTGACAAAATGTGGAGCTGCTGAAATATGATGTAGTTCTATAATCAGGTCTTAATATTTTATGGAGCATCTGCCCCTTTGTAACCTACATAAGCGTTTCTCAGTTTTGTCCATCTTTTGATAATGGGACTGGATAATTATAGGGGTGCCATTGTTTCTATGGTCCTTTCTAAGTCAGTTAGGCTGTGTGATAAAACCCTAGGTTAGGGTATGAAAATATGGTTTTTCATAAGAACAGAATTTTGTGCTGTGTTTCAATATGATTTCTTTCCTTCTTCCTCTTCCAAAAGTAAAGTGTATATTTAAATATTTATTGAGGGACCTTGGTAGATAAATGATTGGAGCAAAGGGTTGTAGAAATCATTGCTAAAGCTTCTTTTATTGTAAATTAGAGTGTTTTTTTTTTTGAGACAGGGTTTCCTTGTGTAGCCTTGGATGTCCTGGAACTCACTTTATAGACCAGGCTGGCCTTGAACTCACCAAGATCCACCTGCCTCTGCCTCCCGAGTGCTGGGGTTAAAGGCATGCACCATCACCACCCAGCAAAGCTTCCTTAATAAAACTGATTTTCCTCAATTTACCTTTTCACCAACGTCTTTGAACATCCATTTCCAAATATTCTTACCAATTAACTGTATTATTAAATATTTAAAAGATCTTTATCAGTGTGGTGACTGACAAATGGTATCTCATCATAGTTTTGACATGTTTGACAATAAATAGTGAATCTGATCATTTTATATTTATTGACACTTAAAATTTTCCTTTTCTTTGATTTTTCTTATCATATCACCACATTTTTGTTTTAACACTGTTAACATTTCCTCCATATTTATTATTTTTATTATTGATTTTAGAAGCTTTTTGTATTAAGAATTTATTTTTACTAATTGTATTTTCAAATTATTTACTAGGTTTTAAAACATGTTTACAAAGCAGTAGATTTCATTGTAGCATTCTCATCCATAATTGTTCTTGGAGAAAACTAACTTTGTCATATGCATTACCTACATTCATTTTCCCAAGCTATTACTTTATTTTATATTTTATTCTCTCTCTCTCTCTCTCTCTCTCTCTCTCTCTCTCTCTCTCTCTCTCTCTCTCTCTCTCTCCTTATGACAGGGTCTCTCTATGTAGCCCTGGCTTTCCTGGAACTCGCTCTGTACCTCAAACAGTGATCCACCTGCTTATGTCTCCTGAGTACTGGGATTAAAAGCCTGCTCCACCATGATTAGCCAGCCTGTTATTTTCCTTTGACTTATTAACTGTATTTTATTGCCATGAAGAATTAAAAAAAACTTCTAAGATTTTTTGATTAATAAAATTTTTTACCTTTATACTTAGGAAGATGTTTATTTAATGTTTTCTTATTAATATTTTAGTTTCGATTTATCTAGGATGTCTTTTCTTACAAATTTTAAATTAGTGGTCCAATTTGGTTTACTATAATTTTTGGTTACTCAGTAGGCTCAATTTTTGTTTATGCTATTTTAATGAAATATCAAAACATTTCTACCGATTCTTAGATTTTCAGGAGTCCTATTTTGTTGAATTTGCAATGTCACATTAAAAACTGTTCATTTTCTGGTTAATTTTTTAATATGTATTTTATACATATCAATGTTTTGTCTGCATGCATGCATGTGTACCACAGAAAGAAGAAGAGAGCATCAGATTCTTCTAGAACTAGAGTTACAGCTGATTGTGGCACTTGGAACCAAACTTGTCTTCTATGCAACAGCAGCCAGCACTCTTAACTCCAGGCCCAGATTTTTCCAGTTTTTGCTATTATATGTTATGCTATATTGGCTTTCCTCATGTGATTTCTTTTTTCTGTTGAATTATCATTCCAGTGTTACTAGTAGAGTAAGTGAGTTTTGTTAAGCAGGGTCACACTGCTTTTCAAAGGTGTAGCAGTTTTTAATCCCATCATTGCTTAAAAACACCATTAGTTTGGTGTGTAACTTTTGAACTATGAATCTGAAAACTAGAAAAGAAATCTTACTACAATGGATAGTTATTTGACTATTATAACCTATGATATTTTCTATATTAATTTACCCCTTTCACTTATTGAAAAGACCAAGAATTTTATGACCCAACAAATATGGCTTCAAATTCTAGGCCTGCTACTCATTATCTATTATACTTTGGTCTTTCAGCTGAAAAATGTGCTGTGTAAATTTGCTTAGATGATTCTACAAGTGGTGTGCAAAATGTCTGACTTAAGTTTGGGGGAAGAGGGGCAGAGGAGATGGCTCAGGGGGTAAAATGCTTGCCGCATAAGCATGATGTGTACTAGGCATAAGACCATGACCAACTCACTCAAATATTTTTGAGTTTCAGTTTGCACATAAAAATCAAGACATTTCTGTGCACTCTACATTGTTTTTGTAAGGATTGGGGAAGAAAATGTGATAACATTTGAAAAACATTAATACAAAGTATTTGTGCTGTTGCTGTTATGATGAAAGAAAGTGAATCCTTAGAACCAATGTAACAAGGTGCTCATCTATAAGCCTCCTATCCCTTTCCTTAATGTTCTGAATTCTGAAACACTGTCAGTGTTCACTGTGGTTTCCTTAGAGAACTCTCTGATTGTCAAAGAGGAGGGGAACAGGTTTATAATTTTGTCATAGAGTATTTCTCGAGAAAGAACGCATACACAAATACATTTTAAGACACAGGAAATGAAAGTTTGTCTGTATTTATGGAAAATAACATAATGGGCCAAAGCAGTCTGAAGAGAAATCCATAATTCCAGGATCTTTGCAAGTCAAGATCACAGGAGCCTTTGATGTCTTAAAACAAAGGAATGGAAAGCACATGGTAATGAATAATTATCACAGCAACATATCCATGAAGGAGCATGAATATAGTTAAACTGATCCAAGATGGTGAAGTATGGACACTAAGAATGTCACTCCTTGAGATGAGCAAATGCGAATCATAATCATAATCTTGTCTCTGTCATTGATTGATTGAGTGATATTGGTCAAATTGCTCCAATTTTCTATAGAGTGATACTCCTAAAAGTTTTCATCTCAAAAGTGTGTTATAAAGCTTATGTGACACAAAATGATGCCTATGCCATGGCTTTTGGTCTCTAATAGGATGCATCCATGAAATCGTTTCTCTTATCAGCACAATAATTGTTAGTGTTACTAATATCTTAAGTAACACAATTGAATTTGTGTATATGATAAAGCAGCTCTAATGGTTTCTTACAGGAGAGATGGGGGAGGGATAGAAGGAGAGAGTACTGGGAGAGATGACTGGAATTGGGAGCATTGGGGGGTCATGTGGAAACCTAGTGCAACGGAAATCCCCTGGAATCTATGTGAATGACCTTAGTGAAGACTTCTAGCAATGTGGGATACAGAGTCTGAACCCACCACTTTCTGTAACCAGCAAAGCTTCCTGTGGTGAAATTGGGAAACGAACCCAGGCACAAAACCTTCAACCTACAATTTGTCCTGCCTGGAAGATGTGCTAGGGTAATGGTGGTGCAGAACTTGTAGGAGTGGACAACCAATGACTGGTTCAGCTTTAGACCCATGCCACCAGTGGAAACCCATGCCTGATACCACTGCCTAAATGGCCAGGAAGCAGAGGCTGGACACACTAGAGACCCCAGACAGAACCGAACATGGCTCAAAAAATAGTCAGTGAAATGATTCCTAATAATATTCTGCTATACTCATAGATAGGTGTCTATCCCAGTTGTCATCAGAGAGGGTTTATCTAGCAACTGATGGGAGCAGATGCAGAGACCCAGGTCAAACATTAGGTGGTGTACAAGGACCCACCCCCCCCAACAGGGGGAGGAAATATTGTCGGAGCCAGAGGGGTTGAGGACACCACAAGAACACCGCCCATAGAATCAACTAAGCAGGGATCATAGGGGCTCACACAGACTGAAGCAACAATTATGGATGCTGTATGGGCCCATGCAAAATCCTTTGCATATATCTTATTGTTGTATTGGTGTTCTTATGGGGGCTCCCAACAGTGAGAGTAGGGCCTGTCTCTCACTCTTTTGCTTACTCTTGGGACCCTTTTTCTCCTTCTGGGTTGCTTTGCCCAGCCTTGTTATGAGGATTTGTGCTTTGTCTTACTGTAACTTTTTATACAGTGTTCAATTGATATCCCTGGGGGACCTGCTTCTTTCTGAAGGGAAATGAAGGAGGAGTGGATCTGGAGGAGAGAACAGGGAAGGGGAGGGACTTGGAGGAGAGGAGGAAGGGGAAACTGTGGTCGGGATGTAAAACATGAGAGAAGAATGAATTAAAAAAATTGAACACTAACATGCCACCTGGTGAGATCAACATAAGGGAAGCTCCAGTCCTCCCCCCTCACCTCATGAGTTCAGTGTGGGAGGCTCTAGCCTGGCCTCTTGCCCTGTGAGATAAGCACCTGGGAAGCTCAGCCTACTCCTTACCCTGCTATCAATAAGACTAGGTTGAATTCAACCACTTCACAGGAAAATCAGCCAGCTCAGGCATCCTCTCTGCTATTGCTAGTAGTCTAAGCTGGGGTCATCCTTGTGGATTCCTGGGAATTTCCCTAGCACCAGGTTTCTCCCTAGCCCCATAATGTTTCCTTCTATCAAGGTATCTCTGTTATTTTTAAAAGATAGCTACTTGTAATTTTGTACATTTATTGTTAAATCACTGGATTTTAACCTCTATCTCATTAGAATAGCCTTTCATGACTTCTCCACTTTTCCAAAAATCCTTCATTCCACATTTCTATTAACAATCTCCAAACTGTCTCTCATACCTCTAACTTATACCTTCTTTTTCATCCATATTATATCTCACCTTTCTCCCTTCTCCCATTACTTCTTCATTTCACAAAAAAATATGCACTGCTCTAAAGTTCAAGGTCATTCTTAACTGTATCGTGAATTCAAAGCCAACCTGGTATATAAGAGATCCTGTCTTAAAAGATTATTTGCATAGATCGTGTCTTGCAGAACATTTAATATTTTTTTCAGTATGAATATTTAAGAATTGTGGCAAGTAGTTCATAATATACCATTTTAGCTCTTTCATTGGCAGTTGAACAGCTACAATCAAATTTTACTATTGTACTTGGTGTATAATACTCTAAAAAATTGAATAGTTCTAGTAAAGCTGTGTGTCACACAGCTGGCAAGTTTATTTAGTTGAAGATAGCTTCAGGATGCATGCATTTCATTACATGACTCTAAATAGATTTTGAAATAAGAGTATATGAAAGGTCAGTGATGACGCATATATTCTGTAACAGGTGTCATCATTTCGAACCTAGTCAAGACAGTAACAGTGAAACCAAGTCAGAAAAACATGAATTCTACATTAGTTTCAGAAAGTCCAAGATTGGGCATAATTTTGAATGGAGAGTTGTCAAACACTGAGGTATAAATTGGAATGGGTATCTTTCATTTTGTTCTTTGTTTTGAGGGCATTATAAGCACTCCCAATTTAAAGGACCAAATATTTTTTTTTCTGATTGCATATTAATTTTAATATTCCATAATTCAGTAATAATGTAAACATTATGAAAGGTTTCCAAATTGTTGTATTAAAACCAGTTGAGCAAATATATCTTGGTTTACTGCCAGTATACAGTTTTGTCAGGATTCTTTAGAGTTTTTCAAGTGACTTTGAATTTTAATTTGAAGAGTCATTTGATGGGGAGTGGTGAGTTTGTTATTGTTTCATTCTCAATCTTTCTCAGTGAGTTTACCTATTGAGCAATTTCCTGTCTTCTGTATCTGATATCCTGAGTCTCACTGTTTTCCTAGCTAGCCTGCATAGGCAGCATCCTACAATAGTGACATCTCTTCACTGTCCTTCAGTGTATTTGGCTTTGGTTCACCCTGGTGCTTGCTGTGATGTTTCCCATTGACCTCCAGGAGCAAACTCTTGGTAACCATTGTAAGTTTAGGGGTTTATGGATTTGTATATTTTTTCATATATAGATTTATCTTTTTTTTATTAACTGAGTTTTTTATGTTATAGTTTCCATTTTATATTTAATTGCTGTTATTTTTGAGCCAATGAAACAAGCTTGACTCAAAGTATTACCTGTTTTATTACTGATTCAAACTATATACATATATAAATATTATATATTTGCCTGCATCTATGATTATTTTCAAGTTGATTAAAATACAAATTGATTTAAGTAGAAATACTGAGCAAAAGAATATGTGTTAAATATATTTTTGGTAGCATCCTAACAAATTGCATTTCTTCCCAATATCTAATTCTCTTGTAAATCTTCATTTATCTTCACTAGATTAAGTAAAAAGAACTTATTATCTTTTATTTTTGATTACCATTTTAAAATAAGATAAAATTAGATGATATTAAACACACAATTATAGGAGTTCAGTAATATGCTATCCATTAATCCATTGTCTTTATCAATAGTTTGCATGTGTAAATATGCATATATATACATTTGTGTGTATGCATGTGAAGATCAGAGTTCAACATCAGGTATCTTCCTTGATCTCTACACAGGTTTTCTTCTCAGACTGGAGGTCACTGATTGCCTAGGCTAGCTAGCCAATGAGCTCCAGGGATGCACTTGTTTCTACCCTCATCCCAAGTTCTGGGGTTAGAGACATGTTCATAGGTGCCAGCTTGTTTCTTGGGTGCTGTGGAACACAAACTCAAGATTTCTGTCATGTTTATCAACTAAGTCATCTACCTCATGGTCTGTATATAAAACTCTAGAACAGATGAAAACTATTTGCTTTAGAATAAAACACAGTAATGATTTCAACTGTAGGTTGTATAATGGCAAACAAAGAGACCTTGGGGCAATAAAAAAGTAAGTCTATTGGACCAAATATTTTTTGCTTAATAATTTTATTTTTTTTGAGAACTTTGTACATGGGCATTGTATCTACATTACTCTTGTCCCCACTCCCATTCCAACTCCTTGATGTTAACCCCCCTCTGTGGTGGTTTGAATGAAAATGGCCCCTGTAGGCGCATAGGGAGTGACACTATTAAGAGGTGTGGCCTTGGTGGAGTAGGTGTGACTTTGCTGGAGGAAGTTTGTCATTGGGGGTGGACTTTGAGGTTCATATGCTCAAACCAGGCGCAGTGACTCTCTCTTCCTGCTGCCTGAGGGTCAAGATGTAGAACTCTCAGATATTTCTCTGGCATCATGTCTTCCTGCATGCCGCCATGCTTCCTACCATGATGATAATGGACTGAATCTCTGAACTGTAAGCCAGCCCCAATTACATGTTTTAGTTTATAAGAGTTGCTGTGGTCATGGTGTCTCTTCACAAACAAAACCCTAACTAAGGCACCCCAAAATTCACAATCTCGTCATTATCGCTACATGTGTATACACACATAAATATTATATATGTACACACACACATATATAACCCGCTAAGTTCATTTAGCTTTGCTTATATGTACGTGAACCAATTTTTAAAATGATACTCATTTAGCAGATATCTATTGCCCTTTTCTTTTGTATTAGATTTGACTCTAGATCTATGATGAATCCTCATACTAAAGAATAAGACCTTTTCATTAGTAGAGTTTATTCTATTGTATGAAAATCAGTAACTAAAACATGATTATACATGTTTTAGTTTATTTATATATATGCACATTCTATCTATCTATCTATCTATCTATCTATCTATCTATCTATCTATCTACCTCAAGTAGTCATAAGGCTATGGAGAAAGAAAAAGTAGAATATTAATGGTATTTCAGTTAGGGACTCATGAGAACTCCTCTTTAATAAGATGAAATTTGAGTAGATATCTAAAAGAAGTGAGGGGGTAATTCGTAGTTGTTTGAAGAAAGAATTTTCCATGTACTGAGGAGAGCATTTATAAAAGTCTTGAGGGCAGAAGGTGCTGGGCAAGTTGAATGCATACCAAAGTATTACTAAATATTCAAGAAAGAGGTGGTTGTAATGGTATGTATGGGGGTTGACCAGCAGTGACAGTGGTTCTCAGATTATTGATATAATGTAGGATTCTATAAGCTGTGCTAAGAAAGGGGTACCCACCAGGAGCTTATAGATGTGAGATTTCCAAGATCTCACTTTATGTATTTATTTATGCTGTATATTGTGTGTATACTGTATATATGTGTGGTCTGTGTCTTTCATTCCAAATCACTTAAAGGTTTTTATTTGGCCACGTGTTGTTTTACTTTGTTTTGTTTGTTTGCACACGTGCTATTTTGTTATTTCCCGAAATATACCTTTGTTCCTTGAGAAAAATGGAATGGGGGCGACAGCCCACACTGGATGTTTTCACTGGAAGAAGCAGTGCTGAATGTTTGATTCCACCTTTCAGGAGAAGTCTGAATTTGATCACCTTCCTGTGGAGGACTGAGGCTCTGGGGGATTGATGATGTGGCCTCATGAGCTTGGTAGGTGACAACACTAATGAAAGTGTGGCTCAAGTTCCATAGCCATGGATGGCTTTTGGGGTTTAACATGTTTGGAAAGAAAGAGAAAATCGAGTGCTGCAAAAATACCCATATATTCCCACGTACACCCTGGAGCAATATGCTGCAAGGATTTCAAGTCTGAATTTTGGTGCTCTGAGCCACAGTTTAGCTCTTGTCTTTGTTCCCGCAGAATTTGATCAGAATGACAGCTTAGGCTCTTTCAGATAAGAACTACAATGGCATCCATAAGAGCAGCAGTGGGCATCAGTGCCACCATCTACTCAGTGCCAGCTCTCAGTACTTTATTCATGCCTTTTTACAAGATACTCACCATGACCTGTGAGGGGACACTGTTATTCTTATTATTTTAACTTAGTAGGAGTTAGAGCATGGACCACTTGGTCCCCAGAAAATATTTTATTCATGCTTCCAATATCTTGTGTCAACCTACACATTATCTTGGGTTGGAGATATGGTACAGTAATTTAGAGCACTTGTTGCTCTTTCAGAGGACTTGACTTCCATTCCCAGAACCTAAATGGTAACTTACAACTATTCTAACTCCGGTTTCAGTGGGGTCTGTTGCCCTCTTCTGGCCTCCACAGCACTGGCCATGCACATGTTACACATTCACACATTCAGGCAAAACATTCATGCACATAAAATTAAATGAATAAAAAACCACTACACGTATTTTGCTTCAGTATAAGGTGATGACACAGAATAATATATTATATTACTTGTTTATTTGTTTTACTTGTTTTTGAGTGATTTAATTAAAATGTAACTATTGATTGACTATATGTTATTCCAGGTATTGTGCTAATTTCTTTGTATGTATCACCTCACATAACCTTTGTAATAACTCTGCCAAAGAAACTGAAGATTAGTAAATCAAATAACTTGCCCATTTAAAAAATTGTGGAACAAAGATCAAACCTAATTTGTCTGTGTCCTGGACCTATTTTTAAATTTTCTTTTAAAATTTAGTTTTCATTCATGATCAGGAAACCCTCTGAAATTCACCTGGACTTGAAAGTGAATAAGGAAAACATGGAACCTAAAGAACAGTATTGAGAGGTTAGAGGCAATACTAGCAGATGGGGTCGGAGAGGTGGTCTCCTAGGCAACAGAAGCAATGCTGTGGTGGTTCAGATAGCAGATGAAGTGTCTCCAAGCTGCCCCCACTCAGCAATGACAATCTTCTTACTGGTCTTGCCATTGCTGGACCCAAAGCTCTCTACAGCATGTCTCATCTTTCCAAAGACCACAGGCTTGTTCTCCAAGCACTCAGTGTTATCAGTGCAGATGAAAAACTGAGACCCCTTTTGAGTTTGCTCTTTTACTATGGACAAGAGAGCAGGCCCTTTATGTCTCAGGTTGAAGTTCTTATCCTTAAATATTTCTCTGCAGATGGACTCACCACCAGTGCCTTTGTGCAGTGTGAGGTCATCACACTCACACAAGAATCCCAAAACAATTCTGTGAAAGGAAGAAGCCTGTAACCAAATCCTCTCCCCCTAGAGTTCAGAGCACAAAAGTTTCTGTTGTCTTTGGAACTGTGCCTGCAAATAGCTTAAAGGAGATGCAACCTAAAGTTCCATACTGGCAGCATGTCAAAAAACATGGTACAGTTAGCCATAGCTTGCAGGGAATGGCTACACGACACAGTAGCATCTCCAAGGACTTTAAAATTTTTATCTTGATACGTGCAAACATTGTGTGTGTGTGTGTGTGTGTGTGTGTGTGTGTGTGTGTGTGTGTGTGTGTGTGTGTTATCAGCGGGATGACCTATACACATTGTGTCATGTTTAAATCAGGTAGAACATGTAGCCATCTTCTCAAACATTTATCATTTCTTTATAATGAAAATGTTCAAAGTCTTTCTTTTGCAAGTTTTTAAAGTACACAGTAATTATTGTTATCTACGGTTACCCCATAGTGTGATAGCAAGCCAGAACTTACTGCAAATCTACTTGTAGCTTAGTATCCACTTATCAGTCTTTCCCCACGTTCTCACTCTCCCGAGATTCTGATATCTATCATTCTACTCTGAACATCTGTGAAATCAACCTTTTTAAATTCTCACATTAATGAGGCCATGTGATCCTTGTCCTTCTGCATCTGGTTTATTTCATTTAATATAATTATCTCCAGTTCACCCATGTAATTGTAATGAGACATTTAAATCCCTTTTCTGACTGAAAAAGTATTTCATGGTATATATGTAGCACATTTTATGTATACATTTATCAGTTGATGGGTACTTACTTTGTTTCCATTTCTTAATTATTGTGGATAGTGCTGAATGAATACTCCAGTGCAGAGGTCTCTTTAACATTCTGATTTTACTTCCTTTGGATATACATCCAGTAGTGAAATTTCTAGATGTGGTAGTTCTATTTACTAATTTTTAAAGGATCATCCATAGTTTTCCACAATAGCATGTACAAAATTATGTTCCTACCAACAGTGTGTGAGGGTTCCACATCCTTGTTAACACTTACCTTTTTTTTTTCTGTT
Source organism: Peromyscus californicus insignis (assembly GCF_007827085.1). Lineage (NCBI taxonomy): Eukaryota > Metazoa > Chordata > Mammalia > Rodentia > Cricetidae > Peromyscus > Peromyscus californicus. Next base: position 97,663,348 of record NW_026294391.1, read on the forward strand.
TTCTAATGACCATTCTTACCAAGGTGGCAAGGTACTCTCTCATCTTGTTTTTAAGTTCCCTTTTCCTGATGAATGATGGTGGTATTTTCTTAATATGTCTGTTGGCCATTTATTCAAGTCATCTTTTGAATAATGTCTATTTTGGGCTATTGTCCATTTTGATTTTTTTTAATATGGAAGTCTGAGACTTCCTTAGGTATTCTGGACATACGTACCTTGTCAGATGTATAATTTGCAAATATTTTCTCTAATTCTGTGTGTTGTCTACTCAGTTGTTTCCTTTGCAGTTCAGAAGCCTTTTAGTCTTATGTAGTCTTATTTGTCCATTTCTGCTATTGTTCATTATGCTTTGGGGGTCTTTTCCAGAGCTGTTTCGACTATACAGATGTCCTGAAGCATATGGTAGTTTCATGATTTAAGTTCTTGCATTTAGGTGTTTATTTCAACTTTAATTTGTGTTTGGTGACAAGTTGGGCTCTAACTTTATTCTTCGGAGTGTAGCTATCCATTTTCCAGATATCTAGTCCATTCTTTCTGCCATGTGTTTCTTTTTCTTTTTCTTTTATTTTTTTTCCAATGTGTGTTCTTAACAACTTTGTTGACAAATCAGTTGGTTGTTGATACTTGGGTTTTTTCCTGTTCTCTGTTTTGTGCTCCATTGGCAAACCTGTAGGGCTTGTTCTTAATTAGTGATTGAGGGGTGAGCAAGTCATGATGAACAAGTCAGTAATCAATGTTTCTCTGTGTCCCCTGCTTCAGTTCCTGCCCCCAGGTTCCTCTCCAGTTTGAGTTCCCACCTTGGCTTCCCTCAGTGATTCGGGATATGTGAGCCAAATAAACAATTTCTTGCTCAAATTGCTTTTGGTCACAACATTTCATCACAGCAATATTAACTATAAGTTCAATAAGGACTATGTTTTAAATCACTATGGTATATAACTAAATAATGTGGGTGAAAACAGATGCGTTCAAGATCTTTTAAGATGACTTTGGTATATTTCAAAACACACTTTATTCATTTTATTTTTATTTATTTATTTATTTATTTATTTTGGTTTTTTGAGACAGGGTTTCTCTGTAGCTTTGCCCCTTTCCTGGAACTCACTCTGTAGTCCAGGCTGGCCTCGAACTCACAGAGATCCACCTGCCTCTGCCTCCCGAGTGCTGGGATTAAAGGCATGCGCCACCACTGCCCGGCTCATTTTATTTTTAATTTGTAAACACATAAGCAGTTGGCTCCATAAGTCCATTTATAATAATAAACTTTAAGTTTCTATAAACCAGAATATCCTTGTATTCCTCATTCTTCCCTCTAGGCTATCTTTACAACAACTGGCCACATTATTACCTTGATCTGTCCACATGATCCATGTACTGTTTATCTAATCATTTGAGCTGTCTGGTCCTTGGTCCTTGAGAGAGACCTATGATGACCATGGTATACCAGCATTTGAATATGTCTTATGTGGAAAATGCATTTGATAGTTGAATCCATCTCATACAATCTACAAAAACAGTAACAAGGACAAATGCAAAAATGGCTTGTTGAAAGATAAAACAGAGAGCAGGAGAGGAAGGGCAACAATAGGCAAGTGGGAGAGAGGGAGAGTGGGAGATAGAGAGGTTGAGAGAGAGAACTCTGCAGTGATAAAATGTAATATTTTCCTAGCACAAGCCTCTTGATAGTCCACAGTCTGCTGTCAATTCAGAAGAACTCTGCTTTCAGTCTCCTTTACTAGTAGAAAACTCTCTAGAGGAGAGATGAACCTTGTGTTGTTTCCTGTCCATTAGCTTCTTTGTCCTAATAACACTCCTAAGACTTTCTCATATTTACAAATTTAAAATGAGAAGGAAATTGTTAGGAAAATTTTGTTCTTTGAAATAAATTTGCCCTCTACGCTCATGGATATTAAAGGAAAAATTTTATCTCTACTTTGTCAGCACTTGATTCAAGACCTAGTACGTGGTAGGTCTTGAGAATATGATTGTTGAAAGAACACATGCTTGCACAAACCTCAGGCTTCAAAGATGTGGATAATGTCAACAGTATCCCACATGGGCACGATGAAGGCTTTTCCAGTAATGACTGTATTTGGCTCAGATAGCTGGCGAAGTGGGTAATTCCTTCAATGTTTTGGTCTCCATGCTTTTCTTTCATGAAGCTGAATGTTTCTCTTAATAAAGTATGCTTCTGAGAGAGAGAGAGAGAGAGAGAGAGAGAGAGAGAGAGAGAGAGAGAATTTTCACCTCCATTTCCCATACTTGAACATGAACACAAACTCAGAATAGTGATAGCTAATTTATTGACCAAGCAATTAGCTAGTCACAAGATGTACTTTATAAGAACGAGTTCATCAGGAGTGGGAAGGAAAGGAGAGAGGGTAATGGGGGTTGAAAATGAGCAAACTGCACTAAATACATGTATGAAATTGTCAAAGAATCTTTTTAGAAGGGAAAAAAGGAAAATGAAACTCTAAAATAATGAACTTATTCAGGGATAGATGCTTATTCTTTTGGTTCATTTTCTTCCATTGTTTATAGTTATACTCACACAATATATATACGGATACAAACATAGATTTAAAAAATTTTATGTATGGGACCTTGGTAAACTGCTGGTGCTTGCAGAGGCCTGAAGAGGGCATCAGATTCCCTGAAACTGAAATTACAGATGGTCCTGGGCTACCATTATAGGTTCTGGGAACTGAAGCAACGTCCTCTGCAGTACCAGCAAGCATTCTTTTTTTTAAATTTATTTATTTATTTTTTATTTTGCAATACAATTCAGTTCTACATATCAGTCACATATTCCCTTGTTCTCCCCGCTCCCGTCCCCCTCACCAGCCCGCCCCCCATTCCCATCTCCTCCGGGGCTAAGCCTTCCCCGTGGACTGAGATCAACCTGTTAGACTCAGTCCAGGTAGGTCCAGTCCCCTCCTCCCAGGCCGAGCCAAGCGATCCTGCATAGGCCCCAGGTTTCAAACAGCCAACTCATGCAATGAGCACAGGACCCGGTCCCACTGCCTGGATGCCTCCCAAACAGATCAAGCCAATCAACTGTCTCACCCATTCAGAGGGCCTGATCCAGTTGGTGACCCCTCAGCCATTGGTTCACAGTTCATGTGTTTCCATTCGTTTGGCTAATTGTCCCTGTGCTTTATCCAACCTTGGTCTCAACAATTCTCGCTCATATAAACCCTCCTCATTCTCGCTGATTGGACTCCCAGAGCTCCACCCAGGGCCTAGCCATGGATCTCTGCATCCAGATCTCTCAGTAGTTGGATGAGGTTTCTAGCACGACAATTAGGGTGTTTGGCCATCCCATTACCAGAGTAGGTCAGTTCGGGCTGTATCTCGACCATTGCCAGCAGTCTATTGTGGGGGTATCTGTGGATTTCTGTGGGCCTCTCTAGCACTTTGCTACTTCCTATTCTCATGTGGTCTTCATTTACCATGGTCTCCTATTCCTTGTTCTCCCTCTCTGTTGTTGATCCAGCTGGGATCTCCCGCTCCCCCAAGCTCTCTTTCCCTTGACCCTCGCCCTTCACTAGCCCCACTCATGTCCAGGCTGTTCATGTAGATCTCATTCCATATCTTTGTCATTGGGCGATCCCCGTGTCTTTCTTGGGGTCCTGTTTTCCAGGTAGCCTCCCTGGTGATGTGAGTAGCAGTCCAGTCATCCTTGTTCTACATCCCAGCAAGCATTCTTAACTGCTGACCCATATCTTCAGTCCCATATATATGTATATATACATACACACACACACACACACACACACACACACACACACACACACACACACACACACACATATATATATATATATATATATATATATATATTGGTTTTTTGAGACAGGGTTTCTCTGTGTAGCTTTGCGCCTTTCCTGGATCTCGCTCTGTAGAACAGGCTGGCCTCGAACTCACAAAGATCCACCTGCCTCTGCCTCCCGAGTGCTGGGATTAAACGCGTGCGCCACCACCGCCCGGCGAGTCCCATATTTTTTAAAGAAAGATTTGGAATATGACATAAGCGTGTATGCATGTATTAATTATATCAACTCATAGAGATCCTCCCGTGTCTGCCTTCCAAGTGCTGGGATCAAAGGCTTGCGCCACCATGCCTGGCTGACATTTGCTTTTAATATACTGCATTTACAAATTACTCCCCTTTGCCGAGATAATCTGCTCATATTTTACAACATTGTTTGATTGATTTTTTTTTTACCCTGAGAGTCCCAGAATGCTTAGAAATACCTCTTGCATCAATCAGGGTAATCAGTTCTTCTCAATGCCTTGTAATTTACATGAGGGTTTGAGCCTCCTTTCTATAATTTACTGTCCACTTGGCAGTTTCACACATGTATGTAATAGTTTTTAGCTACTTTTACATCCCCACCATCTTCTCTCTCTTATCCCCTCCCCTCTCCTGCTAGAACCCTTCTTCCCAGTAAGTTTACCTCCTACATGCATATATCCTTTTTGTGTGTGACTTACTGAGTTTAGAGTTTCTTCTCCTAACTTGGTTAGAAGTTATTTATTGGAGTAAGAACAACTTAAGGAAATGTCACCCCCATTTCCCATCAACTGTTAACTACCAATAATCCTTCAGGGAAGGTTGACACAACATAGGTCCCTCCACTATCTGTGATGAAATGTTGACAGGCCCAATATTGTGTGTGCTGTGCAGATAACTACAGCTTCAGTGAGTTCACGAGTTTAACAACTGTATCATGTCCAGAAGATCTCTTTTGGCTGAAGATGTCCTCATCCTGTGGTGATATTTTATTTGTGCACCCCAATAAAGCTTATCTGGGGATCAGAGGAAAAAGCAAGCCACTATATTAAACATAGAGGTCAGTCACTGGGATTGCTTTTAATCCTAGCATTCATGAGGCAGAGATTCATCTGGATCTCTGTGAGTTCAAGGCCATACTGGGAACAGAGCCATACGTGGTGGCACATACATTTAATCCCAGTGCCAGTTATCCATAGAGGTCTGGAGGTCTGGACAGACAGACAGAAAGTTATAGAGCTGGGTGGAAAGAGGAAGTGATGAAGCTGGGCAAAGAAAGGAAGTAAGATGGCAGGGCACAGAATGGTAAATAGGCGTGAGTATACAGAAAGTAACTCTCTCTGGAGGCTGAGGAGTTGGTAAGGTGAGGTTGGCTGTGGCTTGTTCTATTCCTCTGATCTCTCAGTTTTCACCACAATATCTGGCTCTGTTTTTTTTTAATAAGACCATTTAGCAATTCATCTTACACCCATCCTCTGGTTCTTATATTCGTTCTGTTTTTTCTTCTACAATGCTCAATTTGGGAGGTGTGATACAGCTGTCCCATTTGAGGCTGAGCACTCTACCATCATATATTCTTGGCATTTTGGCCAGTTACAGATTTTTGCATTAAGCACCCTTGGGTAACTTTTTTTGAGATTTTATTTATTTATTTTTATTTCATATGTGTGAGTGTTTGCCTGAATTGTCTGTGTACCATGTGCATGAAGTGCCCACAGAGGCCAGAAGACGGCATCCTAGGACTGGAGTTACAGATGGTTGTGAACTGCCATGAGGGTGCTGGGAATTGAACCCAGGTCCTCTGAAAGGATAGCCAGTGCTCTTAACTACTGGGCCATCTCTCTAGCCCTGAGAAACGTTAAAAAACCTCCTTCTGTTTCGATCATTTCATTTCTCCTCACCAGAAGATAGAGATGACAGATATCTCTTAGGATTGCTGCAAAGTAGCCATGAAATCTGTCAAGTTCTCAACTTGGTGCTTAATGTCCTCTTCTATATTTTGTTCACATTCTTCAGCATCAGCAAACCCTGAAAATTTCCCTGAGGATTTCATGTTTATGGAAATGAAAAGTGGCCTCTCTTTACAAAACTCTGGGGAATCTTCAGATGCAACCAACTCTAGAGATAATTTACATGATATTTACTTTTTGCATTCATGCCAAAGAAACCTGACTGGGAGTTTACTAAATAACAGAAATACATACCATTAGGGGGAGTAGTATTCATGCTAATAGTAACAAATATTAACTGAATTAGTAGCTTAGTTTAGTGCAATTTGTGGGGTCACAGACTCATGGCACTGAAAATAGATAAAGCCACATTGAAAACAGTAACACCACATTGTGTCTTAAAGATCATTCATTTGTATCAATTTGTTTTCTTTTCCATTAGGTAATGCCTTTTGGAATTTACAAGTCATAGCTCACTACTTAAAGCTTAAAACAGAAGGAGAATAGAACTCAGGGAGGGAGAAATAAGAATGACTGTGAATGGGTATCAAATTTCTTTTAGAAGTGATTAAAATGTTCTAGAATTATACTGTACAAATCTGTGAATACCAAAACCCACCAAATTGTGCATTCTAATTCCCTCTCCTAGATTTTTAAGTAACCTTTTTTTTTCTCTCATTCCTGGTACTAACATCTTAGCCTTTGTAAGATTCTTTGCAAGAATCTCACTAACTCAGATGAACTGTCTTTGTCAAGATGGATGACTTTCACTTGGTCCCAGAACAACTTGTGGAAAAGAAATAAAGAACCTGGAGCAGAGAGACAGGATGGCTGTGCCTCCTGCACTCTGAAGTGGAATTTTCTCTAGTCCCTGTCTTGTTTGGTCCTGCCTCTACACTAGTTTGCCATTTGTGGTAGTTCAGTTTCTGGTGATGTGTTTTTTTTTCATACAATATATATTTATCATGTTCTTTCCCATCTCCCAACTCCTCCCAGATCCTCCCCACTTTCCTACCATCCAACTTCACGTTCTCTCTCTCTCCCTCCCTCAAAGAAAAAAGAAAGGAAAAAAAGCTTCCTTCTGCAGCACATGGGAAACAATACAGAGACCCACAGCTAGACATCATGCACAGAGTGAGACAGACATTGAACACTCAGTCCTAAATGGATGTCTCCCCCCCTCCACTCAAGGGCTCAGAGAAGCCTTCTGAGGAAGAGGTGCAAACACTGTAAGAGTCATATGGAATGGAGGACAAGGAAACAAGCCCTCTAAATCAACTTGAGTAAAGCGCATACGAACTCATAGAGACTGAGGCAGCAAGCACATGGCCTGCATGTGTCTTTACCAGATGGAGTCCTAGAGCTGAAAGGAGAAGTGGACACATGCCTCCCTCCCTAACCCAGAAACAATCTCTGATTGATAACCATTTACAAATGAAAATTTAGTTTTCTCTAAGGGAGTCTCATGGGGAAACAAACTACTTTTAAGGGTAGGCTATATGCCCAGGAGTAGATGTCCAGCAGAAAATGGACTCAATGGCATCTTTGAAGGGTCCCTGTCTCATAATGTCATGTCAAGGCTTATTTTTATTATGTATAATGTATAATACAATATATATTTATATTTTTACCCCACAGGTTTTGAGTACATATTAATGCTTCCGGTTTTGTGTTTTACAGGATTCCTGAATGTGAGAATGAGTGTGTCTCTGGATCTATGTCTGTTTCTTGAGCCTTTTCATGGGCTCTTTTCCTTCTGTTTTCTTTTCTACTCCAATTTGTTTTATCCCAAAGCTACCAGAACCACAGCTATCCTTGTGCTTCAAATAATTCATTAGGAAGTTCTTTAGCAGTCTTGACTTCTTCATCTATCTTGAGGCTCTCTGAACTTTCTGGAGAGGCACAATACTGGATCAGTTGCTTCAGTCTGCCATTGACTTGATGTTCTGGCACATTTTTTTTATTTTGTTTGCAGTGACAGAGTCATAAAGTCTAGATGCACTCTTATGGCTTTCCTGCCCAGAGTCACTCACATTGGCGAGACAACATTGGAATCAGCTAGTTTGAAAGTAACCCTTTACCTTGAAGAGACAGCTCCTGTTAGGGATGACAACACAGCCATAGTATTCTCCCTATATGCCTCACAATTAGCCCTCATGAAGTGATCATTACAAATAGTCTCCAGGTGCAGAGATCCATAGTCAAACACAAAGCCGAGCTCCAGGAGTCCAGCTGAAGAGAGAAAAGAGGGATTCTATGAGCAAGTTACATCAAGATCATGATGGGGAAACTTACAGAGACAACCAAACCAAAGTAGTGGGAACTCATGAACTTTAGACCAACAGCTGGGGAGCCTGCATGGGACTGGACTAGGCCCTCTGATTACAGGAGATAGTTGTGTAGCTTAATCTTCTTAAGTGGCCCCCTGGCAATAGGATCAGAATCTATCCCTGGTGCATGAGTAGGCCCTTTTGAGCCCACTTCTGTGATGAGACACATCACACAGCCTTGAGAGGGAATGGGCTTGGACCTGCCTCTACTAAATGTACCTCCCCATGGGAGGCCTTACCTTCTCGTAGGAGGGAATGGGGGTGGGTTGGGAGGTGGAGGCTGGAGGGGCAGGAGGAGGGAAGAGGGATCTTTGGTATCTAAAATGAATAAAAAAATTTCTTAATTAAAAAAAAACCCAAGACAAATAGTCTCTAGGATCAGCAGCAACTGCTTTTCTGGGAGAAGCTTATTGCAGTTTAGTTCCTTTAGGTCCAGACAGCCACTCCTCATGGTGTCTCAGATTTCCTTGAGTTGTAAGATATAGTGGCTTTCTTCTTTATCACCCATCCCATAGCTGGTGATTCTGTACCCTGAACCCCAAGGAGTTCTTTCGCATATGCACCTGTGAGCAGAGTGAGGCTACAGATTCCACTGAAAGGTGGGACTCTGAATTCTACCCTCTAAATTGAATTTTTATTACCTTTCTTTCTTTCTTTCTTTCTTTCTTTCTTTCTTTCTTTCTTTCTTTCTTTCTTTCTTTGGTGTGTGTGTGTGTGTGTGTGTGTGTGCTGGGAGGAGGTAAGGAGATACACACACGTGAAGGTTAGAGAACATGCAGAGGTTAAAGAATTATTGAGTCAATTCCTTCCTTCCACTGCATGGATTCTGAGGATCAAACTCAGGTTATCAGGCTTAGAAGCAAGTGCCTTCATCCACTGAGTCAGATTGCTAGTCCCTGTGAGTTAGAAATTTTTAAAAGGTGAAGATATAAAATGTGAGTCATGCTTCAAGTTAAAAAATAATAAATAAAAGGTGAAGAGAATAGTTTAAATTACATAGTCAGTATACAATAAAAACAGTATAAAATAGGAGTTTTTAATATGTAGCAACATGTAACAAGATCATTGTAAGTAATACCATGGATTTGTAGATATCCAAATACAGTCTATTTTATCTGTGGATAGGTTGCATATTATATGTAATAGAAATTCTGCTTTTGGTTATAGATTTGACAAATTTTACTGAATCCATATTTATCTCACATAAATACAATTCCCAGGGATAAGCCTCCTATTCTCATTTCCTTGAAGTAAAAATCCTAGGACCCACCTAGAAACATTTCTCAGCTTGGTTTGCCATCTAATTCTAAATTATCATGTGTTCTCCTAAGGAAAACACTTTCAAAGTAATCTCTTGAGTGGTCTAAAGGAGAGGTGGGATCAAACAAACTCCTTCAAGCCAGTAACCATCCTTGGTTGTTTAGGAAATATTTTATGTGACTTGCTGGCCTATCTTAGAGAGAGAGAGTTATTTTACTACTTTTCCTCCTATCTCTTTTTCAGATTTGTCTACTTCATCAGAGTAGAGCTTGAATGACTTGTAGCTAGCTTAGAGCACGAACTTGCCTATATCAATAGACTTTATCAATAAATAACAATACTATGTAAAGTAATGTATGAATGTCATGAGATGACTGCCAAACAGAGTTGAAAGAGGCAAACTGGTTGAGAAAATTCCTTGGGGTGCTCATCATTGTTACTCATGGGATGATGTTTGATATGACATTTCCCAGAGTTCTCATGAGATATGCTCCTGGTTATCAGATTTACTGGAATGCTTTTATAGTCATCAAACCAGATTTTCAAGTTAGCTTCAGATGTAACTTGACTGAAACCTAGAATCATCTGCAAGAGAGAACCTCAGTCTGAAGAATTGCCCAGATCATATTGTCTGTGGGCATAACTGTGGGGCATTCATTATTCAATCGCTAATTTATGTGAGAGGGTCTGGGCCACTGTGGATGATGCCATCCCTGGGCAGTTCGGCCTGGGCACTATAAGAAAAGTGACTGAGCCAACCACAGGAAGCAAGGCAGTAAGCAGCGTTCCTCCATGGTCCCCTGCTTTGGTTCCTCTCTCCAAGTTCCTGCCTTGGCTTTTGTTGATGAAGAACTGTAAAGTGTAAGTTGAAATAAAGCTTTTTATCTACAAGTTAGTTTTGGTCATAGTATTTATCACAGCAACAGAAAGCAAATCAGACATAAGATTTCCCTTAGTGCTAAATATGCAAACTATCATGTTAAACTCTTGGATTCAATAAAGCACATGCTGGTTCTAAAAATGAGACACGTTTGGAAATGAGATATGATTCATTTGCTTATTCTTGGCTGGCAGACGGACCTTAGGGTCACTGGACAGTGGGATATCTCAGTTGTAAAACAATAAATTAGCTGTAAAGTAGCACATCAGTTTTGTGAGACTTTTTATTGCTATTGGACAAACCAGGGGTCTCAGTACATTGAGAAAGTTAGTTTCTGGACCTCAATCCCAAGCACCAAATTAAGTGTAATGATTCGTTGATCCACTACACTTTGAGAGATCATATCTGACAAAATTTAATCCTCCCCATTACTTAACAGTTCTGTCTAAATATTGTCAAAACAACGGGTTGGTTTGGATAACTTAATCAACTGGCCATTTTGGGTACTGTAGTCAAGCTAATCAATTTAGTCCTATCCTAAAATGGATTATGGAAAACGTCAACTCAGCTAATGTAAGCAAAGAAGATAGACAGTTTTAATTAATTAGTTTACTTTGTCCCCAGTACAATTATATAGCATCTGAAGTGTCATTTGATGGAAGTGGGGTAGCTTCTGTGAGACTCTGATTGTAATCTAACACTTAGGCCTGCAGGTGCCTTTGAGGAGAAGATGAATAGAGTTTTTCCTTCTCCTGATTTTGACACCAGATTCAGCTGGAAACGACTGGTCAGTCATAAATTCAGCTTACCACGTAGACTCTACCTTATTAAATGCTTTAATACCCCTTCAATCAATCCTTGTATGAGGCCTGGGCAGATAGTCAATTCAGAACAAATAATAAATAACTCACGGTGGTCAGTTTACTCTTATTTTTAGGCTGCTTTTTACAAAATGGTCAATTTAACTACTAGCTCTGAGTAGAGGATCTTCTATTTCATTCTAGCATCCCTATTCTCTTTGTATTGGAAACCAAATAGAAGCATAAAGATAATACATGAGGAAGGACATATTGATTACAGGCACTATGTTAACTCCTTGCCTTCAGGGACCCTCAGATCTGGAAAAGTGGCAGTTAGAGAAGAGCTTGCCTATGGATAAATGAGTTGAAGAAAGACTGGTGTGAAGCGTGTTTCTGGGTATCTGTGTATGAGTTAAATTTGGGAGAAGTAGAAGGGACATTAGTTGGGATAGGAACTCAGAGATGTTTGGGATAGGGGAAATAGCTCTGAAATACAAAACATTATCTCTAATCCGAGCACATATCCCAGCACAATTTTACATTTGTATGTTCATTTTCTCTTTGGAAGCATGCTCTGTGTGGGGAGAAGTGTAGAGAGGGGAAACTGATTTGTTTTCATGAACTTTGTATCCTTCATCATTGGAGAAAAACTCTCAAGCGCATGCATGCACACCCACACACACCCACACCCACACACACACACACACACCCACACACACACACACACACACACACACACACACACACACACACACACACACACACACACACACATTCTGATCCTGGGGTTAGAGAGATGGCTTAACGATTAAGAGCACTTGATTGATACTCTTGCAGAGGATCCAGGTTTGGTTCCCATTATGCACATGGCAGCTCATAAGCATCAGTAACTCTGGTTCTAGGGGATCTGATGCCTTCTTCTGGCCTCTGCAGGCACTGCAGGCACGTGGTGCACTTACATACATGTAGGCAAAGCACTCACACACGTAAGGTAAAAATAAATAAACAAATCTTAAGACAAAAACCTGGAGTTCTTTAAAAATTATGGTTAAGTAATCTTACAGGAAAGAACATGTTCTCAGGGAAAAAATGTGATTTACTATTGTTCAATCTGCTAACCCTGTTTCTGATTCATTTGTTCTTAAGAGCTGCATAATTTATTCAAACGACCCAAAGCTTTTAAAGTCAATCTTCAAGTGAAAAAAATTATCCAGTCCCCGGAAGAGTGTGATTTTTTTTTCTTGTGTTGTATTGCTTCCCATGACTGACATTTATTTGACTCTCAAGCGTATTTACATTGTTGCCTTAACTGGGAGTTCATTGCTGAATCAATAATGTGCTGTATTTTTTTCTTTTTTGATTTGAGTGGTGTAATGTTATTGTTATTCCTCTTTTTCTACCCCCTTAATTCCTTGCAGTTGCAATTTTTTCTTTGGCTTGTGGGAATTTTTCATCTAAAATTATGAAGAAAGAAAGCAAAGGTGCATTGAATCTTCTGGGAAGTGTATGCCTCTTTAAAGTTTATTTACGTCAGAACTTACTATAATGAAGAATGAAAGCTCTAGACAAGGTCCCCAGCTTCTAAGGAGTGTTCAAGGCTAGGTCTCCAGGAGGCCAGCCTGCAGATTTTTTCCCTTTCTCTAAAGTTTATAGCTCACTGCCTGCTCATTTCTTTGCAAGGCAGCATGAGGGTGGGAGGGGGGCTCTAACTGGAGCAGGGTGGGAATCTGACCCATTGTGACCACTCAGAGGCTCTGGCCTGGAAAATTCCCTGTATGTGGCAAAAACAAACATTTGAAATGAAGGCAGAAACCAGACTTAAACAAAGAATGAAACTTATTCTCCTTTCAACTCTCCTGCCGATAAACATATGTGCCTAGTCTTTTGTTCCCAGACATCAGGTTTCCATTATTTGAACAGAGCTTCTACCTGAATCTGTTCAGAACATAAGTCAGACATATTTTGAGATTTAACAAATTGGGGTGTGTGTGTGTGTGTGTGTGTGTGTGTGTGTGTGTGTGTGTGTGTGTGTGCGCGCGCGCGCGCCAATACCTTCAAGCCTTTGGAGCTTACTGTATTTTTTCAGGCTATGCTAAGCAACTCTTACTGGTTCTATATGGTAATGTGTTGTAGGATTTCCTTTATTATCAATGGAGAGACAGATGTCACAAGCTGTCTGCTGCTTCTTGTGACACTTGTAATTTTGTCACCTGTTACCTATGATCACTTCTCTTTCCTTGTTCTATTGAACTCCATACCTATATGCTGTGAACTAAGGACAAGGATATCTTCCTCTGCTCAAAACTTGAGAGGCAATAATGCTCACTACTCTACTACCAATATACCACTCCCTGCTTCTTTGAAGACTAGGACCCATAGGATCATTGGAATTGCACAGCCGTTTGTAGTGTTGTGGGTTAACTACAGAAAATTTCTTGATTACACATTTCCCTTCCCTGGTCTCCATTTTGCTAATACATTTAAGAAGAACACTTTCCCTTGCATAGCAATCCTTCAAACTTTCTTCCTTTTTCGTGCTTTTGTAATAGCTTTTTAGCTGTCAGCAACAAGATTGTCAAAAGTGCTGCATGTATCCTCTTTGCTCAGTGAAAGGTGAGATGAAAGGAGCAGCTAGCACTGTATAGAAATTAAAAAAATATGAGCTCTGACATGAGTTTGCTTTTGTGGAAAGTCACATGTCCTCATAATAGCCATGGGATCTCAGAGAATTTATTTAAACTCTGTCACCCTGTGTTTCCTGATTTGTAAAGAGGCAATAATATTAATACTGTATAAGGGCATTTGCTGTGTGTTGGGCATCATTTTAAGTACTCTAAATGAAGAAGGAAAGGAATTAAGATGTGATAGAACTTGGCTTATGAAGCCCAGTGGTTGGACCTCAGAGGCCATTCCCTACATTGTGCTATGGCGCCTCTTTGTTGAACTATTGAGCACAAAGTATATAGCACAGTGTTAGGCACAAAGGCTTTATTGTCATCTGGCATTATCCTTCTGGGCTGTATTCATTTTCTCACTCTTACTGCTGCTGGATTGTGTGAAGGTGATCATCCTTCCACAAAACTGGGAAACAATCAGAACAGCAGCAGCAGCAACAGCAGCAGCAGCAGCAGCAGCAGCAGCAGCAGCAGCAGCAGCAGCCTGCAACAGCAGCTAATCATTCTTTACCTTATTGCTGTATATTTGTGCTATGGTTGTGACTGAGTCACATGAAAGCAAGCATTAAATGTCAAAACCTTTTATCATCACGAGAAAATTTTATCTTTCCTAACCCCAACCTTCCAGCAGCGCAACCAAAGTGTTTCAAAGCAAGGTAGAAAACTTAAAAGTTGAAGACCTCTAGTAAAATTGCTACCATTCTTTAATAAACAGGGGTAAAAATTTCAAAATGTACTGAAGGCTGTAAAAGATGGTTGTGAACAAAGACTCCTGCTGGAATAAACTCTCTAGTCTCCCTACTCCTTAACTTGTTTTAGAATGCTATGATCACGAAAATAGAAAAAGAAAATTTTGCTAAAAATTGTATTCTTCTCTTAAAGTAAGCCACTGAGTTTAAAATTCTCTAACACATTTGTGGAAACTTCATTTTTTTTTGTTTGAGATTTATTTGAATGAGCTGTTATGATTGGAGACATGAGAATTTCAGATTAATGTTTTGCAGCCAGAAAAAAAAAAAACCCTCTGGAAAGCTGGCAAGTGTTCGTAAGTCAGCCTCAGAATTATGTAGGTTGAAGGCTCCCCAGTGGACAGAGCGAATATATAAGAGAGAAACCAGAGGTCTGGTGCAGTTGCATCTCAGAGGCTGGGGATGGAAGGAGTGCAGAACTGAAAGCTTGCTTCAGCCTGCATTTTTAAGGTAAGTCCGATCAATTTATACATGCCTGAGTTGGGAAGGAAAACATACAGCATTAAAAACTGTTGGTGTGTGTGGACAAACGTTTTCTTTTTCCTGTATTTTAACACTGCAGTTTGCAGAACGTCTTAATTCTTTAACTGCTATTTCTCTTACAGGAGTGCGTGTGGGAGCTAAGGAAACTGATTTATGATAAGTGCTTTAAACACTGGCAACTAGTAAGTGTTTAGTGGATTTCTTTTTGATTCTTTCATGTTAATTTGGAAGGTCATACAAAAGAACGGGTGTTTGACAAAAGTGCCAGTTTGCGGGTTCTTGGGACATATTCTAGTGGTTACATTCTCAATTGAGTATTTGCTTGTATGTACTTTGAAATTATCTGCTGTAATAGTTTTTCTCTTTGTTTGTTTATATATAGTTTTCTTTTGTTTCAAAGTAATATGGCTAGTTTAAAAAGAAAAAAAAAACCACCCCTCACACCTGAACACTATCGTTAATGCTGAAAAGTAGTAATTATTTAGTTCTGTTAACTGAAAAGATGGCAAAGAAAAAATGGTAAGACTATAGTATAATTAGTCACTGATGCTCAATTCTGATTTAACTGAGCAACCAAAACTATATCTATTTGACCCGGACTCAGGTTTGCTTGTTTTGTTTTATTTATCTTCTAATTAAAGTGAAAATGGATTTATTTCTTATGAAATAGATCAGATTTAAATATCCATATTGAAACCCAGTATTCACTATTAAAATTTTGAGGCTTTAGGAAATGCATCCATATCCATGAGTTTTTCTTGTTATCGTGAAAGCAAGGGGAAAGTAAATAAATAGAGGCTTTTCAAATAGCAAACACTGACCCTGACCCTCTATCCCAACATACTTTTTCTGTATATTCTTTTCAAATAGCAAACACTGACCCTGACCCTCTCTCCCAACATACTTTTTCTGAATATTCTTTCAGTTCTCTGTACACTTAACCTATTTTTTTCCTATGGCTTGTGTTACCCATATTTTCCATAGCTGTAACAATTTGTATATAATAAGTTACTTCACTAAAGCATTAAGCAGTGGGCAGTAGGAGTGAGATTTCTAGAAAGCACACCAATGGAGAAATATGCCTCCTTTCTAGTTGTCTTTGGGCTTCTTCTTATTTGTCTCATACAACTCCTACCCTGACTAACTTTTAAACTGTTAATTTGTCTCTCAACTTTTCAAAGGCATGAGAGGAGAGAAAGACAAAAAGTTTTGTTCAGAATTTTCAGTCTAATACTACTGAGGAAATTTTTTTTCCCTCAAGAGGTAGTAGTCATTCCTGTTTGTCAGGCATGATGCTATTTTATAATGTTTTCTATAACTGCTTACATTATTTTGGCCTTTGACAAATTTTCAAAATGCTTATGACTCAAATATCCCTCAGGCTTTGGATGTGCATTAAGCGTTCTATTTTTCTCCTCCAGATAAGGCATAAGAATTAGGAGTCGCTGATAATTCAATATGAAGGACAACTTCAGTTTTGCCGCCACCAGCAAAAACATCACCAGCAGCCTTCCTTTTGATAGTCTCAACGTATCTGGCACCAATGAGTCCGCCTCTAACTGCTCACACAAACCGTCAGATAAGCATTTGGAAGCAATTCCTGTTCTCTACTACCTTATTTTTGTCATTGGGTTTGCTGTTAATATTGTTGTAGTCTCACTGTTTTGTTGTCAAAAGGGCCCTAAAAAGGTTTCCAGCATTTACATCTTCAATCTGGCTGTGGCTGACTTACTCCTTTTGGCTACCCTTCCTCTCTGGGCATCCTATTACTCTTACAGATATGACTGGCTCTTTGGACCTGTAATGTGCAAAGTGTTTGGTTCTTTTCTGACCCTGAACATGTTTGCCAGCATTTTTTTCATTACCTGCATGAGTGTTGACAGGTACCAATCGGTTATCTACCCTTTTCTGTCTCAAAGAAGGAATCCCTGGCAAGCATCTTACGTAGTCCCCCTTGTGTGGTGTATGGCCTGTCTGTCCTCATTGCCAACATTTTATTTCCGAGATGTCAGAACCATTGAATACTTAGGCGTGAATGCTTGCGTTATGGCTTTCCCACCTGAGAAATATGCCCAGTGGTCTGCAGGGATTGCCTTAATGAAAAATATTCTTGGTTTTATTATTCCTTTAATATTCATAGCAACGTGTTACTTTGGAATCAGAAAACACCTGCTGAAGACTAATAGCTATGGGAAGAACAGAATAACCCGTGACCAAGTCTTGAAGATGGCAGCTGCTGTTGTGTTGGCGTTCATCATTTGCTGGCTTCCCTTCCATGTTCTGACCTTCCTGGATGCTCTGGCCTGGATGGGCATCATTAATAGCTGTGGAGTTATAGCAGTCATTGACCTGGCGCTTCCGTTTGCCATCCTCCTGGGATTCACCAACAGCTGCGTTAATCCCTTTCTGTATTGTTTTGTTGGAAACCGCTTCCAACAGAAGCTGCGCAGTGTGTTCAGGGTTCCCATTACTTGGCTCCAGGGCAAGAGAGAGACTATGTCTTGCCGTAAAAGCAGTTCTCTTAGAGAAATGGACACTTTTGTGTCTTAAATCGGTTAATGGGATGCATGTAATTAGCTTAGCTATTCGTTTGGAGGCCCACACAAATCATCTTTAAGTGGCATCAATTTCTTTGCCTTATCTAATCTTTACTTACTCCCCCAGAACAGGAGATCAAGTATAACTGTAAATTTTTATACTCCACCAACTTTCAGTGATTGTGCCTTATTTTTCTGGTCCTTTGGCACAAGATTATCATGGGTGAGCATGATATCTACAATCTAGAAGTAATTGGGGGAGCTATCTCAAGTATAATCAATAACAAAATATGAGTGGTGATTTGGAGTTTCAGATTTCTCCCTGGAAAATGCTGGCATTTCTTAGTGGAGTTTTATGTCCATTTTCATCAGATTTTTTCTTTCTCCTTGAACAAGGGCCAATTTTAACTTCTTACATTGTTCACCATACAATATAGCATGAGAGGTGAGCACTAAGTTTAGCATGATATACTTTTCTATATATTCCTTAGGTTGGTAGTGGTTTATTCAGTCTTGTTGTATGGTTTCCCCTTTTAAAAAAACTGTAAGTTGTGTTTCTTTTCCATTTCACTTGAGTATAGCTTTGTACTTACTATACATCTACATACTGAGTAGGTCTAAGAACGTAGATTAAATTACATGTATGTGATTTAGCTTATTCTTGCAGTTTTAGAAAGTACACCACTTAGTAAAACAACTGCAATGAAAAAATACTTACTACTTACTAAACTGAATATATCCTTTGAAAACTTTTAATCCATTTTGACTATTGTTTAAAGCGTCCTATTCTCTTCTGATGGTTTTTGAATTCAACAAAACACTGTGTATTGTTACACTATGTAAAGGTCACTTTTTACATTTTTAACCTTTTGAATTGTGGTGCTTTGATATATTCAATGGTGACTTGAGTTTAATTATTCATGCTTTTGTTCTGGGCTGCATCCCAAAATATCTCTTTGACCCTGAAAATGAGAGGATTCTTTAATTCTTTAACTTTATAATAAATTGAAACCTGGCATGGGAAAAGGTTATGTCAGAATGGAATTTTGATGCCTTCTTGGAGACAAAGAGACCCAGCACATGGTAAGTTTGGTGTCCTACAAGGAACTTGTCAGAACAAAGCCCCCCGTGCCCCCCATGGAGTAGTTTGAACCTACATCTCTGGGCATAGTTCCAGAATGTATAATAGTCTGTGAAGGCAATTGAAATCAAGCACGGATCCACAGAGCTCATTCTCAACATGAGTACATGTCTTACATTATAGGAATTTATTACCTGAAACTGAGTTACCTGAAGTTTACTCAAATTTGAGAATGAATATTAATTCAGAAGTTTCGAATTTCGTTCTCTGGCTGCCCTGTATCATTTCATGTTACCTGACTAATGCTGGCCTATGAGGTAGATTTAAAGTTACGGGCACTTCACATTTCTGTCGGATTCCAGGCTTTTAGGTTGAAGAATCCTCTCACACCCCTTCCTGGAAAAACCCTGATTTCATGTAATCATATTCCTTCAGAAAAAAAACCAAATAGCTCAATGTATAATCAGTTATGACTTTGTGTTTTAAGTAATTTTACACAACATCCTATAAAAATAAAATCATTATTGGGAGACCATGTGTGCTTATTATTTTTTAACTGTCTCCAGGTGTAGACTCTTACTTTCTCTTAGTCAGTATCCTCCAGCAAATCCCCATTCATACTTCTCAGTTTCGGCTTTCATCATTACTCATTCAGGTCAACACCAGACAGGCATATGGAAAGGAGATGTCGGAAATGAATTCTGATACCTCCTGGGGGTTCCAATGACAAATGTGGTGTCAACCAAGCAAGCTGTCAGGCCCAGCAGTGCAATGTGGGCTTTAGCATATAGACTATTTCTTGTCAACATTCAGCCCATGTTATTTTCTCTACCACAATCCTATTACATATCCTCCCCCCACCTGGTACTTCCCTTAATCCTTTCTGGGATTTTTAAAGACTGATTTCTGGGGCTGAGGAGATGGCTCAGGTGTTAAGAACACTGGCTTCTCTTCCAGAGGATCCAGGTTCAATCATCAGCACCCACATGGCAGTTCACAAGGGCCTGGAACTCCAGTTCTAGGGGATCTGGTACTCTCTTCTGGCCTCCACGGGCACCAGTTACACACATGTGGTGCACAGACATACATGCATTCAGAACACTTACACGAATGAAATAAAATAATAGTAACAACAGCAACAACAAAAAAACCTGGTTTCTGCTTCCATAGGAGGCCAGTAGTAAACCCCAAGGTGTATTTTCCTCGTTTTTCTGAGAATAAGAAATGTCAACTGAAGAGATAATGCAAGAATATGTGAATTCTGACAGAAGGTATGTTTATGGGTGCAAACATCCCCTTTCCTCTTTGAAAATGTAAATGTCAGGTAACCTTTTGAGACCATATGAAAAATTTATTCTCCCCATTTGGCCATTTATCAAGATTTTACCTATGAAGTGAACTTTGTCTGGCCAGTGTTGTTTTGTGTGCATTATCCCATTTTGTCCTCATGATTCAGGCATTCTCATGTTACAAATAAGAAATGGAGACATAGGTCAGCCCTAACTGCTATCTAAAACAGATCAAGTGGGTTACCCCAGAGAAATATTTAGTGTCTTCAATATCAGTCCCAAGCTATCAAACAAGTATTCCAGAGACACTCGTATGTAGTCTTTCAACCTTTGTCCCAAACATAACTGATTCAAGAGTTTCTAGGCAGGTGATGTATTTGCACTTAAGAAGAAAATTGAGGCCCTCTGGATAAGTGAGACAGTTGATGAGCTTGAACTATTTAGGAGGCCCCCAGACAGTGGGACCAGGACCTGTCCTTAGTGCATGAGCTGGCTGTTTGGAGCCTGGGGCTTATGCAGGGACACTTTGCTCAGCCTAGGTGAAGGGAGGAAGAGAATGGACCTGCCTCAACTGAATCTATCAGGCCGAGCTGAATCCCTAGGGGAGACCTTGCCTTGGAGGAGGTGGGAATGGGGGGAGGGTTTGGGGGGAAGGCTAGGGCGTGAGAGAAGGGAGGACAGGGGAATCCATGGCTGATATGTAAAATTAAATTAATTATAAAATAAAAAAAGAAGAAAATTGAGGAGAAAGCTAGATAAGGCTCTCTCCCTTGTTCTTTAGTGCTTTCATCTTGTGCTATAGGCCTCACAGATCCACATGGAGTAACCAGTATGTTATACATAAAGCAAGGCAGGATTCTTAAACATTTCTTTTTAGGAACAAATATGTTGATCTGAAGTTTATCTCTGATATGAGATTACCTGGGGTTATCAGAGATGTTTCTTGCAACTTACAGAAAATACATTTTTATTATGAAAGAGAAATACAAATTCCACATAGTGTTGGCTTAAATCAAATCAACTAAATAACATCCTTTAAAAAGTGTTCGAATCTGTTTGAATCCTGCTTCCAAATGTGAAGGTAAGCCTATTCTAGTCTCACTCTTTTTGTCATAGGGATCAGAGCATGAATAAGCATCTGGTGGCCTCACTTCTCAACAAAGGAGAGCTGCAACCTTGACATGAGAAATGAATGCACAGGGGTACTGGAGTACAGAAGGATTGGAACAAAGAGTAAAATATATCTAGTTATTTTGCTGATTTCCGGATAAACTGTATTAGCACTGATAATTTACACATCCAACAGAAATTCATTAAGTTGTCACTGAAACCTCAGCAGAGCCTCAGAGCTGAACTGACAAGCTCACTTGTATATACAGACATATAATAGCTTAGCCTCTTTGAAAAGAAACAGTTTTCCTTTTCCCCCTGGGATGAGAAAACTCTTTCTAAGATGAGAACTAATTGGCATGTGTTCCTTATTATAAAGTCAGTACTTTTTGAAAATTTTAACTATTTAAAATTAGTCACATAGATAATCACCACTAACAACATGATGAAGAAGATTATTGTAGATAAAATGTTGCATACATGCACATTTCTTTTTCTTTTAGTGTATTATGTACCAAGTATGTCATTCATCACCCTATGTAACAGTGATTTAGTATTTTAAATATTTTGACCCTGTACTTCCATCCGTTTTACTAGACAATTTTCTTCCCCCATTTAGTTCTTCTCCTTTATAAGGTCCTAAAGCATCAGGGCTTTAAGAAATCCATGAGATCATATCTGATTACAGTTGCTCAATGAAGGAAAGTGTTGAGAAATATAATTTTATTGGTTGGCTGTTATTATTAAATTTATATTTATATATTAAATATATATTATAAATAAAAATATATTAAATATTTGTATATTTCTATATAATATAAATATATATTATGTAATATAAATTTATATCATTTTGTATATTGATAAATATGAATAATTTTATTAATGTGCTGCTGCTGCTACATTCTTTAGCAATAGGTCCACATGAGATTAGATGGCTCTGTATTTTGGTACAGACTACTTCTCTTCTCCACTTAAGCAGCTTGGAAGTGATGTATGTATGAGACACCTGAAAAGAATGTAAGAAAAAGAAAAAGTCTTCCTTTTCTTTCTCTTATAACATAAAGACTTATTTACAACTGATGTATGCCATAATTGATGTGGACTAAAACGTTTATTTCTTTAAGCACATCCATGTAGCCAGTAACAAATAGCCGAACTCCAGCAGGAGGGACATACCATACCAAATACCAGTTTTCTCCTTCTTTTTAAGAAACCTCTCTAAGCAACCAGAGTTACATTTTAAACTTATTCTCAATACGAAGAAGTATCCCAGATTAAGGGTAATGTGGCTAATGTTGCCCTTTAAAAACATTTTTGGTGTTCTGCCTTCATGATACCTGTGCATGTCAGGTGCCCACAGGGGACAGAAGATGTTGTTGGATCCCATGAGACTGAAACTCCAGGCAGTTTGGAGCCACCATGAGAGTGCTAGATTTCAAACTCCAGTGCCCTGGAGGAGTCGCCAGTATTTTTTCCTGTTGATCCATCTCTGCAGCTCTGTGATGTGTCTTCTTGATGATAGGAATAGGGGTCATCTTAACACAGAAGCTACACAGTAAGAGCTTGGCGCTTCTTAGAAGAAGGTCTAGTTCTCGATTCCCTTCCTTTCAGGAGCCCCACACTCCCCTGAACCCAAGCCCAACATTTTAAAGCATAGAGGAAATTATGTATGTAGTTTTCCTTTTCTGATAAGATCGAAACCATCAGATCAGTTCTAAGCTTTCCTTGAAGCCAAGATTCTTTCCCTTAAAACACTGGAGTGATAATTCCCACTAGAAAAACTTTGACAATGATAATTTTTGATGTCATAAGAGCTTGAAATGGTTTGCAAATAACAGCTTTGAAGTGATATTTTTTCTCTCCTTTGGGGATACGCTATTATGTAGTCCCCCCAACCCAAATTCATGCTGTATCACTAGCATTCAATACAACTGTACTTAGATATCTGAAAGTAACTAAGGATAAAATGAATCATAATTTGGGGTCCCAAGCTTCTAAGTTTGATAGCCTTATAAGAGAAAATTTACCTCCTCCAAACCAGTACCATTTTTCTCCACTTACACCAAGAGAAGGTCGTGTAAGGAACCCACAATCTAGTCTGCAAGCTGGGAAGAGAATCTTCACCAGAATTCATCCTGCTGGCACACAGACCTTGGGATTCCAGCCTTCAAAATGGTGAGAAAATAATTTTCTGTTGTTTAAGCTGTTTTATCTATGTTATTTTATTATGGTTATTAAAGCCATCTAATACATACTTTGGTACTGAGAGTAATACTGGAGGAAGAGAATTTAAAGGATGAGTTTTCTGATTGGTTCAGTGATTTATGAATCTGGCCTCCTGACCTGATTACATTTAAAGATACTAATGACAATTTCCAGAAATAAAGAGATGTTCAATAGTCCATGATATTCTTTGGATAATCATGATAAAAAAACTGTAAGGTAAGGAACTCAGTGACTATGTGTATTTTGAACAATGTTGGTGGGCTAACATTGAGTGTGGTGAATATGAGTGTGGATGGTTGCTTCTAATGTGTGTGGACAAAAAAAAATGGTAAAAATTGATTAGTTGAGTGATTTATATTCCAAGGCCAAATGCCTGGAAATATCTCTACGCGTCCTGAAAGAGTTTCTAGTTTCCTATAGCTTAAGGGGTAAGACTGCCAAAATTCTCACTCAGCATCTCATGTCATGACATTGCAGATGCCAATTCAAGTTGAACTACCATCCAAGTAATGTAAGTGCTACTAGTGGGAGAACACCGCTTGGGACACAATGGAATCTCATCAGTTGGAATAGAGATGTGGGAAGACCATAATGAAGCTGTGGGTATAAGGCACTGGAATTCTAAAGAGTCTTTTTTTTTCTGGTGGAAAGCCCCCATATCTTCAGAGAAAGTGCCCCCCCCACTCCCAAGCCATAGCAAATTCCTCATCCCTAGTGGAATTCCATCTTTCTGCTCATCTTTTAGAAAACATACTTTGCACAGATTGAGGACACTGCAAAAACCCTTCGCCAGCAGATGCCATGCAAAACAATGCTTAGTCTCCTCAGGACCCACCCCTTTTCCTGTTAGTTTCTAGACCTATGTATAACTAGGCATAAGTCTCACCTTAAGGCTAGGTACAAATTGTAATTCCTGAGAAGGGGCACTTCCCCTCAAGACAACTACATAACTTGAGTTTTGTGATTTCTACAAGCAGAAATCTAGAAATATCTGGGAATGGAGATTAAAGGTGTAGCATAATGATAGAAGGAATATATAACTTTATTAGGCTAAATCTGGTGATGTGGCTCACTAACCAGAAACTCTTTATTAATTGCTGCAGCTTGGGGAGTTTATTTTCATTTGAAAAACTTTAAATTTTGTTTTTCATATTCGATTTGATCTATCTAGGAGCAAAATTGAGTAGTTTGTTATGTTAGTGGGCTGAAAGGTGGCCCACAGTAAGTAAGATGGAAAAGCAGGTCAGGGACTAGGGAGAGGAGGGAGTAAAAGTAAGTTATAACCAAAACTAAAGATGTGAAGAAACCAAATACTTGATAAAGTAATTAAAAATGACTAAAAAAGAGTTTGAACAGAGGTGTCCTGTATAGATGGATAACTTGAATCCCAGAAGCCATAAGCAACTATTTGAGAATCCCAGTATTAAGTGTGGGAAATCTCCCTAGGAACTGTTAATAAAGAAGGTCACAGAGGCTTCCTCAAACAGTACAGGTCATTGCCATTGCACTTGCTTGTCCACCATAACTTGATTTCAATATCCTATTGCTAAAGACCCCACATACTTTGATCACAGGATGTGGAGAAATCAAATTGGAACTGAGCTGGATGTTTCCTCCTTTGGCTAGCATTCATAGTGCCAAAAGGTGCTATTCAGGCTGCTGGGGGAGACAAGTCATCAACAATCTGACCCAGGAATTCTACAAACTATAATAATGACCTGTCAGG
Organism: Peromyscus californicus insignis; assembly: GCF_007827085.1. Taxonomy (NCBI): domain Eukaryota; kingdom Metazoa; phylum Chordata; class Mammalia; order Rodentia; family Cricetidae; genus Peromyscus; species Peromyscus californicus. The sequence goes on from NW_026294391.1 coordinate 97,688,242, forward strand.
CGAGATGCCACTGTTGAAATAGTGGCATGACTATTATGGAGATAACCAATCACTTTCTAATTAGATTTGAGGCCTCCTTTACATGAGGGAACTCATGGCTGGTTATGTGAACCTAGACAAGAGTGTATTGTTATGGAGTTCATAAACTTGAGGGGTGAACTGACTGCTATCGTTTTGCTAAAAGGATATGTAGTCAAACTGCTTCTACTCATGTCTATGCCCACCTACTGATGCTGCTTTCAGCTTTTGTCCAAGAAGCTTCATGTTGCAGTGAGTGGTGTTTTGCATAGAGACTCACTGATAGTCAGTGTCCTAATAATGACTATTGAGTGTTTGGCTCTCAGTAGGACAAATCTATTACCCCTCCAAGACTCAGGGAACATTGTGAAAGAGGAACCAGAAAGAATGTAAGAGTTTGATGATGGGAAAAAGGCCATGAAATGCTGTGTTTGTAGACCCCTGTAATCATTATTCTGAGCAGTCTAGTCCTTGGAATAGAGATTGAAGTCACTGAACCAATTAGTCCAAATTCAATGGAAACAGTTATATTCTAGAAAAACTCTGACCGAATGGCAGCACACATGTGCCAAAAGTAAGGTGAGCACGCGTGATTACTTAGAGTGGAGAGCAGAGTCAAAGCAACAATCAAAGTAACTGGACTCAGGTAATCAACTGCAATGATTGTGCTGATCTTACCAAATTCTTGCTTTACTGGAAGCATTAAAAACACTCAATCAACCTAGAATGGAACCATTTTAGTTGTAGTACTTGAATGAAAGGATGGGTCTCTTCCAGGAAGGATCTCAGTAGACTGACAAAACTGAAAACTGTTAGTCTTTCCTCCAACCTTCTCTGAAGCAACTTGTGGCTTTTTATCAGGGCAACTGCATCGAGGAAAGGGAAATAACCAGATCATTTGGAAACTATTGGATGCTGGCTCTGAACTGAAACTAATTTCATAAGCCCTTAAGTCTCAGTGTAATCTACCATTCAAATTAAAGTTTATGGAGGTCAAGTTCTCACAGTGGACTGGTGAGTCCCTGAACTCATGCTGTGGTTATGGATACAGAATGCATCATTAGAGAAGAGATACTCAGCTGCTGGCAGAATCTTTACACTGGCCCTCTGATCCGTGGAAAAAAGGCTGTTATGATGTAAAGACCATGGGAGCCACTGCATTCCTATGATGATCGCAGAGATTAGCGCCACCATGAAGAATATGAAGTTTGAAAGGGTGCTGATTCCCGCCACATTCCAGCACAACTGTTTTATTTCAGTGTATGTGCCAAAGACAGATGGATATTGGACAATAGGAGTGAGTTATTATAAGTTTAGCCACATGGTGACTTTAAGTGTGGTACTATACCAGATGTGGTTTCATTGTTTGAGAAAATTAAGCACATCATTTGGTGTGTGATATGAAGATAATGATTTTGCAAATGTTTTCCTCTATCACTGTAAGTAAGCCTCACCAGAAACAATTTGCTTTTAGCTGGAAAGGTCAGCAATATACTTTCACTGTCCTCTCTCAGAGGTATATCAACCCTTTTACTATTTTTTTTTTCTGGAGAGCCCTGAATAATACATTATCCATCTACACATGTGTTATCTTTGGCTATAAACACATCTGTTCATTAATATAATAAATACACACAAATGTACATTGTACCTGTATGCTTCGTTCAATACACTGTGAATACACATCACTGCCCATCTTCTATTTTAGTATTATATTTTGTCTTAGAGATGTGTCCTGATTTTGCTTTAAAAACAAGTATCCTCTAGAATATGCTGCCAAGGCAGTGAGAAAAGCTACAGACATAAAGAAAATCCTGGCAAAACATTTTTTTTTTTGATAAAATGTACCTAAAAGTCAACACTAAGGAAATGAAAAATCCACTTTCTGAGGTCTAGTTCCCAGTACGCAACTGAGATTAAGGCAGAAATAAACCTACACATCTACAGTCAATAGAGTATCAACAGAGGTGTCAAATCATATACCAGAGCAAGGACAGATTTAAATGATGCTGGGAAAACATAATAGGCACATATAGGAGACTGAAATTTGAACTCATCTTTCATTGTGTAAAAGCCAACTGAAAATGGCTCAAAGGCCTTAATGTGACACCCACAACTCTGAAAACACAAAAGGAAAACATATAGAAAATACTTCAAGATGTTGGCATAGACAAGGCATTTCTGAATATTTCTCCAAAAGTTTAGTTTTAAAATTTTCCCTAACAATATGATTGCCTAAATAAAACCTGAACACACCAATGGATATGGTAATGTAGAAGGGAGAAATCTCACAAGGACCCATTGCTAGACAAAGAAGTACAAGCAAATGATGACTTCAAAGAGAGAAAGAATTAGTCTTTCCCAGGTACTAGTACCCTAATTGGTTGTCCAATATGAGGTAAGCAGCCCAGGAAATATATATATATATATATATATATATATATATATATATATATATATATATATATATATATATATATACATATATATGTATATATATATGTATAAAAGCATCACCAGAGAGATTCACCAGGATATGTGTGTGTGTGTGTGTGTGTGTGTGTGTGTGTGTGTATTATCTTACACACATAATAATAATAAAGGCCATGAATTTGAGAGGGAGAGAGGGGTAACATGGGAAGAGTTGGGGGGACAAGATGATATAATTATATTTTGCTTTAAAAAAATTGCAAAAGCAAGAAAGTATCTATCAACCAGCAAGTGAGCTGCCACCAAACAGAATCTGCTGATAGCTTGACCTTGTACTTCTGTAAGAAATAAAAGTTTTATTGATTAAGCCAAAAATTGAAAAATGGGATTACTTCAAACTAACATGCTTTTGTACAACAATGGAAACACTCAACAAAATAATGAGACAAACTACAATACTTGGAAGCTAGTTATCTAACAGGTGGTGAATAGTCAAAATATGTGCACAATTCAAAAGCCTTAACTGGGTTGTTAAGATGGCTCATTAGGTAAAGGTGCTTGTAGCATAAGCCTACTGATATGACTTTAATCTCCAAACCCAAGCAAAGATGAAAGAAGAGAACTGACTCCAGAAAGTTGTCCTCTGACTTCAATACATGGGTCTGTGGCACATGCATCCTTCATTACACACACGCACACACACACACACACACACACACACACACACACACACACACACACACAAACACACACACTAATATTATAATTAAAAGATCATTGAACAACAAAAACTCTAAGTAATTTCACTAACAACTGAACAGATGATATAAATAAACACTTCTCAAACACTCAAAGCCACTTCTAATGTGAAAGTTACCAAAAAAAAAAAATGGGCTAAAGTTCTGGACACATCACCTGAAAAGACATTCAGAGAGCACATAAAAGTGCTCAATTAAGTGAATGACTGCTTCACACAGACTAGAACAGCAAAACCTAAAACAACAACAATATTAGGTACTGGCAAGAATGTGGAACAAAATGAACCACCATCCATTCTTTATTGCAATATAAAATTGCCAAGCAAAAAGGACTTCTTTTTTGAGTTGCTATGATGTCTACTGGAAAGAATATATGAATGTTCATTTAGAAAAAAAATTAGAACCAACATGTTGCTAAAAACATACAAATTGAAAGCTTTTAAATCAAATACCTATAATCCAGGCTTCAGCTTATTCTATTTTCTAAATGTATGTGCTTTTCCAGTCCTCAAGAATTGGTTATTTCCTTCTGCCATGTGGGTCCTGCAGATACGTCATTAGGCTTGGTGGCAAGTACCTTTAATACTAAGCCACCTCACCAGCCTAGACAATGCTTTTTAACAGATATTCTTCACCCAGCTGTTGCTGATTTCTACAATGAAAAATAAACTTCATTTTTCACACTTTTGCTGATTATGTTACATTTAGGTATTTTGTAAAAGATGTCAAAATATTTCTATTTAGATATAAATCCACTATAAGCCAATGTTTTCATGATGCCAGGGATTCAGCATGAAATATTTTCATATGTTATAACACACACAGTACAGAGACAGACAGATGGACAAACCTTACTCACATAGTTATGGGAAATGAGTTTTAAGAAAATTATTATCATTACATGGTATACAGTATGATTTTAATTCAATTCTATTCAGCTAAAATATTGGCTGCCATGTACAGACCTGAAAATTACATCTATAAATATATCATACATGATACTCAAAAATTAGGATAGATCTGGGTATAGTGGTGCATGCCTATAATACATAGCACTGGGGAGGTTGGGTGTAGTATTGGAAGTTCAAGCCTGATTTAGCTACATAGAAAGTTCAAGGCCACTCCAAGTAATCAAAAGCCCTGTCTCAATAAAAATTAAAAAAATTAATAAGTAACCAAAAAATTAAAAAAGAAATTAGTTTAAGATGTAACTTCTTTCAGTATGTCACGACTGAAAAAAAAAAAGAAAAATTCCAATATAAGAGCAATACAATGGGGCAGACAACAAAATTTTTAGTTCTAGATGATTTCTTGAATATACCTATTACTAGACTTTTCTAACATTCCAGTGAAACCAAATAATGGAACAAGAACATAAAATCAATGTAATCTGGAAATAAAGGAGGCCGGACATTGGTAGAAAGGAATAGTGAAGAGTAGATGGAAGGTATAATGTAGGTTGAAATTGATGAATGATGTAATTACGTTGGCACGGTACATCAAGTGATTCCCAAGAAATGGGCAGATGTACCTACAAGAGATATTTATCCCCAGAACTCCAAACAAATCTGAGATCAAAAGGAATTAGGGAAAATAGTTTATAAATAATAGGCCAATCATTTAATTTTAGAGTAGATTTCCTTGCAAATCCCTGTTCTTAGAAGAAAATTATTCAGAAATTTCCCTAGATGTCAATGTCCACATTTATATACTTTAACAAAGCATAAGAATGAAAATGTCTAAGAATTCATAGTGATTTCAGAGAAATGTTAGTGTAGGTAATGTTTGAGTATCAAATGAAAGAGAAGGCCTCAGATAGGACAAAAATCTAAATTTAAGCTGTTTCCAGATGCTATAGGTTATTACATGAAAATCCCACTTCTACAAGTTTGCTCCCTCTCTTAATGTTGTTGGTCAGGGAATTCCATAATGCTCCCCAAACAATACAAGCAATTGCCTAAGGTGTTAGTTGCTCACCAGAATTAGATGGTAAGACTACTGCTGAAGCTATCATATGCTCAGGTTGCAAGAATTGGGTTAGAAGCTTTCTTCTTGATGACTAGCCCTTGTAGTGCTTGAAGGTTCTATGCCGGCTGCTGGGAAAGCATGGTCTCAACTGTAGACTGTGTGTCACACTACATGTTGGTCAAACAAGATATACCCACTGGTGCAATAGTACAAGGCTGTTATAGAATAACCAATTCTGATGGTTAATTTTGATTATCAACTTGATATGTTATAGAATAACTTGGAAGAGAGTTTCATGGAAGGATGATCTAGTTTAGGTTGGACTAAGGGCATGACTATGAAAGAGTCCAGAAGAAGGTGTTGAATCCCTCTAGAGCTGGAGTTACATGTGGTTGTGGGGCTGGGATTCAATCTCAGATCCTCTGCAAGAGAGTATGTGCTCTTAACTACTGAGACATCTCTCTAGCCCCTCCTCCAAATTCTTATAAACTATAGTGTTCTTAGATACTGTTCTATTGCTGTAAGGAAATACCACGACTAAGGCCACTCTTACCAAAGAAAACATTTAATTGGGGACTTGCTTATAGTTTCAGAGGATTAGTCCATGACCATCTTAGCAAGAAGTACGGTGTCAGGCAGGCATGAGGCCAAGAGCTTTACATCCGGATCTGCAGGCAGCAGGAAGAGAGAGCTAGTCTGATGTGAGCTTCTGAAACCTCAAAACTCACTCCTAGTGACACACCTCCTCCAATAAGGCCACAGCTCTCGATCTTTCCCAAACAGTTCAACACATGAGGACCAAGTATTCAAATATATGAGTCTATGGGGGGCATTCTCATTCAAAGCACAACAATGGAAATGGAGAGAATATTTGCAATCTGATTATACAAAGCCACCATAACCCTGATATCAAAGCCACACAAAGATACTATAGGAGAAGTAATCCTTATACCTGGTGAGTATTGATCTGAAAGTCCTCAGCCTAAGACTAGCAATCTTATTGTATTAGCTGCTAGTAACTAGCACATTAAAAGGAATATAGCAAGTGATTAGATTTACCCAGCATTGCAATGATTTGTAGCCCATGGATATAAATCAATGTAGCAGAGTAACTATCAGAATAAAGGTAAAATATATGAACATCTCAAGGGTGGCAGAAAAAACATTTGATAAAACTTAACACTGCTTCACCAGAAGAAATACATAAACATAGAAGCTGATATGTAAAAATTATATAGCTGAAAAATGAAAAATTTTCTTCAAAGATCATGTGCAAGGCACTGATACTTTTTTGTGTACATTAAATATATTGATGTAAATAATGATAATAATCAGCATAATTACACAACAAAGAAATAGAAATAAAAGCTGTACAAATTGGAAAGTAAGGAATAAATTATCTGGTTTGACTATAACATGCTTTTATATCTTGAAAACTCTAAAGACTTCATAAAAACATTATTACTAATAAACAAATCCCTCAAACTTAGAGGATCTAAAATCAACATTCAAAATGAGTAGTGTTACTTGAGGCTAGTAAGAATCAATCTAAACAGGAAATGTAGAAAACAACTTCTTTTATAAGATCATTACAAAGAAAGACAATCCCTAGGAATAAAATGAACCAAAGAAGCAAGAACTTTAGCACACTAACAACTAGCTGAAGGAATTTAATAAAGATGAATATTCATACACAAAATGGAAATACATCTTGTCATAAATTGGATGTCTTAATATTGTTAAAGTTTCCATTCATATTGCCCAACACAATCATTAAATTCAATGCTCTCCCTATAAACTCTTATTGCTGATTTTTCAGAAATAGAAAATATCCTAAAATTAATGTGTCTTGGTTACTTTTCTATTGGTTATTTCTCTCTCTAAAAAGACCATGACCAAGGCAACTTATAAAAGAAAGTATTTAATTGTACTTATGGTTTCAGAGGTTTAAATTTCATTATTGTGGAGCAAAGGCATGGTTTCTCTGTGTAGCTTTGTGCCTTTCCTAGAACTCACTCTGTAGACCAGGCTGGCCTTGAACTCACAGAGATCCGCCTGGCTCTGCCTCCTGAGTGCTGGGATTAAAGGTGTGCGCCACCACCGCCCGGCTGAAAGCTTACATCTTGTTCCATGACTAGAAGTCAGAAAGAAAACACCGGGAATGACAGAAATCTTTTGAAACATCAACCCCCCCCCCCCCAACACACTTCCTCCAATTAATCTTTCCCAAACAGTTCCACCAATTGGAGATGAAGTATTCAAACACATGAGCTACAAGGGCCATTCTCTTTCAAATGACCATAATATATAATCTCAAATAGCTCTAAATAGCCAAAGGAATCTGAGAAAACAAGAACCAAGCTAAAGGGAACACATTTCTTTATCTCAAAAGCTATTACAAAGTTATAGTACTCAAAGCAGTATGATGCTGGCGTAAAAGAGAACAATGTAATAGAATAGACACCTAAAAATAAACCCACACATAACAACTGATCTTCAACAAGGATCCCAAATACATGTAATATGGAAGCAGAACATTCTTCAACCAACAGTGCAGAGGATATGCATGTATACATATATGCAAAATACTGAATTGCACATTTTTTTACACTATATAAAATTAGTTAAAGGCTGATGAGAATGGCACCTGCCCTCAAGCCTGATAATTTGAGACTGATCTTTGTACTTGTCATTGAGAATTCCTGGAAGGAAATTTGTCTGCAGAGACTGATTGATTAAAACTGCAGTGGTGTGGAAAGGTTGGAATGTTGCAGTTGTTGAGGCTAATTACTTCATCTGAGCTAACCTTAGCCTGCTGAACAGCCATCCATTGCCCATCTCTGTATCAGAACTAACATCTACTAACTTAGCAAACCACAAGCTCCTACCAGCTCCAAAGCTAAGAATGTCATCAGCTAACACCTGAGGCCTATAGAATAGCTTCCCATTTTTGCTGTACCCTCCTCTCTGAGATACTCACCCGTGTATTTTAAACTTGCCATGATTTATGACTTTCTTTGTTCTGTCAAACTACAAAAAGTTCATGAAACTGCTTACACGTTGTTAGATGGAATTTTTGGTAACTTAAATCTATGTTCCTGGAACGTGGTCACTCAAATTTGGTTCCAGAATGAGCTCTCTCTTATTCATTTTAAGATGAGAGCTGCATTTTTATTTTTGGTTTGTTATGTCCATAGGACTCACATGGTTGACAGGGAGAAATGATGCCTGCGTGTTTTCATCTGACAATGGGGACGGTATCAAACTTCAAACAAAGGAGAGCATCTACAGATTCTCAGAGAGGTAAGTACTCAGTGAGAGAAATGTTTGCAAAACTTATACTTAATGCAGTATTAATTTGACAACATTTAAGAAATTCAACAGAGAAGCAAGAAAAGGAGTAACTCAATTAAAATGGCAAAAATCAGTGCCTATCAGTGGTTTCATGGATGAGTAAAATGTATATATTTATACAGTGTATTATTATCTAGGCTTAAAATGAATAATCCTTTAATTTGCAACAATGTGGATTAAGCTGGAGGACATTACACACAGTGAAATAAGGCAGGCATGGGAAGAGAAATGTAGCCTGATCTCTTTTGCATGTGGAATTTTAAAAAGAAATAGGAAGTAAATGATGGCTTTCAGGAGCCAGATGTGCTGAGGTTTACTGAGATGTTTGTCAAATAAGACATATTTCATTTAAACATGAGGAATAAGTTCAAAAGATCTATAATACCACTTGGTCACTCTACTTATTGAAATATACTTGATTATTACTAAGTCTTCTAACCATATAATAAACATATGAACCCTTGAATGTATTAATGATCTTGACTTAGCCATTTTACAGTGTATAGATATAGCAAAATATAATGTTATATGCCATGAAAATATACCATTTTTATTTGCCAACTAGAATAAGTACAGATGAAAAATTGAAAAGAACATTGTGATAAGTTGAGTCAGAGACTGGGAAGAGAGACAATACTTCTCCCTTTAAAAATGAGTGGTCCCTGCATTCAGATTTTATACTGGGCTCTGCAATGTAGTTGGCTATGATTAGGTGTTCTGAGGAGAGCATGTAAGGTTTGGAATAATGCCTCAGGGAAATAGAAATTGGAGCAGGTAATAGGATCTCCTAACAATGTTCATGAGTGTGGATTGGAATGAATTTACATTGCTATGTGTCATCTGTCTAGAAGCATTCAGCATCAATTTACCCATTACTGGTGTTTTCAGAACAAGTGTGAAAGAATTCCGTTACTGAAATCAAGAAAGCAGTCTTTATGAGCTTAATGAGCCTTTTCAATGGAAGAGCTAGTAAGCAATGAATCTTTGAAATCATTGACCCTAGGATCAAAAGAAAGAGTTTTCAAATTTCTGCAGCAATCATGTAGCAAACATTTACCATTCAGCTTTTCAAGCCTACTTTTGTGCTTTCATTGTCTCTGTGCCAAATGTCCCCAATTTTTGGAAAATGGAGGATGTCAATGATGTATGCCTTCTCTCTCTCTCTCTCTCTCTCTCTCTCTCTCTCTCTCTCTCTCTCTCTCTCTCTCTCTCTCATGTATTTTAGTGATTTTGGATTAGGTGTAATAAAAAATATCAACATTTTACTGTAAATTTTGGTCTTTTCCCCAAAGATCAAGGGAAGCATTCTATTCTCCTAAAAGCAGAATGATTTCCCTTGGTCCAAAAACTCAGTGACTCATGCATTTTAAACACACATTTGTCTTTTAATCTTAAACTGTAAAGCTCCACTAATACTAGGACAAGCTTTCCTTGCTTGACTGAAGCAACAGAACTTTGAGAGGAGGTAAATATAAACATTAATTTGGGTCTTTGAAAGCTAACATCTGCCTTTGCTTTTAGTTTGAGGCTATATATTGGTTTTAGTATACTCATAGTCTCTTTAGTTGGGGAAGATAGGAACATAAAAATGCAATTTATCAGTGATGTTACTCTGAACTATTTTATTATGCAGTTAGCAGTTTGGCCAGCAATGTGTTCAGTGACCTGCTTGAATCCCTGTGCACACACGCCTTTTTCTTGCTTTTCTATGGAGGCATTAGTTTCCATGACTGGAGATCAAAGACATTATCAAATGGGAAGTGTTTAGTGCCTCTGAGAAGTCATTTTCTAGTCTCACTTGAGTTGTTCAAGAATAGGCCTACATCTAAAACGTCTGACCTTTTTCAAGGAAAGAAGTAGTCGAAGAGATAGATTAATCAATGATTCGGTGCTTTAAAATCCCCTCTGCATCAAGTATGAGATCCATGGGTAATTTCATATTTCAAATCTTTGCTTTCCACCCTCTATCAACTGAAGTCTCACACATTTCTTCTGATTTAGGACAAGTGAGCGGCACTGAAACACGAGATACAGGGGTTTAATGAAAAGGATACTTGATTCTAGTTTTCTTCTCCTTCCTTCTTATTACCATGCTCATGAAACTAGGTCTTTAAATTGTCCCTAAACCTACTCTGTACTGATAGGTTAAAGCATCAGAGGAATAACCACCCTGAATTATTCTTGCCTGTTCTAACCTTGAGCTACATTCCTATTACTGAAGACTTATTAGCTACCACACTTTTCCTTGTGCCGCCTGGCAACTTGGATTCTCTGAATGCTGTGTTCTTATGCTCTCTGAGGTTATACTGTGTACATTTGTCAAGAAGCTTTTTAACCTAATCCCTCACTTTGTCAACAGCTTGATTCTACCATACAACAGTCATTGTACTTCCTTGGAGATCATACTTTCTTTCTGGCAAGGTCTATTCCTTTGACACACTATTTGTTTCTCAGAGTCTGGAGCACACACATGGATTCCTTCTTCATTTCATCTTTTAGTTTCTGGATCTATGGTAGTAAAAGAAAATGCCATGGAAGAGTATTCTCAAAATCTGCATGTCCAGAACCTTGGAACACGTAGGGTACAGGAAGACTTGCTCATGGTACAGACGTTTATAAGGATGAGAGTCAAAGATGAAGGTAGTTTACGGGTAGAAGGGTGAAGTCATTGGAAAAAGTTTGTTCAGTTGGAGAAAAATAGAAAACAAAATTAGGTTAAAAATGGGAGGAGGGAGAATTTGTGAATTTGTTATGAATAGTAATCTTATGGAACTCAAGGGTGTGAATACAGCTCTTATTTGTGAAGGACTCCGGCCCTCTCTCATGATCTCTTTTGTGGTAAGATTAAGATATCCTATTAAGCCGGGCGGTGGTGGCGCACGCCTTTAATCCCAGCACTCGGGAGGCAGAGGCAGGCGGATCTCTGTGAGTTCGAGGCCAGCCTGGGCTACCAAGTGAGTTCCAGGAAAGGCGCAAAGCTACACAGAGAAACCCTGTCTCGAAAAACCAAAAAAAAAAAAAAAGATATCCTATTAAATGTACAAATTAAGTGGAGTCACTGTGATATTTTCATATACACGTGTGTTCTGTATTTGACGAGTAGACTATATTTTTTCCAGACAGGGTTTCTCCGTGTAGCTTTGCATCTTTCCTGGAACTCACTTTGGAGACCAGCCTGGCCTCGAACTCACAGAGATCCGCCTGCCTGTGCCTCCCGAGTGCTAGGATTAAAGGCATGCGCCACCACCACCACCACCACCACCACCACCAGGCTTATGAGTAAACTATTAACACACATCATTTGAATATATTAACAACAAATCCAATTTATTTATTTGATGTGTTAATATTTTAGGCAAAAGTTCATTATGAATAGAAATGTCATTGAGCTCAAGGGTACATACACAACTCTTATTGGTGAAGGACCACTGTCATCTTCTACTTGCCTCTTCATTTAAAAATTCTCATTTTAAAGCCCAAGGCAACATGATTTTAGTGCAGAATTCTAACAGACTTTCAAAGAAGAGTTAATGCCATACTACTCAAATTATTACACAAAATAGAAATGGAAGGAACATTGCTCAATTTGTTTTACAAGGCCAGTTACCCTGATACCCAAACCACATAAAGATCCAACAGAGAAAGAGAATTACAGACCAACTTCCCTTATGAACACAGATGTAAAAATACTCAATAAAATACTTGCAAACAGAATCTAAGAACACATCAAGGTCATCCACCATGATCAAGTAGGCTTCATCCCAGAGATGGAGGGATGGTTCAACATACATAAACAGATAAATGTAATCAACCATAAAAAAAACTGAAAGACAAAAACCACATGATCATTTCATTGGATGCTGAAAAAGCTTTTGACAAAATCCAACACCCTTTCCTGATAAAAGTCCTGGAGAGATTAGAGATACAAGGGATATATCTAAAAATGATAAAGGCAGTTTACAGCAGACCTATAGACAACATCAGCTTAAATAGAGAGAAACTCAAAGTAATTTCACTAAAATCAGGAACAAGATAAGGTTGTCCACTCTCTCAATACCTGTTTTGTATTGTACTTGAAGTCCGAGCTAGAGCAATAAGACAACTGAAGGAGATCAAGTAACTACAAATTAGAAAGGAAGAAGTCAAACTATCTTTAGTTACAGACAATGTGATAGTATACATAAGTGACCTTAAAAATTCCACCAGGAAACTCCCACAGCTGATAAACATTTTTCACAAAGTAGCTGAATAGAATATTAACTTACAAAATCAGTAGCCTACCAATCAACAAATGACAAACAGACTGAGGAAGAAATCAGGGAAACAACACCTTTTACAATAGCCTGAAATAATAGAGAATATCTTTGGGTAACTCTAAGTAAACAAGTAAAAGACTTGTATAATAAAAGCCATAAGACACTGAAGAAAGAAATTGAAGAAGATACCAGAAGATGGAAAGATCTCCCATCTTCATAGATTGGTAGGATTAACATAATAAAAATAGCCATTCTACCAAAACAATCTACAGATTCAATGCAATCCCCATCAAAATTCCAGCACAATTCCTCACAGATTTTGAAAGGATAATCCTCAGCTTCATATGGAAACAATCCTGAACAATAAAAAAACTTCGAAATGTATCTGATTTCAAGTTGTACTATAAAGATATAGTAATAATGACCACAAGGTATTGGCATAAAAATAGACATTTTGATCAACGGAGTCGAATCAAAGATCCAGACTTAAATCCACACACCTATGGACACCTGATTTTTGACAAAGAACCCAGAAATATACAATGCTAAAAAGAGAGCATCTTCAACATATGGTGCTGTTCTAACTGGATTTGGCATGTAGAAGAATGCAAATAGACCCATATCTATCACCCTGCACAAAACTCAAGTTGATCAAAGACCTCAACATAAAATCAGATACACTGAACTTGATAGAAGAGAAAGTGGGGAATTACCTTGAACACATTGGCACAGGAGAAAACTTCCTGAACAGAACACCAATAGTGAAGGCTTTAAGACTGACAATTAATAAATGGGACCTCATGAAACTGAAAGCTTCTGCACAGCAAAGGACACCATCAAAAGGACAAAGCAGCAGCCTATGAAATGAGAAAAGATTTATTTCCTACTATACATCTGATAGAAGGCTAATATCCAAAATAGATAATTCAAAAAAAAACTGGATTTCAAGAAAACAATCCAATTAAAATGGGTACAAATCTAAACAGAATTCTCAGTAGAGGAAACTCAAATGGCTGTGAAACAAAGAAATGTTCAACAATCATTAGTCATTTGGGGATTTGAATTCAAACTACTTTGACATTTCATCTTACACTTTTCAGAATGGCTAAAATCAATAAAGAAAGTGACAGATCATGCTAATGAGAGTACAAACTTGTATAGCCACTAGGGAAATTAGTGTGGCAGTTCATCAGGAAAATGGGAATTATTCCACCCCAAGATCCAGCTATACTACTCTTGGGCATATACCCAAAGGATGCTCCGCTCTGCCACAAAGACACTTGCTCCACCATTTTCATTGCTGCCCTATTCATAATGACCAGAAATTGGAAACAGTCTAGATGTCCCTCCACAGAAGAATTGATAAAGAAAATATGGTACTCACACAATGGAGTATTATTAATCAGCAGTTAAAATATGACATAATGAGATTTGCAGGCAAATGGATTTGAGTGAGGTATCCCAGACTCAGAAAGACAAATATGCTATGTGTTCACTTATATGTGGATATTAGCTGTTATGTCAATGATAAGCACAGTGTGTGGATATAGAATAAGGGACTAGAGAGTAAGGAAGATTTTGTTAGGAAAGAGCAATAGAATCAATAATTATGGATAGATGGGGGCTTCTAGAATGGGAGGATCAAGTGAGGAGTGTGAAGGGAGAGGTTGTTTAGGGAGGAAATATAGGACAAAACTGGTAAAATGAAAGGGAATTTGAGAGACAACATGGAAACAATACAGCAGAAATTTCATTATATATATATATATATATATATATATATATATATATATATATATATATATATATATATTTGTCTATGAAGGTAACCTAAATGAAATTGTCAAATAGTGGGTACAGCTGAGTCCCAACTGGCCATCTATTGTCACCTAAAGCACCTTCTAGTATCCAGATAAGGTTACATCTAATTGAGTTGTTGGTCAAAGGAGTCCCATGGGAATTCCCAAATAACACATGCTCTTGCCAAGGCAATAGTTTGCTCTCCATAAACTGACAGTAAGGCCATCTTGCTGAAGGCAAAATCTGCACAACTCACTGAACACAGAGATGTCAAGCTTGTGCCTATACAGCCTCCACCCCTATGTTCCTGTATCTTTGGTAGAGGAAGGTACTCTGCATATTAGCAAAATAGAACTGTATCACCAACCCAGCCACAAACCCTTTGATCTACAATGGTGTCTTTCCTGCAAGTTATACTAGGGCAATGGTGGCACAAAGCTTGTGGGAGTAACCAACCAATAACTGATCTTACCTAAAGGCCCACTCTACAAGATGGAACCTATACCCAACACTGCTTAGGTGACCAAGAATCAGAGACCAGATAGCTCAGGGACTTAGGGTAAAAGCAAAATCTACTGGTCTAAAAAATACATAGTGATAAATGACTCCTAATGATGTTCTGCTGTACTTATAGATCAGTGTCTTGTTCAGCCATCATCAGAGAAGCTTCCTCCTACAGCAGAAGGGAACAAATATAGACACCCAAAGTCAGACATTATGCAGAGTGTATGACACCTTAGAATACTCAGCCCTAAATCAAATATCTCCCTAAATCAAATCCCTCCCCTCAGAGCTCAGGGAACCCCATGAAAGAGGAGGTGGAAAGAATTTAAGAGCCAGAAGGAATAGAGGACATCAGGAGAACAAGGCCCTCTAAATAAGCAAGAGCAAAGCTCATATGAACTCACCGAGACTGAAGCAACATGCACAGTGTCTTCGCAGGTCTTCATCAGGCCCTCCATGTACGGTCTCTAGTTCATTGTTTTTATGGGATTCATGACTGTGTGAATGAGTGGACCTCTGATTCTTTTTTTTTCTTCTGTGTAGCTCTGGGTGTCCTGGGACTCACTCTATAGACCAGACTGGCCTAGAAATCAGAGATCTGCTTATTCCTGCATCCCAAATGCTGGGAATAATGTTATGTGCCACCACGCCCAGCCTATGGTCTCTGATTCTTGTGCCTTCTCTTGGGCTCTTTTCCTTCTGTTTGTTTGTCTTATCCAACTTTGACGTGATGGTTTTTATCTTATTATATTTAATATTATCTCTTAGAAGTCTGTTCTTTTCCAAAGAAAGACAAAAAGGGAGTGGATCTGGATAGGAGAGGAGATGGAGAGAAACTGGGAGCAGTATAGGGAGGAAAACTGTAATTAAGATATATTATTTGAGAAAATAATATTTTATGTTTTTATATTTTAATTAATTTTTTTCATTTTACGTACCAACCCCAATCCCCCCTCTCTCCTCTTCCCCTGTCTCCCTACTTCCTTCCCATCCCACCCCCATGCACTCCTCAGAGGGAGGGAGTAAGGCCTCCCTTGAATAGTCAACTAAGCCCCTCCCCACTGCATCAAGGCTAACGAAGGTATCCCATCATAGGTAATGGGCTCCAAAAAGCCAGTTCATGCACCTGGGATAAGTCCTGGTCCCACTGCCAGGAGCCCCACAAACAGATGAAGCCACACAACTGTCACTAACATTCAGCAGGCCTAGTTTGGTCCCACACAGGTTCCCCAGCTGTCAGTCCAGGGTCCCTGAGGTCCCACTAGCTCAGGTCAGCTGTCTCTGTGGTTTTCCCATCATATGATCTCTCCTTCCTATCTTCAACTGGACTCCAGGAGCTCAGCCCAGCACTTGACTGCGGATCTCTGCATCTGCTTCCATCAGTTACTGGATGAAGGTTCTATGATGACAATTAGGATAGTCACTAATCTGATTACAGGGAAGGCCCGTTCAGGCACCCTCTCCACTGTTTCTAGAAGTCTTAGCTGGGGTCATCCTTGTGGGTTCTTGGGAATTTCTCTAGCACCAGGTTTCCCTTAACCCCATAGTGGCTCCCTCTATCAAGATATCTCTTTCATTGCTTTCCCTCTCCTTCCTTCCCCCAACTGGGCCATCTTGATCCTTCATGTTCCCCTCCCCCACCCCCTCCCTTTTAACCCTTCCCCCAGTTTACCCAGGAGATCTAAACTATTTCCCCTTCCTGGGGCTCTCCATTCATGTCCCTCTTAGTGTCCTCCTCTTTACCTAGATTCTCTGGGGCTGTGGATTGTATACTGGTTATCCTTTGCTTTACATCTAATACTCACTTATGAGTGAGTAAATACCGTGTTTGTCTTTCTGGGTCTGGGTTATCTCCCTCATGATGATGTTTTCCTAGTTCCATCCACTTGTGTACAAATTTCATAATGTCATTTTTTTGCCGCTGCATAATACTCCATTGTGTAAATGTACCACATTTTCTTTATCCATTCTTTGGTTGAAGGACATTTAGGTTGTTTCCAAGTTCTGGCTATTACGAATAATGCTGCTATGAATGTAGTTGAATAAAGTGTCCCTCTGGTATGACTGAGTATCTTTTGGGTATAAAGTGATATTGCTGGGTCTTGAGGTAAGTTGATTCCCAACTTTCTGAGAAACTGCCATACTGATTTCCAGAGTGGCTGTACAAGTTTGCACTCCCACCAGCAGTGGAGGTATGTTACACTGAACTTGACAGAAGAGAAAGTAGGAAGCAGCCTTGAACGCATTGGCACAGGAGATCACTTCCTAAATATAACACCAGTAGCACAGACACTAAGAGCAACATTCAGTAGATGGGACTTCCTGAAACTGAGAAGCTTCTGTGAGGCAAAGGACATGGTCATTAAGACGAA
Organism: Peromyscus californicus insignis; assembly: GCF_007827085.1. NCBI lineage: Eukaryota > Metazoa > Chordata > Mammalia > Rodentia > Cricetidae > Peromyscus > Peromyscus californicus. Next base: position 97,705,702 of record NW_026294391.1, read on the forward strand.
ACAGCAGCCTACAGAATGGGAAAAGATCTTCACCAACTCCACATCTGACAGAGGACTGATCTCCAAACTATATAAAGAACTCAAGAAACTAGACATCAAAATACCAAATAATCCAATTAAAAACTGGGGTACATATATAAACAGAAAATTCTCAATAGAAGAATCTCAAATGGCTGAAAAACATTTGAGGAATTGCTCAATGTCCTTAGTCATCAGGGAAATGCAAATCAAAACAACACTGAGATACCACCTTACACCTGTCAGAATGGCTAAGATCAAAAACACTGAAGACAGCTTATGTTGGAGAGGATGTGGAGTAAGAATCTATCATAATAAAAGGAAAATAATTTTAATTTGAAAATATAATAAACCCATCTACTGTCAACTCTCTTCCTCTGTATCCCCTCCCCACAGCATCTTTTCCAGTTCTTCCTAATTTCTTTATTTCTTCTTCCTCTCACCTTTCCCCATCTCTACTAGCCACTATTTCTACAATACTGAATCATTGGTTTTCATGAATGGATATGTAACATTTGTCTTTTTGTCTCTGGCTTGGTTTACTCAACACAACATTTTCATCCACGTTGCTGAAAATGACAGATTTTCATCTTTTAAATGACTGAATAGTATTTCACTGTAGAAATACATCACATTTTCTTTAGTCATTATTTAGCTGAAGGAAATCTGTTTTGAATTACTGTTGTGAAGAGTGTTGCTTTGAACTTGGGTGTGCATGTATCTCTTTTGTATAAAGATTCCATCTCCTTTGGGTAAATAACCAGTAGTGTAATTACTGGATCATATAGCAATTCTTTCTTAAAATTTCTGAGAAATCTCTATATCATTTTTCATACTAGTGGTACTAATTTACCTTATCAGTAGAAGTATACAAAAGTTAATGTTTTTTAGTAGCTAAACTAGTTGTCTTGTTAGCATGAAGACCTGTGTTCAAGTCCCAGAACCATTGGGAAAAAAGCCTAGTGTAGTAGTGTGTGAATGTAATCATAGAGTTGGGGGAAAGTTACAAGCAGACCCCTGGGGACTGTTGGCCAACCAGGCTGGATGGTGCTAGTGAAATGCCAACTAAGTTTTTTCCTCTGATTTCTGTATCTACTCAGACATATAAGCTTATGCATACATGTACATCTGAATCCTATTGAACTTTCATGCTTGTAAACATGTACACCCAGATACACTTTCTTTTGCGCATGCACAGGCACACACATACACAATTTCTGTATCCTTGCCATCATTTTTACTTCTGGTAATTGTGATTTTTATTTAAATTTCCCCAATACTAGTGAAATCAAGATCTGTTTGTTTTGTTTGCCATTTGTAGACATTCTTTTGAGTCGTGTCTTCTTAGCTCTTTTGCCTGCTTTTAAAATGATTGTTTTCTTTGTGCTCAGACCCTGACATTAATCCGCACACCTATGAACATATAATTTTTGACAAAGAAGCCAAAAGTGTACAATGGAAAAAGAAAGCATCTTCAACAAATGGTGCTGGCATAACTGGACATTAACATGTAGAAGGCTGCAAATAGATCCATATCTATACCGTGCACAAAACTTAAGTCCAAGTGGATCAAAGACCTCAACATAAATCCAGCTACCCTGAACCTGCTAGAAGAGAAAGTAGGAAGTAATCTTGAACGCATTGGCATAGGAGATCACTTCCTAAATATAACACCAGTAGCTCAGACATGAGAGAAACAATCAATCAATGGGACCTCTTGAAACTGAGAAGCTTTTGTAGAGCAAAGGATACGCTCAACTTTCTTTTATATTCAGAATTTCAATGCTTTGTCAGATGTAACAGTTGCAAGTATTTTCTTTCATTGTAGAACTTGCACTTCATCCTGTTGATTGCTTCTTTTGCTCTGTAGAAATACTTAGTCTGAGGTAATCATAGTTGTCATTATTTATGTTTGTAGCCTGTGCATGGGGGTTCTTATCTAAAACATTGTTGGTTATTCCAGTATACTGTATTTTCCTTTAGGTTTACTGCAGCGTTTCATTTGTTTCTGTTTGCACATTTAATTTCTTCTCTGGACAGGATTTTTTTTAGTTCTTAAGATGAAACAAAATGGGATCATTGAAAACAAAATAGACATTTAATCATATTATTTCCTAATGTTTCTCATCTCATGCCCTCCTAGCTCTTTTTTAATACTTCTACCTTTATGAATTCAAATCCTGCCTCTAGGCTCTTTCCTTTTCGTTTGCTTTATGTTTTATGCCAATTTCATCTGAGATAAATCGCTCTTCTTGTGGGGAAGCTCCTTAAGACACAAAGTGTTCTAATGGGAGGCGAATGATTTTATCCTGCAGAAAGTTCATTACACTCTGGAAATTAGCTTTAGGAAGTCGGTGAAAGAGACCAGATTCACTAGATCCCTCCCTCCCCAAGCATACAGAAGCAGTAAGGACTGAAGAGATACAATTTCAGACAAGTCAAGCTTCCTGGAAGAGGCACTCTAACCTTTTGTACTGTCTGCCAATTCTGCAGTGGGCTCCAGGTTTCCAGCTTTCATGAGCAGTCACCCATTCATGGTGATATAGCTAAGTGTCTTTGAGTCATTTCTGCTTCTGTAAGTAACTCCAATAAAGTCCATTGCTTTGCCAAGTTGGACTTTGATACTATCATTACTTTAATGTGTCCTCACTTCCTTATCTGGAGAGAAAAGACAGACATTTGTTCTTGTCTCCCCAGGAACACTATCACAAAATACCTTAGACCTTTTAAAATTGTGCTAGTCACAAATGTTTCTTTTTATTGTCTAATTCCTTCTTGGTATGGACTACATGATATCCAAAACAGACTGCGTTTTTATTCTTGTCATTTCAGTACCTAGGATGATGTGCATCACATTCTAAGTACTTTATAAACATTTGCTAAGTCACTTTGAAAAGGGCAATATGATTGAGCATTGAGAGTCAAACATCAGACATCACAGAGAAGAAAAGACTAACAGTAAGTCATATTAGCTCATTTTTAGCACCACCAAAAATTCCTGTTTACACATTACTTAGTATCCTCATGAACACTATAAAATATATGTTTTTCAATTCACTATTTTCAACTCGTAGGAGACATGACATGAAAATCTTAAGTGGTTTGTTGAAGTCCTAACAGCTGGCAAAAGGGAAAAGCAGGATTAGATGTATGGACCCACATAGTCAGAATATGCACATAGCACACTTGCAACAACTGTCTTCATTGGCTGCACAGCAACCCAGGGAAATGGACCTGATTTTCAAGGGGAAATTTCCCTTCATGCTGTCTCCAGCCAGAGGTAACCCTACAAGCCTCAACGTGAGTCCTAATCTTAAGGTTGGACTAAGTAAACATAACCAAGGCAAAGTGGAAGTGCATGAGAAGTGAAGGACAAGCTGTTGTATAGACAGATAAGTAAGACTCCAACAGGGGTTTCACCAACTTTAGAAGTAATGAATGAGATTATGAGGAGAAATGTGAAGACAGGCTTCATTTTATGGTCTTTAATTTGTGCACTTCCAAAAGGAAGTAGACAGTGCTGGGACTTAAGTACTGAAGAGAACCACACTGAACCATTTCTTCATAGTTTGCCTCAAAATACTGTAATATTAAATTCTTACATTTATAAACATTCACCTAACCTGTGAAAAGCATACAGAATCATCCCTCAAGAAAAAAAAAGATAAAATGAAAATCTTGACTCATGGTGAAATGTTGAATCCTTTCTTTCCATGTTTTTTTTAACAGTGTGTGTCATTTGCCACAAGATGGCAGTTAAGCAACTGGCATTTCAGTATGGCAAAGGTGTTGTGCAGAAATCTCATCTTTCTTTAATGAACTGGAAACTGAAATTTAAAATGTGCTTCAAATAATATAGAACTTTATAAAATTCATGGTACATGACCTTGCTACCAAAGATATACATTGACGAGATTTTTGAACTTTAGCAATATTGGGAGAATGATATTGATTACGAGCCAAGAAAAAATCCCGGGTAAGGTTTATTAAAGCAGAGTCAACCAATTAAAGTACAAGTTACATAAAAATATGTCAGTATCTTGAAGAAAAATGAAAATGCGTAGTTTGGATGGGGGAAGCATGCTACATTATAGCTAGTTAATCATCCCAGCGATGATGTTCCATCTGATTGTCAAATCAGAAACTGCATCAATCATTAAGAGAGTCAAATTCTCAGAGAAAAGCCATTTTTGAAATATCAGGCACAAAATCTTTACATTTTAGGCTCAGGTTCCTATGAGAAGTCCTCTCTGTCCTGAATTCCCACTGTATCTAGTGCCCAAACCACTGATTTGGGATTTAATTGTACCTGGACCAACGGTGTAATTTTTGCCATTTATTTTAAAAGTTAGAGCATGTGATTAAAACTATATTTCCTCCCTCCCTCCCTCCCTTCCTTCCTTCCATCTACTCTTTTTCTTTCTTCTCCTATTTCTCCTCCTCCATCTTCTTCTGCCTCTATCCCTTCCTTCCCTTTCTGCTAATCATGCAGCTTTCATAGCACAGTGTTGCTACAGCATGTGTATAATAACACGAATAATATATGACAGTAAGTAAGGGTTGGTGCAATAGACACTCAATGTTGATTTATATCATAGCTCTCTTACTTGATAAAGATTTTAAAAACTTCTTTGAGCCCCACTTTCCTGAAATATGATGATTAATACTTAGTGTAAGGAAACACTTGAAACAGTGTCTGGAGTGAGTTAATCTTGGTTTATCAATGACTCATGAGTTAGAATAATCTCTAATACCAGGGACCCAGTCTGATTCCTGAACCATCTTCTGGATTTCCTCTTGGTAGAATGAGTTCACCAAGTACCGAGAAGTCAACTTCACTAGTAAGCCTTGTGGCCACAAAATATCATTTTAATGAATGACATTTCCTTAAGTGTAAGGGGAAGTTTAGTTATAAGTAGCTGGAAATCCTACAGTCTGTTCAACAAGGACCAGTTTCTGTTGTCGTACTTCTTGGCAGAGGTTTTTTTTTTTCATGCTGGGATTTATAATTTTGGTGTCTTATCATGTCTTGGTATCGAGAACCTGACTGTCCAAATGTGAGGTGTGATATGATACAGTCAGTTCTGCTGGGCATTGTTGCTCTGCTATGTCTTAATGCAGCCATTTGATGGGGAAGGGGAGGATGTGCTAGGGAAGGAGTTAAGAGCAGGAATCTCACGATGTGTCAGATCAGTATATTGTTTATTTCAACCAGAATTGCTTGAGGAAATGCAAGCTCAGGAAAAACTATTTGGCAATTTGTGATTTCTAACATGCAGAAAGCCATGAAGCCTCTCTTGGGAGGGATGTCCTTCACATACCAAGGCCAGAAAATAGCCTTGGAGCACCAGATACTGGTAATTGGGCCTGCAATAAACCTGAATAAACAAACTCTGAAATAACTCTTATCTACCAGAGGCTTTCACTTCCCTCCCAGTACAATAACTCTTAGTAACATCCCTAGAATTACCACCCTAGTCCACATATCCATTTGTCCTGCCATTTCCTCACAAATGTATTACTTGCCTAAAAAGTGTCAGTATTCTATGCTTTAATAGTTTTTACCTTCAGTAAGTGGGTTTAATTTCAATAAATGTCCCTGTGTACATGCACATTTAATGTTTTCTCCTTTTCTCATGCTAACCAGCTCGTTTGTGAGTTGGGTTTCTAGATCTAGGCAAAAAGCCTACATACAACAAGGGGATTCCTCTTGCCCCTTAAGTGGCATTGGGAATGACTAACACTCATTGAAATTTATTATGGGTTAAGCTTTATGGAAGGTACTTTTATGTACAGTGTCATATATAATCACCATGATTACTAATGAAATGTGACTACCAAGGAATCTAGGATTTAAGAGGTATATAACTTCCTTAAAAGTTGTTTTATAGTATAATATCGTCTCATAATGTGTATTTTATGATAGTGGAATTAGGATTTTAATCCCAGTCTTTCTCTAAGACATGTAATTCTTCTCAAATGCCTGTATTAGTAAGGTTTCTGTTGTTGTAATAAGCACCTGAGAGAAATCTACTTACATCAGGATGGGGTTACTTTTGGATTGTTTTTTCATTCTGTGATCACCTGGCCTCATTGCTTTGGATTTGTGGAAACATAATACATCATGGAGGTAGAGGATGGTGAGTGAATAGCGGGAGCCTGTTCACATTATGGTGGCTGGGAGACAAGGAGATACAAGAAAGGACCAGGATTGCAATGCCTTCTTCAAGGACATTTCCCCAGTTGCCTAATTTTCTCCTTCTAGGTCCCATATCTTTAAAGTTCCACCACCTCCCAGTAACAATAAAAATGGTGACCAGGGTTTTAATGCATCCTTTGAGGACACTACCGATCCAAACTGTAGCAATGCCTTATATATGAACTTAGCAAAGATTAGCTGTTCCACCCTGCTCTAGAAAATGATGCCAGCAATTCTGATTTTACTTAATAACAATGTACGTATTAAGGAAATGCTTCTTGGAGGCTAACCTTGCCAGTTTGTGATAAATTCATTCACATCAGTACCATTACAAATATAGACACAATAGTAAAATGTGTGTATCTGTTCTCAGATGTCTCTCTTTTTGGTTTTTTATTTCTGGAGCTATTTTACTGGCTTCTTAGCTATACCAGTTTTCTTTCTGGAGTTCTTATTTTATTGTCTCTAGGCTGGTACACACATTACATGTGGGCTGTATTTAACCTTCTCAATGACTCTCTTCTGTTCTTGTGGTCCTATTTGTAAGAACATAGATAAATCACCGCCAACAAACAACACATTAGTCCACGCGTAGGAAGTTGCTACTCATTTCTTACTGTTCTGTTTGAATTTTTCTATCTTAGGATTACCAGATAAAGCAAATAAAAATACATATGTGCCCCAAATCTTGCATGGCAACTCACTCACATGAGTGTTCATTATTCAGCCGAAATTTATACTTTACTAGGAATCTTGTTTTTTTATTTATTTAATATTTTTATTTTATAATTAACTTAATTTCACATGTCAGTCACGGATTTCCCTGTCCTTCCTCCTCCCAACCCCCAGCCATCTCCCCCAATCCACCCCCCATTCCTACCTCCTCCAAGGCAAGGTCTCCCCTGGGAAGTCAGCTCAGCCTGGTAGACTCAGCCTAGGCAGATCCAGTCTCCTCTTCCCTACACCAAGGCTGAGCAAAGTCTCCCAACATAGGCCCCAGGCTCCAAAAAGCCAGCCCACGCACCAAGGACAGGTCCTGGCTCCACTGCCTGGGGGCCTCCTAAACAGTTCAAGCTAAACAACTGTCTCACTTTTCCAGAGGGCCTGGTCCAGTTCCTTGGGGGCTCCTCAGCCATTGGTTCACAGTTCATGAGTTTCCACTAGTTTGGCTATTTGTCCCTGTGCTTTTTCCAATCATGGGCTCCCAAAATTTGAGATTCATCATAATGTGTTTTCCTGCTCTTCCTCCCATTGTAGTCCCCTCATTTAAACTTGACATCCCCAGTGACTAATATATAGATAATGTTGAAAGGAAAGAAATAGTGTCTGTTACAGCCCCATTCTCCCTGTCTCAAGAGGAGTCCAGACTAACTGAAATATGAAAGAAAAATCCAAGAGAATTTATTCCTCATTTGCTTTTGCCCATGAAATTCCAGCTGTGGCAAATAATTTGAGTTAAATTAATGAAAAAAATTTATATTTTTATTCATCTACATGCTTCTAAAAATGGCCTTTTCCTAAATCATATGGCTGCTGCTAGAATTATTTCTAAAACAGAAAATAAAAAATAACTTTAGAAACAGAAGTTCTTTTTACCCTCAAAATTGTAATTATACTTGAGACACTTCGACCACTAATTATCAAATCAATTTGTACCTCCATTGATGTAAAGTATCTTAAATAGACATTACCTTAAATAGCCGCCCTATTGAGGACCTAGAGTGTTTTACTCAAGACAAACCTAGCTAATCTGTGTTTTACTCAAGACAAACCTAGCTAATCTGTACAGCATTTTGCAGTCATGCGATTCTTAACAAAACTAAGAACTCCAGTTCAAAACCACTAATGTAATAGCCATTCTTCAGGGGAGAATAAGAAAAGTCACCTAAACAACTTGGAAGCTGTAAGTATAATATGCTATAGCTCTGATATTTATAGAGGCATGCCCACCCCCATCCTTACCAATTGGAGAAAGCTTTAAAGAAAAAGTATTTATTTCAAAGGAAATGATTTTATCTATAATATACTTTCAATTTATTTCTGGTCACAAATATTTTCTAGTCTGTCCCAGAGGATATAAACAAGTACAATGCAAAGAAGTGAGAGACCGTTTCCATAATACTAGTGCCCACTCACATGTGGAAGAAGGATGAACCAAATAATGATTGGCCACCTAATTTCTGTACAATACACTACTGGGTATATGAATGATCTATGTGATCATAACTTCAGTAGTTCATATGTATATTGGAGACATACAGCATATGATATCATGTTAAAATGCACACTGCAGATAGAATAGACACAAACTGGTCATAATTTTCAATGTGTATTTGTTAACATACTGTGTTTGTGATATGTATTACAGGCAATAATATTTTACATGAATATGAGTATTGAACAGAAAATGTAATTTTATTTATAGTACTTCCTTTGTTACTTGCAATTATTTATGTTTTTTGGAGAGAGAAGGAATGTATTACGCAGTTGAATATTGCATGCAGTGTTTTTTTCACATTGCAACTTTAAAGTTTTTAAAACTCAATCACAGTTTCCCCTCCCCCCCTCTCCTTCCAGTCCCTTCCCCACCCTGCCCCTTATCCACTCTTACTCCTTTCTCTTCAGAAAAGGGCAGGTCTCCAATGGTTGTCAACCAAACATGGCATATCCAGTTGCAGTGAGACTAAGCACCTCCTCTCCTATTAAGGCTGAATGAGGCAACCCAGTAGGACAAAAGAGTCCAAAAAGTAAGTAACAGAGTCAGAGACAGCCCCTCTTCCCACTGTTTAGGAGTCCCACTAGAAGGTCAAGCTACACAACTGTAACATATGCACACAGTGACTGTTTATCCACTGGGAAGGTAGAATTTCTGGATCTCTTGTTCAGGCTTTGTATGAATGTTGAGCATGCAAGGCACTAGGAAAGGAGAAACAAAATAAAGGGACAAAACCAGGGGGTCTAGATATCTTCTTCCTATACCATTGTGAAAATGTTCCTTTCTCCGGGGGTTATATTTGCATATTTTCATTTATCTTTCTTGGATCCACGTTTTCCAGGTAAGTGAGTAAAAAGCCTCCAATTATTTCTCAGTCTCTTTGAGACAACACTCAGACATGGTATGCACACAGCATGAAGAGTAAAAGACAGTAAATAAATAGAGGGTGGTAGAATCAAATTTGAGCATATTGTGGTTTGTATATGTAGTCACTATCTCCATATTTTCTGTCTCTCTGTCTGTCTCTGTCTCTGTCTCTGTCTCTCTCGTGTGTGTGTGTGTGTGTGTGTGTGTGTGTGTGTGTGTGTGTGTGTGTACGTATCTCCATGTGCATATCTGAGTGTGTGTAGGTGGTGGGAGAAGAACTTGAAGATCTATATCAAAAATACCTTTTACTCTCTTTTATTATTCCAGAAAGAGTTGGGAGCACAACTTCATGGGTTCTAGAAAGAACAGAAGCACCTTGCATTTTTTTTCCTTTTCTTTTTTTTTTTTTTAAATTTTAATGTATTTTGCAATACAATTCAGTTCTACATATCAGCCACGGATTCCCTTGTTCTCCCCCCTCCCGTCCCCCTCACCTTCCCCCCAACCCTCCCCCATTCCCATCTCCTTCCCCACAGACTGAGGTCAACCTGGTAGACTCAGTCCAGGTAGGCCTAGTCCCCTCCTCCCAGGCCGAGCCAAACAATCCTGCATAGGCCCCAGGTTTCAAACAGCCAATTCATGCAATGAGCACAAGATCTGGTCCCACTGCCTGGATGCCTCCCAAACAGATCAAGCCAATCAACTGTCTCACCCATTCGGAGGGCCTGATCCAGTGGGGACCCCTCAGCCATTGGTTCATAGTTCATGTGTTTCCATTCATTTGGCTATTTGTCCCTGTGCTTTATCCAACCTTGGTCTCAACAATTCTCGCTCATATAAACCCTCCTCATTCTCGCTAATTGGACTCCCAGAGCTCCACCCAGGGCCTAGTCATGGATCTCTGCATCCAGATCCCTCAGTAGTTGGATGAGGTTTCTAGCACAACAATTAGGGTGTTTGGCCATCCCATCACCAGAGTAGGTCAGTTCGGGCTGTCTCTCGACCATTGCCGGCAGTCTGTTGTGTGGGTATCTTTGTGGATTTCTGTGGGCCTCTCTAGCACTTTGCTTCTTCCTATTCTCATGTGGTCTTCATTTACCATGGTCTCCTATTCCTTGTTCTCCCTCTCTGTTGTTGATCCAGCTGGGATCTCCCGCTCCCCCAAGCTCTCTTTCCCTCGACCCTCGCCTTTCATTACCCCCACTCATGTCCAGGCTGTTCATGTAGATCTCATTCCATTTCTCTGTCATTGAGCGATCCCTGTGTCTTTCTTGGGGTCCTGTTTTCCAGGTAGCCTCCCTGGTGATGTGAGTAGCAGACAAGTCATCCTTGTTTCATGTCTAGTATCCTGCTATGAGTGAGTACATACCATGTTTGTCTTTCTGAGTCTGGGTTACCTCACTCAGGATGATTTTTTCTAGATCCATCCATTTGTCTACAAACCTCATGATGTCATTGTTTTTCTCTGCTGAGTAGTATTCCATTGTGTATATGTACCACATTTTGTTTATCCATTCTTCAGTTGAAGGGCATCTAGGTTGTTTCCATGTTCTGGCTATTACAAACAATGCTGCTATGAACATAGCTGAACAAGTGCTCTTATGGTGTGGTTGAGCATTCCTTGGGTATATGCCCAAGAGTGGTATAGCTGGATCTTGGGGGAGATGGATTCCCAATTTTCTAAGAAAGCGCCATATTGATTTCCAAAGTGGTTGTACAAGCTTGCATTCCCACCAGCAGTGGAGGAGAGTTCCCCTAGCTCCACATCCTCTCCAGCATAAGGTGTCTTCAGTGTTTTTGATCTTAGCCATTCTGACAGGCATAAGGTGGTATCTCAGAGTTGTTTTGATTTGCATTTCCCTGATGATTAGGGATGTTGAGCAATTCCTTAAATGTCTTTCGGCCATTTGAGTTTCCTCTGTTGAGAATTCTCTGTTTAGTTCTATAGCCCATTTCTTAATTGGACTGTTGGGCATTTTGATGTCTAATTTCTTGAGTTCCTTATATATTCTGGATATCAGTCCTCTGTCAGATGTGGGGTTGGTGAAGATCTTTTCCCATTCTGTAGGCTGTCGCTTTGCCTTGTTGACCGTATCCTTTGCTCTACAAAAGCTTCTCAGTTTCAAGCGGTCCCAAAATGATCGATTGTTTCTCTCAGAGTCTGTGCTACTGGTGTTCTATTTAGGAAGTGGTCTCCTATGCCAACCTTGCATTTTTATTCACAGTGTTTTCACAGAGGACCATGACTGATTCTTAGAACAGTGAATTTGAGAAGAGACCCACTTTTTGCATAACAGACTAAGGCTTGAGGAATAAAAATCTTACTCCAAACCAGGCATCTAGTAGACTATGGCTCCTCAATGTCTTGTTTTCTGCATGGAATTCAGCAGTGGAACACACTGTCCTCCATCTGCCACTGCTGTTTTGCTCGACCTCCTAGTCCTCTCTCTCTTAACTGAGCACACCTGGAATTCACAATGCTCTCACAGGCAAGCATCCAAGGCTAGGGAATGGGGAACAATTGTGTCCTTGTGTACTCAGAGGTCTTTTTGTGTATGGTATTAATAAGACACCTTCCTAGATTTGTCCTGGATACAAGTAAAGCATGTGTTTGAGACACGGAATCGCTCCACCTTTTTCTTTCCTTGTCCGATTGGAGCAGGAGGCAGCAGTAGAGACTTCTTCACCTTCTCAAAACACCACGTTTTGCCAACTTTCTGATCACAGACATTGGGATTTTTTTTCACTTCAGTCTGGTTCACACAAAAGACGTAGTGGCAAGTGCTCAGAGATTTGAATACAGAAGGTGTCTTCCCTTTCAATTGGAGTGGTAGGCTCCCTGAAAGTCCCTGAATGGGATTGCATTAACCCAACTGGTTTATTGACTAGCGTATCAGTACTTGGCATTGTGACATTTTCAAACAAAATTTGTTTTGTTGTTTTTATTCCTCCCTCTCTCTTCTCCTCCTCCTTCCCCAGCACTTCCCTACTCTCAGTCCCCTCCCCTTTGTTTTCATGTTGCTTATGCCCCTTTGCACTCCCCTGCTTCCCTAACACTTCTTGTTCTCTTCCTGTGATCTCCTGTGAATGTTCATAACCTGTACTGACTTTCACCTCTCCACACTATTTACATACATACCAACATTAACAGTTAGGATCCACATGTGATTTATACAACTTCCATTATTCCCACCCTAAAAGCTCATAAAAGTGGTCAAGAAAGCCTTGTTTTGCTTGAAAATTTCCCTTGGATTTAGAGCATCTGGTACAACTGAAATTCTGAGACCATTCTGTTCTCTTCATACTTACCTTTTGGAAACCTGACTTAAAAATAAGATTCAGGGCGTGGAGACTGCAGGGTCTGCCAGGGGTCTTGGAAAAAAATAAGATTCAAAGTCTCAACTTTAAAATCTATGTGAAATTTTAGTTTGTTCCATCTACTGTATTTTAGCACATTACATATGTATACTTAGTTTAATCTCAATACCAGTTTGTATCTGATTTTGTTTCAAGATGGTGATAGTAATTTTGCAGTATCCAAAGAAGAGTATCTATTGCCCAAAGTGGTAAGGGCATATGCCTGACTCCCACCTGTATTCCCTTCTACACAAGCATGCACATGCACACATGTACGCATGTGTGCACACACACCAACTGACCTGTACTTGCTTTCCCTTTTAATAAACTACATACTAATATTACATTTCATTTTCTCTATCCATACTAGAAAATCCATACCATCTTAAATATCCGTAGAAATCTTAAGATATGTGTGTTTCCAATTTTCATGATACTAAGCAAGCAAGTGGGTTTTATTCCAGGATTCTGGCTCTGTGTCTCTTTATATTGAGATAGAGCAATACAAATGCAGTGTATCAAATAGCAAGAACAGATGAATGTGGGTGTTTGCAGTCTATCTTCAATGAGAATATCAGCTTTTCAAGGAGTTTAGGACCCTGTTTTTACTGGACACAGAGGCACCAATCTGGGTGATGCCGAGGTTCTAAATAGGATTGCAACAAAAGCCACACAGTGAGAGTATTTTGACATTAGGAGTCACTTTTCAGGAAGCTGACTCCCGAAGTGGAATGGAAAGAAGGAAGGCTTAGGTCCTAGCATTTTTTTTTTTTGTGAGCCACAGCAGTCATTTACTACAATACACTTTGTTGGTTGGAATAGAATGTTGATATTGGCAGCATACTCCCTTTTGCCTCTAATTGTCAGGGAAAATAATCACAGAACAATTAAATACTAGCAAGTCCATTTGTAACTTGTTGCATAAGAACTATACATAAACATGGGGAAGAAAGAAGGCAATAATTCTTTCCATTCAATCTATATAGACCCAAGTCCTAGTGGGGAATGGTATGGAAATGGATTAGCTGGATTGATGAGTATTTCTTGGAAATACAGTAGGACCTTTCTAATTTAGGAGCAAATCAATATCCATTAAAGGCAATTGTAGGCTCAAGTTTTCTCTTTCCCTACAAATTAAAAAATGTGCCATTTCCCAAGAGTTGTTAAATAAATACATTGTCCACTAGGACCTCATTGTGAAGCCCTGGCAGTCTTGAACTCACTATAGAAGCTGGTCTAGCCTTGATCTTGCCTTTGACTCCTGAGTGCTGAGATTATAGGTATATGCCACTATACCAGGTGGTGACATCTTAATAACCCTGATGTTTTATTTAAATATGAGGTGTGTTTCTTTGAATCACATTTAAGAAATATGAAGGAACTACTTCATTTATTATCATTAAAATAGACCTATTTTTTGTGTGACTTATTAAAGTAGATATTTTCAGAATATTTCTGCTTGACCTTCAGTAGGAAAGAGCTCCTTGTAAAAAAAAAAAAACACAAGAAATGTTCACTTTAAACGTAAGTAAAAGTAAGATTACAGTTGAATCATGATGAAGGAGGGGTTCATTCTGTTTCCCTCCTCCTTGGCACTGAGGTTTGAACTGAGAGCCTTGTACATTCTAGCTAAATATTTGACCAGTACTGAGGTGCACCTCCAGGCCTCTTTCTTCTTTCTGGAAAATTAAAAAAATTTAACAATGTCCTACTAAGTTTCCCATGGTGTCCTTGAACTCATTCTGTGCCCATGCATAAAATAAGTTTTCACTCTTCTGCCTTAGCCTCTGGAGTAGCTAGGGCTGCAGGTTTGTACCACCAGGCCTGGCTTTCATTTTCCTTCAAGTACATTTTTCATGTTTAAATTTCAGTGTGCTGTATTTGAAGTTTGTCTGAATAAACCCACATACATATAGTTACCGAGACAAAGAAAGCAAAACTGTGTCAATAAATGTAGTGGTTGGTAGGCATGGGCATTGAAATATGACAGGTCTTAGCTCACTTTTCACCTCTGCTATTTATTAATTGTATGGCCTATGGCAAATTGCCTAGCCTCAATCATAAAATGAAGATAATAGGACCTACTGTGAAGATTGCTGGAGATTATGATAATGCTGATAAAGTGTTTAGCATAGAGCCAAGAACAGAAAGGCATCCAGTTAATGTTACCTACTATTTATATTAATGTTCTTTGTATAGTACTTTAATGCCCTTTAAGTTCTTTCAAATGCCACTTTATTAAAATGTCCTAATTTTACTGAAAAAAAAATCAGACTAAAAGGAGGGATGGCACTTTCCCTAATGGAATTATTGCTGGCGTAGAAATGCACTCCCACTTGGATGCCTGTCCTTTCTATTTCCAGTTTTGTACACTGAGCTCTTGGCCTTTATGTTCTGTAGTTCTTAAGTTTAAATACATCTTTTCCAAATGACAACTATTGAACTTACTTGTCATTCTCTAGGGCATAGTATACAAGATACCTTTGAGGTATTTTGATTTTTCTGAAGAAAATGAAGAGCAGTCAGAATGAAGATGCTTTAGACACCCGTGAAAGCAGCACTCATATTCAGTGTGAATTACCAGATATTTAGGGGTTCATTGGGAAGAAGCAGGAATAGGGATCCCTTTCAAATACATCTATAGCAAGACATATTAACTCAGATCTAACAAGCCATGCAAAAATACCCTCTGATGGCATTAAGCAAAACAAGTTCCAGGGCTGGAAATATAGTTCAGTGGTAGAGTGCTTACCTACCATGTACAAGGCCCTTGTTTAAGTACCAGCACTACAACAACAAACACTGAACAAATAAAACATCTAAACAAATGAAACAAGCCTTAAAAAAGTAGTTGCCATCTTTCTGCTTTTGACTTTTTTTTGGAGTTAAAAAAATATGTTTACTTATTTTCACTGTATGTCATCAAGAAGAATTCATTCCAGTATGTCCTTCTTAGAGATCTGACTTACAGAGAGGACTTGTGTTAGACCAATGGTTCTCTAAGTACCACCAGAAGGGCTTATTAAACCAAAGAATTTCTAATTGATTACATATTACTAATAACTTCTCATATCATGCTGTGTTGCTGACTCAAGGACAACGATTGAAGAATAAGTAAAGTATGCAATTTTTTTCATTCAGACATGATTAAAATTCATTATTTATTAACCTATAATGTGTGTGTGTGTGTGTGTGTGTGTGTGTGTGTGTGTGTGTGTGTGTGTGTGTGTGTGTGTGTGTTTCAAGCCACATCAGGTTAGTTGCAGAGGAGTTTTAATTCTTTGGCTTCATTTTTATCTGAACCTCTGACTAGACTCTCAAACACACCTACAACTTCCTTTATGCATACTAGGGAATTGTAAGAAAAATAGCCTTTGCATTCTTGTTTTCTTAAATGCCTCAGTAAACACCCCTGTAAGGATTCCTAGGGAACTTAACTATTCCAGGAGAACATGCTTTAAGATATTCAGGCTATGTATTCCTGATTTGCAGAATCTTCCATTCCAATAGATATGACTCCATAGAATGCGGTCAAGGCTCAAGTGAACAAAATGAATGATCAGTTAGTAACAGTAGTTTAATTAGCTGAAGGATAGGAGGGTGTTCATACATACACAAATGAATTTCTATTTGTGGATTATGATTAGCATCCCACAAGATTATTTTTCGGTAGACACCATGAAAACTAATAAAACGTTAATTTGAAATGTTACTAAACCTACTTTGAATTTTTTCATATACTCTTTTCACCTAATAGATAACCAAAAAAAAACCACCCCAAAACAAAACAAACACTATGATGTGAAAAAAGAGTCTTAATATTTTAAAAAGTTTAAAAGGTCACCAGTTTATGTCCAATATTTTAGCTTACAGAAAAGATCCCCTAAAGCTAACGGAATTATTTAATTAATTAAGATGACCTGTGTTTCAAGTATCTGGAATACGCCTAGCACTGAGCTAAGCATTCAAGGAAGAGGTGGAAAGACTCATAAATATTAAGAGAAATGGTACCTGTATGTAAGGAAGTCATAGTTCTACCTTGGGAGCAAGACTCTTCTTACTTGTATGATAGCAATTTAGTTTAGGAATTCAGGTATGCGAACTATAATGAGAACTGATAATATTAGGGACAAACATCTGGAATGATCTTGAATAGTTGAATAATCTTGAATAGTACATAGAATAGAATAAAGAAGATATGGGTAGTAGCATCATCACAGTAAATGAGTGGATCAAAGAAATAAAGTTCAAATCCCTGTCACTGAATAATGAAACTTAACACACAGAGATACAGATTAATGTTTTTGTATAATATTGATGGGTCTATTATACCTAACATACAATTTCTTAATAATTTTAACTGTCTTTATCATTGAAATGAAACCACTCAAATATATCACTGAAATGAATCTACTGGGTCTTACTTCTCATATCTTAATTGTGGCGCATTGGCTTAAGTAATATCTATATTTACTGAGTCTTTATGATGTCTTCCCCACACACTTCTTGCATGGATCATTTGGGGAAAGTCAAAGCTCTTTTCTTTAATGATAATATTTACTGAGCCCCTGAAATGTGTTGAACACTATTATAGAAATCTTACATTCATCATCTCTCCATTATTCATGAACATCTTGTTCCATTAAAACAAAAGCAAAGTTGATTCTCTCCACTCTTATGTATGTATCTTTTAGCACTACCAAGTCTTTGATAAATATTTGGTGGGTAGATGATAAATATTTGTTGGATGGATGATAGTTTCTTTATGAGGAAACTGAGGCTCAGAGAGATTAGCTTGAGGGAAATTCTAGATTTGGACCTGTAATCTACAGTGGGGCAGTGTAGTGCCTATCACTTCCTGACATGGTGCGAATGGTATAGTTATTAGTTAGTAATGACATGATAATATCTTCCTCATTTGATTGTTATTGTAACTAAATTACTTAGCATATGTAAAATACTTAGAAAATTTTATAGCACATATCAAGTGCTGTGACGGAGCCTATTAAATAACATTATTAAGTTGGCACAGTGCACACATCTGTAATCCCAGAATTTGGGAGGTAGAGTCAGGAGTATCAGGAGTTTATGACTAGCCTTTGTTACATAGAAAGTTTAAAGTGAGCCTGGGTGGCATGAGACCCTCTTGCAAGCAAATAACCAAGAATATAAAAAGCTCAGGCTAAATGGTCAAACAAATTCAATGGTCCTAAATTCTGCTTCAGTTATTTGAGAAACAGCCCAAGGGTCATAATCCTCATGGAGAGCTGAACATGAACAAAGAAGTGAATGGTAGCAGATGTTGTGAACGGATTTGTAGAAGTCAAGTTATGTAGCTCTTATAGGTCATCAGAAAGCTATTGCTTTGTATTGTTAGCAACAAGAGACTTTAATATTTGGTGGCTGATGGCTTGAATTAATTTTGTTAATTTTACATTTTTGCATATTTTATATAAGTATTAGATAGTATTAGATTTGGAAAATTTGAACACCACAAATATTCCATTTTCAGTCCTCCCCAGCAAGGAAAACTGTATACGAACTTTAAGTTTTTTTTAATAAAACAATTTTTTGAGTGTGACATAACCATTTTCTCCTGAATGGTTGTTATCATGTTTCTGGTATTTCTTTAATTTGCTTACTGTCTTCTCTGACACTTGTTTGTTTTTTCCCACAGAACAGCACTAGTGAAAAGCTTACATATCTTAACTGGAATTTCTTCTCCTAGGCAATGCCAGCTGCTGTGTTGTCTTTTCTCTGCATCTGGAAACTGTCCATTAAGAAAAGCACATTATCCCCTCAAATAAGGAGCTCCTTAGGGAAACTCCTGAAACTTGAAGATGTCCTGACAGGAGAAACTTCAGCAATTTTATTTGAAAGTTGTGGCATTTTGAAACTCTTTAGTAATATTGTACTTCTAGAGTTTAAAAATAGATTAATGGGGTACAAAATGACAACCTCTCTATGGTTCCTCATGTATGAAGTACCTAGAGTTCTCAAATTCAAAAAGAGAAAACATAGAATAATGGTGAGAAAATGAGAAGTTGTTGAATAGGTGTAGCATTTCTGTCTTGCAAGATAAGAAGTTCTGGAGATAGTGGTCAGTTATAGAACAATGCATCTAATAACATTGATTTGCCAATGTAAAAATTTAAGATTGTAGATTCTGCACTTCTTGCAATTCAGAACAAATTCATGGAATGTAATAACCAGAACAAGGAAAATGAATTAGCAGTATGATCTTGCTACAGAAGGGTAAAGTTAGAATATGTATGAGACCATGTACTTTTGTTCAGTTTTCCTTCTATTCATTCAGTAGGCATTTGCTCTATGGTATGTATATGAGGTATCAAGAAGATTAGGTATCAAGGATAAAGAAAGAAATAAAGTGAGGTTTTTGCCTTAGAACTTCATAAGAGACAAAAGTCTTGTGAACAGTCACAACAAAGCAGAATGTTGTTAATGTCATGTTAGAGTTATGACCAAAGAACTTTGGAACCCTAGCACATTAGGCAAGGTATAAAGGAAGCTAAACTGGGATTTAATGGTTAAGTTTTCATGCTGGGCTGGGGGAAGAAGAGCATCCCAAACATAGGATGCCAGAGATCATGTAATTTTTAAGGAAACTTATGCAGAAGTTGTAATAATGGACAGAATAGATGATCTTGAGAAAGATTTATGATTTAGAGATGACAGCTCATCAGCTGAGATGAAGTCAAGAAGAGCAGTAAGTAGATGACATCTCATAGCTTTGCTTAATTCTTTCATGCTGGGATTGGAACCCAGGGATTTTTAGGCCTAGGTCAGTGTTTAGACATTGTAAGTATTTATCTGTGTGGATTAACTTGAGGAAAGCCAGAAATGGCTTCATTTACAAGTTATTCAATCTTCAGGACCTAAAATATTGAGGGCATATGGAAAGGTCATTGCCAGAAAAAGGCTGAAGTTAAACCTCTGTCACACTAGGCTGAAAACTCAAAAGGTTTAGTTTTTAGATTCTTTTACAACTATTGTTGTAGCATACTGTCTGTCCTGCAGATCACATACCATATACGAGAGAGGGAGATACCAGCAAACCATAAAGGTTAGAAACTCTACAGGGGAGGTGGATGTTTTGTCAGACAGAGCAGCTGAGGCATCTTGTCCATTTAAAACAATGATAGCAATTTATGGCTTCAACTTCAGGTTAAAAGTGTGAAGTAGGAGATAACAAGAATAGTCTGTTCACTACAGCTATCCTGATGAATCCTTTTTCCTAGCTATTTAACATCCGGGCTTGGTTGCTACCTCCCCTAGAGATTTTTTCTTTTTAAAGCCAACCAATTGACTATTTAACTTAAAATTAATTTACCACTAATTCATAATTATATCACCAATTTCTAGTTAGTTATTTATGATTTGATTGATATTCATGATTAGTTAATTGATTAGTGTGTGTATGTGTATAATATGTTTGAGTAAGCATGGGTGTGTGTGTGGAGATTAGAGGACATTAAGGGATTGGTTCTCTCCTTCCACATTAATATGACAAATAACTCATATCTGGAGTATATAAACTATTCAAGAAGAAAAGAAGGCAACAAAAATGCATGGGCTAAGACGAATGGAAACACATGAACTGTGAACCAATGGCTGAGGGGTCAACAACTGGATCAGGCCCTCTGAGTGGGTGAGACAGTTGATTGGCTTGATCTGTTTGGGAGGTGTCCAGGCAGTGAGACTGGGTCCTGTGCTCATTGCATGGGTTGGCTGTTTGAAACCTGGGGCCTATGCAGGATCGCTTGGCTCGGCCTGGGAGGAGGGGACTGGACCTACCTGGACTGAGGCTACCAGGTTGATCTCGGTCCTCGGGGGAGGCTTTGCCCTGGAGGAGGTGGGAATGGAGGGTGGGCTGGGGGAAGGGTGAGGGGGGCCGGAGGGGGGAGAACAAGGGAATTCGTGGCTGATATGTAGAGCTGAATTGTATTGCAATGTGAAAATGAAAAATTAAAAAAAATTTCATGGGCTAGAGTTAACAGCCTAAAAAGGAGTTAAAAACTTACATAAATAACTACAAAAACTTATTAGAGCTCAACATCATCAGCCATTAGGGAAATATAGAATGGAAAGGTAAACCAACACCACTGCATTAATTATCATGGTTAAAATTAAGTGGGCAAGTGATATCAAGTACTCATGAGAATATGAAACAATTGGATAATAGTATATATGAGAAATGAAATGTGAATCAGTGCAACTACTTTTGAAAAGCATTTGATAACATTTTTAGTGAAACTCTACTTCTGATAAAACACAAAGAATCTAGCGCAGTGGTATCAAGTACAATCATATTATTCTAGAATCTTAGTCGTCTACCCCTAGAACTCTTCATTTTGCAAAATTCTGTTTATTCAGCTCTGTCTACAGCACCTAGAAACTGCTATTATATATTGTGTTTCAGTGAATCTGACTACTCTAGGTATTGGATACAGAGGAACAATACAATGTTCTGGTTTGTGACTGAATTATTTCACTTTGCTTAATTTTCTTTAGGCTCATCACATTGAAGCTTGTATCACAATGTTCTTTCATTTTATGGTTGAAAAATGTTCCATTGTTTGTATATATTACAGTTTTCTTTTTACTTTCATTTCTCAGTTGCTTTTATCATTTGGCTTTTGTAAGTAATCTTGCTATGAACATGCATGCATACGTATCTTTTCAATATCCTGCTTTAACTTCTTTTGAGTTACATGTAATTTTTTAAATCTGTATACAGACTAGGGAAATGGCTCAGTGATTAAGGGTACATGTAGGTCAGAGGAGGACATTAGGTGTCCTGCTCTGTCTCTCTCTACTGTATTTACTTGAGGCAGGGTCTCTCATTAACCTGGACGTAGGTTGGTGGACAACAAGCTGCAGTCATCCTCTGTAACTGAGGTAGACTCATGTAACACAATGTCATATAGAAATGAACTGAGCAAACTGATTGCTCATGAAAGAACATGGATTACTGTAAATCATGATGCTGAAGCAAAAGATCCCGATTCCACTTATGCAAAGTTAAAAAACTACCACTTCAAATCTATATTGATACTGTTCAAATGAATGGTTCCTTTTTGGAGAAGATAATAACTTATAGTGAGCATGAAAACTTTCCAAATATCAAGAAATGCTCTACTTCTATATTTGTGTGTTGGCCACATGGTTGCATGCACACAAAAAAGATATAGATCTGTTTTTGTAAGATTTGCATGTTTTGTGTAGTTAGTCAATATTTTGACAAGATGGCAGGATGGCAATATAGATTATGGGGTAATGCTTACCTAGCAAGTGATAGGCCCAAGTTTCAATCTTCACCACTAAACACACAAAAAATAAGACAATTGCAAAGGAGGAATCTGAAATCAATCTACAAGGTGTGGATAATTTTCATATGAATATATTCATTAGTAGACACAGGCATACTACTATAAAGTCATTCCTATTAGCTTCTCCCCATAATCTGCAAACTAAGAAATCAGTACGAGTCTGGTTTTGTTGGTGACACGAAATTATGGTGACTTTGGAGTGGGCTTAGGCCTTTGGCCTTTGTAAAACCCCTAACACTCACTCTCAAGTAGTTTATTACTGAAAATAGTTAGCATTAAAGTAGTACTAAAGAACTTCAAACAGTTGCGTACTATTAGCTGTCTTTATTTTACCAGTAATTAAAATTTAGAGATTGGAGAGATGGCTCAATGGTTAAGAATTTTGCTCTTGCAGAGGACCAGGGTTCAGTTCCCAGCACCCACGTGGTAGCTTACAAGCATCCATAACTCCATTTACATGGGAAATAGTCTCTCTTTTGAACTCTGTCTGTACCAGGCATGCATGTGTTGTACATACATTCATGTTAGCAAAACACTCATACACATGAATTAAGTAATTAAACCTAAAAAAGTAAAATAAAGTTAGAGTGTTGCTTTTCACTCCCTTTAGGGTTCGAAGGTGGCCATCTGAATTCTATTTAGCACTGCATTTGTGTTTGGTTCTGGTTCAAAATTTTCCTTTAATCATGAAAAAGAGAATTCTTTTTTGGACGCCAAACATTGTATGCTATTCCAGTCCATTTCCAAATTGTGAACATTAATTTTTCTTGTATATCAACCTTTCTTCAGTTGCTTCATTGATTTGGCCTTCTTCCCATAATTCACTAGAAAAAAGTTGGCACCATTCACTGTAAAGAACATTCCAGTTCCAAATGCCAATACCCTACTAATAAATGTGAAGATGACCATTAGCTGCAATGTTGCAACATATGCTAAAGAAAAGATATTAAAGATATGGATGTGGTACTTCAGATTGACCTTTCTCTTGTAGTGTTTTAAATTTATGTTTAAGGAAGAAACCATTCTTCTTCCTTGTTGTACTCCCTAGATGAAGCAAGGAAAGACACTCAATAAATGCACTTCTCTTCTACCCTAGAGTTTGAGACTATAAAAGACATTAATCTAGGTACTCAGATGTCAACTTTAGTAGTAGTAACATCTGGTTTGAGGATTTGGCTATAGATCTATTAAACTTGGGAGCCTGCTAACTCGTCTCCAGAATTAGTTAAATGTACTCACCTAGTCTTAGATAGATTAGACTGGTGTAATCCTTCTCTTTCACCTGTTAGCCCATCTGTAACCTATGGCATTGAGGAACAGAAGCTAATCCATGCTATTCTGTGGCCAGGCTTACTTTCAAGAGGAAAAATGACAAAACTAAGATAGTAATGCAGTTACCTTTTAAAACCAAGTTTACCAGTCAGTTGTTTTCTTTCTCCTTGGATAGTAAAAGTGAGTGATGCAGACTGGTCATGGTGGTGCATGCCTGTAGTCTTAGTGCCTGGGAGGTAGAGGTTGTGTGAACAGAAGTTCAACTTCACGCTCAGCTACAGTTCAAGTTCAAGGTCAGCCTGGACTATTTTAGACCCTGCCTTAACCTTCTACTCATCACAAAAAGATCCATAAAAGTCTACAAGTTTATGTTCTGAAAATAAAAAATTAATTATTTTGTTTTTTTCAAACATGACAAAACAGGATGCAATAAGACAAGGCAAAAGTCCTCATATTGAGGCTGAACAAGGCAACCCAATATGAGGAAAAGAGTCCTAAGAGAAGGCAATAGAGTCAGAGACACACCTGCTTCCACTGTAAGGATTCCCACAAAATCACCAAGCTAAAAGCCATAAATGTACACAGAGGGTCGACTTGGTGCAGACCCGTGCTTGCCTCTTCAGTTTTTGTGAGGCCATATGAGCCCTGCTTTGTTGATTCAATGAGCCATGTTTCCCTGGTGTACTCCAAATCCCTCTGACTTCTACAATCTTTCTTCTCGCTCTTCCATGGGTTTCCCCCATCTACAAAGGGAGGGACCCAATGGAGACTTCCAATTTAGACTCTTTCCATAATGTCTGGATGTTGGTCTCTGTACTTGCTCCTGTGTGATGCTGGAAGAAGCCTCTCTGATGTTGACTGTACAAGGCACCATTTTGTGACTATAGCAGAATATCAAATTAGGAAGAATTTCATTGTTTTTTTTTTTCTGTGTGTGTGGTTTTTTTTGTTTGTTTGTTTTTTGCCAGTCATGTTTGGTTCTACCGTAGGTCTCTGGGCTACCCAAGTGTCCGATGTTTGGTCATCCAGGCAGTGTAGGGCCTGGATTCTCTCTCATGGCATGGGCCTCAAGTTAAACCAGACATTGATTGACTACTCCCATGAGTTCTGCACCACCATTGCCCCGGCACATCTTGCAGATAGGACAGATTGTACGTGGAGGGTTTTGAGGCTGGGTCAATGTCCAGGTTCTCTTTCCACACCAAAGTGACTAGAACATAGTGGAGGCAGGGTGAAGGCTCCATGCAGGCATCAGCTCAACCTCTCTATGTTCAATGAGCTGTGTGAATGCTGTCTTCTGCAATACCCCCACCCCCTGTCCCTCGTTGGTTTTTAGAGAGTGACCCTCTGTCCTAGAATCAGCTTGGGTTGTTTAAAGATCTCCATGGAATCCCCTAGACCAA
This sequence comes from Peromyscus californicus insignis, assembly GCF_007827085.1. Taxonomy (NCBI): domain Eukaryota; kingdom Metazoa; phylum Chordata; class Mammalia; order Rodentia; family Cricetidae; genus Peromyscus; species Peromyscus californicus. Next base: position 97,730,383 of record NW_026294391.1, read on the forward strand.
CAACACAACCAAATGCAACCCAGTCCCACCACTGGAAGCCTTGCCTGGCTACAAAAGAAGACCAGTTGAGACACTGTATTCCCTCCCCATTACTAGGAGTCCTCACTAGAATTACCCTCATAGATTCCAGGAAGTTTCCACTGAACAAGGTTTCCACACCACCCCAAAATGTCCTCTAATTTCACCTTTCTCTCCCCTCATTCTCTCCCGGCCACCTGATCCTTCCAGCTCCCATTCCCACCTGCCCCCAGTCCACTCCCAAAATCTATTCTATTTCCCCTTCCCAGGGAGATCCATGTGTCCCCCCTACATCTCTCCTCTTTACCTAATCTTTCTGGGTCTGTGGACTGTAGCATGATTAACATTTACTTAACAGCTAAGATCCACTTATAGGTGAATACATACCACATTTGTCTTTCTGGGTATTCTTTTTTTTTGTGGTAGTCTCACTATGTCTCTCAAGTGGCCTTGAATTCATTCTCTGCATCACAAGCACCTGGGAATTACAGGTATGCATCATGCCATCGTGTTTAACACAATTTACAGATCTTTTAATTGAATACATAACCTTCTGTCTTCTGAATTGCTAAAGAAACATGTAAATAAAACATAAAGCATAATAAAACTCTAAATGTCCTGAAACTTTTTTATTATTAGTTACAATAGCTTTGATTAAAAATAAATGTTTCTAAGAGAATGAACTACAACTTCAAGGAGAGTTACACAAAGTAAATTTGCCTCAGAAAAGTTAGCATTCACTCATATTTATTTTCAAGCAGCTTATAAATTTGAGACATGAAACACTAATAATAGGTTGAAAACAAATCTTAGAGATATCTTCAGGCTATTTTACTGTTCAGTGCAAAGTACAGTACCTCTGGCAGTGGGATCAGGATCTGTCCCTGCTGTATGAGCGGGCTTTTTGGAGCCCAGTGCCTATGGTGGGATACCTTACACAGCCTTGGTTCAGGGGGAGGGACTTGGACCTGCCTCAACTGAAGGAGGCTCTGCTGACCCCCCATGGGAGGCCTTGTCTTGGAGGAGATGGGAATGGGGAGAAGATTGGAGAGGAAGGCTGGGGGCAGGAGGAGGGAGGAGAGGGGTACCTGTGGTTGGCATGTAAAATGAACAGAAAATTTTTTTAATAAAAAGGAAAACATCAAGAAAGTATAACTTCAGCTTATATAAAATAAACTAACATTTTCCCCACACTTGTTGTGAAAATTAATGTGTTTTGATCCAATCCAGGCACCCTTCTTTCCTGTACAATTTCCCTTACCCCCTAAACAATTTTCTCTCCAAAATTAAAACTCACTAAATTCACTTAGTGCTGCCAGTATGTGCATGGGTGGAGGGCCATCTGCCGGAACACGGGGAGTCTCTCAGGGGCTCCATCTCTGAAGAAAACAAAATCTCCCTCCACAGAAACCATGTTTTTTTATTATGTGTCTGTGGGCCTCATTCATATTCTGTTACTCAAGCCTTTGGACTATTTCTGGCCAGAAGCAATATGAACAGTTCTTAATCATGTATTTTTTTGAACCTTTGTCTTATCTATAGCCTATCAGCCATTCTAAAAGACAAAATCCCTCAGTTTTACAATTTTGAGAATGTAAAATAATGTAAATTTGATCTTACATGAAATAGGAATACATTCCCAAGAACACTTTGATTTGAAAGCAAAATAATAAATTGTTCTCCAAACACAACTGGTGTCTATTGAAATGAAATGGAAAATAAAGATTTAATAATTGCATGCCAAATTATTTCAAAGATGATCAAAGCAATAATATTCATATTCAAAGAGTTCATTCCCTAAGCCAAATAGTGTTCTAGATATTTCCAAAAATTATTTAATTTAACATAAAAATCCATAAAGGAGGTACCATGATTCCCACTTGGCCCATGCCCTTTGTCTTCTTTTTTTTAATACATCTACTATGTATGTATGTATTCATGTGGGATTGTGCCTATGTGCATGCAATTGTTGGCAGTAGGGAAGCCAGAGGTTAACGTTGGGGTGTCTTCTTCCTTTTTAAAAAAGATTTATTTATTTAATGTGCACTGGTATTTTGCCTGTATATACTCTGTATAAGGGTGTCAAATCCCCTGGAACTGAAGTTACAGACAGTTGTGAGCTGCCATGTGGGTGTTGAGAATTGAACCCGGGTCCTCTGGAAGAGCAACCAGTGCTCTTGACTGCTGAGCCATCTATTCAGCTCCAGGGGTGTCTTCTTTAATTGCTCACCACCTTGTATTTTTGAGATAGGCTCTCTCACTGCACTGGGAGTTCACTGATTCAGATAGGCTGGTTGGCCCCTGAGCACCAAGGATCTGCCTGTCTCTGCCTCCCTAGTGCTGAGGTTACAGGTATGTGTTATTTCACCTAGCTTTTACATGGTTACTGAGGATCTGAATTTGGGTCCTCTTGTTTACATGGTGTGGTGGCACACACCTTAAATTCCAACACTAATTAGAGGGGAGGGTAATGGGGGTGGAACTGATCTAAACATGTTATGTGAACATATAAAATTCTCTAACAATAAAACATTATCAGCTACCAAAAAAAAAATTCCAACACTAGTTAACCATGGAGGTCTGTACAGACACACAGGAAGTGACAGAGCTAGGCAGGAAGAGGAAGTGATGTATTTGGACAAATCAGAAGGCAGAACAGCAAGACATATAGGCATGGGTAGACAGGAAGTCTCTCACATTTGGAAGCTGCCAAGTTGGTGAGGTAAGGTTAGGTGTGGCTTTCCCTATTTCCCTGATCTCTCTTAGGCTTTATTTATTAAAGCACAAATAAAATATCACCACAACATGGTAGTCACCTTACAGATTGAGCCATCTCTCCAGTCCCCATGTTCCCTATCATGTTAGAAATTCTATAGATGGTAATAAATAATATTGCAAATAGTTTGACAAGCCAGAAGAAAGGATAGTCAATGCTTTCACTATAATACAATGATCAGTATTTCAGGATACAGGTAAGTTTAAGCTGATTTGAATATTACACAATATCATCAAAATGTCATATGGTACCACCTAAATGTATACAATTTTATGTTTTTATTTGCCAGTTAAGAAATAAGCTAAGGAAAATGGAATGTGGGATAAAACACACCATCTTTACATAATTTGGATGAAATGTGAAATTTATGACTTCATTGGCTGTAATTTTAGTTTGCTATATGTTGTGTAATTTTTTGGCTCTTTAGTGAAAATAAAGATGCAGCCTCCTAAATAACATTGACATAGTATCTGTGCCCCAGATTAGATCATGTCAGATCATTGTGAAATCCACAAAATCTATTCCAAGGCTCTAAGCAATTACAACAAAGTTCGGATATGATTCTCCCAGACAGGAGCATTAATGCTATGTTGCACAGATCTCTCAACTTCCTATTTCCACCCCAGTGATTTTGACAATACCCAAATGTATTCCTCAGGAGCTCCGTAATACTGGTTCTTGATCCCAGGGTTTTCGCCTCTCTGCTGCTTTTCATAATTACATAAGTACAATGGAATTCATGCCCTTAAGGGAAGTCATGACTCATTTGGACTGGCAAAACACATGGAAGCTTAGCTGCTCTTGTACTTTTGAATCCAGTGGTATCTTTATTTTGAGGAAAAGAGGAAAGAAATAGACAGTCTCTCATGACAGCAACATAGTCTTCACCATTGTGAATTATGGCAGAGGGCAATTGTTTTAAACAAACCGAGCAATTGAATTAGCTAGCTATCTAGCAGAAAACAAATCAAGCTATTGAATAGACAAAATTTTAAAAAAGCATGTGTTTGACTAAATTATCAAGTTCCCATCAACGTGGTTCCACAGCTCTGCATTTGATACAAAACACTTACAGAGAAAAATCCAGTTTGGAAATTTTTCTAAGGCAAAGGCTTCACTGTATGTGAACATGATCACGTGGACACAAAGAATTACTGAAGAAACTAGTTCTGTCCTGAGTTAAATGGAAGGGAAACATACAGAATGGTTAGGAAGACTTGAGACTTAAGATAATGTATTATAAATGAAAACTAATTTAAGGATATCACGAGGAGAAAAGGTCAATGAAAGTTGAGCTGAAGGAGGGATTGATCCTGAGGGCAATGAGAGCATTGTAATTTATGGAAGAGGTTGCGCTTAAAACAAGGGATGGCTGCTTTATCACGTTTCTGACTTGTGATCTGTCTTGATGGTTACATTGAAGTTCCTGTGGGATTTTCTATTTTAACACTATGTAATGACCTTCTCTGTGTATATGAAGATTCAACATGTATTTATCAAATACCTGCTAAAGTCTATCCTTCATAGTCATAGGTTCCATGTCTGCACACTCATCTAGGTGTGAAAATAAAATACTGGAAAAAATAATCTGTGTCTATTGATACACAAACTTTTACAAACAAATGGTATAACAACTATTGACATATAATTTACATTATATTATTTTTTAATTTTAATTTTTTATTTTGGGGGAATTTTATATGTGAGTACTGTATTTACATCATTTACACCTCCTTCTCCCCTCCCCAACCCAACTCATATCTTCATATCATTCCATTTCAAATTCATGATCTCTTTCTTACATTATATTAGATATTAGAAATAATGCAGAAATGATTTGAATTATATGGGAGAATATCTATAGTTTATTGCAAGAACTACAAAATTCTAAATAATAAATATGAGAATCCATTATCCAAGGATACAGGGGGATAACTGCATATGCTATGCACTGTGTACTATATGTTGAAGCTGGAGAAGTGGCTCAAGTTAAGATCATTATTTATTCTTACAGAGGACCCAGATTCTGTTCCCAGTACCCAAATGATGGCTCACAAACATTTATAACACCAGTTTCAGGGATTCTAATGCCCTGTTCCTCAAGGACACCATATATTTGGTACATAGACATAAATGCAAGCAAAACAAGGAAACACATAAAATAATAAGATTAAAAAAGAAATGAGCACATAGAGACTGATTGCATTCCTTATGAAGCTTACAATTCGGTGGCAGTGGTGGTGGGCCATAGACTACCAACTGATCACATTTATATGTGAAGTAGCTACAGACTCTTAAAAGTGCTATGAAAGAAAGAGATCAGTGCTGCAGAAGTCAAGAACAGGATCAGAGGAATTTTTCTCCCAGTAGTGAATAAGGAGTTAAAATCTGAACACACAGTAATGATTTGGTGTAATGGGAGGGGAAAATAGCATATTAAACACAGAGAACTAAACAGATACAAAGGCTCTTGTACTTGGTAGGTGCTGCACAATTACTTGGTAGTCAACTTTCCTCTGTCTACATGCAAGGTAAGGGGTACTTCACTACCTGTCAATAATTTTTGTTCTTGTAATTTTAATTAGTTTTTTTAAAGATTTGGTCTTGGCATATAGCTTTGGCTGGCCATCAGAACTTCAAACTCAGGACTATCCTCTTCCCTCAGCCTGCCAAATACTGGGATTATAGATGTGCCAATACAGGTCTTGTACTTGATTTTGTTGTTGTTGTTGTTTTGCTTTGCTTTTGTTTTGAGACAAGTGCTCACGTTGTAGCCCAGGCTGGCTTTGACTATTCCTGCTTCAGCCTCCTGAGTGTGAATTTGGTTTTTATTTTTACTCTTTACTCTTTTGGAGGTCCACCACCTAACTCCTAGACAAATGCAAGGAGACTTATTCTTACTTATGAATCTAGCCAGCATTTCTTAACTTATCTTATCCCATCTACCTTTTGTCTCTGGGCTTTTACCTTTTACCTTTCTCTATTCTATATTCCCTTCTTTCCTTCTTATTCCATGGCTGGTTGTGTGGCTGGTGACTGGCCCCAGCGACCTCCTCTCCTTCTTTTCTCACTCCTCACCTCTCTTCTCTTTTTCTCTTATTTATTCTCTCTGCTCACCAGCCCCACCTATTTCTCTCTCCTGCCTAGCTATTGGCCATTCAGCTCTTTATTAGACCAATCGGGTGTTTTAGACAGGCAAAGTAACACAGCTTCATAGAGTTAAACAAATGCAACATAAAAGAATGCAACACATCTTTGAATCATTAAACAAATATGCCACAGCATAAATGAATGTAACACATCTTCAACTAATATTCCACAATGTGAGTGTATTACAGATATGTCCACAATACTTAGCTTGATGTTTTACTTACATCTTTCACTTATCTCCTTTAAACCTGTCCATCAATTGGTTGTATTTTATTTCTTTTACATTTTCAATTGCTTCCTCCATTAGACCTTTTCCGTCAGAATATATTACACTCAAATTTTTGTGATGTACAAGAACCAAAGAGGAACTACTTCTCTAAATTCTACACTCCTTCTTATACTTCTCACCTTAGCTATTTTAACAGAAAAAGCTTAGGCTAATAGTATTCTTCCCTTGTAAGTATACTTTCTTTAATCCTACTGGAAGTGGCATCCACCACTGCCACTTCACTAATAGTCTTCCTATCATCAGTGCAATAATACCTTGGTTGCAAAATTCTATAGGTACCTTGGACGTTTTATCTCACACAGCTTTTTATAGCATCGGGGATCTTGACCACTCTGTTTTTTGAGTGTCATGATACTGATTTTTCTTTGTGTCCTTTTTTGCAGTTTGCTTTTATATGTGATCATCTTTAAAACATTAGAATTTCAGCTGCTTACCATATGTTATAGCAGGCTGAAGTCTTTGTGCAGCTCTCTGGTTCTTGGGCAAACCCTTTCCCCTTTTTCCAGCCTTGGTCAAATCTCTATACCATGTGACTACTTCTCTAACTCCTTTAGTCACTGATAAGGTTTACTTTCTTTAAAGTTCATTGCATTCTCAGCATATATGGTCCCATAAAAGAAGTCTCTGTTGTATAATGTTTAGCTATTTCCCAGTCTGTATCTCTAATGCAGTTCTTTGAAAACTATAACAATACCTTTTCCCTAGATTTTAGCACAGTACCTAGCAGAGAGTTCATGAGCTATTAAACTTTTGTAGATATGTGAATGGATGTGATCAGGTGAGCTTATCAGTCCTCTTAACAGTCTTGTGAGAATATAAGAGGGAAGTGGTGACTACCTGAAGGTTGAATAGGTAGTAAATGGCATGGCCAAACATTTACATATAGTAAGAGTACATATTTCTGAGATACAGTATGTTATTGTAATGCTGGGATACAATGTGTAATGATCAAATCAGAGTTATTAGTATTTCCATTGTCTCAACCATCTATACTCCTCTCTGCTGGAAAAACTCAAAATTCTTTCTCCTAGCTATTTTCTATCTAAATTACTTGTAATAATACTCTCTGTGCTATAGATTGATAGAACCTTTTCTTCCCACCTAACTATATGCTTGTACTATGTCAATAATCTCTCTTCCTACTCTGTTTACTCTAGCCTCTGGCACCAGCACTTTTGCTCCCTACCGTTATTGGATCAACTTACGTTCTAAATATTTTCTTCTCTATAATTTTTTTATTACTGCAACCTCTAGAATGTATGTCTTAGGTACACTCTCCATCATTACTACTGTCTGGTAAAACTTCTCCTTCTTCTCTACCAATTAAAATTTTATGCATACTTCAAATTCCTTCTCCAAAGTCATCAGCCTATAGTGAGCTCAATCTTCTTTAAGCATTTAGGACACTTTTAGTTTGTAGACGAATTTCTAAATGGTCTTATTAAGTAAAAAACATGGAACCAAATATAAGGGTGAATACCTTAGAGAAAGATCAGGGAAAGCCACTGCTAACCTTACCACACCAACTCAGCAGCTTCCAAATGTGAGCTACTTCCTGTCTACCCAAGCCTTATATGCCTTGCTCTTCTGCCCTGTCATTGGCTCTCTTAGTCCAGCTACCTCACTTCCTCTTTCTACAAAGCTCTGTCACTTTCTGTCTGTCTGTACAGACCTCCAAGTCTCTATGGTTGGTACTGGGATTAAAGGCATGTGTCATCACGCTTGGCTTTGTTCCCTAGTGTGGCCTTGAACACACAGAGATCCTGTCTGCTAAGTGATAGGATTAAGGGCGTGTGCTACCACTGCCAAACTTCTTTGTTTACTTAAAAAGGCTTGCTATTTCCTCTGATCTCCAGGCAAGTTTTATTAAAGCACAAATAAAAATCACCACATTTCAGCACAAATAAAACATCACCACATTAGTTCATGCCAGTTTATCACTTCTTGTTTTGGGGTTATAAGGTGTTTATTAGCTGTGCCTTTTCAACTGGAGTATGAACTTCCTGAGGGCAAGAGGTATGTATGTCTTATGCCTCTGTATCCTCCACTCATATCCTTCTTAACCTCTTATCTTCTGCTAAACCAATGCATAGTTGGGCACCTATGAAGAACTCAGGAAATAATTGTGTCTTAAATCCTTTTGCATTCTTTATTCTTAATGTTGTTAGAAAATGAATGAAAAGAAAGGCTGAGGGAAGGATGTGAAACTCTGTGTTCCTTAAGCCTTAAGTCATACTAAAAGGAGAGGAGTCAAGTGAAAACTAATGCCCCTTTCATAATCTTCCTTCCCCTCCTCCTCTACTTCCACTTCCCCCCTCCTCCTTGGCCCCTCCTCCTTCTCTTCCTCTTCCTCCTCCTGTTCCTCCTTCTTCTCTGTTCTGTTGCCTAGAATATGTATACTTTCAGAAAAAATTACAGTTAATCATGTTTAATAAACTACAATATGCTGGGTATGTATGGTGGTGAATGCCTTTAATCATCCCAGCACTTGGGAGACAGAGGCAAGTGGGTCTCTGTGAATTCAAGGCCGGCCTGGTCTATACAGTGAACTCCAACTAGCCAACACTACATAGTGGGATTCCATCTTAAAATAGACAAACAAATCAACCAACCCATCAGCCAACCAAAACATAATATATGGGTCTTTGAAGACTTGTTTTGTACACTCAGTACAGGCTATGGTAAGGGACTAGATATGCATTTCCATCCCCAGTGATGGCTTTGAGACTTTGCTCCTGCATTTCCTGAAAATTACTTCCCTACTGCCTTTCTGTCTTGTTGATAAGATAAGAAATCTTTGCACCTGGGGTGTGCTATATGGTTTTCCATGTGCCCATTGCTGGTCACTTCATCCACTTTGTCATCATCTCACAAATTATTGCAACATCTTTCTGACTGGTTTGCTTGGGTCAGCCTTTTGCTCTTTACAATCCATTCTTCACACTGGAGCTAATGATCCATGTAAAACACTAATCTGATTATGCCAAACCCTTGTTTAAAACTTCAGTGGCTTATAGTGACTTTATTATGATGTCCTACGCCTTTATTATGTCTTAAAACTCCTCTGAAGAGAAATGGAGGAGCAGTGGATCTGGGGAGAGTGGAGGAGAGGGGGTTGGGAGGAGGGGGTGGCTACAGTTGGAATGTATTATATGAAAGAAGAATAAATAAATAAGACAAAATAAAAAAAACTCCTCATGATTTGCCTCTTACTAAGCTCTTTAGTCTTATGTACCACATTCTTGAATGTAGGAACTATGCTTTATCTTTCGCCTACCTTCTTTCTTAGCACTGTACACAAAGTACATGCGTAGGTGTGCTGTTTAAATAAATAATTTCCTAACTTAAAGGGCTCATCTAATTTAGCTGGATCTTGGTAATGTATTCAAAGAAAGAGTTGTTCAGTTATGCTTTGGCTTCTGGTCTGGGTTAGATATAGTCTTTCTAAAGAAATGATGGATTTAAATGTCTTGTCAATTTTCCTGCCTAATTCAAGGTTCTAGAAAGAACTACCAGAGTAAAATAGTACCTGTAGCAATGAAGAAATGCAGAAATCTTTTTTTCTCTCCACACTTCCCAACTCTTTCTAAATACATTCTATCTTTCAGGCATTATCTTATTATAACAAAGAAGAGCTGTCTGGGTTATGATGGACTCCCAGGTGTATTTAAGCTCCAGAAACACAGCACTTCTTCCCACATATATAAAATATACATATGATTTTATTTAATATTTACAAATACTCTGAAGTATTATTATCTTTGTTTCATTGATAGGAAACATTATACCTCAGCGAAGCTAAGTTCCTTGTTCAAAACTATGTAGTAGTTAACTAAGAGAAACGTTACACCAGACAAAAAAGAATTCTCTTCTGAAAGGAGTGAGTTACAAGGGGAATGAAGCCATGGATTTTTTAAAACTGTGTCAACTTTCAAAATATTCACAATAGATTACCATTGTCAGACCATACACAATAAAACAAAGGACACTAGATATGGGTTCAGAGGCCTGGGCTTCTTTTCTTCATCTACTAGTGTCTACATCTTACTTTAAGAGGTGACTGAAGCACTCTGAGATGTTAGTTTCTCATGGAAATTAAAACAACATCTTCCTTATGTGCTTACTTGCCAGCAGCTTTCTGTTGTTACAACAAATTCCTAAGATAATCAACTGAAGAAAGGAAATATTTACTTTGTTTCACAGTGTTGGAGGTTTGGGTCCACACTTGGTCCGCTGCATTGTTTTTCAGCCTCTGATGGGGAAAGCTCTAGCAAAATCATGGCAGGAGCATGTGGCAAAATTGTTCACTTCATGATCAAACTGGGAAAGAGAAAGGGGAAGGAAACTAGGGGTTTCACTATCTCCAAAAACATACTCTCGATGATCTCAATCAAACCTCTCACTAAGTCCCATCTCTTAGGATTTATGGCACTACCTCTCAACAGAACCAAGATGGCTACAAGTCTTTAAAACATGTGTCTTAGGGGCAAGCAACATTCTAGATCTAAACTAGAACAAGGTGTTCTTAAGGGTAAATGACTTAAATCACATTCTGTTCACATTGGTTATCACTTCAATCACTTTGATTTAGTGCAAAGTCTCTAATCTGGTTACCTTTCTGTTAATACCAGTCTTTCTTCCTCAACCAGAATGTACCAGCCCCCATACCGCATCATCCAATCTCAACACTATGACTGTTCTAAGCAAATGATCCCTTAAGCCAATGTAAGCAGAGAACGTTAATAGTGGCTGTGGCAGTAGTTCTAATTATGATAGAAACTATCTGGGTGCCAAGAGACCTACATTTAAGCATCCCTCCTGTTTATTTCTAGACAGGTGGAATGACACCAGACAGAATAGTTGGACCAAGCTGTTCTAATATAAAAGATGAAAATGTCTATCTTAAGACAATTGGACCACATAGGAGCTTGAAATATAAGGTTAAAAATAAAAGAAACTTCTTTATTCGAACTTGAAAGTGACTGAGAAACCAGAGAAGAGTGAGAAAGTATGGCTTTGTATGTTTTATTATGACCACCATATTTTCCGTAGTCAAAACTTCCCAGATTTGGTTGACTCATTGATAACTGTAGATTCCACAGTGGAAGGAGTCAGAGACAGTGGAAGTTGAGGTGATTCACGAATAAATTAGAATTAGATATATGATTACATATGCACATATCTTTCTATAGTGTTTTAGAAAGTTTAAAAATGGGAAATGGCTCAGTGGTTCAGAGTCCTGACTGCATAATCATGAAAATCAGAATCCAGACTCCACTCAACAAGCTGGTTGTCTTGCAAATGCCTATGACTCCAACTCTGAGGGGTCTGACATGCTTTTTTGGCCTCTGAGAACATATTCTCCAGCATCCCCACATATCTTTCCAATACACCCATATAAACACACACACATACACATACACACAAATAATTTAAATATTTATTTATTTATTTATTACTGAGGACAGAACCCAGAGTTTGCTTGTGGTATGCAAACACTATATCCCTGAGCTACATACAGGGGCCAGAGTTTCATTTTTAATTGACACATATTGTACAAATCTATGGTACTGTAATCTTTTCCTCTATATGTTTACATTGTGCAATTGAATGGAACAAATCCACCTTTAATTATTTTGTTGATTGGTGTCCGGGTAAGCAGCATTATTAATATTCAGTATCTAGGGTTAGTAAAACAAACTATAAAACAGTGTCTGTGTGATTCCATCTTTGTTATAAGTTTTTATCCTTACCTTTCCCTTTTTATTGACTTCAGAAAATAGTATCCTCCTTATGATCTATGGTAGAAATAATGAACTGTATTTCCAGGTATAAGGCAGTAATTCTTATTGGTGAACCAAATACAATGTAAATATTGGGGCGTATCAGAGGAGAGTTAGCAACAACAACAAAAATCTTAGCTCTAAGTGTAATAATTTTCTCACATCCAAGTTATTAGATAAGGGCAGAACTCAGATGGTATATTTGTTTAGCAACGTATTCAGCGATTCCCCTCTCCTGCAGATGTAAAGAATAATAATAATAAAAAAGCTATGCTAGCATATGGAGTTGATTTGTTCAGCTGTATAACTGAGCTGGAACCATCATAATCCCTCTATAAATTCTAACCCTCCTGAATTTTCTTCTTTCAAAATATGCTTTCTTCCATTTCAAGATGAAAGTCAAGTCAGAATTGCTGTGAATGATATCACACCGAGAGTGGAGAGACACATCACTGGCAGCAGTTTTGACATTGGATTATAACAAATCTGTCTGACTTTAAACTCATGAACCCTCATATTAAAGTCCAACATAAATCGTTTGCATTTGCAAGTTCCCTTAAGCTAGGAAAATTAAGACTTCCTGTTCTTTAGGGAGGAAAAGGCTTAAAACCTTGAGAAGTTAGAAAATATCTTGAAGCTCTTCATAATTGAGCATAAGTGCATCCAAACCATATGGATTGCATTTCCTATTCTACTTTGAACACTGAGGGAAAAAATATGTTTGGCAAAAGGAGTTGTTCATTTTTGCAAATCCAAATATGTTACTTTCACCCCTGATTCTCCTTCCCAGGCCATACTACATGCCAGGAATGTTCCCAGGGCTCTTCAGCCTTGAAGTCTGGGGATCTCGAGAGGCCTACCTTCTTCAAGAATCCATCCCTGTATGACTAGAAGAGACATTTCAAATGTCTTCTATACTTCCTTGGGTAACATAACTTTCTAGACTCCTTCTCATTCAGACTTTTGCTTTTGTATGCTCTTAGTTGTGTATGCTAAAGACTTATTGCAATCATACATAATAGCTTACGTAATGTATGCTACATTGAACAAACATTTATCATCTAATGAGTCCAAAGTTTTTTGCCTAGGTTAGGAAATTCCTATGTTGTACTCAATGATACAACTTCATATGGGGATGTAAAAGTAACCCTGGGTAATAATCATCAAATGAAACACAACCACAAAGAAGCAATCAATAGAGAAGGATTCTCCTTGAAGGTAAGGTCTGATGGGCTCCAATAAGTCTTTCTTAAAAGTATCTGATTCTGTTTGTTTCGTTAATAAATCTATTTAAAGAGTGAAAAAGCTCCCCAAATATACTACAACATTTTTTTTAATCCAACTGTTGTCTTTCCATCAGTGCCTTAAGTTTCATACATGAAAGGACACATATGTTTCAAGAGAGAAGACATAGGAATGAAAACATTTTGGGGCCCCTTATGCAGAGGGCCTAGTCCAGTCCCATGCAGGCTCCACAGCTATTGGTCTAAAGTTCATGAGTGCCCAGTAGTTTGGTTTGGTTGTCTCTGTAGGTTTCCCCATTATGATCTTGAATCCCCTTGCTCACAGAATCCCTCTTATCTCTCTTTGACTGAACTCCTGGAGATCAGCCTGGTGCAAGGCTATGGATCTTTGCATCTGCTTCCATCAGTTACTGGATGAAGGCTCTAACTACCTGATCTGATTACTGGGGTAAGCCAGCTCAGGCACCCTCTCCACTATTGCTAGTAGTCTAAGTGACTCCCTATGGGAGGCCTTACCTTTTTGGAGGAGGGGATGGGGAGTAGGTTGGGTGGAAGGTTGGAGGGGTGGGAGGAGGGAAAAGAGGGGCATCTGTGATTGATATGTAAAATGAATAAAAAATTTCTTAATAAAAAAAGAAACAATTTGGGTGCTTATATAGTATAGATTTTCATGTTAAGCTATATAACTATTACTGAGTATTTGAGTGAGTGAAGAGGGAAAAGGAAGAGAAAATTAAAGAAAATTAGGAATTGAGATAGAAAGGGGTGTAAGGATACTTTCATTAGAATTTGATTCATATTTTGGACTTTAAGCAAAGCTCTGTAGAAACATAACTCAAGGTCCTAAAGTTTGCCATAATATGTATAACTTTTTTTCACATTTGCTTTATTTCTATCCCTAGTGAAGCCTTAGGTGTATTTTTGGAGACTGGGACACTTGTTTACACCTTTCCCATTTAATACCTATGCCATTCCCACCCTCTCATCTCAACAACCAACCGAAGAGTAGCCTGGAAAGGTCACCCATTATTGTCTGATGGATTAAAGGTCTATAAAAACTTTTCCTGAACATAGAACTGTGTTAAGCATTGTGGAGGACATGCAACCCTGGAAAAGAACACAGTGTTGTGACTCCTCTGTCTGGAAAGTCAAAGCCTGTGTGTGGAAAACTGAGGTTCTGGATGCCAAACCGGGGGAATCTAGGGAATTTCCACACAGAACCCCAGGACAACCATGTAATACAAACATATGATTATAACTCAAGGAAGTTTCAAAGAAAATAAGAGGGTATGGTGCTTTGTGTGATGGAATTTGAACCTAGAAAACTTGTTGCCTTGAAGTAATACTATGCAGGACAAAAGTAACTATGTATAGTCTTTCTCTCTTTCTTTCTTTCTTTCTTTCTTTCTTTCTTTCTTTCTTTCTTTCTTTCTTTCTTTCTTTCTTTCTTTCTTTCTTTCTTTCTTCCTTCCTTCCTTCCTTCCTTCCTTTCTTTCTTTCTTTCTTTCTTTCTTCCTTCCTTCCTTTCTTCCTTCCTTTTTCTTTCTCTCTTTGTTTCTCCCTCTCTCTTTATTTTTGTTATTTTTATTTTGTTTTTTGTTTTGGAGACAGGATTTCTTTGTATAGCCCTGGCTGTCCTGGAACTCACTCTGCATAGATCAGGCTGGCCTCAAACTCACAGAGATCCACCTGGTTTGTCTCTTGAGTGCTGGTATTAACTGATGGGAGCAGATGTAGAGATCCACAGCTAAGCCCTGGGTGGAGCTCTGGGAGTCCAGTCAAAGAGGGAAGAGGGATTATATGAGCAAAAGGGTCAAGACCATGACAGGGAAACCCACAGAGATAGCTGACCTGAGCTAGTTGGAGCTCACTGACTCTGAACTGACAGGTAGAGAACCTGCATGGGACTGAATTAGGCCCTCTGAATGTGGGTGACAGTTGTGTGGCTTGGGTAGTTTGTAGGGTCACTGGTAGTGGGACCAGGATTTATCCCTAGTGCATGAACTGGCTTTTTGGAGCCCATTCCCTATGGGGGGGATGCCTTGCTCAGCCTGGATACAAGGGGGAGGGTCTTGGTCCTGCCTCAACTTGATGCACCAGACTTTGTTGACTCCTCATGGGAGGCCTTACCCTCTCTGAGGAGTAAATGGGGGGGTGAGATGGGGGGGAAGGTCAGGGGGAGGGGAGGGAGGGGGAACTGTGGTTGGTATGTAAATGGAAAAACAAAATTTTAAATAAAAGAAAAAAATTAAAAATTTAAAAGCCTATGCCAGCACCACCCGGCTAAAGCATTTATTTATATTTATTTATTTATTTATTTATTTATTTATTTATTTATTTATTTATTTATTTATTTATTTTTATTTTACAGTACCATTCAGTTCTGCATATCAGCCACGGATCCCTTGTTCTCCCCCCTCTCGCCCCCTCCCCTTCTCCCCAGCCCACCCCCCCATTCCCACCTCCTCCAAATTGGCCCCATTTCTGTATTTCTAAGAGACTTTCTCACTCTATCTCTCCTCTGTCTAGCTCCTGGTTTTGTTCTTAGAATCTCTTTTTTAGGGCTTAGGGAGTAGGGAACTATAGATTAAATGTTTCATATAATTGATTTGAAAGAGAAACTGTAATTTGAAAGTTAAAATGTAATTATATAAGTTCTCCCCTCCCCCTCTCCATGCTCCTCCCCACTTTCTCCCTTTCATACTTATGGCCAAAGGAGAGATTGTTCTGATAAACTAAGAGGAGGTTAACTATTTAGGATATAGCACCAACATCTCATGGTTTACTACTAGCTGCACAATTGCACGTAGACAACTTAGGTAGAAATCATGTCCAGTGTTGGTGGCTTGTTTCTTTAACCTCCTTTCAGAGATGAAAGATGCAGTCAGTGTCTGAGAAGGAAGTGGCTTTTTGTCAGACCATTCAATGAGAAAAGTGAGACTTGATGAGTACACATTTAAATTTTGTATCCAGGAAGAGGAAGCGAAACCATGGTGAAATAAAGATCAGAAAGAGGTGTGCACAACCCAAGTGAGATCATGAAGAGAGCAATTCTCATTTTGCTTTGATTGACACTAGCAGGAATATAGCAGTCACTATGGAAAGCATGTCACAAACATCACCTGATTCACTGAACAGGAGTTGAAGAAGTATGTATTATTATTACATCTCATTTACCAAAGAGGCAGCCGTGTTTCCGCAATAAGAGGTTTTGTCAAAGTCATCTGGCTATTATGCATAAGTAAATACAAAACCAGACTTGTCAAGCCCTATGTAAGCACTATGTAGTACTTCTGCCTTCAATAGACTCACCTCTTCTTGGCCCCAGGTGTTTATAAGGGAGAGGACTAAATGATCACATTGGTTATATTGCAATCAGCATACACAAGTTACAGTAACTTGTGGAACAGGAGTCACTGAGACTATAGTGACAGATTCTAATTTGTGCAATTAATTTTTCTTTTCTAGGAGTTTGCTTTGGTACAGTGACTATGCTTGAAGAAGAAGATGGAAGAAGATGGATCAGGTGGAGCATATTGCAGAACCTGGGCTTAAATGCTGAGATGATTCATTGTTATATCTTTATTGGGACAGAAGAAGAAACATAGGTTGATAGTTTGAACAGAAAAGCCCATAGACATGTGATAGCTATCTTCAAATATTTGGTAGATTGTAACACAAAAGTAGCATGGTATTTACTCCAAGAAAAATATAGGAATGAACAATGGGAAGATAGTAGAGGAAGGTAAATTCTAGGTCAATAGAAAACACCTTGAAAAACACAATGTAGCATTTCATTGTATTATCTTGTACCTTGGAATCTTTTGTTAAAAGATCATAAGAGAACTTTTATTGTTTTTAAATGCATAAAATAAAGTTTATAAAATCACACAGAAAAGGGTTTACACCAAAATGTCACTAAAATCTTTAAAAACTTCAATAAGCCTGAAATATGTGTATTCTTTTTTTTTTTTTTCGTTTTTCGAGACAGGGTTTCTCTGTGTAGCTTTGCGCCTTTCCTGGAACTCACTTTGGAGACCAGGCTGGCCTCGAACTCACAGAGATCCGCCTGGCTCTGCCTCCCGAGTGCTGGGATTAAAGGCGTGCGCCACCACCGCCCGGCCGTGTATTCTTATATATTGATAATGTAAATGAAGTTTCTTACCTACATTTATAGTAGAAGCAATGCTAAACTACAATTAGCAGGAAACATAAAAACACATTATTTTCCCATCAAAGTTTGTGAAATCCCATGTATATACGTATATATCTAGCGTTAGGAATACCCAATAGTGTAATGTGTTGTACCACAAAGTTAAGGTTTTTCTATCCTTAAAGTAGCATTCTTTAATTTTTAATTTTTATGTTTTTATTTTATTTTTTTGAGAAAGAGAGAGGTTTGCAACATACTACAGGCTTGTCTTGAACTCACCATCTTCCTGGCTCAGCCTCTCAAATTCTGGGGCAATATGTGACATCCCCACTGGAGTCATAAGAAAGGTGGTTTAAGGAAAGAATGTTTAAATCGGATTCCTAATTTAGTTGCACACAGAATGAGCTCTAAGTTCTAGGATCCCTGATACTCTTTGCTCAAAATTCTTAAATGTTTTCTTTTCTTTTTTTTCTTTAGCAAAGAATTGGTTTTATTTTCTAGATAGAAGACTTTCTTTTAAAGTTCCTTGCACAGTCCTCCAACAGAACAAACAGGGAAAAACGGTGATGTATCTGGTTGAAGTGGAAATGACAGCCCCAGTTCCAGGCCTGCTCAGAGCCCCCTCCAACTAATCGACTTCTCTCCCTCCCAATCTCAACAGGAAAGCCCCAGGGTTTTGTGAAAGATCCACAGAATCCAATAAAAATCCCTTAGATTTGCCTCCAAGTTCTTCTAGAACTTTACGTCTCAGAGGCTGTTCATCAGTGTAGTCATTATTTCTAAACAACCTACAAACATTCCTGGCACCACACCTCTGTGCACACTGTTCCCAAGTTTGGAATGCCCTACACGCCCTCCTCCTCTTTGCTGTTTCACTAAACTATAGTTTCCCTCAAGCTCTTATTAAGTTCCACTTCCTTGGAAAAGTATTCTCCAATGACTCACCCTCGGTGATTGTTTTTGCGCGTTGATCTATTTGAATAATGCTCTCTGGTTGACATAAGTGATGCAGCTTTGCTTTTGTTGCTATGTCCAATTCTGTCTTCCCACCAAGAGAGCAGGCAACTGGAGTTCTTGGACAACTCTGCATCTCTGGGGCCCAGTAACTTATTCTGCATACAGCAGATGTGGAATTTGTTCTTATCTATGAAATATATTTTTCATATTTATACCATTTCTCTAAAAAATCATAAGCCCTTCGTAGACAGGAATTTCCTCATGCATTTCATCTGCCACAACTTGAGTATCTAGCATGATTCAGACTATTTAGGAGTCCTGAGCAGGACGTGGCAGGGTCTGGACAGGGAGGACGTGTGTATGGGTCACCTAGAAGGGAGGAAACCATTTGATATAGACAGAATTGCATCAATTCTTTTGGAAGAAGGCAGATGCTAAAAATGAATAGAAAGGGGGAATGCTTGAAAATAAAGAAGCAGGCTGAGACATGCTTAGGAAAGACAAAGAACAAGAAATAACAAAAGGAAGGTGACTCACATCCAGAGATCTACAAGGATTAACATGAAAACTAGAAAATACATGGTTCTAAACAAATACCAGCAATAGGATCCTTTTCTTCCCTGGTATCCATCAAAGGGCAGAATGTTATGCTATCACCTCAAAGTATACTTTTGGGCTTAGATTCTTAGTTAAGACCCTGGGTTCTTTGACAAAATCTCATTTCAAAAGAAAAACACAGCAAGAGGAGGTGTCTCTGTGTTACTGACATCATAATGTCTGTTTTGTACCTGTTCCAAAATCCAGTTTAATTCAAAGAACTACTGGTTGAAGACTTGCTATTGTAAGACACAGTGATAAATGCCTTAGTTGAGGGAAGGAAGCCTGTAATTTCAAGAGCATACATAGTCAGGATAAACTAGAATCCCATGATAAAGTTCTCCCAGGAAGTTAAGAAGAGTGAGAACTTATAAATAACAAGAGCTTGCAAAGCCAAGCGCTTTACCCTGTGACAGGCACCGTTTCATGCATTTGGGGAGTGTTAATTCATGCACAGCAAGCCTTTGAGCTAAACATCATTATTGTCCTCATGTTAGAGATGGTAAAATTGAGGTTTAAAAATTTCAGTTGACATGTTTTAGGTCAGACAACCAGTCGTGGATGGCATAGTGGCAGCACTGAAATTTGAATCTCCAGTTGAGGCTCGTTTTCCTGGCTTACAAAAGTCCAAGTCCATTGTTGTACCATCAGACTTTGTTCCTAGTTGATTAGGAAGAAAGAAAACAAAATAGAAGTCAATATGTGTTTTGAAAGAAACTACTAAGGGAAACAGGCATCAGGGAACTTGGTATTGATAGAAAGCCAGAAAGATCCTACGTCTCACTAGATCCAGCTGTTTTGTTCTCCTTTCGCTATCATATTTCAACACCCCTCTCAAGATTTGTGAAGATACTAAAAGAAATAACTCACATAAGCCAATTTGATTCCTTTTCCTCTCATGCAGAGGTTGGGAACACAGAACTAGTCAGGCAGCCCAACAAAGATACTAGAAGAAAGAGGGTCATTTGTAAAATAGTATAAATCAGCTGGGCTAATTGGAGGCTGTCTGGCTCTTTGTTTGTTTAGGCTAGGGATGCTCCAACTAGGAGTTTTATGAATTACACCACAGAAGCCAGTGGGCATGAAGGAAAATAATTTTGAAGTTTCTGTTTCTGAGCATTATGTTCAAACAGCAGCCCCATCTTCTCATTAAAGCCAGAAATATCTAACTGTGGGGTTCACCGCAAGCTCTGAGTTAGTAAAGGTATCAAATATAGTTCAAGATAATACAAGGCAGTCTTATGTATTTAAATGTATTTAAAAGGCTTCTACAAATCCATTTGGCCTCAAGGCAATTTACTGAGCATAGTTTTAGGGAGATGGCTCTTCGTGGAAAAGATTTTTTAGTAAGGCAAACCACTTCCTTTGATCTTTTTCTATGAACCACGCCCTGAGATTATCTTCCTAATAGAACATTTCCTTTCATGCCCCTTTCTAGGACCATAACAAATCTTTACCACCCTGCTGTTTTCTTACATACATCCTCACCCCCTCCTCATCCATCTCATGGTTCTTTAACATCCTTTGCTCCTTTTCTGACACACATTCATCCCACCCATCAAAAACCTTGAGGGCATACAACTTCCTTTTTGGCATCAAGGTAGAAGCTGACATTTGTTTATAAATAATGCTATCACTTTTCAGCTGGAAAATGAGCTCATGCTACTCCAGGGAGGAGAGAGGAGAGCACACATTTCTCTAGCTGAGAGGGCTCTGTTTTCATTTAAAAATGATTTTATGGAGGTCAAGTTTACATTAAAATGCATAACACTAGGAGAACATGGCCCACAGAATCAACTAGCCAGGGCTTATAGGGGCTCACAGATACTGAAAGAACAATCACAGAGCCTGCATGGTCTGTGCTAGGTCCGCTGCATATATGTTAAAGTTACGTAGCTTGCTGTTCTTGTGGGACTCCTAACAGTGGGAGTAGGGGTTGTCACTGACTCTTTTGCCTGTACTTGGGACCCTTATGCTCTTACTTGGTTGCTTTGCCCAGCGTTGATGTGAGGCTTTGTGCCTAGTCTTATTGTGTTGTTTTATGCTGTGTTTGGTTAATATCCTTGGGAGGCCTGCTCTGGGGGAAAGGATGGGTGGGGACTGGGAGCAGTGGAGGGAGGGGAAACTGCAATTAGGATATATTGAAAACATAAAATACAAAATAATATAAAAAACAAAACAAAAAATTAAATAAAACGCATCCTGTTAAAGTGCACAGTAGTTAGTCCTGGTAAGCATGCGTTCATGTAACCTTTGTTTCTGGCAAGTTATAAGACATAGCCTGATTCCAGAAAGTGCCATCTTGCCCCTGTGTTTATCACTTAGACATTTGTCATTACAGAATAGTTGATCATTTTCCAGGTTTTCATATATATGGAGTCATATAGTATTTACATTCTATATAAATAGAGAACCTTGAGATTTTTCTTTGGTATTGTGTAGATTGGTAATTTGTTCATTTTAAGTTCCTGATCATTTAAATTAATTGTTTCTAAGGGGTGCGTGTATGAATGTATGTTTTTACAGAATATACCACAAGTTATTCTACACCAGTGAGTGTTGTTTTAATGACTACAAACTGCTTTTATGTGGCTTTCTTAGTCTGTTTCTGTTGCTGTAACAGAATATTTAATTTTTTAGATTATTTTATTTTATGTGTGGGGGTATTTTGCCTGTATGTCATGTAGGTCAGTGGAGGGTGTCAGACCCCCTGGAGCTGGAGTTACAGATGGTTGTGGGCTACCTTTTGTCACCGGGAATCGAACACAAGTCCTCTGAAAGAGCAACAAGTCTTCAAAACAGCTGTGCCACCTCTCCAGACTTTGTAATAGAATATTTAAGACTAAGTACTTATAAAGGAGTTTCTCTCATGAACCTAAAGGCTGAGACATTCAAGAACATGGTGTTTCTCACAGGGTTTTAGTATTGTGACAGAGCATGACCCCAAAGTAGGAAAACAAGATAAGAGAAAAATGAAGTGATAGTTTCATTTTATGTCAAAACTTTCTCATACCAATCAATCCAGTCCTATGAAAAACATCTTAGTTCCTTTCAGCGACATGTCCTCTTTTGAAATTCCTTAAGAAACTACAAAAAATTTTTTGCCATGGAGGATGTCCCATTTTTTTGTTCCTATCTACAAAGTATAAGTATTCCAATCATCTCAAATCTATGCCAGCACTTAAATCATGTCACTGTTTTTAATTTTAGTCATTCTATAGCTATATGTTTTGATATTTTATTTTAATTTATATCTTCTTGAAGGCCAAAGATATTGATTATATAATTTTTTTTTTTTTTTTTTTTTTTCGTTTTTCGAGACAGGGTTTCTCTGTGTAGCTTTGCGCCTTTCCTGGGACTCACTTGGTAGCCCAGGCTGGCCTCGAACTCACAGAGATCCGCCGGCCTCTGCCTCCCGAGTGCTGGGATTAAAGGCGTGCGCCACCACCGCCCGGCATAATTTTTAACTTCATTTTTTATTTTATGTATATGGGAGATTTACCTGCATGTATGTCTTGCAGAATTTAGGTGCGGTGCCTGAGGAGGTCAGAACGGGGCATTGGAGCTCTTGGGACTGGAGTTACAAACAGTTGTGACAGCCATGTGGGTGCTGGGAATTGAATTCCTCTGGAAGAGCAGTGAATGCTCTTAACCATTGAGTCCTTTTTTTTCCCCAGCCCATTGATCGTCATTTTATGTGCTTATGGATGTATCTTCTTTCATAAAGTCTTCAAAACATCTTTCTATCCTTCCCTTTTATTGATTGGTGATCTTTATTGAGTTGGGAGATTCTTTATAAGTTTTGAATGTCAGCATTTAGATTTCTTAGGATTACAAACTTCTCCAACAACAAAATGAAAATAAAGTGTTAGATTGGAAGAAAACATCCATCTAGGGTTTGAATTTTTATTTTCTTGTGGGTGTATTTTGAAGACTAGCAATTTTTCATTTTTATAAAATATATTTTAGGACTTTCCCTAGTACAAATACACATTATTTGTTCTAAGGAATCAAGGACTTTTTCTAGTAAAAATACAATTTGTTCTAAGGAATTGAGATCTCAAAGGTTTTCTTCTATGTATTTTCTAGAAATTTTATAAGTTTAGCTTTTAAATTTAAGTCTTCTACCCATTTCAAGCTGAGCATTTAACTATCCAGTTATCCTGTTTTTTGAGAAAACTATAAAATCCATTTTGAATTCCTTAGGTATTTGTTGTGACTCATTTGAAGATATAATAATCATATCTACTTCTCTGTTGTTTTTTATTGATCACACTTGAGTAAGTTTTCATGAATATCTTATTGTCTTGATGACTGCAGTTTGATAGTCTTATTTGTCATAACTTTTATCAGCATATATTCATTGTGCAAAATGATGGGTTTCATTATGACAGTTTTGTACATGCATGTTTTGCACTTTGATCTTATTAATTTCCTACTACTCCCTTGTGTACTGCCTGTCCACTGTTCTTTTCTTTTTCTCCTAATGGTTCCTTCTGCAATAAGTCTTGACAGAAATAAGCCTTTTAACTTGGCTTTTCTTGCTGGGAGTGATGTCATACTCCTGTGATCCTAACATGTGGTAAATGGAAGCAGGAGGATCAGAAATTGAAGGCTACCCTTAGCTATACAGCAAAGCCAGCCTGCGAAATGTGAGATTCTGTGTCAGACAGACAGACAGACAGACAGACAAATGACAACTACAACAAACCTCTATAGAAAGGGGAAAAAAAGAAAAAAGTTCTTTTAAGATTGCTGTGATTATTTTTAGGTTGTTTGCTGTTCACTATTAATATAAAAATAAGCTTAGTTTCTACAAAGAATATTGCTGAGCTTTTGACAGGGCTTTTGATCAATGAGGAACAATCAGAAGTTTCACAAATTGAAATTTCCAATTATGATCATGACTTATCTCACCATTTATTTAGATATTTTGTAATTTCTTTCAGGACTATTAATTTCTATTGTCACTTTCAGTATACTGGTATACTACATATTTTGGAAAAATGTATTTCTATTCATATTAAATTGAATTATAAAAATTCATTTTCTAATGATTTATTGCTAGCATATACTAGCTAACTGACAACATATCATTGTATGTAATTTATCATTTTACAGTGGTTCTTAAAAATAATTTCTATCTATAGCTTTTAGCTGTTTGTGATCTGCTTAAACATGTTTTTTTTTTCTTTTGGGGTGTTAATGTGTCTTTTTAATTAACATAATAGTATATATTTATGGAATATAACATGATAATCTAAAACATTTATATAAAGTATAATGATCAAATCAAGGTAATTATAATAGGATTCCTACTGCCATATCAGTTCCTCATGTTTGGGGGCTTTTGAGTGAATCCCTCCTTTGTAGTTCTTTATAAAATATGTAGTAGGTCATTGTGAATTATAGTCACTGTACTGTTATTGAACACTAGAACAGATTCCATCTAAAGTTTTTTGATACTTGTTATCCAACCCCCTTTCTAGCTTCTAGTAATTCTTTATAGTTAACCTGCTATGGTTTGCTGAAGTCTTGGAAGTTTATTTTAAAGTTTACTGTTTTTCCCACGATACTTCAGAAAATTAGAATCCAGGCGTGGTGGCATATGCCGTTAATCACGGCACTTGGGAGGCAGAGGTAGGCATGTCTCTGTGAGGTTGAGGCCAGCCTGGTCTACACAGTAAGTTCCAGGCAAGTCAGGGAAGCGTGGTAAAACCCTGTCTCAAAATTTTTGAGCTCCCCTCCCCCAACATCTTTTCTTCTTGCCTTTAGTGGGCCAAATATTTCAGAAATTCAGAGATTTGTATTGTCTCACACGTCAGTGAGACTTTCGATTACTTTTTAATACTATTCTTCTCATTTTTAGATTATCGATTGGAACTTCATTATTCTATAATTCTTCTATAAATATATTGTTTGTATTTTTGCTAAGATCTCCTCCATCTGTCTTGTTACTTGACCGTATTCTTCTTTATGTCTTTGGATATATTTTTAAATGGCCACTGTGAAATCCTTATCTTATTACAAGATTTGGGCATGTACGGTTTCTTTTAGATGGATTGACTGATTTCAGACTTTGATTGATTAATGGATATTTCCTTCTTTGCTTAAAATCACCAAGTATACTCTTAGATATTTTGGATATTATAATGTAAGAAACCAATTTCACATATTGCCTTCCTTTAAATAATTAGTTAGGGTGGTAGTCAATTACTTTCTGGGCAGTTCTTGTCTTCATGGAGGCTTGAATAAAAGCTTTGCTAGGTGGAGCTAGTGTAGCTGTAACCCTATAGCATAGCATGATCCTTTTCTTAATGCAAGGCTTTTATGATCCCATAGCTAAATTCTGGGAATTTTATTGAGCTCTTTCCACTCTGGCTGTGATGAAATTATATATATTTTTTAACACCGTGTCACCTTAAGATTCTCTGTTCCGCTCTCAGTCCTCCTCTACCTCTTACAGCTAGGCCTTGCACAATCTTTTTCTGTACGTGTACAGACCAACCCTTGGCTAATGACTCATGGGAAACCCCAGCAGAGGTATCTGTGAATCCTGCTGCACAACTCCCTCTTTTCGTATCTTCCTCTGCATGTCAGTATCTTCTCCAATTAGTAGGAGTGCCATGGGCAGCTTGGATTCTACTTCCCCGTGTCTTACACTGGAAGTTGTACTAAGACAGAGAACTGACAAGAATGTAAGGCTCTCCATCTATGTTTTCGTTTTCTGGGTGACCAGAGTCCTGCACTGCCTATTGTCTGACACTTTGAAATAGGTGTTTTGTGGGGGATAGAGTTATGGTTCAGAGATTAAGAGGACCTGGGTTCGATTGCCAGCACCTACATGGAGGCATACAGCCATTCATATCTCTAGTTCCAGGGAATCTAATGTCCCCTTTTTGCCTTCATGGACACCAGGCATACATGTGGTGCACAAACATGCATGAGGACAGTACACCTATACACATAAAATAAGAATTTAGAAAACATTATTTTATACTATATCCAGGTTTATAACTTCTTTAAATAGCACAAGTTAATGTCTGCTTTTAGATAGTTCCTCAGAAATAGAACAGAAGCTCCCCTGCTTTTAGTCCTTTAGTACCTCTGTTTCTCAAGTATAGCTATTACTATTACACACAACATATACATATAAAGCATAATAATACATATATATATATATGAGTACACATATCTATTTATCTGTCTATGTATGTATGTATGTATGTATGTATGTATCTATCTATCTATCTATCTATCTATCTATCTATCTATCTATCATCTTCACAATACTTGGGATTAAACCTAGGTCCTCTTGTATGCCAGGCAAGCACTTTGCCACAGAACTATTCTCAACCTTGCTCCCATTAAAATTTTGAGAGAATACTTCACTAAGTTTCCTTGACTGGCCTTGAACTTGCAAACCTCCTGCCCCTTTTTTTCTGAGTGACTGGGATTATAGTCTTGTGGTATCAGGCATATATATATACATATATATATATATGTGTGTGTGTGTGTGTGTGTGTGTGTGTGTGTGTGTGTGTGTGTATGTATATATATGTGTGTGTGTGTATGGATATGTATGTATGTATGTATGTATGTATGTGTATTTGTGAAGACATATTGAGTGTAATTGGGGTTACACTACATAGAGGATTATGCTCATCCAAGAAGCCATATGCCACCAACTAAAATGTCCAGTACCAGGTGTAGGGTGATCCAGAGACCCCCAGAACAATAGGCTATTGTCATTGCTATTTGTTTCCTCCAGTAACTTGATAGTAAGACCCTATTTCTGAAGACACCATAAACATTGATCACACACAAGGCATGGATAAATCAAGTTGACACTGACGAAGAAGCTTCCTCTCTACTGCCTAGTTCTCATAGTATTGAGAGGTGCTGGGTAGGCTTTCCAGATTAGAGGGACATCATCAAAAGTCTTATACAGTTGTAAACCCTGTGAACTGTAGTAATGACCAGCTAAGGACCATCTTAGAATAGAGTGGTCAGAAGATTGTAAAAGCCAGATGTTGGGGAGGACCAGAGGGAAACAGTATGCTCTGGACATGTCAGGGCTTCTGTACTCAGGAGTTCACAGCTGTTTCAGGTAAAGCACAAGACCTATACAAGATTAAACTGGTCAGCTTCTTGCATGGAGTGTGAAGGAATTCATGAGCCCCCATTCCTGATTGTAGAACTATGGAGAGTCGATGGCTTTAGGAGGAGGGATAGTCAGCTTTTTCTAAAGGTATGACTTTTGGCAGGTGGACCACACTCTAGTGGACGGTCCTATGCTCAGAAATACATTGAGCAGCACAACATGAACAACACAAGATGGAGCAGATGGGTTATTAAAAAGAAGGACAAGAAATAGGGGTTTAGGAAGGTAGGAGTAGATCAGGCAGGAATCAAATAATTAAAAAAAAAAAAACAACAATAAAAGAAACTACCAGTCTAAAGATGAAAACCACCACCAACAAACCATTCATAAGTGTAGTTACAAATGGTTTTGTAGCAATTAGCCATTTTACATAGACTACAAAGGGCCTTGATGATTGTTTATGAGAACTCTTTTCTTTGGAGAAAAGTCAGCCAGAAAATAAAACAAATTAATTGATCAAGGCCAAACATCTAAATAAATAGAATAACACATTTTTGAAACAAGTTTCTTTCTAATCTTATCAACTAGACTCAGATATCTCTACAGTTGCTTTAAGTAAAGTATTTGAAAGATGAAACCTAAGAGAAGGCATAGCATTTTAGTGATAATTCCTCCATGTATTTGAAAAGGCATTGATGACATCAGTAATATGTGACCATCCCAGAGCCTGGATACTTTATAGAAAGTTTCTGTTTCATGTTGAGGAAGAATAGCTGGGCCTGAGCAAAAGACTTTGTCATTGGTACAAGAATGTGCAACATGAGCCATACCTCTCTTTTTCCAGGAAGTAATTTCTGCTCAACGTAGTGATGATGCAGCAGTGGTACTAGGTTGGTATTTACAATTACTCATGGGATTTTAAAGTGAAACACAACCACCCTTTCCCACATCTCAGTTACGATAGCCACTGTGCGTGCTATTTCAAAGCCCTTCTGAGAATCTGGCAAAATTATTTTTGTGAACTGTCATTACTGTCCATTTCTTTTAGGCAGATCTCAGCCATTCAGATATTAAGAGTCAGATAAATGCATTGTGGTCTTTCTCTATTCTAATCCTAGCTGTTTCCCATTGTTTCAAAGATACATATATCTCAAACCCTGCTGTAATCTCTCTGTCTTTTGGAATTTTTTTTATTTGTTTCTATCTCCTAATAAGAGAAGGGAAAACTAAATTTTATCCCATCTGTTTTTGTCACTGAGATTCTGACAAAGTTTCTTTGGTCCTCCTTAATTTTGTGGACTGTTGACTAACAGAAAGTGGACAACCAACCTACTGCTTTAACCATCAAATCCAAAAAGATGTAAATTTACCTCCTACTTTGATTTTTAATAATGAAGAGGCATGGGATTTATATGAGCTTGACAATAGTGAGGTAAATGTGTCCCACTTTCTAGGAGTATATTAATACAAATCGATTAATGAGAGTATGAAAAATATAACTTGGTTTAGCACAAGGCTTTTACTATTTAAAATTCCTTTTCACCTAAAAACGTTTTACAGGATCCTGGGAAAATAGGAATACATAATAGGTATTCAAATAAAACATTTACTAGTAACAAATCATAAAGAGAGTTATTTTACAACAATTCGTAGGTATACATATAATTTTACCATTTAAAATAAAAGCAAATTTGTATACTGATGAGGATACACTTATTTTTGCATAAAGAATTAAGCTTTGGCTGAATATTTGATATTGCAGGATACAGAGCATTTTCCAGGTTCTTCAGAGTTGATTGACATTTTGATTTTATGGTTGTCAATACTGAAAATGCCACTTTGCATAAATATATAGCACAAAATGGCAGAAGTGTGTTTAGGGCTATTTTAACATTAATTTGACAAGGAAGGTGGCATATACGAGGAGTTGGAGGGGGAGTGAGAGGCAGAAATAATGTAGATGCAGGACTTATCTATAAAGCTCTCAAAATAAAATGAAATAAAACATATTTCAAAAAGAACAAACTGTTAGCAATTCTATCCTTAGAGCACATCAAAGTTCACTTAATGATTATTTTCTAAAATACAAGTCAATAATTAAAAATAACAATATATCTTTATTTTGTCTGTGTTTTATGTATGTTTGAGAGTGTGTGGACATGACACAGCATATGTGTGAAGATAGAAAACAGCTTGTGAAAGTCAATTCTCTGCTTCTACCATGGGGATTCTGAGTATCAAACTCAGTTCCTTAGGCTTGTTGGTTCTGCCTTTACCAATTAACCCACCTTGCCAGTCTTCAATTAAAAAAATAAAATTTGCTAACAAAATACAATCCAAAGATATAATAATTGGATACTTGCAAGTGGAGAAATAACAGTAAGAAAATGTTAAAATTCTTCCTCACAATCAAACCATTATGTTTCTGTAAGAGCAGAAAATTTTGTAAAGTAAAAACTCTACAGCTTCATAACATGCAGCAATCTGGATTCTGAACCAAGGCGTTTCAGGTAGCATCCATTGGTGTTGCATGCTGTGATGTTACGTGTAGAGCCAACTGCATACGATGTCTACAGTGAGGCCTGCTACATGGGCAAGTACTGCCAGAAACACTTCAGATTCACTATGCATTTGATTTTGATTTTGATTTTTTTTTTGTGATAGCACATTGAGACTGTTGCTAACTTTTTTTGTGACATCCACTTTCATGAGTCCACAGGTTAAGAAGCTAACATTAGCCCGAAGGATATCTATCTACAAACTTAAAATAGGGGAAAATAGCAAATGTGAAGTGGCCAAATAACTGTAAGTTAAATTACCAACTATAAAGGCATGAACAGTAACTCTTTTGTTTACACTTGAGACCCCTTGCCTCTTACTGGGTTGTCTCATCTAGACTTGATGTGAGGGTATGTGCCTAGCCTTATTGCATCATGTTAGGCCATGTTTGGTTGAGATCCCTGGGAGGCCTGCTCTTTTCTGAAGGGAAATGGAAGGGGAGTGGATCTGGGGGAGAGGGGAGGTAGGGGGGAGGGACTGGGAGAAGTGGAGGGAGAGGAGGCTGCAGTTGGGATGTTCTGTATGAGAGAAGAATAAACAAAAAAGGAAAAAAGAACAGTAACAATAGCTCATAATTATGATGTCTACTGTGCAGAATTCTAGACCCTTTGCCTAGAATTCATTTTTTGGACCCTTATAATAACCCAGTCTTACAGGTACAATTCTTTCATTTTACAAGCAAAAGCATCCATCTGAATTTGCATGAGGTTATGGGGCCAAGCCCTGAGAGGATCTGGATACGCTTTTAGAAAGTGCTTCTAACCAGTAGGAAGGAATGGTACATCCCAGTTGGCTTGCATTCTAGGTCACATGCATATAAGAATTTAAAAACACTCACCTTTAAAACACATTATGGGATCATGATATTTTAAAGTAGAGATGATTCTTTTCACTTAATTTAAAAGTTTAGGTGTCTAGGAAGCTAAGTATTTTCCTTAGTTCTTCAATGAGCTCATCCTATATCTAATCATGTTACAAGTTCATTCATTTGCAAATGCCATACAAAATGGCCATTTTAGTACATGTTATGTACTGTATTTGGTGCTAGACAAACAGTTACTAATAAGATAAATACATATTACAAGTTAATATGCCAAACTAGGCAGTCACTAAGATTCCTTGTGGAACCAGGCACAATCAAGATTGTCAGCATTCTAGGTGTTATCAGAACCCTGCTGATTTAAAGAGCCACTCAATGAACTAGAAAACGAAATGTTTCATGTCTGGACTCAAAACTGATCCAGACCTGAATTCACTTGTGCCCACAAGATTACACACCCTCTCTCGGCTGCTAATGTAAACAACCGTGTCCATAGCAAGACTGCTAAAATGTATCCCCTTGCCCTGTGCAGGTTCTGAAACAGGAAGAAAGGAAGAGATGGAGGAAGAGGAGGAGGGAGAGAACAGGATGAATAAGGCTTAATGGTGGCTTTTCTTTCCATCTTCTACCTCACAAGGATTTCTCTTTGTTTCTCTTCAGAAGGATTCATATCTTTAAAAACAATAGTGGTAATCAGATCTGAAAAGAAGCATTGACTAACATAAAAACTGTGGTGAGTGGGCAAACAATGGGGAAGTCCACAAAGGATCCCTGGTAGGTCTCACCTGACCCCACCTTCATTCCAGGCAAGCCACTCATGGAGATCACATATTTTCATTGTGTCCTTCAAGTGAAAAGTTTTAGGGAAACTCTCTCATGTGAATTCATTGTCTCTTCTGTGCTATGGTTAAAAGTACATGCCTCATAGCAAGACAGTTGTGTAGCTTGATCTGCTTAAGGGGCCCCCTGGCAGTAGGATCAGAATCCATCCCCGGTGCATGAGCAGGCTTTTTGCAGTCCACTACCTATGATGGGACAACTTGCATAGCCTTGAGGCAGGAGGAGGGGATTGGACCTGCCTCTACTAAATGTACCTTCCTATGGGAGGCCTTACCTTCTTGTAGGAGGGAATGGGGGCAGGTTGGGAGGGGGAGGCTGGAGGGGCTGGAGGAGAGAAGAGGGGGATCTTTGATTGGTATGTAAAATGAATTATTTTTTTTAAGTTAATAACTGATGCCGGGCGGTGGTGGCACGCACCTTTAATCCCAGTAGCTGGGAGGCACAGCCAGGTGGATCTCTGTGAGTTCGAGTCCAGTCTGGTCTACAGAGCGAGCTCCAGGACAGGCACCAAAACAACATAGAGAAATCTGTCTCGAGCCCCCCCCCCAAAAAAAAAAAAAGAAATTAATAACCCATCAAAAAAGGTATATTCCTGAAATACAGTCTGGAGTAGTCTGAGATGGAGATGAAGATGCAGGTTAGGGCCAGACCATGCTCAATAATGTCCTTTTACAGGTTACATATTTAAGAGTGGACTTCCAGACCGGCTGGAACTTTTATTTAGTTTCCCTACCAGTCTTCCCCGAAGAAGAATCAAAATGGTATTTCTTCTATTTGACATATTTATTCACACCGTGACCTCATCTGTTCAAACCATTTCATTTTTACAGATGAAACTAAGACCTTTAAAAAATTGGGGTTGCCAAGGGTGTCTGGGGATTGAACTTGTCCCCGTAATTATCCATTCACAAGCCATTAGCTGGAGACTGGAGATTATGGCAGACATCCCCTGAGACAGCCTGGGAACAAAACCTTGGTGGGGGGTTGGGGTATCTTTGTACAGGAAGTCTCTGAAACAAAGAACCCCCAAGAGGCAGGGATTGTCCCTACGGTGATGTGGGCCAGAATCACCTGGCACTGCAGTGACTCTGCAGGCAATCCAGAAGGAAGCCTCTCACCCAGGAGGGTGAACACCAGCTTGCCCAGTATATCGCCCATTTCAAACCAACAGCCTATAAAGGGACCCAGGATTCCTTTCAAGTTTTGCTGAAATAAATGAATAAATTTTAGATATTCAAAAAACAATAGGGGTTGAAGAGATGGCTCAGTTGGTAAGTGTGCCTCCTGCGCAGGCATGGGCACCTGAATTCCAATTCTTAGCATGCCCTTTAAAAGCTGGGTGTGGCCAATGTGTGCAACCCCAGCAGTGTGGGAGTGGAGACAGGGGTGGATCCCTGAGGCTTGCTGACCAGCCAGTCTAGCCAGTCTGTGAGCTCTAGATTCAGTAAGAGACCCTGTCTCAAAAATTAAGGTGGAGAGTTGGAGAGTCACTGAAGGAAACACACCACCCATTGACCTGTGGCCTCCACCCACATTCACAAACTTGCATACCTACACACACACACACACACACACACACACACACACACACACACACACACACACAAACACAAATGTGTGTTCCCAAGGTAACTAGATAAGCTATCTTGGGCACAAGATAACCAAGATAAGAAGATAAAAATAAAAACTAGTGTGCCCAAGATAACTCTGTGTTTGAGACAGAGCGATATAGGACATGCTGTTTCCCAAAACAGATGAATCTAATTCTGGGAAAATAAAATATAACCCCAGGCTAAACTCTATGAGTACTTTGCTTTTCTCAATGTGGTGAGAAAATATCTATTTTATCAATGTTGCAACATCGCACTTTGATGGGGAGGAATAACAGAGAAGTTGACAGATTATACAATTTTGTGTGGTCACTAAGTAACTCTTTCATATGACAAGACACTACAATATTCTGCACAGAATGAGAATTGATGTATTTCATGTCCTAGCCCCTGATTTATGCTTCATGACAAAATGGCCCAGCATCAACCTGTGTCACATTCATGGATATGGTAACCACCAGGTAATGCTTTCAAGGACCAACTTCACTCCTTAGAATTGAGCAATGAAAAATAACGTATGCTGGCCAGTTGAACCCAATGCAATAAAATGAATCTTCTGTAAGAAAACCAAGGCCCTTGAAGCACCAGCTTATGAAGGCGTTTGGGATATGCCACTGAATATAAGCAATGCTTAGTCATTCTTGCAAAAATATTTCAGGTAATGTGAATGACCTATTTGAAGCCAAAAGTTTTTTTCTGCTTCATTGAATGAGCCTGAATTATAATTCCCCTAAATTAGACTCATGTATTTTTGGAAACATTCATTCTGCTTCTAAAGAATAGGATTGTCTTGAGTACATCACTTCAGTTTCTAGGCCTTATTTTCCTCATCTTTTGAAATAAAGATATATGAATAGATTATGCCATTGTATGGTTATAATTGTATATATATGGATGTATGTATACATCTACATGAGAATGCCAAATGCTTTTCAGTCAGTCTGGCATTTTCATCTTTGGTTTGCCCTTTTACCTCTCTCCATTTGAAATTTGGACTAGAACGCTGTCCCTCTTTCAATTGCACCATACTGAATACATCAAAATGGCTGAACATATCCTAGCTCCTGATCAATGGTGTTCAACAGATACATCAGACTTCAATCTGCCCTGATAATACCTTTACATGTGATGTGTGCATGTGCACATGTATGCATTTGCATTTGGGTCTATGTCCGTGTTCGTGTGTGATTCATAAGTATGTCTCTGCATCTGTGTGGAGATCTGAAGCTAACACTGGCTTTTTTCTTGTAGTGCTTGTTACCTTATTCGTTAGGCAGGGTCTCTTGGTTGAGGCCAGAGCTTGCTTTTACTGCTAGTCTGGCTAGCCAGCTTGCTCTCAGGAACTCCAGTCTCTGCCTTCTGCATACTGGAATTACAAATGGGCTTCTAAGCACAGCAGGCATTTATGTGGGTGCTGGGATGTAAATTCTAGCCTCAATTTATGCAGCAAGTGCTTTATATACTCAGCCATCACCACAGCCTATGCTAACTATTGCTAAGGCAGTCCTGTTCACACTATATACCACTATATACTATTTTTGCCCTATTTGCTGTTTCATTTTTCTTTACTCATTATCTACAATTCGTTTTGCTTTTGTTCAAAAATATTTCTTTTCATGTTTTGTCAAACCACTCCAGCTAGATATAGGGACCTTTCTTTCTGCTCCCACTATTTTCTCATGTTAATAAACATAGCCATATTTCTTTTAAAGACATCCTTCATTCTTTCTTATTTTGAGAATTTCATGTATGAATACTGTATCACATTTCTTAAATTAATTGCTCAAGCTGACAGGTTTTTCCCCTCAGAAGTTTCAACAAAGATATAGAAAAGGGAATTTCTGTGTCATGCATTAAAGAACTCAATCCTGAAAAGGCAGTAGTTTAACTATATGTAACACAGACTGAACTGTACTAATTTCTATTTGCCCGGGTTTCTTCGGGAGTCTTTTCATGAGATGCTACCCTCCTCTACATGGCCTTAAGATTTGAATTAACCTTATTCACAGACCTTGGAGATAATATAGAACTCTGTAAGAAAGCAACTGAAGGCAATTTTCTTCAATGGCTGTTTGGTTCCATTCAATTTACTTGCTTTGGAGTTAAGGAGCACTACCGTGCATAGGACTTCATCACAGCTTCTTCCTTTCTTTCCTGAGACTGTGAGCAGCAGTTTACCAGCTTTGCTTTAGCTTTAGTGGAAACAGATTTTGATTGGGAGTAATCAGAAAAGCAGACAACTGAGAGACCATCTGTATGCTTTGCACACAGCTCCCAAATTGAGATGGTGGCTGTGAATCGGAACACTGTCAGAGCGCTGTCCAAAAATGTTAAGAAGTCAAGTCTGTGATAGTCTATGTATCTCTCCTTGTAATACTCCAACTGGAGGCATGTTTTCTGTTAAAATGCATGGCTCTTTAATAAAACTCCAAGAGTATTATTAGTGTTTAATTGGAATATTAATAGTTGTAACAAATGTGGCTCTAGTATCACAGGACATTCAGGCACTGGTGTCATGGAGGCATGTAAAACACACACAGGAGCACACTAACACTTTACTTAGGTAGAGTATTGAACTTGATGTTTGTACCAGGTACTATGTCTACTATCATGTCGCACTTCTCCCCCATTTTTGAGAATTATATGTATATGAGCACTATATTCACATCATTTTCACCCACCCTTTCCCCTATCCACTCTTCCCATGTTTCCCTAATGCCTTCTAAAGTTCATGACCTCTTCTTTAATCATACTATTACATATATACATATAGGTATGTATTTATAAATACAATATAATGTGGCATTTGTCTTTCTCAACCTGTGTAATACTTTCTAGTTCCATGAATTTACCTGAAAATTTCATGCTTTCATTTTTCCTTGTAGATGAATAATATTCTATCATACATATGCACCACATTTTCATCATTCATTAGTCAGTTGGAGAAAATTTTGGTTGTTTCTATTTCCTAGCTATTGTGAATATAGAGGAATGAACTTGACTGGGCAAGCATCAGTGGAGTAGGATGTCAAGTCCATATAGCTGGGTCATATGGTAGATTTATTTTTAGCTTTTTGAGAATTCACCATACTGATTCCAGAGTAGCTGAACCAGTTTGCAATCCCAGCAAAGATGAATGAAGCTCTTTCTCCTGCATCCCCACCAGAAGACAATAATTGCAGTCAACTAACTGTGCTATAGAGCACCAGCATTTATTCTCCTGTGTATATAGTACTATATAGTACTAACCTAACTCTATTTTTCCCTCCTCTCTTCCCTACTGTTTCTAACCTCCAGAAATACTATTCTGCTCCCTATTTCTAGAAATTGGCTTTTAGCTTTCATGCATGCACAAGAACCTGTGTTATTTGTACAATAGAAAATTATTCAACCATGAGTGATTAAGGGCAACATGTATGGAATGGATGGAACACATTATGTTAAATGAGATGGACGTACTGCTTGCTGCACCAAGAGGGTGAACATTATGTCAGATGAAATACACACAGAAAGATAAATATGGCTTATTCCTTTTTAATGATATTTTAATGATTTTATAATGGCTCCATTTCTCTATTTGTCTTATATATTGTTTTTCTCCCCACACTTTGCTTTCATGAAAAGAGTAATAAGCATTATTGTGCACAAGTTTTTCATTTATTTAATTCTTTTCTTTTGATATAAAATCATGGATATAATATTGCTATTTAGGAAAGACATGATTGTTCATAGCATAAAATTTTCATTCTGTGCTCTTATGGGGTCTAAATTCACTTCACTGTTTCTCACCTAAGTGTTGGGCATTGCTCTCAGCTAAGTTCTCAGTTCGTTTGTATTTTCCATAAATTTGTTCAGAACCATCAGCATTTATCTTAAATACAAGAAATTACCCATAAATAGTACATGTTGTATATGTAACAGCAACTTTTATCAGCCGTGTAAAATGCATTCAGGAGCATGCTTAAAATTTAACACTGATTATTGAGTTTAATGTTACTGCAAACTTTCTTAATTGTAAGTAGCCCTTTGAATAACCATAAAATAATAATCTATAAAAAAGCACAAAAATGAAACCAACTAAACTATCAGGTTATGGAAGATATTTTTATGGCTCTGTTCTTCACTTACCTCTAGAAAATGGGCAAAAAATTGACAAAAATGGGGTGGTGGGGTGATTGTCAGGATATGGAATATTGCTATGATTTTATGGGGTGTTTATGTATGCTTTGTAAGCAACATTAATAGCATTATAGCATTTTTCTTTTTCTTTTTCTTTTTCGTTTTTTTTTTTTTTTTTTTTTTTTTTGGTTTTTCGAGACAGGGTTTCTCTGTGTAGCTTTGCGCCTTACCTGGAACTCACTCTGTAGCCCAGGCTGGCCTCGAACTCACAAAGATCTGCCTGGCTCTGCCTCCCAAGTGCTAAATTTTTTTTTTGTTCATTTTCTTTTTTCTTTCTTTCTTTCTTTCTTTCTTTCTTTCTTTCTTTCTTTCTTTCTTTTTTTTTTTTTTTTTTTGGTTTTTCGAGACAGGGTTTCTCTGTGTAGCTTTGTGCCTTTCCTGGAACTCACTTTGGAGACCAGGCTGGCCTTGAACTCACAGAGATCCGCCTGCCTCTGCCTCCCAAGTGCTGGGATTAAAGGCGTGCGCCACCACCGCCCGGCCTGAATTTTTATTTTAGTAAGAAATGTGCTTATGTGCATGTTCTGCTGGGTTGAAAATCTTTGGAAGTTTAAACACATCAACATAATTGATTGCCAGGTTTGAGATGATGGTGGCCTTATTTTATAGATTGTTAAATTTTGAATGGAAAGGAAAATATATTTTTAAATTCTCCCATGACTGTTCTTGATAAGGGAAAATAGGCTGATGAAAACCTGGAGAATCAAGGGACTTCATATTATTGTTCTGGCTATTCTATATAGGAGTTATTTGACAGTATTTAAAGCTTATTGCGATCCTTTGAGATGCCACTTTACTTTTCATTTGATTGTTTTTCTCTTTTCTTCAAACAAAAATTTAAGATATCCCAAACTCGCTCATATAAACCCTCCTCTTTCTCGCCAATTGGACTCCTGGAGCTCCACCCGGGGCCTGGCCGTGGATCTCTGCATCCAGTTCCCTCAGTCATTGGATGAGAGGTTTCTAGCACGACAATTAGGGTGTTTGGCCATCCCATCACCAGAGTAGGTCAGTTCGGGCTGTCTCTCGACCATTGCCAGTAGTCTATTGTGGGGGCATCTTTGTGGATTTCTGTGGGCCTCTCTAGCACTTTGCTTGTTTCTATTCTCATGTGGTCTTCATTTACCATGGTCTCCTATTCCTTGTTCTCCCTCTCTGTTCTTGATCCAGCTGGAGGCAGTGGGATCGGGACCTGTCCTCAGTGTATTAGCTGACTGGAACCTGGGGCTTATGCAGGGACACTTGGCTCAGCCTGGGAGGAGGGGACTGGACCTGCCTGGACTGAGTCTACCAGGTTGATCTCAATCCTCGAGGGAGTCTTTGCCCTGGAGGAGATGGGAATGGGGGGTGGGCTGGGGGGAAGGGGAGGGGGGCGGGAGGGGGGAGAACAAGGGAATCCGTGGTTGATAGGTAGAATTAAATTGTATTGTAAAATAAAATTTAAAAAAAAGTTATTTTTCCCCTGGGGAAAAAATGATATCCCAAACTCTCAGGATTGTGCTAAAGTTTATGCTACTTGTGAAAGAAAGATTTAAACTATTTTAAACTATCTCTGTACTTTCCACAGAATTTCTTACACTTGTGGTCTTGCTTGGGTTAGGTCTTCTGTTTTCTTCTCTCACCTTCTTGGCAAACTTCTGTTTACTCTTTAAGGTACTTCAGAGAGTCTTTAGTGACCTGCATAGAGAGGTAATCACTTCCAGTTCTGTATTCCCATGATATTTCAACCACACCTTTATAAAAGCTTTTATCATGCTGCTGTAATTATGTACTTCCTCACTAATTCTCCCACTAGTATGTGAGCTGTGGGTAAAAGAAACTACATTCTAGTTTTTGTTGACTCTTTAGAAAAGAGTAAATATTGGTGACATACATGTCAAATGAGTGCATTGTTATTTTGTGGACATCTGGAGTGATAGAGTTCCAGGGCATCGCTGAAGGTAGTGTTGTCTAGTGTCAGGAGAGGGTAGTAGAACAGTTTCCTAAGTAGGGCTCATGGTTATTTTTGGACAGAAACAGAAGCTAAAATGTGAGTTTTCAAATCTGACTGCAGATTAAACTTATCTAGGAAGCCTTGAAAACTGTCTACACCTTGTTTTACGTTGGGCCACTTAAATGAGCACATTAAGTATTGATAGATTTTTCAGTCTTTTCTCAGTAATTCTAATGTGCTTCTAAGGTTGAATACTGCTGAGCTTGAAGCCAAGGAATTCAGTTTTCTCAGACAGTGTCCATTGTAAAATGAACAGGAGATGAGATAAGATTCAAGGTAAAGTTAACTCGAGTCCAGGAATAGCATCAAAGCTGCTTATAAATACATAAAGCAGGGAGGGGCCCCAATCATTACAGAGGTGATAGAGAGCACATCCTCAGCATAATAGCTAGCAAGATTGAGAAATCAGATAGGCAGGGATAGTAGATGGTGAGAGAGCAATTTCTAATTGTGACAGTTGGGTGCATAAGGTCATAAATTCCTTATGAACATTTATGAACCATGGTTTGAATCTACTAGCTTGCCAGATTTGTACAGTCCCACCTCTGTAGGAAAAGAGCTCTAGAATATTTCTTTTAAAAAATTTTATTTTTAATTATTTATTTTTGTGTGTATATATGTTCATGTGTTGGTGCATGTATGGGCATGTACATGGAGGACAAAAATCAATGTTGAATGTTCTCTATCACTCTCTATCTCATTATTATTATTATTGCTGTTGTTTCTATTATGGTTATAATGATTATTTATTTCCCTCATTTTATCAGTTTTTTGAGAATTTTATACAATATGTTTTGATTATATTCTTCTTGCTTCCCCAACTCATCCCAGATTCAATTCTGCTTCCCTACATACCCAATTTTGAGTAGTCTTTTTTGTTTCTTTGTTTGTTTTTAAATCCACTGAGCCCAACTAGTGCTGTCTATATATTCTTGGATGTGTGACCTTCCAATGGAGTGTGGCCAACCTAGCTGGGGCTACATGCTTAGAGAAAACTGGTTATTCATCTCTTAGCAGTTATCAATTGCCAATAGTTCCTTATGTTAGAGGTGGGGTTTCATATCCACCTTTCTCCTATGTGCTGGGCATTTTGTCTGGCTTAACTTTGTGTGTGCTGCCTCAGCCATTCTAAGTTCTCGTGTGCAGCTTCCCTGCTGTGTCCAGACAGCACTGTTTCCTTATAGTCTCCTACCACTCCAGGCTCTTACAATCTTTCCACCTCCTCGTTCACAACGATCCTCGTGTCTTTGGAAAATAGTCTCATCCTATGTTTTTGAGATAGAGTCACTCACTAAACCTAAAGCTCACCAATTCAGACATACTGACAGGCCCTCAACCTGTCTCCTACCTCCAACCAATGGTGGGGTTATGATATGTGTCTGCCAAGCCTGGTTTTTATTTGACTTCTATGGATCCAAACTGAGGTTCTCATGCTAAGATAACAGACACTTTACCAATTAAGCCCTTTTCCTAGCTCCCAAATAAGAAGTTTTGTCTTTCTTTTCTCATTCTTTCTTTCAATACCATTGTAAGTATTTTGAAGGAAAAAAAACACCAGCAAAACAAAACTACCCACGGAATTCCTCTCTTCTTAATCTCTCTCTTCCTCTTTTCCTCTCCCCTCCTTCCTCTCTTCTTACCTCTCTCTGGCAATCATGTGAGTCCCAAAGTAATGTAAGAACTTTGGAAACACAGACACAATGCCTCTAATAGGTTACAAATTTAAAAAGAGTGAGTCATGTGAGAAGAAGCCTGTGCTAACTGGGAAGGATAAAGAAGAGTCTGGGTTGTTTGAAATACAGGCTCCTTGATGCAAGATGATGTCCTTGAAAAGCCAACTATTCATTTGACATGTTTGTTTTGCTTCATCATGGTATTTTATGGCAATTTAAAATATTATGGAGTATTACAAGGATTTAGCAGCGTTTGAGTTTGGGAATAAGGATGTGGTTAAAGTTAATTGTGATGGATTTGGTGCTCAAGTGTGATGAGCTTTGCATTCTTGGAGAAAAGGACATGTCCTTTAACTGAGACAGGATGGAAGGAACAGAGAATGATTAGGATTCTGAAATGTTTTTGCTGATGAACCATATGAAACGGCTTCAACATCTGTGAAGGCAGAGATGAGGTTAAGTGTTAGAAAAGAGAATTTAAACAACATACTTTAGATCAGTGCAGCTTAACATGTAGTTCTCTGGACCAGCATCAACAACGTTACCGGCAACTTGGTTAGCAATACAGAATTTTAGGTTCTACCCGCATCTACTTAGTCAAAACATTTAGGGATGGGGTCTTGAAATATATCTTTTAGAAGATATAGATTTCAATTTCATTAATGTCTGAGGGGCAGTGGTCTATAAAAACCACTGTGGAAAATAGTTTATTAAAAATGTATACATGTGCAAAGTGTCCCATCATAGGTAACAGGCTCCAAAATGCCAGCTCATGCACCAGGGATAGATCCTGATTCTACTGTCCGGGGGCCCTTTAAGCAGACCGAGCTACACAACTGTCTTACTATGCAGAGAGCATAGTCCAGTCCCATGGAGGCTCCACAGCTGTTGCACAGCCTTGATGCAGGGGGAGGAGCTTGGACCTGCCTCAACTAAATGTACCAGGCATTGCTGACTCCCCATGGGAGGCCTTACTTTTTTGAAGGAGGGAATGGGGGGTAGGTTGTGGGGGATGCTGGTGTTGGGGGCAGCAGGAGGACAGAAGGAGGATGTGTGGTTGGTATGTAAAATGAATAAAAAATTTCTTAATAAAGAAAAAATGTATACATATGAGATGTGAACAATAACACTGACATTTTACTAAGAGCTTGGCAAGATGACATTTTTGATGATGAACACTTTATGTAAGAACTTTAAGTTGAACAAAACTCCCACAAGTTACAGGGCTTCTATGTGGCTAAGCTGTCAACTATGTTTTCAATTTCTACTCCAAAGTAAGACAAATAAAGAGAACAATCTGAGTTAGAATCATTTTCTAAATTACAATGCTTTGACCTATCGGGGCTAATCTCGACCTTGGTGAAGACTTAGATCCTGGATTGTTTACATTGAACTTCCAGATCTGTATGTTTCATCTATATAAAAACAACATGTGAAACAAAACTATTGAACTGTAGGTTCAGCCAGTTTTTTAGTCTTTTCCCCCTGTTGGTTGTGCCAAAACATGAAAGACTAATATCTATTTATTTGTGATCATAATCGGCTTCTTGTCTTAAATTTTTATGTGTATAGGAATTATACTGTTATATAAGTGCTGTGATGCTCTTTGAGGCCCCGTTTCTTTTATAGCATTTAAAATGAATCCTTTGTCATAGCCAAATGCACTTAAATTAAAATCTATACATCACAGGAAATGTATAATGGCTTCAAGTTTCTAGACGTTCTAATGGCCTCCCCAGACCAAGGAAGTATTGCTCCTCAACAAAGACTAATCTCAGACATGATTATTATCCATTGAACCACATAAAAATAGTTTAAACAGGATTGAGTGGGGTCAACAGTGTTAGAGTCTCCTATAAATCTTTGTTCAAACACTGCTTTTGTTTCCGGTAGCTTGTCTAATGATGCTGGTGAAACATTTCATATGTTGCACTTCAGATGGAAATATTTTTAGTAATTAGGCTCTAAAAGAAAAAAAAAACATTGACAAAGAACATTTTCAACCCTAAATAGCAGCTAGAATTCATGTATTCTGGAGATGGTAATAACAGCACTTACTACTGAATGTTACTTTACCCTGCGTAGGACTTCAAGCTACATAAATGATTTCTTTTAAGCCTCACAGTAGTTTGAATTCTGTGCTATTATCCATTCATTTGTTTGTTTATTTTTTTCTGTGCTGGGGATGGAACTGTGCTCCATCAAGAAGCTACAGCTGCTGTCTAGGTAGATGCTGCTATTATTCTAACTTAGAGCAGAGGGATTAAAGCTCATGGAGATTCTAAGTCGCTCATTTGCAAAGCTTGGATTGGAATCTTCCTTTTCTCTATTCACAGCTATTGTTTTAATTGCTGATTTACCAAATTGTTTAATTGTGAGTATGTTGAGTAGCCATGGGTGTATTTGTAACTTAGATTTTACTATTTTAACCCATATTCTTGTGTCTATTATGAAATCAAATAAATGCATTGCCAATTCACAAACTG
Source organism: Peromyscus californicus insignis (assembly GCF_007827085.1). Classification (NCBI taxonomy): domain Eukaryota; kingdom Metazoa; phylum Chordata; class Mammalia; order Rodentia; family Cricetidae; genus Peromyscus; species Peromyscus californicus. The sequence goes on from NW_026294391.1 coordinate 97,773,614, forward strand.
ACAGACCACACAGATACTTGAATATGTTGAAGTCATTGGCCTGTTACTTCAGTGACAGTAGCTAACTGGATCATTTGTGGGAAGTAGCAGCCTGAAGCCTTCAGAATTGTTTTACTGAAAACGTCTAATGGCCTTTGTGGTGATTTGAATGGGCCCATAGAGAGTGGCACTACTAGGAGGTATGGTCTTGTTGGAGTAAGTGTGGCCTTGTTGAAGAAGTGTGTCACTTGAACTTTGCTTTGAGGTTCGAGAAACTCAAGGCAGGCCCAATATCAGTCACTCTTCCTGTTGCCTTCCAATCTAGATGTAGAACTCTCAGCTACCTCTCCAGCACCATATCTGCCTGCATGCTACCATGCTCCCAACCATGATGACAATAGGCTAAACCTCTGAAGTGTACACCAGCTCCAATTAAATGTTTTCCTTATAATTGTTGCTGTGCTTATGGTGTCTCTTCACAGCAAGAGAAAACCTAAGAGAGCTTTGTAGTTTCTATTATTAAAAATTTTCACACAAAAATTTTCATCACATTCTTTCCTCTTCCTAAACTCCTGGCTTTTGACTGGTGAAAATACCGTCGTGATTAGCCTTTGTTTGAGAATGGGGTAGGGCTTTGGGGGAAACACACCAAGGACAGCACTACAGATAGGTTCTAGCCCAGAAGACCTTTCTGAGGACAACAACTTATTTTCAGCTTTTTATACATAAGGATATACTCTGAAATACAAATTTGGACAAAAGCTTGACACTAAATTGTTTAGTGCCTGCTGTGTTTACTTTATTCAAATTTTTAAAAATTTTTTTTTATGTGTATAGGTGTTTTGCCTGAATGTATGTAGGTGTACCATGTCCATAACTGGTGCCTGCAGTTCAGAAGAGGGTGCACCCCTGGAACTGGAGTTACAGATGCTTGTAAGTCACCACGTGGGTGCTAGAAATTGAACCAGGGTCTCCCGAAAGAGTCACAAGAACTCTTACCCACTGAGCCCTCTCTCCAACCTCTGTGTAGGCTTTCTAATCATCTATCTTTCTTTAATATTGATTATCAGCTCGACAGCATTTAGAATCACCTAGGAGATGAGCCAGATGACCTGCCTATTAGGGAGTTACCTGATTAGATTAATTGAAGTGGCAAGACCAATCTTACAGGCACTTTCTGGTAACAGCCAAGGTAGAAGAAGCTGCAAGGGAAAAGCTTTTTGCTTTTTGCCTATTTGCCTTCCTGTTTTGTTGATAAGTTCCTTCCACCCTTCGCCTGCTGCCACTGCCATCCTCAGTTGTCACCAGAACCAGGTACTTCAGCATTGTAATATGGACCGATGGGTTTTCAGAGGTCTTCTGAGCCTTTGCAGCCAGATTGAAAGTGATGAGGCAAACAGCTTCTTGGACTAAGTAGCTTTGGGTTCTCAGCCTCTCCAAGTTGTAGACGGCCATTGTTGGACTACTCAGATGGTTTCATGTAGACCAATCGAATAAATGCCCCTTTAATATATATTCATTCTGTCAGTTCTATTTCTCTAGGAACCATAACTAATACAACTTGCATTGAATTGTGCACACATTTGTCCATTCTATACTTTTAGAATATAAACACAAAAGGGAGGAAACGTCATTGTGCATTTCTATACTGAACTCCTGGGAGCTTCCTTAGTATCTTGAATGGTATAATCATTTAATATTTTTGAATGAATGAGTGAGATCGTAATGACATATTTCTTTTTGAGTTCAGAGTGTTCGGGGTGGGGGGGTTGATGCTGTAGCTCAATTGATAGTGTTCTTGCTTAGTATGAACAAAGCCCTGGGTTTAGTCCCCAGAACCACATAAAACCAGCTGTGCTGACATGCCTATCTTTTGGGAGATAGAGGCAACAGGACCAGAAATTCGAGGCCTTCTTGACTACATAGTGATCCTGACTGGGCTGCATGAGATGCTATATTAATAAATAAATAAAGTGTGCTTTTTTTCATCTGGAGTTGACATCTGAAGTACAGAAAAACAGCTACATGAGCATGAACATATTGTGGGGATCGTCTTGATGTGTCTTGGAATGACTTGAGATGCTTTTCAAAATGTATTTTGATTTTTAGATATAGTCCAGCCTAGCCTCAGACTTGGGATCCTCTTGACTCTGCCTCTTCAGCATATCTTACCAGCATGTTTTTTTTTAAAGTCTAGATTCTGCAAGACAAAATGAGATAGAATATCTAGGGTGCTTCTCATGTGGTAACTTGTGGCAAACTCTGTTATTGTGCATGTGAGTCACCTTATCAAGATGCAAGTTCCAATTTAGTAGGTTTGGGCTTGGGCCTGAGCTTCTGATTTCGTTTTTAAAAAGTAGTTTATTTTTATTATTTTTGAATCTCTCTCTCTCTCTCTCTCTCTCTCTCTCTCTCTCTCTCTCTCTCTCTCTTTCTGTGTGTGTGTGTGTGTGTGTGTGTGTGTGTGTGTGTGTGTGTGTCTGTGTGCGTGTGTGTGCACATGGGTTTGTGCACATGAGTTCAGGTTCCTGCTGAGGCCAGAGTCATTAGATTCCAAGTGGTTATGAGCTACCCTACAATGGTTGCTAGGAACTGAACTAGGGTCCTCCGTCGGAGCAGTAAGTGCTCTAAATAGATGAGCCATCCTAGAGCTCATACATTTCTTGAAAACATCTCAGTGATGCTTTCATATGGTAGAACCATATGGTAGAAAAGAAATAGCCGCAAGATAAATAACCCAAGACTTACACTCCTTATTGGTGTGGAGTATCAAGTGATATATTTGTAGTTAAAAAAAATGATCTGTGTGAATAATCATGTGCTATGTGGTTGGCACCGAACAAAGATCTCATGTATTGTCTCCTATCTAAGAAAGGCAGGTGGGGCTGCTATTTACAGAGAGAGAGAGAGAGAGAGAGAGAGAGAGAGAGAGAGAGAGAGAGAGAGAGAGAGAGAGAGAAGCTCACTGGGTCCCTGTTGAGATCTTTTAAAGAAATTTAAAGAAATCTCACATTTCCTATTTCTATCTTATTGTTAGCCTGACTCACTGTGTGGCTCTTCTATTCAATAAAAGTATGTGTTTTATATTTGTAATAAATACTTGAGGGCAATCTAGAAGAAAGTGACTATTTAGATATTCTCATCTATTGAAATTTGGCAGGCATAGGCAAAGCCAGAGACGAGGGATCTGCTTAGATGGTTTAGAGTCTTGGTAAGTATTTGCTGTAAGATTATAATGTAGTTACTCCAACACTCTTATTCTTAAAGAAAATTTACTATACAGGAAAGAACAGATAAAAAGCAGGAATTAATAACGATTTTCTCTGGACTTGTTTTTGAGATTGGATATCACTAAATTGCCCGGGCTTGTCTTGAAGTTGCTCTGTAGCCCAGGCAGGCCTTAACCTGTGATCTTTCTGCATTAACCTTCATTGTATCTAGGATTATAGGCTTGCACCACCAAGAAAAGCTTTGTTTTCCCTGCATTAAGTTGGCTATTAGTTGTTTAGAATAATGATTAATACAAGGCAGGCATGGTGGTGCATGCCTTTAATCCAAGCACCAGGGAGTCAGAGGCAGCCACATCTCTGTTGAGTAGCCACCCAGGTCAGCCAGGGCTACATAGTGAGATCCTGTCCCCACAAAAAACCAAAACAACAACAACAACAAACCCATATTGGCTTCACACATTCCTTCATTTGCTGTTCAAGGTAACTACATACTGGATCACTTACTCATATTCTTTCTGTGTTGTCTGGATATTTTTGTAGGTACATATTCATATGTGTGTGGTACCTCTCTAGGATAAATTCCAACTCCAAGTGACATGGCTGAGGCACTGTTCTGATTTGCATGTGAAATGTTCCTCACAGATTTCTGTGAACACTTGGTCTCCAGCTGGTTTGAGAACGTTAAAGACCTGTGAAGAAGTGGAGGCTTGCTACAGGGAATTTCTAAAGGGATACCTTGAGGCTTTATATTCTGGCCCTACTTCTTGCTCACTCTCTGCTTCTGGACTGCTGATATAATGAAGCAGGTCTGCCTCCTGCTCCTGTCCCTGTCCCTCCCTCACCCTCACCCTTCTGGAACCCTAAAAAAAAAAAAAAATAAATTCTTTCTCCATTAAGTTGCTTTTGTCACGGAATTTTATCACAATAAAAAAAAATGAATCGCACACTTGTAACTTATAGGAACATTGTACAGTTTGTTCCTTTTGCCCAGGTAAACAGACATAGTCTGTATTACTTCTAAATATGTAACCCCTTCCCAAATTAGATAACATTCCTTGTTAAGTTAAGCCTTTGTTTTCTGTGTCATACTCTTAAAATCATTAAAAGAAGAAGAAAAAAATTTAAAATTGCCAAACACTACATTTATTTATTTGCATCATATATATTTTCTTGTGAAGTGGTCCTGGATTAACCATAGTGGTGATGCGTATGCTGTGGTTATGCAATAGTTTTGTCTGCACTATTTTGTTTAACTCTCTTAATATGGCTTTCATTCTGGTCATCACTGCTTTTTCAGCAGCTCCCTTAGCACATTCTACTATATCCCCACATTATACACATCAGTATGGTTTTTTTTGTTTTGTTTTGTTTTGTTTTGTTTTGGTCTCAACTAAGGGCCGTCTGCAAAGGGAGAACCTTGATTGAGAAAATACCTCCCCGTAAGATTTTCCTGTGGACAATCCTGTGGAGGCATTTTCTTGATCGGTGATTGATACAGAGGTCCAGCCCACTATGGGTGGTGTTTTCCCAGAGTAGGTGGTCCTGAGGTGTATAAGAAAACAAATTAAGTAAGCCAAGAAGAGTGAGCCAGTAAGCAGCACTTCTCCACGGCTTCTGATTCAGTGCCTGTTTACAGGTTTCTGCCTAAGGTTCCTGCTCTGATCTCCTTAGATGATTCATTGTGATGTAGAAGTGCAAACCATGTAAGTCCTTTCTTTCCCAAGTTAGTTTTGACCATGGTGTTATAACAGTAATAGAAAGAAAACTAAGATAATGTTCTTTCCTTCTTTTTATTATTTTCCTGTTCCTATCCATCTTCCTCCTTCTTTATGTAAATAAAACATTTTCAAGTGGAGTGTTGCTTCTTGGTGAAAGAGTCTGTCCTAGACCCCTGCTTTCATCTAAACATACTTTTCTTTAATCATCATTGCAAATGTATGACATATTTATTACATGTCTTACACCATGCCAATCACTATGAAAAATATATGTCTTGTTTGAGTAGCATGCATACCTATACAAAGTGTTTTTGTTACTTCCCTATCCATGATTTCATTGCATTCATGAAAACTTAATTTCTTTTGTAAAAATAATTCATTGGGATTGTCATATAACATTGTAGGAATGTTTATGAATCACTCAGACAAATTTAGTTTAACCAAATAATCTCCAGATATAAAATTGCTCCCTTGCCACCCATTGCTGATTAGTCTTATACTTGGGAGACATACAGGGGAATGAATTTGATGTGGTTGGAGGGGACATCAAGAGTAGACATATGTTGGGATCTATTTTCTTTTTAAGACCTCAACTTATGAGTGTTGGATCTAACACGGGAAATAGAAGAGATGATTGATTTCTCCTTCTGTAATTGGGCATGTGCTATGGACAAAGAGGCCTCTATGGGTTTGATCTGGCTTTACGTGTTTGCATCTTCTGTTGACACTGTACATGGACACAGTGGTTCACATAGATGGTTGGTGTCTTTTTCTAAGCATTAGCTTAGTTTCATGAGGACCCTCTTTAGAAGGTCTTCCTCATTGTGCACACCTTCAGGTTTTTCCTTTGCCATGGTATTGCATCTCTTGTCTCTAGGTCTCCTCCCTAATCTTTTCCCCCCATAATAGCCCATAGGAAATACTGACATGTTCAACTGTGTACTCAGGGAAGGAGAGGGAGGGCCTAGTCTCTTTTTTGGCAGGTTACCACTTGATATTTTATTACTCCTTTGTGGCCAGCTGCTTATAAAAACTATCCTCTTAAGAAATCTTTAGATTTTAAGCAGACATCTGTGTGTTCATAATATCACATAATAATTCAATTCATAGAACAATGCATCAAATTCTTCCAAGAATTATCTCACTGAAATCGACTTCAATCTAAACAATATGCAGAGATAGGCACGTTGTTCATAACTGAACAACTTTCCGGCTAAGAAATGAAACAGTAACCTCACTATTTTTGCAGGCAGGCCATATTCTATTGGTTATTGGCCTTACCTTCCACTGGACTTTAGGAGGAAGTGGCCCACATCCTTTCCCACATGGAAAGGGAAGGGGAAAGTCTTTTCACTGTGAACTGGTAGTTTTGACAATGACAACAATCCACCCTCCTTTCCCCTTTCCCTTATCTTTTGACAGGGTGTGGGCTTTGGGACAGTGATTAGTGGATACATGGTCAATTCTTATAGTTTGTGTAAGCTTTTATGAAAGCCTCTGGCCACAAATGTTGGGTCTCATAAGAATGTGTAAATCTTTTGAGATTGTCCTCTTCATTTTTAATGTTTCATCACCAGTTCTAGTACAACATGAAAAGTTCTACAAATATCTTTATACATATACTATGCTAAAAGTTAATGGAGTCTAACAAAAACTTTCCTTATTTTAATTATTCAGCTCGACATGTATATAACATACATAAACTTATGGCTGTGACTAACCTTCAAACCTGCCCAGTTCTCAGTGGGACAAACCATATCAGTAGCCCGCATGCATGCATTTAGTTCAAACCAATTTCCTCATTCTCTGAAATGTGTTGTACTTACACTCTAAAATAGACACGTTCCCACACATATCTCATCTGATTGATGAATTAACTTGCAAGACAAAATTCCAGAGAGTTGAGAATATGAAAATTTCCAGTGAGTTAGCAAAAACCTCTGCTCTTTTGTCTCCAAAAGAATTCATATTAGACTGCAAGGAGTAAGTAATATTAATAGTTCAATTGCCTTAAGATCACTTTTATTTATAAGATCATTTTCAAATATTTACATTTTATTGGTGTTAAGGTTTTTTGACATACCTTACAGATTATTGTAACTCTTTTAGAACTGTTAATCTAAATCAAAACCTATAGTATTTTACATTCTGTCTTTTTGAATCTTAAGAAAATTGTAGAGCCACTAAAGGCAGAGATTTTGATTGTATGCTCATGATACTTAATACATTGTATTTTTGAAATCACATTTTATTTACTATTTGAGTGTTCCACAGATGTATGCAATATATTTTCGTAATAACCACATCCGATTTCTCTTTCTCCCATGTAGCTCCCTGCATATCCACCGAAACATCCCCTACTCACTTCATGTCTCTTTTTTATAACCCACTGTGTATAATTAGTGTTCCCCATATGCTTGTGGGAGTGGAATCATTCACTGGAGAATAGGCAACCTACCAGGGGATACAACCCTGAAAAGAAAATAACTCTCCCTCTCTCAGCAGCCATCAGCTGTCCAAAGGCCCCCAATTAGGGGTGTGGTCTCATGAACCCCTCCATATCCACATTGGAATGTTGACTGACTTGATCTTGTCTGGATCTTGTGCAGGTAAACAGAACTACTGTGAGTTCATGAGTGCAATGACCCTGTCATGTCCAGAAGACACTGTTTCAAGAAAGCCTTTCACAAACTTTTCAACATCTCTTCTGCCATTTTACCTGGGCTGCAGGGGTGGGATGACATAAATGTCCTTTTAGAACTGAGCATTCCACAGTCACTTATTATCTGCACTTCTGATCATTTGTGAATCCATTTAATAACCATGGGTTATATTTTAAAGGAGATAGATAGGTAGATAGATGATAGATAGATAGATAGAGATTATTACCTCAAACACACAAAATAAACTACTCAGCACTTTAATAGAATTGTAGAATAAAATCATAAGCTCCCAGTGAGTAGAGAACAAAGCTATTAGTTTTTATAGTCATGAAAAATTATTCTTAAATCTGATATGTTGTTTGTTTTTGTATGTTTTTTAAAGAGAGAAGGAAATGGTGTGTGATTGGGGAAATGGGGAGGTGGGGAGAATGTGGGAGGAGTTGGGGAGAGGAAAGCTTAATTAGAATACATTGTATGAAAAAATCGTTAGTTTGACCTTCCTTACATCTTCTGCATTATTGCTTTAGCACTGGTTTCATTGTATCTTTAATCCACATTTATTGACTACTTATTAAGTGGTTGTCACAGTTGCATAGGCACTATGAGTCATGAAGTGGCCATACCATTGTTGGTTTTACATTCTCTTGGAGAAAGAGACATAATGCTAAGGAGTCAATTGTATTATGCTATGTAGTCTCTTAGAGAAGGACAGGCTAAGAAGGAAACATATGGTAGAGGAACGATTCTCTGACTTAATGAGGCTAGGTATGAAAATCTTTCTGAGAAAAAAAGGTACTTAAGTTTGGACATTAAAGATGAGTAGTAAGTGGGAACAGTGTGGAATAGGTCCAGGGAAAAGCAATAGCAAAATGCAGGATCTTAGCGGAATTTTATAATATGTAACTTTCGAGGAACCAAATGAAGTTCAACAGAACACTGAGTTTTAGACCAAGGGTGACTAGAGAATTTAAATCATATAAAACTTTATATGCCAAGGGAAGAAATTTGAGAGTGTGGTATTCAATTTGAAGGGTTTAATTAGGGTTGTGGAATGATCATGTTTTCATTTCAAAAATGCTTCTGCTTCTAGGGCTGAATTGATTTGAAGAGAATGGGATTAGAAGAGGGAAGATGAGTTAAGAGGTCAGTAACCCAGATATTAATGACAGAGACTAGTGATTTTCCATAGGGTTTTCTAGCTTTAATTTATTTATTTTTGCTTCCTCAAGCCAGCTGTAGTTTAGATTCTCACATAGCATAACACTCCACAGCTGGCACTCCAATTTCACGCTTATCCAAATGAAATAAGTAGAGTGTCATTGTTCACTCATGTTTCCTATTAAGCTTCTTTTAAAATGTGGCACATTTTCTTCCCACACAGAATTTGGCGTATGATTATTGTTTCCTTGCATTGATAGTCTTCATTACATTTAAATGCCTTAATGTTTTGTAGGGTGGGTTCTTCCAAAAGTAAACTCTGAAATAGAGATAAGCATTTAGGACATTTATTTGGCAGCCCTCTAAGTATTAGCAACTGTTGAAAGGAAACAAAAGGAAGCAAAATATTAAACCAAGAAGAAGAAAACAGGAATGGGTAAAGAGAGTAGCTGAAGTCTAGAAATGTCCCAAGGAAGGCCAAGGCCAACCTTACAGTAAGTACTGAAAGTGGAATATTCATTTGGAGTTACCTCCCATTGTGATAGGTGGTCAGGGCTTTATATTTCAGTTTTTAGCCATGCTGGCTGTTGATTGTCCCTGACAAATGGTTACAGACTTGAGAGAGAGAGAACTCTTTCCAGCTAATGATACTCTTTGAAAGGGGTTAGCAGCTGAAGATCATCAACTAGAAGTATTCTCATAAGATGTGGGAATGAGCATTGCAATCCTTAAGGGGGATCACAGTAATGCTTCATAACATCCGTTCTGACTGTATTTCTTGGCATAATTATTCTATGAGATACTAATTGGTGTTTCAAGGGAAAATTGAGTTCTGCAGCCAGATAAGTTTAGCAAATAATAGTCTAACTAGATTTCCTTACTTCTGGAAACTTAAACATGTACTGGTTTGTACAGTGAATTGCTTCAAGTGGATAGAAGATATAGAAGACCCCCACCAAGTATTCATGTTACTATTTAGGATTTAGTCTCTTTTGAACCCTACTAACTGTGATCAGAGATGCAAGAAATTCTATTTGGACATCCCAATAATCAAGGTTTGTGTCCTAGTTAGGGTTGATATTGCTGCAATAAAACACTATGACCTAAAGCAAGTTGGGGAGGAAAGGGTTGATTTGGCTTAAGCTTCCACATCACTGAAGAAAGTCAGGACAGGAACTCAAACAAGGCAGGACTCTGGAGGCAGGAGCTAATGCAGAGGCCATGGAGGGGTGTTGCTTTCTGGCTTGCTCAGCCTGCTTTCTTATATAACCTTGGACTACCAGCCCAGGGATGGTACCACCCACAACTGGCTGGATCCTCCCACATTAATCACTAATTAGAAAAATGTTCTATAGCTGGATCTTATAGAGGCATTTTCTCAATTGAGGTTTTCTCCTTTATGATTACTTTAGCTTGTGTTGATATAAATCTTGCCAGGATATCTTGGAATGTCAGAGAACCTTCTAAGTCTGTACAAGGTAGTTTGGGGATGATTTTTTCTTCTTTCATAAATATTTCATATGGAGATTTTCCTATTTTTTCTGTTTCTTTTAGTAGTGTATATGTTCTTAAATGATCAATTCTAACAGGATTTTAAGATTTTATTTGCATATTACATTTCAGGCTCACATTACAAGAGAGAAACTGGTTCTTATGTTCAAACAACAGTACTTGCTGGTTGTGGTGGTGCATGCTTATAATTTCAGCAGTAGGGAGCCAGAAGAAGAAGGATCAGGAGTTTAAGGCCACACTCATCTAGAAATAGAAGGTTCAATCAAGACCAACTTGGGCTACAAGAAGCTGTCTCAAAACAAACAAACAAACAAAAGAATCAAAACAATGTCAGCACTTAATGCAAATTATACTTAGGCAAAAGTATCTCTTAAAATCTTTAAAGTCCATATATCTCAGTGAACTTCTGTACAACTAGAATAGCCATTCCAAAGCTATAAAGCTTCACATTTGTCTGATCAATTTTCATGCATATTTTTTATTTGTAAGTTTTTAATGATGAAGTTTATATGAATTTAAAAAATCTTTTTATTGACGTAATATAGGTCCATAAAAGTTCAAATTCCATGAATTAAAGTTTTTTCTCTTTGTTTTTAATTGCAGCTTCCATTTTCTTGGTTCATATAGGCCCAACTACAATTTAGTCTGGTAAAGAGAATGTGAGAAATTGAATTCCTGTCGTTAAAACTCTTCTGTGGCAAGACCTCAACTTCCCAGGCTGACTATGCAGTGGTGAAGTTTGTAGATCAAAGATTATGTGCAACTTCAATCCTCAAAGGCTTAGGGAACATTGTGGAAGGGAGGGCAGAAAGAATGTAAGAGCCAGAGGTTGGAGGAGGGGTGTTGTAATATACTGTCTTCTTGATATGACATACCTATTGCACACATAAACTCATAGCACCCATGGTCCCCTCTACAAGACATGCACAAGGTCAAGATAGTTAAAAATTCCAACAAGGAACTGGGAGAGTGTACCGAGGCCCTACCTCTAGCTGAGAAGTTATTGGCAGTTGATGATTGCTATGGGAAGGAAAGTTAATTTTCTTTAGGGTAGTGGTCACTTGTAGGTTCCTCATACCTTAGTGGATAACCCCACACTCATGTTCCCAGAGGCTGGACTAATTGGACTCAGTGGATTAAAATAAATAAATAAATAAAGAGGATATGAAGTTGGGGGGAGATGTGTTGGGGACTACTTATGTTCAAAGTACATTTGTGTACATATATTCGAAAATATACCAAATAAAGTTACTTGTTTATACTTGCCTTTCCTTGTCTGTGTGGAGCTTAACAGCATCTTGGGAACTGGTAGTATTGCTCAGTGGTTAAAGGCACTTGGTTCACAAATCTAATGACCTGAGTTTGGTCCCTAGAATCCATGGAGACAGTGGATGGAAAGAAAAGATTACACAAAGTTGTCCATGGCATTTTTCTACTCACTCCTCCATAGTGGTAATAAATAAGATAAATTTAAAAGTTTCTAAAAGAACATATCTTAATAGCATACTGAAGTTGGTCAAATCATTTAACCATTCTATGCCCAAGTTTCTTCATCTTTACCATTGGAATAAAAATAGCATCTACCTCAAAGAATCATTTGAGAAAGAAAAGAATTAATATATGCAATAATTTTAGAACATTAATTTCAGAGTAATCCATGACATGAGATAATATTATTTAATCATTATCTATTTTTTTTTTAGCAGACACACAAAAACAGAAAGACATCCTATGGTCAACAATTGGAGAAAATAATAGTACCTTAAAATTTCCTATTGTCTCAAAGTAGTATCTATCAAAATACCAGTGTCATTGTTTACAGAATTAAACAAAAGAACCTTCAAATTTTATGGAACTCCACACATGTACATAAATGAGTAGCCAAAGCAAACATGAGAAAAAGAGCAAAGCAGGAGACATTACACTACTTGACTTCACAAAATACCCCAAAGGTGTGGCAATCAAAATAACATTACTGACTAAAACCAGACTCATGAACCATGAATAGCCTAGAAACAAAACTACACATCTACAATCAATTGACCTTGCTCAAAGGTGCTAAAAGTATGAAGTGGGGACAGACTAGCTGGGAAAAATGGATGCTACATGCAGAGGAAAGAAAATAGACCCTCACCACCTGTTACACACACACACACACACACACACACACACACACCCCAAACCAAAAAGATGTGGAGATGGAAGGGCAGCATGTTGAGGAGAATAAGAGAGGAGCTAAAGGGTACAAATAGGATATAAATATGAATATATTTTATTATATACATGTATGAAATTCCTAAAATAAAAAAACCTGTATTTAAAAATATTAAGTAAAACTATAATAAAACTTAAATATAAGACCAAGAATTATGAAACTACTGATCAAAACATAAGGAAAATAAGCATTTTAATGGCAAGGAAGTGTGTTGCTATTTTATATTGTGTCTCCCAATATATTGTGCACACTAATAAACTTATCTGGGGTCAGAGAACAGAACAACAGAACAGGACCTCTCTAGCACTCTGCTTCCATTTCCCACAGGGTCTTCATTTATCGTGGTATCTCTTTCCTTGTTGTCCCTCTCTGTTCCAGATAATGGTGGCGCACACACCTTTAATACTAGCATTCTGAAGGCAGAGATCCATCCGGATCTCTGTGAGTTCGAAGCTACACTGGAAACATCCAGGCATGGTGACTCACAACTTTAATCCCTGGAAGTGATGGCAGGAAGCAGAAAGGTATATAAGATGTGAGGACCAGAAACTAGAAGCTTTTGGCCTGTTAAACTTTTAGGCTTTTAGCAGCAGTTCAGCTGAGATCCATTAGGGTAAAGACTCAGAAGCTTTCAGTCTGAGGAAACTTTTTTTTTTTTTTTTGGTTTTTCGAGACAGGGTTTCTCTGTGTAGCTTTGCGCCTTTCCTGGAACTCGCTTTGGAGACCAGGCTGGCCTCGAACTCACAGAGATCCGCCTGGCTCTGCCTCCCGAGTGCTGGGATTAAAGGCGTGCGCCACCACCGCCCGGCGGAAACTTTTTTTTTTGCATAGTATACACCTAACCAGAGGTTCATATTTAGATATATAAAGGACCCAAGCTTCTCTATACTCCAAAACCAAAAAAAAAAAAAAAAAGATATTTCCCTCAAAGAATACACAGCAAATAGCAAATGAAAAAAAAAAAGTTCAATATCACTAATCTTTGGGTACACACACACACACACACACACACACACACACACACACACACACACTACCACCACCACCATCACCACATCAAGACCACTACCATATCAAGTCATATGCCAGGTGAGCTGGCACATAGCTTTAATCTCAGCACTTGAGATACTGGGGTAGGAGAATGGTTGCTAGTTTAAGGTCAGCCTATGGTACATAGTTAATGATAGGGCAGCCTACACTACATAGAGAGAACTTCTCAAAATTCCAAACTATCCTGTGGATTTCTGGGGACCTCTCCAGCACTCTGCTTCCATTTCCCACGGGGTCTTCATTTATCGTGGTATCTCTTTCCTTGTTGTCCCTCTCTGTTCCTAATCCAGCTGGGACCTCCCGCTCCCCTAAACTCTCTTTCCCCCTACCCTTGCCCTCCATTACCCGCCCCCCACATCCACTTTGCTCATGTAGATCTCATCCATTTCTCAGTCGTTGGGCGATCCCTGTGTCTTTCTTAGGTTCCTCTTTACTAGGTAACCTCCCTGGAGTTGTGAGTTGCAGTCTGGTTATCCTTTGCTTTACATCTAGTATCCACTTATGAGTGAGTACATACCATGGTTGTCTTTCTGAGTCTGGGTTACCTCACTCAGGATGATTTTTTTCTAGTTCTATCCATTTGCCTGCAAACCTCATGATGTCATTGTTTTTCTCTGCTAAGTAGTATTCCATTGTGTATATGTACCACATTTTATTTATCCCTTCTTCAGTTGAAGGGCATCTAGGTTGTTTCCACGTTCTGGCTATTACAAACAATGCTGCTATGAACATAGCTGAGCATGTGCCCTTGTTCAAAATGCAGGGAACAACTGACCATGGGGTGCTCAACACCAATTGATACATCTGGAATATGAGGCCCGCACCTAAGGTTCAGGGAACATTGCAGAAGAGGGGACATGAAGCTGGCAGACTAGAAAACCTGATATGAGATAGTGTGCTTCTATGTATTATAGGGAGGCTACACCCATAAAATCTCAAAATATGGTCATTTAAACAGGACCAGTTGACATGCCAACATGAATAGGGGAAATCTTATAGGCCCAAGCCCTAGATGGAGAGGAAATTAATGGCTGGTGAGAGAAATGTCAGTTTATCCAAAAAGTTAGAGTCCCCTAATTGGTCATGTAATACCAAACAGTCATCCCTAACAAAGTCAAATGGACTTGGCAGGGTGTAAATTTTATATGTGTGTGTGTGTGTGTGTGTGTGTGTGTGTGTGTGTGTGTGTGTGTATGTATGTATGTATGTATGTAGGTGTCTGTGTATATTTAAAACAATAATTAAAGAAGAGGTCATAAATTTGAGAGGGAGTGGCAGGGGAGCACAGGAAGACTTGGAGTGGGAGAAGAGTGGAGATGATGTAATTACATGATTAATATATGAAACACTCAAAAAATAAAAATTAAATTAATAAAAATAAGTATGCATGTGGAAATAAAAGTTACAGCTATGAGAGTAAATTCATAATAGCTGTACAAGAGGCCACAGAACTAATGCAATCATGGTACTCACAGAAGAATCAAAAATCATGAATCCCTGTGAAGAACTATGCAAGATGGTTCCAATCAGATGTCATACAAATTGACTTTACAAAGTCTTTGTTGAACTCAGTATTGTTTGTAAATTTACATTCAATGTTCTGCTTCTCTGGAGGTGAATATTGGTAGACATCCAGTTTCTCTTGCCCTGTCTGTCATGTTAATAACAAATTGTGTGTGTTTGGGCATGTAACTGTATTGATTGCTATTTGATTGATTACGTGCTTTAAAATTTTCTGTCAGATCAAATATCACCTACCCACTGAAGTGTGCACAGAATAAGTTTATTAAGTAAGAAATCTGACAAATCCCTGTTATCCCATCACTTAGGAGGCAGTGACAAAATTATTATTACAAGTTCAAAGCTAGCCTGATCTATACAGTATTGTACACTCATTACATGGTATTGCATAAATATGTACCATGCTTATGATTTTTTGTTTTAATTAAAAGCAAGAAAAGATACACTCAAAGCATAACTCTGGTAGAGCATGTACTTTGTACTCACAACACCCTAGATTTGACCCTTGGCACCAGAAAGACAGAAAAGGAGAGAAAGAATGAAATGATCATATAACACACACTGTTTTAAAAGTTTGTATAAAAATTTGAATGCTTTCACTAAAGAAATAATTGCTGAGCATATATATTTATCATTTATCCTATTTAAACATCACATAATGTACATCTATCAAAATATCACATGATATACCACCAAATGAACAATTTCATCTTATTTATCAGTTTAAAATAAACATTAAAACCAAATATTATCTATTATTGCTAAAAATGAGCAACATGCCACTCATGGTGACTCACTCCTTTAATCTTTTTTTTTTTTTTGAAATTGTAATTTTTTTTTATTTTGCAATACAATTCAGTTCTACATATCAGCCACGGATTCCCTTGTTCTACCCCTCCTGCCCCCCTCACCTTCCCCCCAGCCCCCCCCCATTCCCATCTCCTCCAGGGCAAAGCCTTCCCCACAGTCTGAGATCAACCTGGTAGACTCAGTCCAGGTAGGTCCAGTCCCCTCCTCCCAGGCCGAGCCAAGCGATCGTGCATAGGCCCCAGGTTTCAAACAGCCAACTCATGCAATGAGCACAGGACCCGGTCCCACTGCCTGGATGCCTCCCAAACAGATCAGGCCAATCAAATGTCTCACCCACTCAGAGGACCTGATCCAGTTGGTGACCCCTCAGCCATTGGTTCATAGTTCATGTGTTTCCATTCATTTGGCTATTTGTCCCTGTGCTTTTATCCAACCTTGGTCTCAACAATTCTTGCTCATATAAACCCTCCTCATTCTCGCTAATTGGACTCGCAGAGATCCACCCAGGGCCTAGTCATGTATCTCTGCATCCAGATCCCTCAGTAGTTGGATGGGGTTTGTAGCACGACAATTAGGGTGTTTGGCCATCCCATCACCAGAGTAGGTCAGTTCGGACTGTCTCTCGACCATTGCCAGCAGTCTGTTGTGTGGGTATCTTTGTGGATTTCTGTGGGCCTCTCTAGCACTTTGCTTCTTCCTATTCTCATGTGGTCTTCATTTACCATGGTCTCCTATTCCTTGTTCTCCCTCTCTGTTGTTGATCCAGCTGGGATCTCCCGCTCCCCCAAGCTCGCTTTCCCTTGACCCTTGCCTTTCACTACCCCCACTCATGTCCAGGCTGTTCATGTAGATCTCATTCCATTTCTCTGTCATTGGGCGATCCCCTTGTCTTTCTTGGGGTCCTGTTTTCCAGGTAGTCTCCCTGGTGATGTGAGTAGCAGACAAGTCATCCTTGTTCCACATCTAGTATCCTGCTATGAGTGAGTACATACCATGTTTGTCTTTCTGAGTCTGGGTTACCTCACTCAGGATGATTTTTTCTAGTTCTATCCATTTGTCTGCAAAACTCATGATGTCATTGTTTTTCTCTGCTGAGTAGTATTCCATTGTGTATATGTACTACATTTTGTTTATCCATTCTTCAGTTGAAGGGCATCTAGGTTGTTTCCATGTTCTGGCTATTACAAACAATGCTGCTATGAACATAGCTGAACAAGTGCTCTTATGGTGTGGTTGAGCATTCCTTGGGTATATGCCCAAGAGTGGTATAGCTGGATCTTGGGGGAGATGGATTCCCAATTTTCTAAGAAAGCGCCATATTGATTTCCAAAGTGGTTGTACAAGCTTGCATTCCCACCAGCAGTGGAGGAGAGTTCCCCTAGCTCCACATCCTCTCCAGCATAAGGTGTCTTCAGTGTTTTTGATCTTAGCCATTCTGACAGGCATAAGGTGGTATCTCAGAGTTGTTTTGATTTGCATTTCCCTGATGATTAGGGATGTTGAGCATTTCCTTAAATGTCTTTCGGCCATTTGAGTTTCCTCTGTTGAGAATTCTCTGTTTAGTTCTATAGCCCATTTCTTAATTGGACTGTTGGGCATTTTGATGTCTAATTTCTTGAGTTCCTTATATATTCTGGATATCAGTCCTCTGTCAGATGTGGGGTTGGTGAACATCTTTTCCCATTCTGTAGGCTGTCGCTTTGCCTTGTTGACCATATCCTTTGCTCTACAAAAGCTTCTCAGTTTCAAGAGGTCCCATTGATTGATTGTTTCTCTCAGAGTCTGTGCTACTGGTGTTCTATTTAGGAAGTGATTTCCTATGCCAATGCGTTCAAGACTACTTCCTACTTTCTCTTCTAGCAGGTTCAGAGTAGCTGGATTTATGTTGAGGTCCTTGATCCACTTGGACTTAAGTTTTGTGCACGGTGATAGATATGGATCTATTTGCAACCTTCTACATGTTGATATCCAGTTTTGCCAGCACCATTTGTTGAAGATGCTTTCTTTTTTCCATTGTGCACTTTTGGCTTCTTTGTCAAAAATTATATGTTCATTGGTGTGCCGAATAATGTCAGGGTCTTCAATTCGATTCCATTGGTCCACATGTCGGTTTTTATGCCAATACCAAGCTGTTTTTATTACTCTAGCTCTGCAGTAGAGCTTGAAGTCAGGGATCGTGATGCCTCCAGAGGTTGTGTTATTGTACAGGATTCCTTTGGCTATCCTGGGTTTTGTGTTTTTCCATATGAAGTTGAGTATTATTCTTTCCAGGTCTGTGAAGAATTGTGTTGGTATTTTGATGGGAATTGCATTGAATCTGTAGATTGCTTTTGGTAAGATTGCCATATTTACTATGTTAGTCCTGCCTATCCATGAGCATGGGAGATCTTTCCATTTTCTGACATCTTCTTCAATTTCTTTTTTCAGGGACTTAAAGTTCTTGTCATATAGGTCCTTCACTTGCTTGGTTAGTGTTACCCCAAGGTATTTTATGTCATTTGTGGCTATAGTAAAGGGTGATGTATCTCTGATTTCCTTCTCTGCTTCTTTGTCCATTGTATATAGGAGGGCTACTGATTTTTTTGAGTTGATCTTGTATCCTGCTATGTTGCTGAAGGTGTTTATAAGCTGTATCAGTTCCTTGCTAGAATCTTTGGGGTCACTCAAGTATACTATCATGTCATCTGCAAATAGGGAAAGCTTGACTTCTTCCTTTCCAATTTGTAACCCCTTAATCTCCTTATGTTGTCTTATTGCTCTGGCTAGAACTTCAAGTACTATATTGAATAAGTATTGGGAGAGCGAACAGCCTTGCCTCGTTCCTGATTTTAGTGGAATTGCTTTGAGTTTCTCTCCATTTAATTTGATGTTGGCTGTTGGCTTGCTGTAAATTGCCTTTATTATGTTTAGGTATGTTCCCTGTATTCCTGATCGCTCCAAGACCTTTATCATGAAGGGGTGTTGGATTTTGTCAAATGCCTTTTCTGCATCCAGTGAGATGATCATGTGGTTTTTTTCTTTGAGTTTGTTTATATGGTGTATTACATCGACGGACTTTTGTATGTTGAACCACCCTTGCATCCCTGGAATGAATCCTACTTGATCATGGTGGATAATTGTTTTGATGTGTTCTTGGAGTCTGTTTGTAAGACACCATTGTCCTGTTATAGCAGATACCGTACACATTGGTCACAGGACATGGAAAAACCCAGTTGTTATGGGCCAGGAAGCTTTGTCCCTGATTACTAGCTCTCACAGTACTGGTAAGTGCTATTCAGTTTCTGGGAGGAGAATTCATCAACAATCTTATCCATCAGTGAACCCTGTGAACTGCACTAATGATCTGGGAGGCAAGAGATGGCCATTGGTGAAACAGTGGCACAAATGTTATAGAGGTAACCAACTGCTTTCTGATTGGTTTTATGGCCACTCTACAGAAGGAAATGCATGCCTATTTGGGGAGCTCACAGGCCTCAAGGATGAATAAACTATTATTGTTCTGCTAACCAGACATAGTATCAAACTGATCTGTGAATTCTTATCTGTCTGCCCCTAGATTAGTGCAGCTCTGGGACTGGGAGGAAACGATGGAGGGGAAACTGCAGTCAGGATGTCAAGGAAATAAATTAATTAATGTAAAAAAGAAACATTTCTTTGTGTAGTGGGAAATTAAAGCAGAAACTCATAACTGGTCAAAGTGAAGAAAATCAGTGACTGCATTTTTCAGCCAAAATTAGGACATTTATATCACCTCACCTCCTGAAATGCTCAGAGGCCATCACAGAAGAGATGGCAGAAAGATTGTGAAAGGCAGAATTAGGGAGAACTGTTGCAAACAACTGTCTTCTGGACATGACTGAACCACTGCACTCATGAACTCACAGCAGACATGGCTGCCTGCCCTAGACCTACACAGATAAAGTTACTTAACATTCTAGCATGGAGGTGGAAAAGGCTGGTGGGCCCCAATGCCTAGCTGAGGAGCTATCGAC
Organism: Peromyscus californicus insignis; assembly: GCF_007827085.1. Lineage (NCBI taxonomy): Eukaryota > Metazoa > Chordata > Mammalia > Rodentia > Cricetidae > Peromyscus > Peromyscus californicus. The sequence continues at coordinate 97,793,462 of NW_026294391.1, forward strand.
AGCTGATGGTAGGTCAACCATCCTCCAGTGGATGGCCCGTACCACCTAGGATTATGTGGCAGCACAAATCAGATCTAAAAGGATAATGTAAGAGTTGGGGGATTAGGGAAGTGAAGGTGGATTTTGGAAAAGTTAAGAGAAAGAGTGGGGGTGAATATGATTAAAATATGCAGTATGAAATTCTCAAAGAATGAAAATAAGTTTGAAAACTACTTTTATTGAAAAAAAATTCCATACATTCATTGGCTACAATGTACACGCACATACATTGTGGGATAAGTAAAGCAGTCTAGTACAAATCTCTTGTCTTTTATGAATATCACATATTTTACAGCTTGATATTTCTCTACGTACATTAAAATTTAAACTTACATTTGTAATGTATATATTTTTTTTATTTTCTCAAGGCTAGTGAATTGTCCCAGAATGATTGTCATTCACATTTGTTTGTGGATTGTTAACTGAGTTCTACTCCTACCTCTCTTCACCCTCAGCATGGCAAAGTTTTCAGTGCTGTAGCTCTGCAGCTTCAGAAAAATTACAATTTTATGATACATGGTAAGGCTGGCCCAAATCTTTGTGCATACTATCTTAGGAATTTTCTTGGTTACTCTCACATGCTTTTTAATTGTTTGGTTTTTAGAGATAGTTAATATAGTTGTAAAACAATCACTACAGTATTTTTATTGAGATTACATAAACTCATAGATCATTTTAGAGATTTACTTTTATGTATAAGCAAGATATATCTCTAAATTTCATGTGTTTGTCATGTTTTCATTTCCACAGTAATTAAAATTTTCCTGTTCATTCACTGTATTTTTCCTGAAAGCTTTATATTTTATTTAAATGTCTCCATAGCTATATTTACATTTTAATTAGTTATTTTGTATGTTTGATATTTCTATTGTTTATATTTTGTACTAGAGAGTGGGATATATTTTTTGGTAATTTTCACAGAATGACTTATTTGGATGACTTATTGTTTTTTATTTATATTATTTATCATTTAATCTTTGGTAATAATTTTCTTTTTCTGTTGATTTTCTGAGTTTGACTAGGAGTAACATGTATTCATTCTTCACATTAGATAGGAAGAGACTTTATGGCTATAAATGATTGTAAATATAACAATGGGCTATTCTGTGCTTTGAAGTGTTATTTAAATCATAACATTTTAATACAATTGGTTATTAGTTTGATAAGTAATTAGTAAATATACCATGTCACATATTCTTCTGTGAGCAATAAGTTATTTAGAAATGAATTAATTATTGTCATAATCCAATTTGCTTATTTTGTGGCATGTTTTCTATTTTTGAGACATGGTCTCATATAGCTAAGGCTGGCTTTTGTCCTTCTTTTTCCTTTAATGGCACTGAAGTTTGAGAAATTAATTTGTATACTTTGCTTTTTTGGAAACAATCGCAATCTCATTAATGATAAGAAAGTTACAGCTGTATTGCATAAGAACAGTTTTCAATATCTAAGGAACAAATCACATTATTAAAGTTTTATTACTATTTTTAATATTCATTCTTATTTCTTGTATATTTGACAGACAGAACTTAAGAATCTGATTTTACTATGTACTGATTTTCCATGCACACATTGCATCATCCTTTTGTTCTTCATTATTACACTGAGATCAGCTCCTTGTATTTTAAACTTAGGAAGGGTATGTAGTTTACTGGGCACACAGTGTTCTGCACACTGCTTCAAACATGGTAGGTGCTTTACCCAGTAATTACTTCCTATTCTTCCACTTCTGTCTTTTTGTTTTAGCTCCATAAAAATTTTACCAGATAATTTAAATCTTTCAATGTTGGTAGTTTAATGTTTTCCTTCATTCTTTTGGCTTTTTAATTTTTCTGAAGTTCATTTTATCGTTTTACCTGCCTCTCTCAATATAGATCCTCCAATAAAATGTCATTTCATGACACAGATTTTAAATTTTTTGTATATTTTCCCATGTCATTAATTTCTTTTGCTAAACGTGTAAAAAGTCTTTTGTAATGTGTGGCCCTTACAAAGAGCGGAGAGTCAGTTTTGCTGACAGGCATCACATTCCTCACTCTGTCGTACTGCATTTCTGCATCTTCCTTATTTATCTTCCTTTAACCTATGAAAGTTATTTCCTGAGTCAACAAATGCACTTCTTGTCGTAGGGGTTGTTTCTATGCCACTACAACAAATCACAACTTAGCAGCTTGAAACAACATAGTTATTATCTCACAGTTCTGTGCCTTGGGAGTGGAGGTTGGCTTGACTGGTTTTTCTGCTCTGGTTTCCGCAAGGCTAAAATCACAGTACTAGCTGGCCGAGTTCTTATAATGTGACTCGGAAAAACTTACTTCTACTCTCATTCATGTGCAAACTTTAGTTCACTATGGTTGTAGGGATGAAGTCTGTTAAAGTTGGGGTTTGGAATGGCTCTAAAGATTTGGACCCCATCTGACAGGGCTGTTGGGAAACAGTGGAAACTTTAGGAGGTGGGGCCAAGCTACTTGGAAGAAGTACGTCATAGGGAAGGTTTGCTGCTTTCTTTCTTTTGGCTTCCCAGTCACTGTGATGTGAGTAGCTTTGTCCTACATATGCTCCCCCACCATGTTGCTATGCTTTACTCTGGGCCCAAAACAACTGGATCAAGTAACCATGGACTGAAAACTCTGAAACAGTGAGTTAAAATAGAATTTCTCTGGTGTATTGATTTTTGTCAGATATTTTGTAAGAAAAGCTGACTGATAAAAGGTCTCCATTTCTTTGTTGCTGTTATCTCCTAACTATACAGAAGTACAGAAGCCTCTGTCTGTAGTCCTGTTTTTAAACATTACCCAATGCACACCTGCATCATAACATTGTGTAGTGCCCGGTTAATATATACACTCATGTATCAAAACTTTCTCAGTGTCAACTTTTTCTTGTTTGCAATCTGACACTCCATTTTTCAGTCTCTATTCTGCCTGTTCCTTATTCTTCCTTTGATTTTAAGGGTGTATGTGTTTACTCTAGACTCATATGAATAATATGGGATAATCTTGCTATTTTTTCTTTTTTTTAAGATTATAATTTAATTGCAACGTTTCTCCCTTCCATTTCCTCCCTTCAAACCTTCCCATATACCCCTCCTCTCTCTCCTTCAAGTTCATGGCCTCTTTTTTCACTAATTGTTGTCATATGCATATATTCATAAATATAACCTGTTTAGTCCATATAATCGCTATTTTTTGTTTTAACATAATTGTTTATTGATTCTTTGGGAGTTTCACATCATACACCCCAATTCTGCTCATCTCCAAGTCCCTTCATATATGACCCTCACCTCTGCAGGATGCTCCTCAAAATTAATTATAAACAAAATTAAACAAATAAGCAAGCAAACAGAATCCCGCCTCACTCCTTTGTCTTTCCAACACCTCTTCATTTATCCTAGTGGCATCAGGAGCTGTGGTGTGTCATGAAGTATTCCCTTTTGTCCAATTAGTCTCACCCACAAATGTTCATTGCAATGAGTCATTAGTCTGATTCAAGGCCTCTGGCACACTGTAATCACTGGACCCACGTCAAAACTCCTCTAAGATATCCTGTTGTTGCCCCAGTTATGGAGTACCTGTGGTTGTTGCTCGACAGTGCCAGTCCTTTCAGGCACTCCAGCAGGTCATAGATGGGGTAGATGTTAGGGTGGGCCAACCAAAGGTCCAGGTGGTAGCTATCTGGTCTGTCTGGGCCACTTGGACCATCCCCTTAGGAGAGGGGTAGAGTCAATTCTTAGACCCATGTCATTGGGGCCAGCTCTCCCACATCCATGGTGAGAGGTGGGGCCATCTCTCCCAAGTGCGGGGAGGACCAATTCTCCCATGGGAGGAGTAGGGCCATCTCTCCTACTGCAATGTCCAGCAAGGGATAGGGCCAGCTATCCCAGGGGCAATGAGGGGCAGGGCTGGCTTAGCATAGATCTTGGTTTCTATCACCCTCTGTGGTAGCATGGGCCATGTACATCATCAAAGACCCAAGATGCAGCAGGAACACGGACCCAGAAATGCACTTGGCACGAGCTTGGGCCCGGACATCACCATGGCCCTGGTTGCAGCACAGGCCACCTAAATCAGTATGGCCCCAGTGGCAGCAAGGCCTTGGACGCAAAACATGTCTCAGATGGTTGCTCAGATGCTGGGCATCTGTTCATTCCTCAGTGGCAACTGGAGACACGGACATCAACCCAGACCCTGACTGCTGCTGGGCCATGGATCCAGACATAGCCCATGGTAGCAGCCCAGGCCAACAATACCATGTCCCCATGTGGCAGTGCAGGACACCCAGATCAGCATGACCCCAGTGACAGCATGGCCCTCAGACACCAACATGGGCACAGTTGTGGTCCAGACCCTGGGCATCAGTGTGGCCTTTGGTGGTACTATGGGTCACAGACATCAACACAGAGCCTGACTGTAATAGGACCATGAACACAGACATGACCCCCAGCAGTGGCCTGCCCAGTCTAGGTGTCATCACATCCTCCATTGACAGCACAGGCCACTCAGATCAACATGAGTCCAGTGGTAGCATGACCCTGAGGCATCAAAATGGCCACAGTTGGCGTCCCAGACCCAGGGCATCCTGTGGCCTTGACGGCAACATGCATAATGGACATTAAAACAGACCCAGCTAAGGCAGGAACATGGACCCAGACACGGTCTAGGCAGCAGCACAGGTACAGATGCCACCCTCTCCTTGGTGACAGGCAGGCTACCAACATCAACCCTTTCCTCACTGCCCTCACTTCTTCAAAATTGCCTCTTACCACAGCACGTGAGCCATTCTGCCTCTTTTTCTCTTCCGTTTCTCCACCATATACTTGCTCATCATAATGGCACCCACCCGCCCAGTTATGCAAGGTGCCAGGTTGGCCTATGGATGTTTCAGGCAGGTCAGACCATCATAATAACTATTTTTAAAATGCTTTTTATTCTCTGCATTTTGATCAGTAGTGGCTCTCTGAAAATAGCCTCTGTCTGCCATAAAATGAAACTTCTTTGATGAATGCTGAGAGCTACACTTATCTGTGGGTATAAGGGTAAGTATTCAGAGTACAGTTAGAATCTGTACCATATATATATCTTATCTTTTTAGACAGGGTCTCTCCATAAACCTGGAGCTAGAGTGTATGGCCAGTATGTCCCAGGGATCCATCTTTCTCTGCCCCAAGTACTGTGGTACGTCATGTGCTGCCTTGCTCATTTTTTTATGTGGACTCAAGCACTAATATTTGCATAGTAAGCACTTTATCCATGGAACCCTTTAATCCCAGCACTCGGGAGGCAGAGGCAGGTGGATCTCTGTGAGTTTGAGGCCAGCCTGGTCTACAAAGCAAGTTCCAGGACAGTCAGGGCTGTTACATAGAGAAACTCTGTCTCAAAAAACCAACCAACCAACCAAAACAAAACAAAACAAAAAAAGCACTGACAATGATTGGCTTGAAGTTACTGTTCACAGACCTGTGCTCTTTTGCTTTCTCCAATATTATCTAAAAGACCTTTCTATACTGTGGGTTAAAATCCTTGAAGTGGTGTTAACGGGTGAGGTGTGCCACTGTTAATGCAAAATGATCAGTAACTGTATATATGAGAAATGATGGACTCCTTTTAAGAAGTAATAAGAACCAATCCTACTCAAGTCAATTGTTGACCTTTTCTTTCATATACCATTTATAGAGTTAAAAGGGAATTTGCCAATTACAAGGTGAAAAGTTCCAGGAGTCTCTGTAGCCCTTTCAGGAAATATACAATGTCCTTTCCATCCATGTACATACACCAAGTTGGATATTTTAAAATATATTTTAGGTAAACAACTTATTAAATGTAAAAGTAGGCATGATAATGAAATTCTAGGTGTCTTCTATAAGCCTTACCTGCATGAAAATTTCAAATATGTGAAACAAGGTAATTTCTTCACTATTACTTTTTTTATTAAGAAAAATGTTTTGTTCATTTTACATACCAATCAAAGATCCCCCTCTTACCTCTTCCCTCCCCTCCAGCCTCCTCCTCCCAACCCACCCCCCAGTCCCTCCTACAAGAAGGTAAGGCCTCTCATGGGGAGGCACATTCAGTAGAGGCAGGTCGAAGCCCCTCCCACTGCCTCAAGGCTGTGTGAGGTGTCCCATCATAGGTAGTGGGCTCCAAAAAGTCTGCTCATACACCAGGGATGGATTCTGATCCTACTGCCAGGGGACCCTTCCAGCAGACCAAGCTACACAACTGTCTCGTGGAGAGGGCCTAGTCCAATCCCATGCAGGCTCCACAGCTGTTGATCTAAATTTCCTGAGTTCCCACTAGTTTGGTTTGGTTGTCTCTGTATGTTCCCCCATCATGATCTTGATGCCCCTTCATCTCTTGTCTCTCTTCAACTGGACTCCCAGAGCTCGGTCTGGTGCTTGGCTGTGGATCTCTGCATCTGCTTCCATCAGTTACTGGATGAAGGCTCTATGATGACAGTTCCTTTCTATAGGGCAACCAATGAAGACAGTTGCCCTCTGTTAGATGTGGGGTTGGTGAAGATCTTTTCCCATTCTGTAGGCTATCTTTTTGTCTTATTTACTATGTCCTTTGCTTTATAGAAGCTTCTCAGTTTCAGGAGGTCCCATATTAATTGTTGCTCTCAGTGTCTGTGCTACTAGTGTTATATTTAAGAAATGGTCTCCTGTGCCAACTTGTTCAAGACTACTTCCTATTTTCTCTTCTATCAGGTTCAGTGTAACTAGTTTTATATTGAGGTCTTTGTTCCACTTAGACTTGAGTTTTGTGCATGAAAAAAGATATGTATCTATTTGCAATTTTTTACATGTTGACATCCAGTTATGGCAGCACCATTTGTTGAAAATGCTTTATTTTTTTTCCATTGTACAGATTTGGCTTCTTTGTCAAAAATCTGGTGCTCATAGGGGTGTGGGTTAATGTCAGGGTCTTCAAATTGATTCCATTGGTCCACATGCTGGCTTTAATGCCAATTTTATTACTATAGCTCTATAGTAGAGTTTGAGGTCAGGGATGGTGATTCTTCCAGAGGTGACTTTATTGTGCAGGACTATTTTAGCTACCCTGGGTATTTTGCTTTTCCATATGAAGTTGAGTATTATTCTTTCCAGGACTGTGAAGAATTGTGCTGGAATTTTGATGGGGATTGCATTGAATCTGTAGATTGCTTTTGGTAAGATTGCCATTTTCACTATGCTAATACTGCCTATCCATGAGCATGGGAGATCTTTCCATTTTCTGATATCTTCTTCAAATTATTTATTCAGAAACCTAAAGTTCTTGTTATACAAGTCTTTCGCTTGCTTAGTTAGAGTTATCCCAAGGTATTTTATATTATTTGTGGATATTGTAAATGGTGATGTTTCTCTGATTTCTTTCTCAGCCCATTTATCATTTGTATATAAGAGGGCTACTCTTTTTTTTAGTTAATCTTGTATCCTGCCACATTACTTAAGGAGTTCAGCTGTAGGAGTTCCCTGGTAGAATTTTTGGGGTCACTTAGGTATACTGACAAATCATCTGAAAATAGTGAAAGGTTGACTTCTTCCTTTCCAATTTGTATCCCCTTTATCTCTTTTTGTTGTCTTATTGCTATATCTAGAACTTCAAGTACTATATTGAATAAATATGGGGAGAGTGGACAGCCTTGTCTTCTTCCTGATTTTTGTGGAATCACATTGAGTTTCTCTCCATTTACTTTGATGTTGACTGTTGACTTGCTACAAATTGCCTTTATTTTTAGTTATATTCCATGTATTCCTGATCTCTCCAAGACCTTTATGATGAAAGGTTGTTGGATTTGGTAAAGTTTTTTTTCAGCACCTAATGAGATGATCATGTGGTTGTTTTCTTTCAGTTTGTTTATATGGTGTATTACATTGACAGACTTTCATATGTTAACCATCCTTGCATCTCTGGGATGAAGCCTACTTGATCATGGTGGATATTTTTTTTTATTTGTTCTTGGAGTCGGTTTTCCAATATTTTATTAAGTATTTTTATATCAATGTTCTTAGGGAGAATGGTCTGTAATTCTCTTTCTTTGATGCATCTTTGTGTGATTTGGGTATCAGAGTAACTGTAGCCTCGTAAAAGGAGTTTGGTAATGTTCCTTCTGTTTCTATTGTGTGGAACAATTTGAAGAGTACTAGTGTTAACTCTTCTTTGAAAATCTGGTAGAATTCTGCATTGAAACCATCTAGTGAGCTTTTTTTGTTTGGGAGTCTTTTAATGACTGTTTCTATTTCCTTAGGGGTTATCAGTCTATTTAAATAGTTTATCTGGTCTTGATTTAACTTTGGTATGTGGTACCTATTCAGAAAATTGTCCATTTCTTTCAGATTTTCCAGTTTTGTGGAGTACAGGTGTATGAAGTATGACCTGATGATTCTCTGGATTTCCTCATTGTCTGTTGTTATGTCCCCCTTTTCATTACTGATTTTGTTAATTTGGATGCTCTGTCTCTGCCTTTTGGTTAGTTTGGATAAGGGCTTGTCTATCTTGTTGATTTTCTTAAAGAACCAACTCTTTGTTTCATTAATTCTTTCTATTGTTCTCTTTGTTTCTATTTTATTGATTCCAGCTATCAATTTGATTATTTCCTGGTGTCTATTCCTCCTGGGTGAGTTTGCTTCTTCTTCTTCTAGAGCTTTCAAGTGTTCTGTTAAGTCATTGGTGTGAGATTTCTCCGACTTCTTTATGTGTGTGCATTTAGTACTATGAATTTCCCTCTTAGCACTGCTTTCATAGTGTCCCATAACTTTGGGTATGCAGTACATTCATTTTCATTGAACTCTAGGAAGTCTTTAATTTCTTTCTTTATTTCTTCCTTGACCCATTGGTGATTCAGTTGAGCATTTTTTAGTTTCCATGAGATTGTAGGCTTTCTGTAATTTTAGTTGTTAAAATCTAACTTTAACCATTGTGGTCTGATAGAATACAGGAGGTTATTCAAATTTTTTTTGTATCTGTTGAGATTTGCTTTATGACTGAGTATGTGGTCGATTTTAGAGAAGGTTCTATGGGATGCTGAGAAGAAGGTACGTTCTTTTTTTGTTAGGGTGGAATGTTCTGTAGATATCGATTAAGTCCATTTGAGTCATAACATCAGTTAAGTCCCTTATTTCTCTGTTAAGTTTCGATCTGGCAGATCTGTCCAATGGTGAGAGTGGTGTGTTGAAGTCTCCCACTATTAATGTGTGGGGTTTGATTGTGATTTAAGCTTTAGTAATGTTTCTTTTACATATGTGGGTACCCTTGTGTTTGGGGCATAAATGTTCAGAATTGAAACTTGATCTTACTGGATCTTTCCTGTGATGAGTATGTAATATCCTTACTGATCTCTTTTAATTGATTTTTGTTTGAAATTTATTTTATTAGACATTAGGATAGCTACATCAGCTTGCTTCTTAAGTCCATTTCATTGGAAAGTCTTTTCCCAGCCTTTTACTCTGAGGTAGTGTCTTTCTTTGAAGTTGAGGTATGTTTCTTGTATGCAGCAGAAGGATGGATCCTGATTTCATATCCATTATTTTAGCCTGTGTCTTTTCATAGGCGAATTGAGTCCATTGATATGAAGGAATATTAATGACCAGTGATTGTTAATCCCTGTTATCTTTTGCTGGTAGTATGTGTGTATTTCCCTTTTTTGGGATTTACTGCTGTGGTGTTATCTATTTCTTGTGTTTTTACGGATGCATCTGACTTTCTTAGGTTGGAGTTTTCCTTCTAGTGCTTTCTCTGGGGCTGGATTTGTGGATAGGCATTGTTTAAATCTGCTTTTGTCTTGGAATGTCTTTTCCCAGGACAGCTAGGGCTATGTAGAGAGACTATCTCAAAAAACTGAAGTACAAAGTTATACTTATTTTGCAAATACTTCTCTAAATGTGACCTGTACACTGTTGTTTTTATTAAATAAAGTTTTATTTGAACAGAACAACATCTTTGGTTATGTATTATTTATGGTTACTTCCTTACTATTATGGCAGACTGGGTGGTTAAAACAAGAGATTATATTTCCTATGAAAGTTAAAATATTTAATATGTGGGCTTTCATGGGAAGAATTTCTTGATAGTGTTCTACAATACAAAATTGCTTTGTTGAATTACCTAAAGTGAAATGCATTTTTCTTATTTGATTCACTCAAATGTCATCCTTATATAAACATGCTATGTAGACCTTAATTTCCAGTAAAGAATATAACTATGCTGCACATGAACATTTAATAAATACTTATCTATTATGTTGTAGGTGTTTTGTAAAGAAATGAGTATCTTAGGGCTGAGCATTGTAGTGCCCATCTTTAATCTCAGCACTCAGGAGGCAGATGCAAACAGATATCTGTGAATTGGAAGCCAGATTTGTCTCTAAAGCCAGGGAGACATAGTGAGACACTGTCTCTATAAACAAGAAATAAAAAGGAAACAGGCATCTTATATTGAAAAAAAGTACATACTTACCTTTGTGGATCTTAATCTTGTTTTGTTTTGCAATTACAGCTAGAGCTCCTCCTCAACATGATACACCATTGTTCATAAACCTTTGTCCGAAATAGAGACATGGACAGTGCTGGAAATGTGCTGTTCTTATGCTTGATTGTGGCCTTATGAATAGCAGTCTGTCATCAGGTTTGAATTTGGAGAACATCATCACATTTGGATTCGGTTAGGATGAGATAGACACATGTTAGGATGATTCCACACTACTCACTTCTTAGTTCAACAAAAATACATTAAGATGCTTCCATGTACTGCCATTTAAAGCCACCAAGTGTTTATTGTGCAACAGAACACAGATAAAAAGAAAGATATGTTATTCACTGTTATTATTTTGGAATTATATGCCCTCTATGATATATGTATAGATGGTCTTAGCAAAGGAATCACATTTTTTTTCTTTCTTTCACTCAGTACACAGAGTAAGACGGTAAGGATTTCATTTTTTACCTGTTTTTGAGTTTCAAATGTTGGCTTCAGTTCTAAGAAAACCATCAGTCTGGAGCTAGTTAGGTAGAAGCAATTCAGCTTGTTCAAATCTGAAATTGGGGAGTAGAGAGATTAAGTTATTTTGCCTAAGACAATAAGGTAGCTTGTACAAGATCAGGAAAGAGAGTCCCAGACATAGAATTTTTTTCCACTCACCACACTGTTCTCTCTTTTTTCGTATTTACTCTGAAGGAGACATGAATATTACATGTAATCTATTGCCTTGGCAGGACAAAAAACATGAAATTAAAAATCCATTCATGATGAGATCATGTCTCTGAGTGGTTCAGAGTAATACTTTGATATAGTCATGCAGATGAGAAGCTTATGCCCAAAGCAATGACAAGGCAAAGCAAAAATCAGCCTTGTTTTGTGGATTGGGATAATTGAAGTTGAAGAGGTGAGGCAGAAGTCATTACTACAAAAGGATGCAGAACATGAGCACTAAACCAATTGGCAGTAACACCATCTCTCTGTGCTTGTAACTAGAAAACCAACTCAAATTAGAACTCTGCTGAAGTCTCTAAACCTCAGGCTTCTTGAATGTAAAACGTAACTCAACTATACCACACTTCTCTTGCAAGGCAAACCTAGGGTTTAGTGTCTTCTAGGCAAGTACTATACCAAGTGAGCTCCATTTCCATCCCCTTTCAAGATACATTTTTGTGGTGATTTCTGACAATTGAGTAACAAGGAAAATCACTCAAACATGTCTATTTCAAGTTACTTTGATGGTCTAATAACCATTTGCTGAGTCCTTTTACTTTCTTTAGTTTGTCCTTAAAATACGTGATGATTGTCCACTATGTACTTCATATTGGACCCATGTTACTGAGCAATATGGACAAACTTCAGCCTTCAGAGAATTTGGAGTCTAATGGGAGAGAAAGATTTAGTCAAAGAAGCATATGAAATACACTTATGTTCTCTACAGCTAAAGGATATTTTAGTATCCTGAGAAAATGTAAGAGTGAAACCCGGTTTAATCTGAAATCTCTTTGAGTAAACTGACATTTGACTTAAGATCTGAAAGCTAAGTTAACTAGATAAAAGACCAGGACTCTTGCCATACAGCAGGAACAACGTGTGCAAACCTTCTGAAGCAGAATGAGTGATAGCATATCTGAAGGGACAGGGTCAGTATGCTTAGAATGCTGAGATCAGGAAGAAAGGTTCAATGAAATTAGGTTGGAGAGATAGGCACCCATCAAGTCACACAGACCCTTTTAAATCATGGCAAAGAAGCTATTTTTTTTCTTTCCAGAGAGGGAATCTACTCAGGAGTTTCAAACAGCAAAATGTATATAGAGATGCACATCTGGAATTCTAGCACTCAGTAGGCAGAGACCAGAGAATTGTGTGTTTCAGGATAACCAGTAAACGCCTGACTCAAACAAACCAAAACAAAACCAGTTTCAAGTAGCAAACATCATCATCTGCTCTCTTATTAAAAAAAAAATCTAATTTTATAATTTGTAGAGGGCTCCTGGAGCTCTGTCTAGTGATTGGCTGTGGATCTCTGCATCTGAGAGAGAAGAGGGATTCTATGAGCAAGTGCATCAGGATCATGATGGGGAAAACATGCAGGGACAACCAGTCAAACTAGAGGGAACTTATGAAAGTTGGATCAATGGCTGTGGAACCTACATGGGACTGGACTAGGGCCTTTGCATGGTGAGATAGTTGTGTACCTTGATCTGCTTGGGAGGACCCTTGGTGGTAGGTTCATAATCCCTCTCTGGTGCATGAGCAGGCTTTTTGGAGCCCACTACCTATATACCTCATGCAGCCTTGAGGCAGGGGGAAGGGGCTGGACTTGCCTCTACTGAATGTGCCTCCCCATGGGAGGCCATGCCTTCTTGTGGGTGGGAGTAGGGGGTGGATTGAGAGGGGGAGGCTGGCGGGAGGTGGGAGGAGGGAAGAGGGGGATCTTTGATTGGTGTGTAAAATGAATGAAAAAATTTTCTTAATAAAAAAAATAATCTGTGGAGGGCAAAATGTCTCACTGTGTAAAGGTACTTGACACCAAATCTAAAGACCTGAGTTTGATTCCTGGATCCTACATGGTGGAAGGAGAGAACCAGCTCTTGCAAGCTGTCCCTCTCATGTAATAAAACTTTAAAAAATATATAATTTTGCATAATGAATAGAGAATGATTTGTGTGTAAATATGCAAAGTGAGATACCTCAGTATCAAGCAGATGAGTGGGGGTAGTCTCTTAGTTTAGGCAAGTAATGATAGGGACTTTAGCCAGAGAGGCAGTAATGAAGGTATACACTAGAGAGATTTCTAAAACAAATCGCTCTATCCCACTATTGGCAAATTCTTTTCCCTTCAAAATACTATCAGATTACTATTTGTGAGGGCCTAGGTTCAATTTCCAACTGTACAAGGAAAATAATTATTACCACGTGTTTCTTCTTAAAAGTTCGCTGGTGGGTGTCCCCTGCTTCCTAATATTACTGTTCTTTGTACTATGTTAATGTTATCTTCTGCCCTTTCACATATTCAATAGATGGTTTTTATTTTTAAAATTTTATGTAAAATGCAATTACACCTATCCCGATCCTCCCACTTACCCTTCCCTTTTCTCCTCACTCCCAAATTCAGCCTCTTCTTCTTTAACCATTGTTATATATACATATAAATGAAGAAATAGATAAATAAAACATGCTGAGTCCATTCAGTGTTTCCTGCATGTACATATTTCTATATTTCTATGGCTGACCACTCAGTATTGGATATTCGGGGGCTCATCCCTGGGGAAGATTAAACCCCCTCCTTTCTTAACAGTGTTAATTTAGTGTAGCACTTCATCTAGTGGGGTTCTGTGAAATTTTGAGACATGGAAGTTACACCCATGAAATCTCAAAAACCATGGTTGCCCAAACAATACCTGAGCAATGACAGTAACAATTAACATCAGAGAGTTTTTAATATTAAATTCACTTTTTGTTGGGTTCTGACTATTTTATTGGTTCAATATAAGCCATATTAACCTTGAATTTTTTCATATTTTTATTCTTTGACACTTTTATAACTCATATAAGGAAATTTACTTGCTTTTGTCCCTCACTTTCTACTCTCACTCACCTTTCTCTCTTCATAAAAACCTTCATCTTCCCAATTAGGCTCCTTCCTTCTTAAATCTTAGTTTCTTGTTTTTATGATTATAATATAATTACATAATTTATCACTTCTCTTTCCTCCCTCCAAATCCTCCCACACATCCCCCTTTGTTCTTATTCAAATTTATGGCCTCTTTTTCATTTTTTTCATATCTATCTATCTATCTATCTATCTATCTATCTATCTATCTATATATATATATAGATATATGGAAAATATACCTATATATTCCTAAATACAATCTGCTTGATCTGTATAATGTTATATGTATATTTTCAGGGATAGGTAGAGAGTTCTCAAAAGAAGAATAATGGCTAAGAAATACCTCAAAGTGTTCACCATCCTTAGCAATTAGGGAAATACAAATCAAAACAACTTTGAAAAATCATGTTATCACAGTCAGAATGGCAAAGATCAACAAACATCTCACCACCCATTCTGGAGGGGGTGTGGGGAAAAGGGTACCCTCATTTACTGTTGGTGGTATTGCAAATTGGTGTAGCCACTATGAAAACCAGTATGGAGAATCACCAACACTCACCACCGCCCAAACAAAAAACCTAAAAAAAAATCTGCCATATGACCTAGCTCTACCACTCCTTGGCATATGTCCAAAGGACTTAATATCCTGCTCCACAGATACTTGCTCAGTCACGTTCATTTCTGCTTTATTCACAATAGCTAGGAAATGGGAAGAACTAATGAATGGATAGTGAATATGTGGTATATATACACTATGGAATACCGATCAGATGTAAAAAATGTGAAATGAGCTTTGCCTTGAATTTTAAGAACATATTTTAAAATATAGCCATGTGTGTTGTGTGATAAAGTTCATAAAGTTTCCCTGATACTCTATTTCTATTAATTATAATTTTATAGAAACATATTTAAAATTCCAAGATGGTAAAATCAGATCTGACAGCTGATGGATTTCAAAGTTGGTAGCAGAAAAAAGAACTTAATAAAATTCTCACTACTTTCCCACTTATTTGAGGTGGAAAAAAAGCAACTGAACTACAAACGAGGTCCCAAGGGGCTGACTTGAAAAATATTTCCAGCTCTATGTCGTTAACAGGGGCAGTTCAGTTAATAGGAAGCCAAAACTTCATTTCTTGAATCCAGTGTTTAGGCTAATATGCCATAACATATTTGAACAATATGCCTGGTTTCTTAAGTATTGTGCTATTGGAGAACAGAAAAATGAATCAAGAAAGATCTGAGCCAGCGATGTTTATATTTATTTAGACATTTGTTACCGTTAAAATAATATTGCAAATTGGAAGGTTGGAGCTTTGTGCCATTAAAATTTTATGAACACAGAGAATGAGCACAATAGAAGCAGCTTCTTTAAATTCTATATTAGCTGGGAAATGTGCTTTATGCCCATAACCCTAGTTCGTGCGAGGCCGAGACAGGAAGATTGCTATGAACTCCAGGTCAGCCCGGGCTACATATATCAGTTCCACTGAACTACAGAGTGAAGTCCTCTTTCAAAAAGAACATAAAAATGAAAAAAAGCAAACTCCTAATTTATACCTTGCTAATGAATGTAGTAACTTTTCACACCAATGTATTGATAGTATACTTAAAGTGACAGGCTCTTAAAATGCAGTTTACATAGACACATACAATAGTGAAATACCACAAATTCTGGTTAGTATGTTGACAGGCTACACGAAGGACTAGCAAGGGAAGACACAAAATGCAGCAAGAGTGAGGTTAACCCAAATAACATATGTCTCAGAGTGCTTATCCATCGACTCAGAGCTTTGTCAGCATTTTCTCAAAGAAACCTGATTAGTACATTAGCAAATTCAACACTGAACATTGGAATCACCTGAGGATATAAAAAGTGCTCATTCTGGGGCAGGAGAGTTGGCTCAGCCAGAACGTGAGCAGATGTTCTGGGTTTGGTTCCAGGCACACATGCTGGTTCACAATCACCCATAACTCCGGTTTAAGGGGGTCTGATACCTTCTCCTGCCTGGCCTCTGTGGGCACTGTGTGAACATGATACACATACATACATGCAGACAATATGCTCATACATGTAAATTAAATCTAAAAAGTTGTTTTGAAATTATGTTTATTCCTATGCTTAATGGACACATTATATCTTAGTCTTTGGAGTTTGGACCTGAACATTCATGTGTATACGAATGTGTATATATGTAATTAGAATTTTTTAGAATCTCTCCAGGTAATGTTAAAAGTAGTCAAAATCTAACCTTCCCTGGAGAAACTCAACAGTTGCTGATGGCAATACTAGGGAGAAATGTCTCTCCAAAGTCTTTAAAAGGACACTGAAATATTAACAAAATAAAAGGACACTGAGTAATGTTTAAACAAAGACAACAACAGACATGTCATTCCAGAAAGCCATATAAACCTTTATCGGTGGTTTTTTTTTTTTCCACTGAGCTTTTAATAGAGATTGCGTGGTAACTGTTCCAAATCACCAATTAAGTAGATCTTTAAATGACAATTTAATGTTGTCACTCTATTGTGAAATTTGGCAGCCTAAAGAGCATGTGCCCAACAAGAAGGCCCTCATCAAGACCTGGCCTTAATTGTTGTGTTTTTCCCCTTGGGTGGTGATGGCTTTGCTCTGGGCCACCCACATTCAGTTCCTGCTAATCATACATATTTATAAAACAGCTCACCCTAGGCTATGCTTATAATTTGTGAATCAAAGGGAAAAAAAAAACTCTATACATAATAGCTAAAATCATGGGCTTTGAAGTCAGACAATCCAGGCCTAAAAACCTGGCTCTTATTTGCCGCTTGACTTGAGGCAACAACTTGAACTTGACACTTCCCTAATCCTTCATTTCCTCATATCTAAAACACTATTAAGTAGGGCTGGTGAGGTTGCTCAGTGGGTAAAGGGACTTGCTGTCAATTCTGATAACCCGAGTTTGACTCCTGGACTCACATGGTGAAGGGAGAGAACTGCTCTGAGAAAGTTGCCCTCTGACCTCCATGCTTGAATTGTACATCCCCTTACATGCATAATCAATCAGCCAATAAATAAATGTAATAAAATATTATTCAATAATATTCTGTACTTTGTAGGGTTTAAAAAAGATCACATGTGATAAGATACACTATTTTCCTGTCATACAGTGTGTACTGAATTAATATCAAGAACTTTAGAAAATCAGTTATTGTTTAAGGATCAAGTCTGATATAAATAAAACTTCATAACCAGTTATGCTAACCACATGGCTAAATGGGAGTCCTGGTCAAGTCCTTTTAATGACTTAGAATGGAAACTTTTCTGAAGACATCCACCCAAATCCTGCTTCTTCAAATCAGCAAATCTGACCAAGCATCACATCCCCATACAGTTTGTGTTTAATCACTAATGGCCATTCTTTATTTGCTCACGGCTTTCTCCTGTTTTGTTCTAGTATTTCCTGGCTGTGGAAACTCGACATTTTCCCAAGTTCTCAGGACTTTGAACCCAATCTTATGGCTCTGATTCAGTGTCTTGGCTCTTGAAGAGCTCTGGTTCCCATTTAGTCTATCTTTTTCTCTCTTGGCTATCTCGAGGAATATACTCTGACATTACTTCAGCCTTTTATGACTGAAGTCTTAAACAGTCATTCCAGCAGGCCCATCCCAGATGACCCACTCAAACTCCTCTCGAGAGAGGATTCAAACTGCAGCAAGGCCAGATGCTCCAATATATGAAACCATCAATCTTGAATGTGTTGCACAATAGAAAATATTTCCATTCTATTGCTTCACTAAGTGTGTTTCCTAATATTGTGTTATATGGATGGTTCAGATATGAATTCCTTTGGACTGAACTTCAAGCAAATCTGTGCTGTTACATCATCTGTTCATCTCAAATATTTAAAGCCTTGCCTTTGTCTAAGGGGAGGATTTTTTTCATTATTTATTTCTGAACGTGATCATCTTCTAATGATCAGAGAAATCTCAGCAAGGCTATTTAGCTTAAAACCATGATAAACATCTGAGTAACCATAAATAAAACAGCTATGTCTTCTCACCTAGTTTCCTTTCTAAAAGTTTTCTAAATTGCTGCCATTTTTCCTGGTAGCTATTGTTCATTTCACTTTGCAGATTCAACTAAATCTTCACCACATGTTTATCAGGAGTATACTATTATCATCTCCTCTGCTCAAACAGGAGAGATAGTGTGGCTCTGAGCAGTCACATGCCTTTTTCACGGTCAGAAACAGAAGTAGCCATGTGTACACAACAGTGCTTTGTTCATCACTGGGCTGCATTGTCTTTCAGTGCAGGAAAAAAACTTGAACAAGGGACACTACATGATGCAAAGTAGCCAGTTTCTAGCTGGAGTAAGGATCAATGTGGAACTGGTGGTGGTGAATTTGTAATAAGCTTATTTCAAATAATGATCTTGCCTCATTTCTGAGTTTTCACTGTTATAAAAACTTAGATGAGAGTTTTGGGAAGAAGCACCTGGTCTCAGACTTTGTAAACTAAGTTTCAAATTAGCCTTAGAAATGCCAACCTGTAGTACAGCAGGCAGAACTGGGTGACTCTGGAACTTCAACAAATGGATGTGCAGAATCACTTCTTGATTATCCCACCATTTGTTTGTGTTGTGTTCAGATGCACTCTTAGCTCAGAGATCGTACAAATCATGCATTAAAATAATAACTCATTCATAAATAGTTGAATGTAATGTATTGAGATGATTACCATTGTTACGAGGAAGAAGAAACTATGAGTAGATAGGTGGGTACTTCCTGAGAATGCCAGCTCTACAAAATTCTTAGCTGGTAGTATGTAGATTTTCACAGAAGTATACCCTCTACAAGCTTCTAATGTCACTTCTGCCAAATGAGATTTAATAAAGAAAATGTTTTCTTATCATGCTTAATAATTTAGACTTTCTAAATTAGTAATTTAGAAAATTGCTGCTGGACAAAGAAAAGACATGCAGCGATTGCCAAGATTTTTTTTTCAAGTCCAGGACAGCTAAACCTTCTTCTTCTTCTTCTTCTTCTTCTTCTTCTTCTTCTTCTTCTTCTTCTTCTTCTTCTTCTTCTTCTTCTTCTTCTTCTTCTTCTTCTTCTTCTTCTTCCTCTTCCTCTTCCTCTTCTTCTTCTTCTTTTGGTTTTTCGAGACAGAATTTCTCTGTGTAGTTTCGGTAATTGTCTTGAATCTTGCTCTGTAGACCAGGCTGGCCTGAAACTCACAGAGATCCTCCTGGCTCTGCCTCCCGAGTGCTGGGATTAAAGGCGTGTGCCACCCCCACCATTCGGCAAAACTATATTTAAAAACATCTTTTAAAAATACATGTAAAGTCAATATAGAGTGTCATGAGTCTTAAGAAGGTAAATTTTAAAATGTTCTCATCTAATGCTCCTAGTAAACATGAATTTTATTATGTCTAACCTTCATTTTCACTAAGAATGCCATCTCTTAAAGACGTAGGTGAAAGTGAGGTAGGCTACTCCAATCAATATGGACTAAGGCAGGTTTAAAAATGAACATAAGGTAGATATGCTCAATGGCCTATCTTATTCTCTGGTGACTTTAGTCTTTCAGAATATTCTATATTGCTCCTTTTTGGCCAAACTGGTACAAGAAACAACTGTGAGAAATTTGCTCTGCTCACTTATTATAAACAATATTTGAACATCTGAAGTTTGGGAATGATTTACTTAACTACTTTATTAAGCATTCAAGATTGTTTCTTTAATAAAGTCCCTTCCCTCTTTCGTGTTTTTATTATAGTAATAAAAGTATAATATAAAATTTGTCATCTTAACCATTTGTAAGAGTACAGTGCACTTTTGTTAATTATACAAAGACTATTATGCAAGAGATATCCAGAAATCCACCTTGGACAGCCAAAGCTCTAACTCCCTGTCCTCTGTGCTCTAGAGAACCACCGTTCTGTTTTCTGTTTCTTAGAGGTTGCCTACTTTAAACAGCTCCTCAAAGCAGAATCATGAAGCATTTGTTATTTTGTAACTGGCTTATTTAACTTATACTAATGTCCTTAAGTTTTATTCGGGTTGTAGCATGTCTTGGCTGAGTATGGTGGCAGATGCACTTGTAACCTCAGCCCTTGAAAGGCTGGAGATTTGCCATGGGTTTTAGGCCAACCGGGGCTACACAATGTGTTGTTCCAGGCTAGCTTGAGCTGCAGAGTGCGAGATCCTGTCTTAGAAAAAAAAATCAACCCCAATCCCAAATTTCCTTCCTTATAAGTCCCCAAATATTCTCTTGTCTGCTTGTTTGTGTATATACAACTTTTGTAATCCATTCATTGATGGGTGGACATTTGAGTTGCTTCTACTTCTTAGCTTTAGTGGATAGTACCGCAGTCTCTTCAAGATCTTGTTCTCAGTTCTTGTAGGATATACATCCAGAAGTAGGATGGCAGAACCATAGGGAGGAACTGTGTTCAGTTTTATAAGATACTTAGGATTTTGATACTGATTCTACTAATTTACATTCCCACCAACAGTATGCAAGGGTTCAAATTTTTCTATGCTCTTGTGGACATTCATTTCCTGTTGCTTTGATAGTGGTCACCCTAATAATTGTGAAGTTAAGTATTATGATAGAGGGTTGGCAATACATCCAAATGATAAAGTATTTGCTTTACATATACAAAACCTCAGGTTTGATCACCAGCACCACAAAAACAAGTAAGGAAAGATTTTAATAAAAAAATTGTATCATAATTTATACTTCCATTTTCATTTTCATTTGTTGGTAAATTGCATAACTTCTTTGAGAAATGTCCATTCAAATTCTTTTTTACCTTTAAATTGGATTATATTGTTTTATTGTGATTAAATTATCACTATACTTTGTGTATTCTGTGTATTAACTTTTCCCACATATATTGCAAATATTCTTTTCTCTATGTATAGATTGCTGTCTCACCATTTCCTTCATCTGTATTTTGTTATATTTTTTTGAGAAAATAAGAAAGAGGTAGACTCTCAGTTAGGAAACTTGGTATTGCATATGTGCTAAGTGTATTCTGCTGGATAAACAAATGGAATCTGCTGGGTTAGAGTACTGGAACACTAAGCATACTCAATGGATTTTAAAAAAAATCGCTTGCTGTTGAGAGAGGCAGTAGTAGACATGACAGAATATAAGTGGGTTTCATCAAAATTCGTTGTGTTTATGCACGCAATTCTTGAAAATATTTTTTAAAGAAATAAATACTTTATCCAGAGACAGGACTCCGTGAAATTTCCCCTCTGCCATGTTAACATGTCCATTGACTTTGCCAGCGTTCTGGTCTTGTTTATGCAAGGAAAGACGTTCACAGCAGGCTTCCTGGCATTCTGGCTTTTGCAATCTTTCTGCCCCCTCTTCTTCAATGTTCTCTGAGCCATAGGTGAGGAAGCTGCTGCAGATTTATCCATTGAGGGTGGGCTCCTTATGACCTGTTGTTCTCTGCATTATGTCCAGTTGTGGTTTCCTGAGATGATCTCTGTTTGTTTCAAAAACAAGTTTCTTTGTTAGGAGTGGTAGCTACATTTATCTGTGAGTATAAGAATAAGATTTAGAATGTGGTAAAGGGTTATTCTGACCTAGCAAAGTGGCAGCAGCTGATTATTTTCTAAGGTCTATGACCTCAAGAGGCCTGTGAACCTGGCTAGGTTTCCACTAACAGGCATGATTTTCCTCTTGTTGAGTGGACCTTAAATCCAATTTAGACAGTTATTGGTTGTCAACAACATGTGAGTGCCACTTACTGCAACTTTATAGACATGCTGCCATGCTGGTAGTTGTCGTGGTTCATAGGTGTTGCAGTTGGGTGGGACTGTTTACCTCACCCCCACCCCCAGCAGCATGCATAGTATTTTCTGGAACCATGGAAGTAGACCACAGAGAAGAGGCTTTCAGGTCAGGTAGAGCTTGAAACATCTGAGTCCTGTGTCCCAAGCATATTTTGTCTTCAGCAACAGAGGCCAACCCTCATTTCATGAGAGGCAATAAGGGCTACATTGATAATATATATTATTTTGGGAGTCACTTGAGTTACCCTGACCAATCATTCAAAATGAGGTTTCTCTTACCTGGTACTGGAGTTTTTGTTAGTCTGTAGTTCTTGTGGGGAACATTCTCAACCCAAGTGGCTCAACTTCCTTTAAGATATGTATGTATACACTTATATGTATTGTGTATAATTTTAGGTAAATATAAAATATCATGATTCCTTGAGGCTTTATCCAACAACCTTGGTGTAATTTATCCCTCATCTCTTGTGCTCCTTCTGTATTGATTTTCCTATTCCTCAACTGGAGGTCCCTTCCCATTATTTTGTTTCCAACTTCATATCAACTGTGTCTTGCTACTCCCTTCCAAAGGCCTCCTTCCACATCTGGTCCCTTCATACTTTTTTGGTGCCTGCTGGGAGACAGAGATTTAGCCTCTCCTAGGGAGGAGTGTTGTTCAATGCAGACTAGTCAGCCTTGAACCCATATACACAAATACTGAGAAAGATGTATTTATATATATATATATATATATATATTTATGTATTTCTTTGTACAATACATACTTGTACACATGTATATCTATGTAACAACAACAACAATAATAATAATAATGAAGAAGCTACCAACTTGAGAGTGGGGATTATGAAAGGGGTTTGAGGGAGATGAGTTGGGGGTGGAGGTGGGAAATTTGTGTGATTCTATTTCAACTAAAACATATTAAAATGAATAAAAAATAAAATAGAGAAGCAAAAAAGAAACCAATAATAAAGAGAAGTATTGGCTTACCTACAACCAAGCTCCCAATAAACAGTTTTGATTTGTTTTAAAAAAGATCATGTTGAAGAAAAATAAAGTAGGTTACAGCAATAGACACTATTCTTTTTAACATTATATTGTGGCTTTATGTCTGTAATCCCAGAATTTAGGATGCTTAGACAGGAGGATTTTTGTGTGTTCAAGCCCAGTCTGGTACAGAGTGAGAATTTGTATCAAGATAAAATGTGAGTGTATGCAAGCAAAAGAGAGAGAATGAGTTTTTTGGAAGGGTTACTAATTTAAGCAGCTAAGGTTTGAAAAGGAATAGAGAATAGTATAAAAATATTTAGTGGGATGATTAATAGCTTGTAGCATTAAACTGGTTCTTCCATTGTTTCTGTGGAGATGGGGTTGAAAAAAGGACTAGATATTTAAAGGGCCAAGTCATCTGAATATTCTAGATCAGGCTATTGTGGGCAGTGTTAGAGATCTTTGACTTCTTTTTCTGAATTATGCATATTATCTGTCTTCTGATTGTGTGAGTGCACAAGCAACCTCATGTGGAGGTCAAAGGAGAACCCCTCAGTGTCTATCTTCGCATTCTACCATGCTTGAGACAAGATTTCTGCTGTTCTCTGCTGCTTATGCCCAGCGAGCTGGCTTGTGAGCTTCTTAGGAGTCTGTCTCCGTCCCCTATCTCCCCACAGAAGCACTGGGATTACAGACATGTGCTTTACCTGGGCTTTGAGGGCTCACATTAAGGTCTTCACGTTTGCACAGCAAGTGTTACCCACTGAGCCATCATTTTCCCAGCTTCAACATAGTTTTTCATATGACATGTTAGAAGCTTTGTTCGGCAAGGGGTGGATAGTAATTGACCCATGATAACAGTCTTTGAGGAAGAAAAACAGTTCAACAGACTGTGTTCAAAAGCAAACATGTATTTGAGACTTAGCCCTCTGCTTTTCCCCACACTTCCTTCAAGAAATGTGTTGCCCTTTGTCACTAACTTACTTTTCAAGGTCTTTGGATATGTTTAATCATCTTAGCCTAGGGAGGAGGAAAATTACAATGCTGTTTTTCTAAGGCTTTTTACTAGAAATAGCTCTATGAAAAACTTCCTCATTGTGCGTGCGTGTGTGTGTGTGTGTGTGTGTGTGTGTGTGTGTGTGTGTGTGTGTCCTGTCTTTTCTCTGTTACAGTTTCAGCTGATTCTCTTGTGATTGCTGAAACTTTCCGATGAATGGGCTCCTTTGTTTGCTCCTGACATCAGTTTCTAGACACCTTCCAGTGACAATTCTGGATCAGTTTCTCTATGTGATATATGGTCACTCATTATATGTTTTTTAGCTCTGAATTTTGTTAGGAAGAAACATTGAATTTTCATCTGCTTCTAGACTCTCTACCCTCAGCTTCCCCAGGGTCTCCTTATCGCCCCTCATTTTCAGCTCTGGATTTTTGTGGCAGAACCTACGGGAAGACAATGTCTACCTTATGTCATCATCAGAAACTCTCCTATGGTTCTATTTACTCATAGCTTTCTAGTTTACTTTGCTTTTCTTTGTGTAGCCTCTTGAAATAATAGCCTCTATATTCACCACTCCTTTTATGTAAAGAATCAAATATTTGATTTGGGAGGAGTTAGGGAGAGGATTTGGGGTGCTTATGGTCAAAACACATTGAAAGAAATTCTCAAAAAATTATTAAAAATATTTTTTGACAAAAGAAGTACCTTTTAACCTTAAAACCATCATGTTAAATGTACTATAAAGAGGTATTGGTAATGCGGTAATATGAAACAACACCAAATTCCATTTGTATCCATTTACATTAATTTCACACTATAACCACTCATGTCTTGTGTTACCATAAACACCAATGATGCCTAAGTCACAAATGGTCACAAAGGCAATTTTTTCTGTACCCATAAATAATTCTATTCCAATGATTCCTAAATACCCCAGCTATCTTTTCAAAGATATCGACAATAGAATTCTTACTTTTTCTCTGAACTCATTTTCCCTTACTGCTATAAATATGTACCTTTCTTCCAAGACAAACAGGATTATTTGCTTCCCCTCAAATGTGGTTTACTTGTATTTGAACTGTACACCTTTGTCATTACCTCTTTCTGGGAGAAACACCTAAACCTATTAAATTTTGAATGTTGGAATACTACTGATCTTTTAAAAGCTTTCTTTAAAATTCTAGTGGTATCTTTGACCTCAAGAACCTGCAAACATTCTCCTTTGTTCCTTATGAGAAATTCTGTCCCAACCCAAGAATCTATATATTTCCCCAGAACCATATAATGTATGTGTTTGGCACTATGTTTTGCTAGAATTTGATTGAGTATATAAGCAGAGCCCACCAATGATTATAAATGAAAGAAAAAGAGAGGTATTTAGGAACTAAGAAGAAACTTTCAGTTGGGATTGAGGAAAGCATTTCAGATAATTTTTGACTATACACGAGGATTTAATAAATACAAGTAGATTTTCTGGTAGAAGAGCATCAGTGCCTTGCATATACTAGGTACATAATATGTATTTGTATTTGTTAAAGGACCAGATACATGAGTAGATTGCTGTGTTTATCTGCGTTTGTATC
The DNA here is from genome assembly GCF_007827085.1 of Peromyscus californicus insignis. Taxonomy (NCBI): domain Eukaryota; kingdom Metazoa; phylum Chordata; class Mammalia; order Rodentia; family Cricetidae; genus Peromyscus; species Peromyscus californicus. The sequence goes on from NW_026294391.1 coordinate 97,818,955, forward strand.
CCTGTGTTTGAACTGATCACATTTATTCTCCCTCCAATGAGACAAATTTGAAACAAAATGATATGTGGTGTCTAAGGAGAAAGTCTGAAAATAGGTGTCATCCATAGAAAATGAGTGACCTGTCTTACTATTTTGCCTGGCTGAGAGGATAGCCTAGGGGTATTCACAGGCTGTTCAAGCTTCAGATGTATAATGTTAAGTGAGTAGTCATTGTCATAGTTATCAAGTAGGACAACAACTATTAGATACCTACATCTAAGAATCTTCTCCTTTACCATGTGGAGTTACTTTATTTGGACATTGGAAGTTTCTGTTGTGGAATATTAGTTTAAGATGTGTTGTTACACAAGGCCCTGAGTTTGACCCCTAGCACCACATAACCTAGGTATGGTGGCACACTTGTTTGTTTTCTTCCCTTTTATTGAAAAATAATTGATTCTTTTCTTACATAATATATCTTGACTACAGATATCCTGTAATCTTCCCAGTTCCTTCCCACCTCCCCTCCATACAGATCCTCTCTCTTTCTTTCTCTCATTAGCTAAGAAGAGACTTCTAAGAGACAATAAAATATAACAAAATAAAATATAAGAAGGTATAACAAAAGCCATCACATCGAAATTGGACAGGATAAACCAACAAGAGGAAAAGAACCCCAGAGAAGGCAGAAGAATCAGAGACCCATTTGTTCACATACTTAAGAATGCCATAAAAAGAGTAAGCTGAAAACTATAGTATATAGATGGGGACCTGGGGCAGATTGGTGCAGACCTTGAGCATGCTGTCTCAGTCTCTGTGAGTTCATATGAGCTTTGCCACTCCCCTCCTGCTCTTATACTCTTTTCACTGATATCCTATTTATGGCTGAGTGTTCCAAGTTTGACTCATTCTCTTCTCTCTCTCTCTCTCTCTCTCTCTCTCTCTCTCTCTCTCTCTCTCTCTCTCTCTCTCCCTTCCTTCCCTCCCTCCCCCATCTCTGTATGTGTCTGTGTGTGCCCATGCATGCACAAAGAGGCTGGAGTAGGATATTGAGTATCCTGTTATCATTTCCATCTTACTGCCTTGAGACAGCTTTCTTACTGCATCTGGAGCTAGATTGGCAACCAACAAGTCTCGGTGATCTTTCTGTATCCACCTCATCCCTGACAGTGCTGTGGGTACAGGGAACATGTGTAGTCAAACCCAGCTTTTTACAATGTGCTAGGGATTTGAATTTGGTCTTCATGCTTGTGTAGCAAGAATTCTTACTGGTTATGCCATCTTCTCGTTCCCCACTCCCTAATCTTCACTGTCAGGGCCCATTTAACCAGAAAGCAAATTTGAGTTCAAGATGGCTTCTTAATAAAGGGAATTTGGGGGAACAGCTTAAAGATACATTTCATTAATTCTCCTCACCAACTGTCGTGATTAATCTTCATTGTCAACTTAAATAGATTTAAAATCACCTAAGAGACACATTTCTGAACATGTTTGTGAAGGAAGACCCACCCTAAATATGAGTAGCATCTGATGGTCTGAAGTCCAAGACTAGCTAAAAAGGAGGTTAACATGAAAAAGCCAGCTGAGTACCAGAATTTCTCTCTCTCTCTCTCTCTCTCTCTCTCTCTCTCTCTCTCTCTCTCTCTCTCTCTCTCTCTGTTTTCTGACTACAGATGAAATGTGAGCAGATGCCTCAAACTGTCACTACCACAGCTGGAGCTGCTCTGGTCTCTACACATTTCACACCATGATGGACTATATCCCTTCTTAAATTACGAGCCACAATAGACTCTTACTTAGATTGCAGCTGTCAGATACTTTGTCACAGCAGTGAGGAAAGTGAAGGGTTGAGTACTACAACAATGAAGAACTCACTTTGGACATAAATTCAGACTCATGTAGGAAGTGAAGGGTGTATATGTGGTGGGTCCATAGTCAAGGAGTAATGGTGCTACAAGCCCCATGGGACTAAGTTGCCTCACTTTGCGGTGCACCCTTGGCCTTCTCAATTCATTCCTGCAAAACAGAGACACTGTGCATCAGCTTTGCTACCATGGTATTCATTTCCCCACTAAAAAATTTCAAAGCTTAGGCAGAATAGAGGTGGGCCTAACAGAACTGAGGTGGGGACACATTAGCAGTAGGTAACATGTTTTTAAAGGCACAGAGTTTTACAGAAGCCAACACACTATGTGACAAGCGGGTCACTTTTTCTGAGAGTTACTGTTACTCATAATACGTGAACTGAACTTTGAAACAGTCACTTGGGTGACATACTGTTGGCATTTTATACACAAAGATATCATGCTGCTGTGTTTTTGAATTGGCCAGACAGGTGGTGATTAGTCAAGCAAGAAATCTGTTTATATATGGGGTGATCTCATTTGTGGCAGGGTATTTAGTTTACATGGATCCATTTGGAGGAACTGAAATCTAGTTATCTCATACCTAAAACATGGGCTAAGATATTTAGGCTTCTTGTTGTTCTGTATTACAGCACAGCATCAGTTGTCAATTTACTTCTGTTCTGATCTATGCAAGCATCCAAGGTGATTAAAACAGTGTAATAAACTTGGCAAGCCTTGTCCTGGTGGCTGAGGAGAGGCATCATGTAACTCTAAGCATCCTGTAAGTATTAGAGCACTGCCTGTACCTTTTAAGCTGTTGCTGCTGATCCCTACTGTGAAAAAGAAAGAGTGATATTACCAGCCATCCTGACTACACTCAAAAGCATTGCTACTATTACTTCAAGCCTGCCTGCTCTCTAAATCAAAAGCAAGAGCTAGTAAGCCAAACATAACAGTGATGTAATTAGGTCAGTGACTATTAGGTAGCCAAGTGTAAACAGACACACACATTTTCATATTTGCATATCTTCCTTAAACAAGGTAGACTAAGAAAGTCAAATTGCTTAAAGATTTACATGATATTCAGCCTTTTTCTGTTATTACAGGAAAACATTGCAACAGTCAGGAACATAACACAATTAGTGATTGTTTAACATATCACATCTTACTGCATACTTAAGTAGAGGTAGGTTATTTTCCGAAGGAGAGTTTAAGGGCTCTAAAAGAAGGGGGAATTCATTTCAGCAGAGTAGACAACTTCCACTAAGAGGTACCAAATGACATTTGGAAGCCAGATGGGTTTCATTAACACAGCTGGGCCTTTGAAAAGAGTCTTGCTCACTGTCCCAGTTCACCTGGTCACCACACTTCACTTCAGAATGATACAGATCTATAAATTTGCAAGACTGAATTTTGAATGCTATGAGGTTGTTTATTGCAGAAACTTACTATGCGGCTATCACTATTTTACTCTAATTTGTATTACTGCTAATGCTACTACTACATTGCACACACTGAGCGTTTAAGTGTGTCAGAAGCTGTGTTTTGCATAACTATCTTGCCGAATTCTTACAGTCAGCTTGAGAGATAGGTACTTTCATTATCTTCATATAAAGGGAGATTCAGAGAGGTTAGGTAGCTTTCCTAGTCACTCAGCTAGAACTGGATTCAGTCCCAAGTTTGCTATTATTTTTTAAAATCCCAAAGCCCCCGTGCTTAACTACTGCATTATATACTTCCTTTTCTTTTTTTCCTCTTATAGTTCATTGGTGATCTAATTAGAAACAGAAACGTGGCTAGGGTGGATGGGTGGATGGATATTGCCCCCTTGCCCTACTTCTTCCTCCTCCTCTCTTCACCAAAGAGAGTTCAAATGCTGGTCAAGAGGACTGCCCTGCTGGGAAGCCGAGGAAAGGAAGATGCCTGTCTTCACTAAGGATCTGTTTACACATTTAATTAACCAAGTGTAATGAGACCTTTTCTGACGTGTTTCAGAACACAGAATGGAAACTTACACTGTTACGTGCTTGTAATCGAAATGTGTTCTGTGCTTAATAACTGCAGAATGAAACACATTATTGATGCAATATGGACCAGAAGTGTGGCCAAACATTCAAATGGAAGAAAAAAAGTAAATGAAAACAATGACCCAAATGAAAAAAAATTAGACTAAAATTAGTTAAAGCACAATTTAGCAAACCCAAAGACAACTTTGAACCTTGTTTCCTGGTGAAATCTTTTACACGTGCAGCTGGTTAAAGATTTCCTGTCTAAATTGGAACTGACATAAGATTATCACTTTTATATTCATGATAGGTGAATGCTTAACTGAATGCTCTTAGTCATGTATGGTTGAGGGGCAACTGATGGGTCCATAGTTATAAAAAGGTACCCACCACAACTGCAGCACCTAAAGTTGTTTTAGTTTTGCCTCTGAACCTAATAATCTAAGTTTAATACAAAAGGAATAATAAAACATCTGTTGTTGGGTTTCTTTTCTAGATTGAGAATCAAAAAGAAGTTGCTTTGCTTTGGTTTAATTTGCTTGTTGAAGTTCAAAGGCTGAGAGTTGACTACAACATGTGCCTTAGTTACAGCCCATCATTACCACTAATCCCTGAAAAGCTCTATTGTCATCTATAATTTATCTTCATATGTAACTATTTACCTATCTATCTACTTATCTATCTATCTATCTATCTATCTATCTATCTATCTATCTATCTGCCTATCTATCATCTATCCATCACGTATCTAATCTATCATATAATTATCTATCTCCTTATCTATATATTCTGTGTCTATAATATATATAATCTATCCAATGATCTATCAATCTATCTATCTACCTATCTGACTATCTTCTACCAAGCAATCAACTGTCTACTCAATCATTTTTATCCCTATTTTCACATCTTTTCACTTTCCTTCACTACAGGCAGTTATTCAAATGTATTTTGTATGTGGATAATCTTATTTATGCTTTTCAAAATCTCTACTACTATTTTTTGTGCATGTGTTTTGTGTGTGTGTGTGTGTGTGTGTGTGTGTGTGTGTGTATAATGTCTGTGTATATGTGAGGGGTATGTGTACTCATGCACATGTTCAGGAGCCAGAAGAGGGCATTGGATATCCTGTTGTATCACTCTATACCTTACTCCCTTAAGACAGTGTCTCTCAGTGAAACCAGAGAGACAAGCAAATCCAAGAGATCCTTCTGTCTCCATGCTCCATGTCACTGGGGTTACAGATGTGTGAAACATGCCTGTCCTTTTATGTAGGTACTGGGGATATGAACTCACTCCTTCTGTTTTTATAGTAAATGCTGTTACTCACTGAGCTATATCCTCAGCCACCTGAATGTATTGTTAGTTTAATTTTTTTGTTGAAAACAAATCCCTCTGTTTATATATCTTTAATTTTTATAAATGGCACTAAACTGTAGACCTTATTTGACATTTGATTTATTGTATTTTATTTAGTGTAAAACACACACACACACACAAACCATGTGCATATAATATTACACCTATGACAACATATATGCACATATTAAAAACATAATAAAAAAGAATATTCCTTTTCTCTTTTCTTCCTTTTTCTTTTGAGAAAAGATCTATATCTCAGACTAGCCTTGAATTCACTATGAACTTCTGATCCTACTGCCTTTACCTCTGTGGTACTTGGATTACAGGCATACTTAACCATGACCAGTTTTATATGGTGCTGAGAATCAAACCCAGGGCCTCATGAATGTTAGGTAAGCACTCTATCAAGTGAGTAACATCCACAGCAAAGTAAATAATTTTGTTTCTACAACATTTGCAATTAATTTTACTTACTTTTGGGGATGAGAATGAGTTCAATGAGAAAGTGAAGCATGACTATATCAGAACACTGATTTCATTTTGAAAACTATAATGCTTGGTATCCATAGAGGAGGTTCAGATATCTTCTTGAAGTAGATTATTTTTCCCACTTCAAAAATATGATATCTGGTGACTGACGGTCACATTTCTTGGTTACTTTTGCTTGATGATGAAACTTAACAATTGCAAGTTTGTGTTGTGATATCTATAGTTACTTAGCCCTCTGTTTCTGCGGTCTATTTCAGCCTGTTTAAATGAACACCACTAAAATAATTTAAAAATTACGTGAGACCAGAATATCATTTAAGAGGATGAAGTGGATAACAACCCACACATCTATTGGCTCTGTGTTCAGACACTTGAATTTCTGCCTCAGCTCAACTCCACATTCAGTATATGATTCTGCACAAGTCCACCCTGGGCTTTCATCTGTAAAATAAGCAAGTTGGACTAGTGGATCTGACTAAAGTCATATCCTGGTGTGGTGTTACACATCTGTATTCTCGGCACTTCAGAGGCAGAGGCAGGAGGATCATGAATTCAAGGCTATCTCCAGCTATGTGGTGAAATTGAGGCCAGCCTTTTATTCCCTAGAACCTGTCTTGAAATAATAAGATAAAACAATTTGGAACATGGCCATTGTGAGCTAAAATTATTTGGATTTGTGATTCTCAATGAATACTCTATTTCTTCTCTAAGTATCCTCCCATTATTTTAGAGAAAAAAATGCTAAAAACAAAATGAGTATAGTACATTTTTTTTTTCATGAGCATTGGAAGATGAAAGACCTAGAAGCAGACTATGTGACAATAGATACCTTGGAGATCTGAGCCAGGAAGTTTAGAGGCAGCATAGACTTGAGAAAGGTGGTGTTGAGTGCTCACAAATAAGAAACACAAATATGAGCTGTTCAATAGATAATTAAAAAGATCCTGGCTCCACGGCCCTCTGCATAATCCAGACAGTTGGGTAGCTTGATCTGCTTAAGGGCCCCCCTGGCAGTAGAATCAGGATCCATCCCTGGTGCATGAGCTGGCTATTTGGAGCCCACTACCTATGGGGGACACCTTGCACAGAGTGGGTTCCAGCACAGCCAGGTCTACATGGTGAAAACCAGTCTTGAAAAACCAAAGGTTTTAATCCCAAAGATGGCTTGGACCTGCCCCTACTGAATGTACTAGGCTCTGAGGACTCCCCATGGGAGATTTTGCCTTGTTGGAGGAGGAAATGGGGGGTGAGTTTGGGGGGAGAAGGAAGGAGGAGTGGGAGAAGGGAGGAGAGGGGGACCTGTGATCGGTATATAAAATGAATACAAATTTCCTTAATAAAAAAGAAAAGAAAAGGATCCTGGAAGAGAAATCAAGTCCACCAGGCAGGGAAATGATTTTTTTCACAAAATATTATGTTTGAGCAGCCTTTCTGTGGAACTTTGTGTTGTGCTTAAAGCGAACACTTATTCAGCTGAACAAATGTGTTTAATGTCTTTTGTACACATATCTGAAGATTACCCAAATGGCCCAAGACAGATGCAGTGACATATTTCAAAACTATTATTAAATGTGTATAACTAAATTTTCTCCACGGATATTGCAACATCCTCAGCCTAATTCTGAACTGCCTGCTGGGACTGAAGGGGGTTGGGAGACCATTGATCCAAGTCTGAAACTGGCTTAGCCTCAGGAAATGAGCTGCAAATGCGTCATCGTCCTGGCTAGGGAAGGCCTGCTGCACGGCAGGATTTAGCATCACCTCAGCACAACCTTAACAGTTCACTTGCCAAGACTGTAAACTTGGCTTTTTCCAGTTCTGTCTCCAGATCCCTCAATTCCTCCTGTGCATTACCAGCTCCACCTCATCGCCCAGGGAACTGTTTCTAAGAACCTCTTATATAGTACAGTCTCCTGCACGTAGTCTTTCTAGTGTCTACTGCCAAGCCCTGTCCTATGGGGAATGTAAGTTTTAGACCAAGGTCAAATTTGGCTAGGACAATGACTGCACATGTGTCCTTGGGAAAAATATGATCCAAGATCATAACTCAATTGGAGAGATCACTGAGGCCCAGGGAGGTGAAACAATGTACTCTGCTTGTATAGGTAATAAGAACTAGAGCTGGGATGAGAAAGCCAGTCACTTTTCCGACCACTAATTAGGTGCTCTTTGGATAGGGGTGATGCTTTTCTTGAGAATGTTCCACTGTAATTCTCCAAGATACACTTAACAGAAGATTCCCTGGGATAGCACAACACAAAGAGAAGGCTCTCTGAAATGAGACAGAGCAGGACTTCAGTACTGTGCAGAAACTAAATGTGACCTTAAGCAAATAAAACTTTCTGTTTCAGAATCTGCTTAACCTGATATTGATAAGACCGCTCTAGTTTTCTCATAAACATGGTTAGCAAAGAATTTTTTTTTTCCTTTAGCCCTGGCTGCCTTCCAATTTGCTTGATTTGAAGATGACCTTGATCTCCTAATCCCTCGGCCTGCATCTCCTGAGTGCTGGGATTATAGGCATGAACCACCACGGCCAGCTACAATATTTTTTTTGATGGCTCTACTTTTACCTTATTTGTGTTTTTATATTTAAGTAATGTTTATTATAAGCAGAGTATAATTATAATTACATGACATATTTAAATCCAATCTCACAATCAAATTAGAGTGCTTAGGTTATATACATTTAATGTGATTATTGGCATAATTAGACTGGGTCTGTCATTTGTTGCTTGTTTTCTATTTGCTCCATGTTTTCCAGTTCCCCTTTCACTCATTTTCTGCCTTTCCTTTTTGATTCAGTATCTTGATGACCATCCTCTATCTCTTTCTTGGCTTCCCAACTCTTTCTTTTGATATTTCAGTGGTTGTCTTAAGATTCATAGTATACATCCTCATCACATTCTGATTTTGAATTATTTCATATATATTGACAAGAATCTTATAGGACAAAAATGGAACACAGTTGTTGGAGTGCTTGCCTAGCATGTGAAACGTCCCATGTTTCACACTCAGCACTGAAGAGAACCAGGTATGCTGGTACCTGCCTGTGGATCATAAATTCAAGGCCATCATTTTCAGCTACCATAAAGAGTTTGATGCTATGATGCTAGCATGGGCGAAAAGAGTTCCTGTCTCCAAAAAAAGAAGAAAAGAAAAGAAACCACAAAATACAAAACTGGTCCTGTGAGAGATCATTCTCTCTCTCTCTCTCTCTCTCTCTCTCTCTCTCTCTCTCTCTCTCTCTCTCTCTCTCTCTCACACACACACACACACACACACACACACACACACACTGCCACAATATATGAACACTTTTTTAAAAAGACTGTTCCAGCTCTGAAGCTTTATTTCTTTTATTTGGCCTTTATGCTATTTTTGCTACATTTTACTATTATCCAGCTTTTAAATTCCAGAGCACATTGTGATGATTTTTGTTTAAGCAGTCAGTTATATTTTGCAGAGTTCTTTCTTTTTATTCATCTATCATCTATCAATCAATCATCTGTTATATTTACTATTTTTAACTCTTTTACTCTTTGGGGGCCTGTCACCTAGCTCCCAAATAAATACATGGGGACTTATTTTCAATGCCCAGCCTTAGCTTGGCTTGTTTTTAGCCATTTTTTCTTAACTTAAACTATTCCATCTACCTTTCTATAGTCTATTTTCCTTTCTTTCCTTCTTACTCTGTGCCTGGCCCCTGGCATCCTCCTTTCCTTCCCCTTTTTCTTGTTCCTCCTTCTTCTCCTCTTTTTCTCCTTCTTTTTATTCTCTCTGTCTGCCAGCCCTGCCTATCCTTTGTCCTGCCTAGCTACTGGCCATTCAGCTCTTTATTAGATTAATTGGTGTTTTAGGCAGGCAAAATAGCACAGCTTCACAGAGTTAAACAAATTCAACATAAAAGAATGCAGCACATCTTTGCATCATTAAATGAATATTCCACATCATAAACAATTGTAACACATCTTAAAATAATATTCCACAACAATCTGTCTATCTAGTCATCTGCATCTATCTATCTCTATCATCTATCTATTTAATCTACCAACTGCCTATCAGTTTCTACCCATGTAGTACCATTTGCAATGACATCCATTATTCCCTGGGGAATTGTCTTTCTATATAATATCATTTTTCTCTTGGATAAAGGTAAATGTGGCGCTTCAACACTTCCTAATATTGTAAGAGGCTTCTGAAAATGACTTATTTTACCTTTTGTATGTCTAAAGCTATTCTATTTGTGTTTTTTCAAGGTATTTTGCCAAGTGTAGAATTGTAGGTAAACAAGTTTTTTTTTCTTTTTACAGTTTGAAGATGTTGCTTCATAATACATGGACCTAGAATTTTGTTTTTGTATTAGCTCATACTTTTGTTCATGTTGTCATCCTTATATTTGTTTCATTGTATATAACAAATCCTTTTCTCTAGCCACTTTTGATACTCGCTCTTTATCATTGTTTTGAATTACTTTATCAAAATATATCTTAATATAGCATTCTTCAGATTTTTCATACTTGTAGTTCATTGAATATCTTATATTCAACATGTGTAGCTTTCATAAAATTTGAATGTTTTTTTCAGAAATTTCTCTGCTATTCAAGTCTCTCCTTTACTTTTGTGACTATAATCATGTTCCTTAGGCCAGACAAAACGACTCTTTAACTCTATTTTTCTTTTTATTATTTTTCAATTTTAATACTGTTTAATTAATGTGTGTGTACTATGCCATACCTGTGTCAAAGATCACCTTCTTGCAGAGGTCCTTGCCTCTCTCCTTGTTTGACACAGGGCCTCATATTCGAATGCCGGCTCTATCAGAATAGGAGGTCCGTGAGCTTCCAGGAAACCTGCTGTCTCTCATTTTGCCACAAATGCAATGGGATTACAGATGTGTGCTCATGCTTGAGCTTTGCTTGGGTCCTGAAGATCTAAATTCCAGTCTTCATACTTGTGCAGCAAGCACTTTATACTCTGAGCCTTCTCCTCAACCCTCTATTTTCCTTTGATTTCTTTCTGTTTTCTTTTGCATAGATTGTATTTAGTGCCCCTTCAATTTCACCACTTTTTCTTCTACAGTGCATAATTTGTTGCTAACCCCATCCAATGCACTTTCTATTTTACACATTGGAATTTTATGTCTAGAAATTTGGTGTGGGTATTTTGTTTTGAAAATAGGGCCTTCCTATGTAGCTTTCCAGGTTGACCTTAAACTTATGGTCCTCCTTCTTTAGCCCCAGTACAGGCATTACATATATGTCCCACCATGCCTAATTTTGATACTGATACACACACACACACACACACACACACACACACACACACACACACACACACTATATATATATATATATATATATATATATATATATATATATATATATATCAAATGTAGTTAAATGAATATATGTATTTGAGAAAGGGTCTCACTGTATCTCTCTGGCTGGCCTGTGAGTTATAGGCAAGCTTGATCTACATAAATTATAAATTCCAGGTACTTCTCCCTACCAGTTTTGTGATTTGAATGCATGTTCCACTATGCTTGGACTCCAGTTAATTTTTTGAACTAACCAAATCCAGTTATAATAAGTATTTATTTTTCCACTTAACTCTAGAGTATGAGATGTTTCTGGATACTTTAACTAATTATACTCATCACAGATCATATTTACTATCCCTTTGCATGCCTATTAAATAGTGATGTGATGCCAAAGATTGTAATTTTGTCTTGTGTGCTGGCTAGTTTTATGTCAATATGACACAAGCTATAGCCATTTTGTGAGGAGATAACCTCAATTGAGAAAATTTCCCCACCAGATCAGCCTGTGGGCAAGCCTGTGGTACATATTCTTAATTAGTGGTTGATAGGGGATGGCCCAGCCCATTGTGGGTGGTACCATCCTTGGGCTGGTGGTCCTGAATTCTACATGAAAGCAGGCTGAACAAGCTGTCAGGAGCAAACCAGTAAGCAGCACTCCTCCATGGCCTCTGCATCAGCTCCTGCCTTCAGATTCCTGCTCTATTTGAGTTCCTATCCTAACTTCTTTCAGTGGTGAACATGTGGAAGTGTGAGCCAAATAAACCCTTTCCTCCTCAAGTTGCTTTGGTTATGGTGTTTCATCACAGAAATAGTAAATAATACTACCTAGGACAGAAATTGGTACCAGGAGAGTGAGATATTATTGCTCTGCAGAGACCAAGATAGCTGAATTAATGTTTTAAAATCAGAAACAAATTTAAGACAATATATAGAAACATGAATTTAACTAATGATAAAAACATAAGTAAATAGGCAAGCTCTGTGATGGAGAGAGATTGGTTAATGGTAGTGGGAGATGGCTACTGTCAAAGAGCCATTAGAACATCTTCTAAGAGTTGTCATGAACATATCTGAAGGGTAAAGAGGCACTAGACATGAGAAAAATATCAGGAAGAAAAGCTTTGTAGGTAGATGGGACATGATATATATAAAAAAAAAGTTCCCTGAAATGTTAGAGAAACAGGCTATAGGAGCTGGAGGAAAGAGTCATAAGATTGGAGATGTAGTCAGAGATGAAATCCTTGACTTCATGATCACAGTATATTAGACGTTTCCCTACTGTGAGTGGCTGGGATCCAACTCTCTAACAAAATTCTCAGATCAAAAGCCAGTAAGCCTGTGTTCTAATGTTATTCTACCAGTAACTCGCACGCCTTATTTTAATTTCTCTTTTTTACCCCTTTCAGTTTTCTCATTGTAAAACCAGAGGGTTGAAGTGGGTTTGCCTACCTCCCTCCCTGCCTGCCTGCCTGCTTCTCTTCTCCCTCCCTTCCTTGCTGTGGAACAATCTTTTTGTACACTGTGAAGATATGTTGCTTTCATTGGCTTAATAAAGAGCTAAATGGTCAGTAGCTAGGCAGGAAGAGATTAGGTGGGACTTATGGTCAGGGATGAAGAAGGGCAGAGTCACCAGCCAGATGTAGAGGAAGCAGGAAACGTACAAGATGAGGTAACAAACAATGAACTATATGGCTGCAAGTAAATTAATTGAAATGGGTTAAGTTATAAGAGCTAGAAACAAGCTTAAGCTAGCTGCTGATAATTTATAATTAATAATAAGTTTCTGTGTGGTTATTTTGAAGCTAGCTAGTGGGACAGAAAAGTCCACCTACACTCCCTCAATTCCTAATTCTGTCCTCCATCCCTTTATTCTTTCCTTCTCTCATTTGTTCTGTCTCTTATTTTTGTTTTTGAAACAAGGTATCACTGTGTATCTCAGGCTACCTTGGAACTTACCATATAACCCAGACTTCAAACTCACAATTCTCCTGCCTCAGTCTCTTGAGTGATAAGGCTTGGACTAGAATCTCTTTAAGGTCTTTTAAAGCTCTAGTACTTTAGGAAAGATCGTTCAAAAAACTTACTGAAAGGTCTAGTCTGTCTGTAAGTTTCAAATGAGTTACTTCTTGGAGATATAAATCATAAAAGGTCTATTCTTGGGGTGGAGAGATAGCTCCATGATTGAGAGCACTTGCTGTTCTTTCCAAGGTCTTGGGTTTGATTCTTAGCACCCATATGGCAGTTCATAACTGTCTGTAACTCCAGTTCCAGGGCATCTGTCACAACACTTTCTTCAACCCTCTGTAGGCAACAGATATGTACATAGTGCACAGACATAATTGAAGGAAAAGTACACATACACATAACATTAAAGCAAAACAAAACAAAAACTGAATTTGAGAAATGGGAGGGCATCTATTCCTATATAGCTTTTACATTCTAATTAGTTTTCTCAAAGTCAATTTCAAAGTATTTTAATTACCTCTGATGCTGATGATAATATACAATAGCTTCTATCTTCAAGTACTTTCAAACCATGATTTAGAAAAAAAAAGTATTTCAAGTAGTTTTAAGTGAGACCCGGGAATGTAGCTTTGTTGGTAGAGTGGTTGCATAGCATGTGTGAAGCCCTGGGCTAGATCCCCAGCTCTGCCAGGAAAACAGCCTGATAAGTTGATTCATGCATGTAATCACAACAGTTGAGTAATGGAGGCAGAAAGATTAGGAGCAACATAGCAGGTTTGAGTTCAGTCTATGCTACCTGAGATTTCCTCAAAGAGCCAAGAAGGAGGAGAAGGCAGAGGAGGAGGAGAAGTTGGAAGTATAAACAGATGAATGATTGAAAATATTGGGAGTTTTTATAAGTGACAGTTTTTGCTAATATAATTCACATACCATACAATTTACCTAATCAGAATATATAATATAATGGGCCTTTTAGTGTATTCAAGTGTTGTATAGTGAACACTATAATAAATTTCAGAACATTTTCATTATCCACCACCAAATCCATCTGTGGGAATAAAGCACAATTTTTTAAATCACACAAACACCTTTAATTATTTAGAGAGTATCATAAGGTAACATTCAAGAGTGAATCATTCCTCTTGGAGGCCTATAACAGCCAATTTTAGCAAAGTTGGTTTGTCTTTTACAACTGTGATCTGTATGTAAGTATTGAGTATAGCCGTAATAGCAGTATTATGGAGAATAAATCCATCATAGAAACAGCAAAATCTTTAGTTATCTGTATATGTGGGTAGCTTAGATGTGTATTTCTTGTCCCTAATAGATGTCAAAAAAATAACGATCTGTCGTGAGATGTGATATTGCTTGCTGAGGGCTATTTAGTTTTTATCGAGATATTTAGTGAAATCAATAGCCTTAGTTATCTAACATGAGTGCAACATGGACCAAATAATGAAGGCTTGTTGCTGCCTACAGAGATCTTTAGATTACAGCCAGTGTTGTAAATAATTACTAGTATTGACCTCTTATTTACCCAGTGTGACGGTGGGGCCAGCCTGGGTGAAGAGAAATTCTAACTTTAAACTTTGAAAGGTTAGATTTGAGTTCTTATACTGTCAATATTTTACCCAGATAATATATTTTGTGTTTTCCTTGATATCCATTTTTAAATGATTTTGGATCTTTTAGAAGACTGTTTATGACAAAGGCAATGAATGAGAAGAGCAAAATTGGAATATGATAAATGCGATAATGTTAGTAGTTTGAGCATTAGTTAGTGAACCTCCAACCAATTGTATTCTCATCTGAGTATTAGCATTCATACTGTTCAAACTATGCATAAATATGCTGAATAAACAGATAATTATACAAAGATCATGTCACAGTTATCCCAAATGACACTTTTCTGTTTCTTGGTTCAGATTTACTCATCAAGACTACTAACTCAGAGATGTCCTGGATGCTTTGCCTCAAGTACATCCTAACAGCAAGCTTACAGCAGGGCAAATAAAAAGCAGTTTCTCAGAGGTACCCAACTAAAGGTTTTCCTTCTCAACAGTGCCAACAAAACATAAAAGTCCTTCTTAAATATTTAATGGTGCTCCCGTGGGGGATGCCACTCCTTCTTCCAGACCTACTGAATCAGTTCCTGAATTTTAACAAGACGCTCAGCTAGTTCATATTCACACTGAAGTTCAAAAAAGCTCCACAACTGATGATCTCAAAAGATGCCCACTGGACTCCCCAGTATTTCTTGAACTTTTCATACTTTGGGTCTGGGTTGGTAGCCTGTGAGTCTTCATTTATACAAGTTCTCAGATCATATCTACAGATCAAATTTGATTAGTCCGTGATGGTCTTTGAACTCCTGTTATTCTGTAAGAAATATAGAGTCCATATGCTGAAATGTACAGACATTTATCTGACTTGCTCCCTGAGCCAACTTGTATCTATTATGAATGTGTGTCTGCTAACAAGGTTTTAGAAAATGTTTTGGAATTTACAACTATATTGTTTTGTAGAATTTTGGGTTTTCTTTTGCTTTATTCATTTATTTACTTTAGATTTTTATTTATTTTTATTATTGTGTCTATGAGTACAGACCCTCATGTGCCATGGTATGCATGGGGAGTTTAGAGGGCAATGTTTGGAAGTCCATTGTTTTCCACCCCCTTTGGTTCTGGCATCTGGACTCTGATGGTTAGGCTTGCTCCGCGTGTGCTTTTCTCTACTGAACCATCTTGCTAGCACTACTTCTACTTTTCTCAGTGGAGTGGGGTGTTTCTACAATTTTATTTAGATGACTCCAAAACCTAGAAAAGCTGTTTCTCATTTGTTACATACTGCTATTGTTGATATTTTAAAATGAATGTATATATAATTTGAGTTTTTGCAAACTTTAATGGTACTGTTAACTTAGGGAGAAAATATTCTATTTTACTGTGTTTAGTAAGCATGTACAGAAATTAACAGTTACAATGGTCTAGAAACATTAAAATTTAAAATGTCTCTTTGTACATGTGTAACACACTATTAACTACATAAGGTCTTATCTGCGTGTGTTTGCTTGCAATAATTAATATTCTCTAAGTAATGAAAAAAGGTTGGCTTTTTATTACCCTATAATATTTTTGCTGTGTATAGTGTAATATTTTAACACACTTATAAAGTATGTAGTGATCAATCAGGATAATTATAATTTCCATTTCATTCTCATTTCTTTATACATGGAGCTTTATTTATAATGATTCATAAAATGACTAGTATAGCAATGTCATGCAGCTTAAGCATTCTGGGCCCATAAAATATATAATATACTACTGTAAATAGTAGTCACCCTACTGTTACAGGAAACACTAAGACTTAATACTTTCTTACACTGTTTTAGTACTTGTTATCTTGGATTTAATATGTATGAGTCTATCTTATCTTCTTGTCAGTTCCTAGTAATTGCTTGTCTACACTTATATTGCTATGTTTGGCTTCCAAATATGATCAAGAGCACCACTTGTACTTTTATGTCTGTATTACTTCATGTAACATCATATCCTCTAGTTTCATTCATTTTGTTTCAAATGACAAAATTTTATTGTTGTGGCTTTATAATATTCCATATATATGATTTATTCCTTCTTTCATTCATGAACATGTTAAATGATTTCATAGCTTGGATATTATGAATAATGCTACAATAAACATGACAGTAGAGGTTTCTTTCATACTCTTATTTACTTTTGGATATATCCTCAGCAGTAGGATAGGAAAATCATATTGTAGTTCAAATGTTAGTTTCTTGAGGAATTCCTATACTGTATTCCATGGGGAAATTTGACACAACCATTAATAATGTTTGAGAGCTCACATCTCACCTTCTCACCCGTGTTCTTTGTCTTTTTCATGATAGACAGTCTAACAGGGCTCATAATTTTGAGTGTAAGTTCCCTGTTAATTAGTGATATTAAACAGATTTCCATATGTTTATTGGATATTTGTATTTCTTTTTTTTTGAGAAATACCTATTTTGATTATTGGCTTATTTTAAGATGAATAATGCTTTCATTGATTTAGACATTTCATTTCTGTACAGTTTAGGATATTTGCTGAAGATTTCATGACTTTGAGGTGGGCATGTAGCTCAGTTGGTAGAGTGCTTGTCTATCATACACAAATCCTAAATTTGATAGCCAATAGTGTAACTAGGTATGGAAGCACACACCTCCTGAAATACCAGAACAGGAATATGAAGACAGGGGGACAAGAAGTTCAAGATCATCCTTGGCTGTATAGTAAGTTCAAGGCAAGATTGAGTTACATGAAACCCTGTCTCAAAAAAAAAAAAAAAATAGAGCCTCTTGCCTTCTGAAACTCATTAACAGATTATGGGTAGGAAAAACTTGTGTGATTGTTCTTTGTAAATACTATGGTCTTCATATTCTAAAACAGCACAATAAGATTACAGAAACATTTGATCATTTTCTAAGTGGACCGTGTGTTTACGGGTGCATAGTCACTTTACAAATGAGCAAAATGTTTCTCCATCTCCAGCAACCATTAGTGGCCTCTAGATCCTCAGGGAGGTATGAGTTTTCATGAGATCCACGCCTCTCCATGACAGGATATTGACAGTCCCAGTCTTGTGTAGATGTTTGCAGGTAATCAGAGCTGCAATGAAATCAAGGGTGGTAAAGGCTCTATTATGCTCACTTTGCTTGCCTTCCCATCCTCTGGATCTTAACATCATGGTTTCTGTTGTCTCTTTCATGTTTCCTGACACTTGGAGGGGGTGATACAGATGTCCAATTTACAACTGAGCATTCAGTGGTCACTTATTTTCAGCACTTTGACCAGTTATTAATTTCTACAGTTACTGCTGCCCACAGTGGCACATTATTTGAATAGATGTCTTTGTTGATAGTCTCTTAATGACCAGGCAAACTTCACCATTTGTTATAAGCTCTCTTTTGACTGAAATATGGAGCTACTTTATTATAGGCATGCCTCTTATACCTGGGGAAAACTACCTTCATTATGCTCTTGGAGAAGTCTTGCCTCTGGATCTGGAGTGTTTCTGTACTTAGCCACTTTTCAGCAAAGCAAAATGATCACCATTGGTCATGATGTTGGCTACATACATTAAACTATACTAATTTCAAAATAACCCAAGAAACTAAATCACGTGATTATGGTGGCTGTGGAAAGCCACTACTGTCACTATGGCTCAAGGAAAGTAAGGTTGAGTGAGGGCCAATTGCCACCTTTCTGTCCATTACTCATTATCATTGTTCTATGGATCAGATAGAATCTAAATGCATCTGTTTTGTTTTAAAAGCTTTATTTTCTTTATGTGTGCCTGTGTGTATTCAGGTGCCTGAGAAGGCCAGAAAAGCACATTGGATATCCCGGGAGTTGGAGTTATAGGCATTTGTGAACCATTTATGTGGGTGCTGGGGTGCAAACTCTGGTCCTCTGATAGAGCGGCAAGTGCTCTTAATCACTGAGCCATCTTTCTAGCCCTCTAATTACACCTTAATGAGATAATTGCTTTACTCCATGAGATAGTCTTCCTTCCTGCAAATTCCCCTCACTTAGATCTGGTTCATTCTCTATACTGCTACTTTGTATTCTGATTATTTTTTATAGTTCCTGTTTTCATCTCTATATTTTAAGCTTCCAGAGAAGCAAGGACGATGTCTAATTATCTTTTTCCCATAGTCAATCACTTCATTGATTCCATAAATACATATCTGTAGCAATCCCTGTGTAAACAATTTGTCTGTCTTCTACTGAAGAGCTGAATAATTCACTCACTAAAACAATTTATATAAATGCAAGATTAGAATTTCCCTGTTAGAGATCCAGGCTTAAGGTGAATGAGATGGAATTCTGAATTAATTCACTGAGAGTTTCTTGGACCACTGAAGCAAAAAGTAAACCATTAACACTTGAAGTCTATATGCTTCATTCTAATTGAAAGAAAGCTATTTAAAAGGCATTGAACTCCTACAAACACAGATAACATGGTGTATTTGGTAAAGAACTTGTTTCTCTATCAAGCTTGATTTAAAGAGTGTTCAAAAATGTATAACAGAGGATTTCAAGATATGCAAATTGGAGATAATTGCACCATGATCTCTAATGTACTATGGCATCAGTCTTCTTCAATAAGTACTATCTCTTGTATGATCTTATACCATCAGTAATACTATCCACTATTCTTATTCCCTAATAATTTGCATAGAAACTAAGATATTATTTCACCTGCACATAGTTTAGTATGATTTTCAAAGAATTTATTTCTTTAAGTTGACAGTTATGGTCTAGGGTATTGTTTAGCTGTGTAGCACTTGCCCAGTACATACAAAGCCCTCGGTTCCCTCTCCATCATCACAAATGAAGTGACAAGTAAGATTTCATGTTGATTCTGGGGCTGTAGCTAAATTTGTAGAGCACTTACCTAGAATTCACAAAGCTCTGGCTCTTTTCCTCAGCACTGAATGAAATTGAGTGTGGTGGTATATGTCTATAATCCCAACACTTGGGATGTAGAGACAAGAGTAGCAGAAGTCCCACATCAGATAGAGGGCTGATCTCTAAAATACATGGCTGTTCTGCTTCTCTGATCTTTCAGCTTTCACCCTGATAACTGGCTCTGTTTTTTTTTTTTTTTTTTTTTTTTTATTAAAAGACCATCTAAGATCCGAACAAAACTAGCTGGTTATGCACACCTTTATTATCATCATTCAGCAGGTGGAGGCAGATAGATTTATGTGAGTTAGAGGCCAGCCTGGTTTACATAGTGAGTCCCAGACCAGCCAGAACTACATACACACCATGTCTCAAAAACAAACAAACAAACAAACCCAAACAAACAACAAAACAAAACAAAAAGCATAACATAACAAATAAAACAAAACAAACGCAAACCAAACCAAACCTTATAAATTAGCAATAGATCCTTAGCCAGGAATGGTGATGGCCAGTAGTTATCCCAACATTCAGAAGACTGGGTAAGCAGACTGCCATGAGGTTGAGGCCATTCTTGTCTACATAGAAGTATGGCCAGTAATGTCTACATAGTGAGGTCTTGTTTAAAAAATAAAAAATAAAATACTGGGTTTATAAGATGGCTTAGGAGGTAAAGGCCAAGCCTGACTCTTGACCTGCACTCAATCCTGTGAGCCCACATGGTAGGAGGAAAGAACAGACTCTAAAAGTTATATGTTGATCTGGGCATTCATCTCTCTCTCTCTCTCTCTCTCTCTCTCTCTCTCTCTCTCTCTCTCTCTCTCTCTCTCTCACACACACACACACACACACACACACACACACTACACACACACATACTAAATGCAAAAGAAAATTCTTACTCAAAAAAACTCACCTTATTGAGGACCAATTGGCAGGTGATAATCTCTGTGAGAGGAAAAAAATCATTCTTTCTTGAGGATATGGCTACTGGTATATTTTCCATGCACTACTGGTTGCTCCCACACCCATTCACATGTAGGTACTAGCTGGATTTAATAGATTATAAGAAAAAACATGAAGTTGACAGGGGATATGTAGAGAGTAAATGAGTGGTAAATATTATATTTCATTGTATGTCTATATGAATTTCTCAAAAAATAAAGAGAATTAAAAAATTAGTATCATTCCATATGCATTCAAGTGATGAAGACTTACAGCATGTTATTATTATTCATGATTATTAAATTAAACTTGGCACTAAAATTGTAAGAGTTGTTTAGTTGGTGTTTAGATTTAGGCATGACAGAGAAATGTTGGTAAGATTAAACTTGGACTGGAAGGTAGCTCAGTTGGTAGACTTCTGTAAGTCCTGGGTTCAATCCCCAGCACCCCTCAAAACTGGGAATATCACTCCTATCATCCCAGCACTTGGTAGATGGAGGCAGAACTTAGAGTCTATGGCTAAATAGAGAGTTTGAGGCCACCATAGGCTTCATGATACTATCTCAAAACAAACAAACAAACAAACAAACAAACAAACAAACAAACAAACCAATTTAACTCAAAGTCAAATACCTTCTGGTTCTAAGCATAATGCATTTACAGTTTGAACATTTTTATATTTTCTCTGTTTTTGAGACAGGACCTTGCTGTGTGGATTAGGATGGCCTTAACTGGAAAACATATATTTTTAAAACATATATTGTTCAAAAGATATCTTTCTGAGAACAGTGGTGAGTGTTTGTGACTCCCACACTGGGGAGACTGAGGCAGGCAAGCCAGAGTTCAAGGCCTTCTTAGTAAATTTTGAAAGAACCTGTCTGTTAAGACACACTGTGTCAATAAAAAATATAGAGCTGTAGAACACTTACCTAGTTTGTATTCGAAGCTAAGAAAAATTAATCCAACACACTTAATTTCTCAAAGAACTCCCCCCGCCATTCCTCATTTTTTACTTTTCCATCTTCCTCAAAGCAATAAATAGCCATTTGTATTCTTAGGGATAAATTGCTGCATTGTGTTGGGCTGTAATTATATTTGTAACACATCCTTGTCTACTGTTGCTTTCACAGTAAAATTTACTCCATTCAACTGAGAGACTCCCACACAGTCAGAGCAAGCAGGAGTCAACGTCATGTGAATTGAGGCTTAAGACCTGAGGATTCTTAGTATTGAGTGTGCACTGACACAAACCTTGTATTTATTCCAGCTACAGGTGATGTCATTAAAGGTAACTACTTGCACTTTAAATACAGACGCCCTGTATTTGCTGGCTAGCATCAGGTAAAGGTCTAAACTGTCTATTCAGAATTCCGGTCTCGGAGGAAAAAAAAAATGTCAAAGAGAATTACAAAGAAGGCTCTTCACACTCCCGGATGCACTTGGAAAATAATTGAGAAACAGAGAAAAGCACGTTCATGTTTGTCTTTTAAAGACAAATGTCTGCACCCATGCAGTGTACTCAACTCTTATTTTTACTGCCGGATTTTTGTGCAGTTTTTCCAGACCCTCCATGACCAGCAAAGGGGCGGGGCTGGGGGGGGGGCGGAATCAGAGCGTTCATGTATGGCTCAAGGAATTTGTTTGAAAATCTTGAGCAGAACTGGAAAGACAGTACAAGGAATGTACACCCTTGCCTGGGGCTGGGCTCCTGAGAGGCCTAGGTCAGTGTACATAAAGCACAGGACACCCAGTAAGACAGCAGCCTACCGGGTGGGGCTGGGTGAATAGCGCCAGGCTGGAGCCTGCAGAGTGCTGGAAGCACTGTGGGAGCAGGAAGGAGTCTATGCACACCCCCTCCACCCCTCCCCCCTCCCCAACACTCGCCTGGCTCCACCCCTTCATCCTGCAATAGTTTCTCACGGAAATGCGTCAGTTGTGTTAACATATAAACGGGTTAAAAGGAGTTCAATGAGTATTCTTTCTAGTTTCTCAATTCTTTCTTGAATTTCTAATGTGATACGTATCAATAAGTATAATGCAAAAAGCTCACGCTCACTTGAGTCTGAAGAAATTTTTGAGTGGGAAAGGTCTTGAGAACCCTATGGATTACAACATCCAGTCTTGACTCACACACATTTTACCTGACTTTATTATTTTATTTCATTTAAAAATTTTAATTGTGTACTGTGGACACAAGATCTGTGTTTACAGTTTAGGTTGGCCTGGGACTTCAGTCCCCCGGCTTTTGTATTAAGTCCTGGGATAACACGGCAATAAGCCCTAGCTGCATGCAGTTTAATATAAATGAATATTTTCTGTCTTCCTTGATAACTGTTAGGACCTTACATTAAGTTGAGTTCATTTCTTTGTTTCAGTCTTTTGTGCCTGGATTTTAATTATTGTGTTTTTGCTTTTGACAATACAAGACTTTATTAAGGGTTGGTGTGAAGGCCCAGGTGCTAAAGGCACCTGTGGATAAAGGCTCAGTGGCTAATGGCACCTGTGGATAAAGGCTCAGTGGCTAATGGCACCTGTGGATAAAGGCTCAGTGGCTAATGGCACCTGTGGATAAAGGCTAAGCCGCTAAAGGAACAATCTGAGTTTGTTCCTCAGAACATGGTGGGAGCAAGTTGTTCTCTGATCTCCCAGTGTACACTATGAGATTGAAATAAGGAAATAAACTAGTAGGTAACAATACTGAAGTAACAGTTTTTCAAGAGCAGGTCTCACATTGTAAGTCCAGGCTAGCCTGGAATTTGAAATTCCCCTGCTTTGGCTTCCTGAATGTTGAGATCACAAGTACATGCCATCACAGTCAATACTTATTTGTTTTTACTAATATAGTAACAGGTTCCATCATTCTCTAGCTTGTCTTAAACATTGGTGCTTTGGATAGGAATGATTTCTATGCTACCAGATTGTACGTTGGATTGTATGTTTGAAAAACTGCTGAATAAGCCTGGGGATGTGACTCAGTTAGTAGAGTGCTTGTTTAACATTCAATAATCTGGATCCCTGATCCTTGGGCTGGATGCTCAGCACCGAAAAAAAATGGGATGTGGTAGAACAGACCTGTGAGAGCAGAGGATAGCAGGATCTCAATTTCAAGGTCATCCTCCATTCTGTTGAGCGTTTGAGGCCAGTCTGAGCCACAGGAGATTTCATATTAAAACACACACACACACACACACACACACACACACACACACACACACACACACACACAAACACACACACACACACAGAGACAGAGAGAGACAGAGACACAGAGAGACAGAGAAAGTTTCATAGATTTTTTTCATAATGTCCAGTACTTTTTCTTTGTAAAAACATGCAGGCAAAACACTCACGCACATAAAATCAAATAAATAAGTCTTTACAATTTCCTTTAAGAAGAAATAAAAGATCACATTGATGTAATCAGGGGCTTAGCAGAATCTAGAGTGGATTGTGGGACATAGTTTTGAGTGTCTATAATTTGTCCTGGGCAGAAACTGTAGCTCTCTAGGGAACTCAGTGGAGAGCAGCTGTGTTTACTAGGGCCTCTCATATTTTATGGGAATGCAGGATTAAGAAACTACTTGAAAATTTGGCTTCACATTTCATCAGCTCTCCTCAGCTTCTTAGCCTGTTGACCTCCAGTGCAAATTAATTCTGCACATCTAGAGGGTGGAAAAGAACGTTGTCAGGAGTACTTTTCTTTGCAGCTCTTCTTTTTGGGATGTTAGCCTTCAGTGTTCCATTTCTCTTAGAAACCACGAACACTTATTCTTTCACTTCTACCTGTGTGAACTGGCAGAAAGTTTTCCTAGTTTCTTAACCAGAATTTGGCTCTGCCTTGCTTCTGAGTCTTCTCACATAGTATGTTTTGAGTGGTCAAATGTCCTGCTAATAGAGGTTGGTTCATCTTCCTGTACTTCCCTTTGCTGAAGCCTTGGCACTCAAGTTCCAGGCTTATTATTATTACTGGCAGTTTCTCCATGCCCCCTGCCCCCTGATAGCTCTCAGTAGGAGCATCAATCTGTGACCTAATAGTCCATAGTATAGTCCTAATAGCCCAGGGAAGTGTAGACAACAACCAGTCCTATTTATTACAATAAGAGCTCATCACGTTCAGTTCTTGTCTGATCTCAGGCATTTTAGGTAACCAGCAACAATAAGAGAAGATTGTTACAAGCATTGACTCTGAGATCTGATCACAGTTGGCCTTCATTTCTGACCTCTTTGTTTAGAAGCTTTGTGTTCCCATGAGTGTCACTTAATTTTTTTCCAGGTAATTCTTTCCTTATCTGCAATATGAGGCAAATCATAGAACACATCTTGAAGGTTTGTGAGACTAAAACATATAACAGTGCTTGGCAAGTACTTTGAATTGTGTATATATGAGCTACAAGTGCCAATCCTAGTAGCCGTAGATAGAGCTAGCATGAGTGTAATCATAAGAAGGGTTATTTCATATAAGAAACCTTGTACATTACTTTCATCCCCCCTCTTTGTTTCTGAATCAGTCTCCTGGAGCACATGAACAAGATGGACTTGAATTCACTGTACAGCTGAGGATAGTCTTGAACTCAATTCTTCCTCCATCTCCTACAGTGAATATTGTTAGATTAAAGCTAAGAGTGGGAGTTTTGTGAGTTTGTATAAAAGTACATTATTTTTAAAATTCAAAATAAATTGTATGTGTGTTGGGGCATATGTTCATGTGTGAGTGCAGTTTCCTGAGGAGTCCAGAAGATGATATTAAATCCCCTGATGTTAGAGTTTACAGATGACGCCAAGCCACCAGACATAGTTGCTGGGAATCAAATTCCAATCCTCTGCAAGAGCAGTACACACTCTTTGTCGGATGATCCATCTCTCTAACCCCTGTTTATTTTTTGCCTCAATTTTATTACTTATAAATAATTTTGTCTCACAATATAATAATACATAAGTGGGTTGTATACATTAATACATTTCCCCCAAAACTAGCTTTTTTAGGATGAAAGTGTATTTACTTCAATATATGTAACTGATTTTTGCCTGCTGTTTTTCTTCCCCAAGTCCTATGTCTAGAGATATAGAAGGAATAGTGGCTTCTTTTTGAGGTAGGAGAAATTTTGTAGCTCTAGTTAGCCTTGAGCTCACATAGATAACCCGCAGCAGTGATTACAGAAGTGCCATGATGTCCTGCTCAAATATTTACTGAAGCCTCATTATTTTCCCCCAAGAAAATTGATAAATATATGGAAAAATCATCAGGCTTTGGAGAAGTGTTCTCTGACAGGCTGATTTGAAAGGGACTCTAGAGTATAATGCTTCTTTTAACTGAAAAGAGGTGAGAGGCACATTCCCTTGGTTAAAGGAACTGCCCTGCCGGCCATGGTGAGAAAGCGATTCCTCACCTTGTCGTTAGGATCAGCCTATGTGGTATTCTGCCTGAGTCTTACCCTGAGGGGATCATGGCATGAGCAAAAGCTAAAAGGACTGGCTTGAGCCAATCTCTTAGATCAGAATGCTCTGCGTCAGCAGTGGTGGGGCCAGTGGCTCCTGCAAAGACCCATAGACAGCTCTATTGATTTCAGTAGCAACAAAAGCCAGTATCCTCACTGTGGACATCAGCTCCTTCCAAAATGGATAGAGGCAGGCTTGGTGCAAATACTCGTTTCTGCTGGAGATGGAGACAGTGCTTCTGTCAGGTATCAGAATCGTTGCTTCTTTTGCTGGGAATTAGCCACATACTTGTGACTTTTTGGCATTGTTGGTAATAGTGCACCTGGTTGAGAAAAGCTGAAGTAGGGAGGAGGGTTGGGTGTGTGTGGAGGGAGACAATGTGTGCTGTAAGATAGTTATGGAGCACACTGGAGAAATCTCCTGTGAATTCCAAGATCTGGAAAATGTCTGAAGGGTATTAGATTTTTTTTTCTAGTAGGCCGAGGCAGGCAGTTATGGCTGTTGTGAAAGATCATCATCTCTGGGCTGGAGTGGCTTGGGGAATGCAGGGCTCTGGAATCATGGTGGTGATGATCAGGATATAGGAATGACTATAGTTTTTCAAATACAACATCTCCAAAGCTACCATGTATGCTATACTAATGTTTTCCATTCATTTAGTTCCCAGGCTCCAAATGAAGCTGAATGAAACAGATGAAACCACATAAGAATTTGTCTCATGGCTGTAGCTGTAGCTCTAAAGTTCAATTCACAGCACAGCTAAAACAATTCCATCATTTAAAAAGTATGGATCTGTTTGGTACTCAATGTTAATGCAATGTTTAACCACCTTTCTGCAGTTGGGGCTCCTGTAAGATGCAATAGATGAATAACTTTTGCTGTTGCCAAAATTCAGTTGTAACATTAAAAAAATGTGTGTGTGTGTGTGTGTGTCCCCATGTCCGAAGGGAAGAGTGTAGCTTAAGTTTTTCTGCCTGGCCCACGGTCAGGACAAATCTCTCTCACCTGCCAGTCCCACAGCCGTCAGACCCGACCAAGTAAACACAGAGACTTGTATTGGTTTCAAACTGTATGGCCGTGGCAGGCTTCTTGCTAACTGTTCTTACAGCTTAAATTAATCCATTTTTATAAATCTATACCTTGCCACATGGCTCGTGGCTTACCGGCATCTTCACATGCTGTTTCTCATCATGGCGGCTGGCAGTGTCTCTCTGACTCAGCTTTCCACTTCCCAGCTTTATTCTCCTCTTTGTCCTGCCTACACTTCCTGCCTAGCCAATGGCCAATCAGTGTTTTAATTATTGACTAATCAGCAACACATTTGACATACAGAACATCCCACAGCACATCCCCCCTTTTTTTTTTCAAAAAGGAAGGTTTTAACCTTAACAAAGTAAAATTACATATAATTTGGGAATTTGGGCGTAGCTTCTCTTACTACTTCCTGCTGGAGGGGGGCGCTGTATCTTATGGGGATACAAAGAAAATTTTAGAATTATAGAATAGTCCATGAGGGTGTATCATCTGAGCCAGTTGCCTTCAAACCATTCTGGATGTTGGATCATCTGGGCCATGGTGTCATCGGAGACCTTTCAGGGGGTCTTGGCTGGTCAAACCTGATGTATCTTACTCTGGAACAAATCCATAGCCTCTTGCTTTCTGTGGAAACAAAAGAGACTCTTTTCCAAAGCAACATATCCTTACATCCAAATTTTGAAGTCAAAGTATCTTTAAAATATACATACTGGTTTAACTCAGCTTCCTTTACAATCAAATATCTCTCTGTAGTTAAGAATCCCAAAGACAACACAATCCAGACTCTCTGTGTAATAGTCATCTCTATGTAGCTTATTTTTTATATTAATTTTACTGTCTCTTTAAAGACTTTATTTTTTAAAACCATGTATTTGTTTCTATACTGTATATATCACCTTTTTTTGTCTCTTTTAAGCCTACGTATATTTTACACACATTTTCAACTATTACATCTGAATCTGTCTTATTGTGAATCTGTTGCTTTAAGCTGCAGCAGCTGTGGCTGCTGGCTCCGCCCACCTCAGCTTCCCAACATGGCGGCGGTATTACCGCCAGCTCTGGGAGCCATCAACTCTCAGAAATAGTGGGTCTATGCTTCTATCAAAGCAGCGTGTAGCCCAGAAACCTCTTTTTTTTTGTTTTGTACTAGCAAAGGCTAAATCCACCACACAGCTTAATGTGCCACTTGCAGAGGCTCATTCCGCCATACTGCAGGTCGAGCGTGCGTGCACATTAGGAACCCTCCAGTAGCTCAAACCGGCAGCTGCCGCTCATTTGAGAGAGACAATTAGGAAGCTGTTTTTAGCTCCGTTTTAGAATCTTTTTTTCCCAGGTTTTAGGTGGAAACTCTTGCCCCACGTTGGGCGCCATTTGTAGCTTAAGTTTTTCTGCCTGGCCCACGGTCAGGACAAATCTCTCTCACCTGCCAGTCCCACAGCCGTCAGACCCGACCAAGTAAACACAGAGACTTGTATTGGTTTCAAACTGTATGGCCGTGGCAGGCTTCTTGCTAACTGTTCTTACAGCTTAAATTAATCCATTTTTATAAATCTATACCTTGCCACATGGCTCGTGGCTTACCGGCATCTTCACATGCTGTTTCTCATCATGGCGGCTGGCAGTGTCTCTCTGACTCAGCCTTCCACTTCCCAGCTTTATTCTCCTCTTTGTCCTGCCTACACTTCCTGCCTAGCCAATGGCCAATCAGTGTTTTAATTATTGACTAATCAGCAACACATTTGACATACAGAACATCCCACAGCACAAGAGTACACAGTAGAAACATTCTTTGGTTGCAGGGACAGCAGCACATTTGAAGACCTGAAAGTGTGCATATGTGTGTATGTATGTGAGTGTAGAGGTCAGAGAACACCTTGCAGGAGTTAGCTTTCTCCTTCTACCATGAGAGTCCTGAGGATGGGACTTAGTCCATTAGGCTTGACAGCAAGCGTGTTTACCTGCTAAGTCAATGAAGACTTTTGAGACTTAGTTTTGTGTCCCCCCTTCTTCCTCTATTTCTGTCTTTGTTTCTGTAAGTTCTCTCAGTCTAGCCTAGGCCAATTGGTACTCATTTTATAGCGCAGGCTAGATGTGAACTCACATGGAAATCCTCAGCTTTTATGCTGGGTTTATAGCCATGAGGGAGCCACCATAGCTACCTTTCTGTATTCTTTCAAAGTTATCCAGTGTCATTGACTTGCAGTATTCTAACAACTCCTTTCTCTATTCCAGACCTCTCTCTTGTTCTTTAGCTATCTCCTTTGCCTGGTAGGCTTCCCATTATCCAATCCACATTTCTAACTTATTGGGGATACACAAAAATAAACAAGTAAACAACAAAAGCTATACGCTTCAAATTTTCCTCCAAACTTCCCCACATAGCCCAAAATACCCATTGCATTAAAAAATGCTACTGCAGCCGGGCGGTGGTGGCGCACGCCTTTAATCCCAGCACTCGGGAGGCAGAGCCAGGCGGATCTCTGTGAGTTCGAGGCCAGCCTGGGCTACCAAGTGAGTTCCAGGAAAGGCGCAAAGCTACACAGAGAAACCCTGTCTCGAAAAACCAAAAAAAAAAAAAAAATGCTACTGTCTTTCTTGAGAACTCAGTCCTTTGGACTATGAGGACTTTTCTTTCTTCCTCCCTTTCTTCCTCCTTCCCTCCTCCCCTCCTCTCCCCCCTCCCTCCCTGTCTCTCTTTCTTCCTTTTTTCCCCTTTTATGGAAAATAGAATTCTTTCTTACAAAATATATGCTTATTATGATTTTCCCTCCCTCTATTTCTCTCACTTCCTCCCCACCACCCTCTTCAATCTGGATGCACTCCTTTTTGCCTCTCACTAGAAAACAAACAGGCTTCTAAGGGATAATAATAAAATATAATATAATTTGATAAGATAAAACAAAAACTAACACAATGGAATCAGACAAAACAAACAAGCAGAAGGAAAAGAGCCCAAGAAATGACACAAGAAACAGAAACATAGAGACTCACTCATCTGCACACCCAGGACTCTCAGAAAAAGCTTTGTGTCACAATTGCACTAGCATATTGCAAGTATAACACCATTGTAGATCAAAGGTTTTACAGCTGGGTTGGTATTTATGTTCATCCTTTGGTAGCCTTCGGAGTACCTTCTTGTACCAAAGGTGCTAGAACATTGGGGTGAAGGCTCTATGTAGGCACTAGCTAGACTTCTTTATATTCAATGAGTTGTATAGGTGTTGTCTTCAGCAATAGAGCCTTACTGTCAGCTTGTGGAGAGCAGTTATACTCTTGGCAACAGCCTAGGTGGATTGGTGGTTCCTATGGGATATCTTTGGCCAACAATTCAGTTAGATGTAACCCATTCCTGGTAGGGGAAGCTTCATTTGGTAACAAGAGATGTCCAGATGTAGCTCTGTCTCCCCTATTATTTAATGATTTCATTTAAATCACTTTTATATATTTTATATTTTAGGAAGCTTTGACTGTAATAGGTTTCCACACTATCTCTCAAATAACCCTAATTTTTTTTTCTGTCTCTCCCTGTATTTTCTCCCTTATCCCCCTCTTTCCTCTCCTTCACCTTTTGATCCTCCAATTCTAGTCTCCTCTGCATCCATGCATAACTATCTATTTTATTTCATTTTCCTAGGGAGATCTATCTGTTTGACCCCCCTTAACCCTTACTCCCTAACTCTATACCTAACCTTTGAAGCTTGGTGATCATTGACTTAACAGCTAATAGCACTTATAAACAAATGTACATATATACAAATGTATAGCATATTTTGTCTTTCTGGGTCTGGGTTACCTCACTCAGGATGATCTTTTTTTTAGTTCTATCATTTATCTGTGAATTTCATGATCTCATTTTTAAAGGCTCAATAATAGTCCATTGTGTAAATGTACCATATTTTCTTTATTCATTCTTCTGAATAGAGCAGCAATGGACATGGTTGAAGAAGTGTCTCTCTGGTGTTGTTCTAATCTTAAATGGTCTTATAATAAAAAAAAAACAGTACCAGATATTGGTATAAAAGCTGAAAGATCAGAGAACCAGAGCAAGCCACAACCAACCTCACCTGGCCAACCCCTCAGCCAATCCTTTTTCCATGAATCCTCAGACTGAATGCCTGTGAGTCCTCACCCAAAAGGGTCTCAGCTGAACTGCCTTAGTTCCTGTTTACTCATGCCTTATATATCTTTCAGCATCCTACGGTCACTTCCTGGGATTAAAGGCATATGTGTTTCCCAGTACTGGGATCAAAGATGTGTGCCATCACTGTCTGGCTCTCTTTCCAGTATGGCCTTGAACTCACAGAGATCCAGATGGATCTCTGCCTCCAAGTGATAGGATTAAGGGTGTGTGCCACCACTGTCTGGCCTCTATGTCTAATCTAGTGGCTGGCTCTGTCCTTTGATCCTTAAGACAAGTTTTATTAGGGTACATAATATATCACTACATTTCCCCTTTTTTTGTCTAGAATAATAAAAGAAAGTTATAACTAATATAATAAAAACTGTATACAATAAGTATATACAATATATACAATCAAGAGTTACATTAACAATGTCCAGTCCATAAACATTAGACAAATTCAGAGAAAATACTCCATTATCTATCTATTTTGATGAGTCCAAAATGTTGTATCTAATTCACATTCTATCCTAACTTGTATTATGAACCAAAATTATCTTTTGATGTCTTTCAATTTTATATACTTTACACGTCTTCAGTGAGCAACAAGGAAAACTATGAATACAACTCACTAATCTTCAACTCCCTCAGAGACCTGAGAAGGAAATAATATTAACTAAGTAAACAGGAAGTGCAAACAAGCAAAAAAGTGAGAAATGACAGAAACAGGTAGCTGTCACCCAAGATTTCTCTACAACATTGGGGCATCCATCTTTGGTCTATAGGCCTAGAAAATCTGACAGATTCATCTGTGAAGCAGGATTTTCTAAAAGGCCCTCCTAGCCTGTCTTGGCAAGGTTCAGCAGTCTTTTCTTTTGTGTCCTGTTTGTCCATTTGGACAGCATACTGTCAGCAATCAAGGCAAGGGCATTTTCTTGCCCAGTGGCTAACTTTTTCTATAAGGAATGTATAATCCATATGGCATTTCTTTGTTACCCATCATCTTCTCTGAAGTAGATTTGTGCTGCCAGGAGCAGTAATGTCTCATTGTCATAAAAATCTATGTTATTAACACATCTTAAATGCTATATTCTGTAGATCTCTGGAATATTTAAAGATGTCCTGTCTATTTAAAATACATTTCTGTTTGACCTTCAAAACATACATAATATGACTACAAG
Organism: Peromyscus californicus insignis; assembly: GCF_007827085.1. NCBI lineage: Eukaryota > Metazoa > Chordata > Mammalia > Rodentia > Cricetidae > Peromyscus > Peromyscus californicus. The sequence goes on from NW_026294391.1 coordinate 97,851,111, forward strand.
TTTGTTGTTTGAATTTTAGATGGTCTTTTAATAAAAAACCCAGAACCAGATATCAGGGTGAAGGCTGAAGGATCAGAGAAGCAGAGCAAGCCACAGCCACCACCTATTACCTCACCAACTCCACGAATCCTCAGACTGAAATCCTCTGAGTCCTCACCCAAAAGCTGAACTGCCTTAGTTCCTGTTTACTCATGCCTTATATACTTTTCTCCATCCTGCCATCATCACTTTCATCCCATCACTTCCTAGGATTAAAGGCATGTGTGCTTTCCAGTACTGGGAATAAAGGTATGTGCCATCACATACTGTGATGTGTTTCCAGTGTGGCTTTGAACTCACAGAGATCCAGATGTGACACATCTCTGCCTCCTGAGTGATAGGATTAAGGGTGTGTGACACCACTGTCTGGCCTCTATGTCTAATCTAGTGGCTGAATCTGTCTTTTGATCCTTAAGGCAAGCTTTATTAGGGTACACAATATATCACCACACTCTGGTAGGACAAAGCATCCTTTGGGTATATGCCCAAGACTGCTTGAGCTAGATCTTGAAGTAGATTGATTCCCATCTTCCCTAGGAACTGCCACATTGATTTCCATAGTGCCTGTATAAGTTTGTGTTCCCACCAGCAATGAATGAATGTTCCCCTTACTCCAAATCTTCTCCAACATGAACTATTATTTGCTTTATTGATCTTAGCCATTCTGACTTCTTCCTTTCCCATTTATATTCCCCTGATCTCTTTCAATTGTCTGATTATTCTAGCTAAGAGTTCAAGTACTATATTGAATAGATATGAAGACATTAGACAACCTTGTCTTGTTCCTGATTTTAGTGAAATTGCTTTGAGTTTCTCTCCATTTAAGTTGATGGTAGCTATGGGCTATGCCGTTAAACTGCCTTTTTTGTTGTTGAAGTATGTTCCTTGTATCTCTAATCTCTCCAAGACTTTTATCATGAAGGGGTGTTGGATTTTATCAAAGGCCTTTTCTACATCTAATAAAATAATCCTGTGCTTTTAGTCTTTCAGTTTGTTTATATGGTAGATAACATTTATTGATTTATGTATGTTGAACCATGCCTGCATCTCTGAGATGAAGCCCACTTAATTATGGTAGATGGTCTTTTTGATGTGCTGTTGGATTTGGTTTTCAAGTATTTTATTGAGAATATTTGCATCTATGCTCATTAGGAAAATTGGTCTGTAATTCTCTTTTTTTGTTGAGTCTTTATGTGGTTTGGGTGTCAGGGTAACTGTGGTTTCATAAAATGAACTGGGTAACATTCCTTTTATTTCTATTTTGTGGAATAATTGGAGGATTATTGACATTAACTCTTTGAAAATCTGGTAAAATATGTGCTAAAACCATTTGACCCTGGGCTCTTTTTAGTTTGTAGACTTTTAATGACAGCTTTTATTTCTCTTGAAGTTATAGGTCTATTCAAATTGCTTATCTGATCTTTGATATTAAGGTGTGTTACTTGGATGCAGCAGAAGGATGAAGAATGAATCCTGTTTTTGCATCCATTCTGTTAGTCTGTGTCCTTCTACTGGGGAGCTGAAATGGCTGATGTTGAGAGATATCCATGAACAGTGTTTTTTGAGTCTTGTGATTTTGTCATCACCTTGGTTTTTGCTGTTATTGTTGTTGTTGTTGTTGTTGTTGTGGTGGTGGTGGTGGTGGTGGTGGTGGTGGTGGTGGTGGTGGTGGTGGTAGGGTGTGTGTGTTTTCCCTCTTTTGATTTTCTGGGTTGGGGTTGTTCATTCCTTGTGTTTCCCTGGGTATTACTAACCTCTTTAGATCTGAGTTTTCCTTCTATTATGTTCTGTGGGGCTGGATTTATAGATAGAAATTGCTTAGATTTAGTTTTATTGTGGAATATCTTGTTCTGTTTATTTTGACTGACAGTTTTGCTGTGTATAGTAGTCTGGGTTAGCATCTATGGTCTCTTAGAGTCTGCAAGACATCTATTCAAGCCCTTATGGCTTTTAGTGGCTTCATTGAGAAGTCAGGTGTTATTCTAATAAGTCTGCCTTTAGATGTTACTTGGTCTTTTCCCTTGCAGCTTTTAATATTCTTTGTTTGTTCTGTACATTTAGTGTTTTGATTCTTATGCCCTGAGGAAAATTTCTATTCTGGTACAGTCTATTTGGTGTTCTATATGCTTCTTGTACCTTGATAAGCATTACCTTATTTTGGTTTGGGCAACATTATTCTATGATTTTGTTGAAAATGTTTTCTGCACCTTAGACCTGGAATTCTTCTCTTTCCTCTATTCCTACTATTCTTAGATTTGGAACTTTTCATTGTGTTGTTCGTAGACTCTGAGAAACTAGTTCTCAACAAACAAAAACAGATTACCTGAGTGAATCAGTCCACTCATCAATTTCCTTAATAAAATTGCAGGCTGGAAAATGCATCAATGTCATCTTTAATTTCCAAGGCTATAGCATTAGATCTGTCTCACATTATCTCTTGACTGAATCTTTAGGCCACCCTGCTTTTTCTGCTCCTCCTCTAGGTCTGTTTGCCAGAAAACACAGGTGTGAGATGAGTCTTACTATTCTCACAACTCTGCTTATTTTCATTGTCTTGTTTAAAAATCCTCAGTGTATCTGGATCTCTATCCATGCAAACTAAACTTTCCTAACATGTGTCTAGAGCATTCACTATTTGTCTATCTTAATCGTTTCCATATTCTTCATTCCAGATTCTCTAGTGGGCCTTCATATAGGAGCTGTCTGGCATGTATTAATTGCTAATGCTCAGGGTTCACCACAAACCAATCAAATATTGGGATCTCTGAGTTGGTACTGGGATCTGTAGTTCTAAAAGCTCCCCCAGGTGATTGGAATGTACAGCCAGGCTTGAGAACATCTGTCCAAACTGCGCTACTTTTGTTTTCTAAAGTGCATCTTGATTCCTTGATCTTATGTTTTTGCCTAGGCAGTTGTTAAAATTAGCATATTATTTGGGGAGGATTAATTAACAAATAGTATAATAAAGAAATGTTAATGTTCAATGTGACACATTTTGAAAATTGTTACATTCTTGTATCTGCCACCTCAAGTAAGAGTATTCTCATCACCCAGAAACATATTTCTTCATAATTAATATAACTCCCTTCCAGAAATTATTAGAGACTTCCATCAGTATAGATTAGTTTTATCTGTTCTTGGACATCATAACATTGCATGTAAAAAGCCTGTATTGTTTTCTCTATTTTTTCCTTAATAAAATACCTGAGTTTGCACAGTAGGTGGCTCTTTTATTGCTGAGAAACATCCTGTTGTATGAACATACTATAATTTTTGTATTTGTGATTTAAAATAATATATTTCTTTATTTCATGTATATATGTATACACATGTGCCATTGAACTTTAATGGAGGTCAGAGGACAAATTGCAGGAACTGACTTTCTACTTCTACCATGTGGATCATGGGGAGTGAACTCAGGTGGTCAGGTTTGGCAGAAAGCACTTTTATAGGGTGAATGATCTCCCAGCCCTGTGTTTGTGTTTCACTTTTTGTTTTTGAGACAGGTTTTCTCTGTGTAGCCCTGGCTGTCCTAGAACTTGCTCTGTAGACCATGCTGGCCTAAAATTCACAGAGATACACCTGCCTCTGCCTCTTGAATACTGAGATTAAAGGTGTGAGCAACACTGCCTAGCTTCAGGTTTTTGTTTTTGTTTGATTGTTATCATTGCTGCTTTGTGTGTTTGTGTGTATGGTGATATTTTATTTGTTGTCTAGCAAATAAAGCTTGCCTGGGAATCAAAGGAAAAAGCCAGCCACTATATTAAACATAGAGGTCAGGCAGTGGTAGCACACACCTTTAAACCTAGCATTCGAGAGGCAGAGATTCATCTGGATCTCTGTGAGTTCAACGTCACACTGAGAGCAGAGCCAGGCATGGTGACACATGCCTTTAATCCCAGCACTAGTTAACCATAGATGGCTGGAAGCCTACACAGACTGACAGGAAGTGATAGAGCTGGGTGGAAAGAGGAAGTGATGTAGCTGGGCAGAGAGAGGAAGTAAAATGGCAAGGCACAGAAAGGTATATAGGTGTGAGTATACAGGAAGTAGCTCTCTCTTAGGCTGAGGATTTCCTAGCAGTAAGAACTTGTGGTTAAATATTCCTCTCATCTTTCAGCTTTCACCCCAATATCTGGCTCCAGGTTTTTTATTAATAAGACCATTTAGCCATTCGTAGTGTGTGTGTGTGTGTGTGTGTGTGTGTGTGTGTGTGTGTGTGTGTGTGTGTGTTTTAAGCAGGATTTTCTATAGTCCAGGCCATTCCTCAAGGATGATCTTGAATTCCAGACCCTCCTGCCTCTACCTCCTGTAGATATAACCAACCGTTTTATTAAATAAGAAACACAGAGCTAATGCAAAGACGAAAGCCAAGAGATCAGAGCTAAGAGCCTTACCCGCCTGCTGCAGCTAGCCTCTTCAGCCAAGAGACCTCTCTGAAGGAGACCTACTTCCTGTCTGTTTGTCTTTACATAGACTTTCTGTTCTGCCTTCTCATTGGTTGTAAGACCAACCACATGACTGCCTCGTCACTGCCTGTCTGTATAGACCTCCAGGTCTTCTATGGTTGGTATTGAGATTAAAGGCGTGTGTCTCCAATGCTAGCTGTATCCTTGAACACACAGAGATCTACCTAGCTCTGCCTAGCAAGTGCTGGGATTAAAGGTATGCACCACCAACGCCCAGCTTTTGCTATGGCTCTAATAGCTCTGACCCCTGGGCAACTTTATTTATTAACATACAATTAAAATCACATTTCAGTACAAATAAAATACCACCATAACCTCTTATGCATTGGATTTGCATGGGTAACAGCCCCCATGCTTGGCACCACAATTTGCTTATTGACTCCTTAATCTGTGGGCATTGGGTGGTTTTGACACAGACACTATCTGAAACCCTATTAATCCTTTAAGGTTCAGTCAAACTTCTCAGTTTGACAAGAAGTTTTTCTTCATTCTCTACTTACTACTGATATGAACATCATATCGTTGAAACTAGGCTGTGTCAGACACACCTGTTAACAAAGTTATATACTATTATATATGTGTTAATTTTAAATATATTCTCTCTTTCTTACTTTTCTTATCTCAAGCACTTAAGGAGACTTTTCTTCTTGAGCAAGAAGTAGATAATTGGGAGATAAACTCACAAACTACAGATCTCCTGCTCAACACTTGGGGACTTGGGTGGTTATAACTGTATGGTGAAATAAGTTAAGTGGTAGGTATATGCTAATAAAAGGAAAGACTATTCATGTAATTTTTGATGATGATCATTTCTCTTCCTTTGACCATACAAAAATCTAGAAAATCTAATTTCCTTCCAAGGACATATATCAATATGACATATCCAATCCAAGGTCATATAATATCTCAAGCATGTCTTAAATTGACATTTAAGTCTTTTCTCTGCTTAGAAATTTTATAACACCTCTTTTTACCCAATTTCTTTTTCCTTTTCCCAATAGGGATTTATTTATTCAACACACACACACACACACACACACACACACACACACACACACACACACACTTACTGTTCCTTCCAGTTATCATCAGGTCAATTGTCAACCTTCATGGTGCTGGAGGGTGTGTCATTTAGTATGCAGATAGCATTATAATGAAGTTAGAGGTTATTAGATGATCAGTCTGGCAGCCATTTTGGATCCAACAAAGTTTGGTTTTCCCATATGGAGAGGAACTTCTGGATTATAGATATCTTCTCCTCAAAGATAGGATTAGGGTACTGCAGAAAATCAGTAATGTCACTTAGGACGTACTCAACACAACCTCCCCCTTTTCTTACCCATACTGCTGCCCATTTATTTCTTCTTTTTGCAATAACAAGTTTCAAATCACATTCCTTTTGGTAGGCTGTGGAGAAAAATTCATTCTGTGCCCTTTCCATCTTCTAGTGCCTGTCTGTCTCTCTTGGCTTGTCCATGAATATCTATGTCTATCTATACATCCAGTAATAGAAGGTTGAGCATCCTTTTCCACAGGATGACTTTGAACTCTTGATTTCCTGCCTCAACTTCCTAAGGGCTGGGCTTTCAGTCATGAGCCATATCTGGTTGCTTTGGTTCTTGTTACCTTATATGATTATGACTTTTTTCTACTGTGCTTTCACTTTTCTATATATATATTCTCTATGTATTTATGAAATACAGCATTCTTTATTGATCAACATAACATATTAAAAAGCATACCTTTGTGGTAAGGTCACTTAAAATATATTCTCTTAGTAATTTTAAATATACAATGCAGTGTTACTGACAGTAGATTTTCAAATTATATTTTTTCATTTTGGTAAGTGTATAAAACAATTCTGATGTGACATTTTCATACATGTATATATTATACTTTCTTTATATTTACCTCCTCATCTCTTTTTCTGGTCTATTCTATCCTCTCCTATAGTCTCCTTCCTGTCCCCAAATATTCACCTTTCTGCTTTCATGCCATATCTATTTTGGTCTGTCTGTCTATATCCATCTATTTGTAGAGAGGGATAGATAATTTTGGTCATCAGACATGGAAACTAGCAACTTTATTTGCTGAGACATCTCACAGGTCCCCCTCTTTCCATATATATATATATATATATATATATATATATATATATATAATCTATTTTCTGCCTATGAGACAGAACATGTCCTTTTAAATAATTTTTTCACATTTATTCATTTTGTGTATGTGCCTGTGCCACAGTGTTTTTTTTTTTTTTTTTTTTTTTTTTTTGTGTGTGTGTGTGTGTAGACAAGTTGTAGGTATTGGTTCCTGGAACTGAACTCAAGTCATCAGGCTTGGTGACAAGCACATTCATGTACTGAGCCATCTCATCTTTCTGAAACTGTATCCTTTGACTAATAGATTTCCATTTCTGTAGTCTCCATTCTTTTTATGAAAAATTGCTGTTATTATTATTGTGTGAGTGATATGTGTGTATGAGTGTGGGTGTGCTCGTGCCACAGCACATCTGTGGAAGTTGAAAGAGAGCCTTTGGGAGTTACTTCATTCTGTTCACTTTGGGTTCTTAGGAATCTGACTCAGGTTTCAGGCTTGTGTTGCAAAGACTTTTGCCTGCTGAACAACTGTATGGGTTCCAACATATTTTCTCTTCCTTATGTCTTAATATTTCTGGAAATAGAACCCAGGGCATTGCAGATGCTAGGCAAGTGCTCTTCTGAGCCACATCCCAACCCTTACCTCAACTCTTTTATCCACCACCATTTCACTCTGGTTTTGGTTTTGGTTCTTTAAAATACCTTTTTTTTTATATTCTCTATATTAGTCAGATAATGCACTCTTTTTGTACATGGCTTCTTTGCTTTGCTTTTCCTTTTCTTCTTTATTTCTTAAAGACAAGCATTCACTATGTAACACTGGCTAGCCTTAAATTCAGACATCCTCCTGCCTCTGCCTCTCAAGTGCCAGGATTAAAGGTTTTTACCACCATATCCAGTGATATTATTTGTTTTCCACTTAGATAAGGTTCATAAAATTTGGTAAAAGTGGCAAGATATTTTGGTTCTTTCTTCTCCCTCTTCTTTTTTCTTCTCCAGTACTGAGGATTGAATCTAGGGCATTGAATGTGCAAGGCAAGCATGCTGCCACTAGGCTACAGCTTTAGCTTTTTTTTTTTTTTTTTTTTTTTTTTTACAAAGCTTGGTAGTATTCTGTTGTGTATATGCAGCACATTTCTTTTAAATCTATTCATGTGGTGCTTGCTTGCTTGGTACAGTGATTGTAGATAATGTTAGTGTACTGAGTTTTTTTTAAGTCAAAAGAAAGATCTATGGTGTTTTTTTTTATCATAAAGATGTGATCAATATACCCAGATAGATTTCCCTCTGTTTTGAATATTACACAATGTATATCTGTATTTTACAATGTATACCTGTATGTATACATTTTTAAGCATCACTTAAAAATACAATGATAAAATGTAATCCTGTTGTTACAATGAACAGAACTGTTATCATTTTTAGAATATCTCAAGTCTATTTATTTCTTTATTATACTTATTTATTTGTGTGTGTGTGTGTGTGTGTGTGTGTGTGTGTGTGTGTGTGCGCGCACATGTGTTACATGACTTCTATGTGGAGGTCAGAGGCTAACTTGTGGAAATTGGTCCTCTCCTTCCACTGTGTGGAGTATAGGGATTGAACTTAGGTCATCAAGAATGGCAGCAAGCACCTTTTATCTGCTGAGCCATCTCACCAGCCCAGCTTCTTTCTCTTTCTGTAAAACAAATATTTGATGTTTATTCTTGTCAACCACAGTACACTTGAGGTAGAGGTATGCAAACTGTGATAACTGATGAATTCCAAAGCCTTAAGAGGCTCACTCTGCATGGAGCACAGTCCACCTATTTTATTCTTCCCAAGAATTTAACACAAGTCTCAATTCCACCTAAGGTATTAAATGGGAACATATGTAGTGATATTTATGTCAGCCTCGATTCTACTAAGAAATGGAATACATACTCACCTTGGACTTTTGGTTAAAATTTAGTGAAGGAACTACGTATTCAAGTATGGGCAAGGGTAGGAGAACCCAGAAGGTATGGTGAGATAAGCAGGCACTAGTAACCATAGAACCCCCTGACACTTAGGTGTGGGAGAGTTGGCTCTCTGGAAGGGAATGGGGATTCTCAAGGAAAAAACTATCCTTACAGAAGAATATTTCGACTGCTTGTGCTCTCTCATGGGACAGAGATGGGAGTCTAACGGGTTTGGGAAGGAAATGCCAGAGGATAAACAATGTCTTTGTAAACTGATACTTTGGAAAATAATTCTTTTTCTAGGCAAACCCCTCAAGGCAAGTGTGTGTGAGTTAACCTTGCAGCCTGGTTCGTCAGTTTGGGAGTTCATAAACTCTGTCCTTCTATACAGGCAATGAAGTCCAGGGCATTTTGATGGAGAGAGCGATAGAGATTAGGTTTCCTAGGAAGCATGTCTACTGTTTACTTGCCACCAAAAGCCCTAAGCCTTGTCATGTAAGGTGCATGAAGCTGTTGTCTTCCTCTATTTCAGTGGTTCTCAACCTTCTGTAAATTCAACTGCAATTTTGCTGCTATTATGAATTGTAATGTAAACATCTGTGTTTCTGATTGTCTTAGGTGACCCCTGTGAAAGGGTCATTCAACCCCCTCAATAGGGATCATGACCCACATGTTGAGAACCACTCCTCTATGGAGACACTAAACATCTGGCCTTTTTTCCAAGACCGGATTTTGTCTAGCCTAGTCTGGCTTTGTATACAGCCAAAAAAAAAAAAAAAAAAAAAAAAATCCTGAGGTCCTGATCCTTCTGCTTCTATTTCCAATGTTTTGGAATTACAAGTCTGTGCCACAAGACCTGGCTTTTCTCCCCTGTAAGGGAGGTGGACTGAGGGTCTGACCCATGCTAAGTGAACACTGCTACTGAATTATATTTCCGGACCTTTCTCTTAAATTATTATTATTATTATTTTTTAGGTGATCAAATCTTTCAGAAACCTATGTATATCCTCCCATATATGTTAGGTCTTCTCTAGTTATAAATGTTTTTTAAGTAGTTATCACACTCAATTATTTGGGAAATAATGGCAAAAACTAAAGTCTGCACAGGCTCCATACAGATGTATAACCTTTTGAACTATCTTTGAATCACAGATGTGAAAACTGAGCATACAGAGATCTCTACTCCAACACCAATAGCTCTTTAGACTTTCCCTATAGTCCTAAACTATTTGTTTCTTTATAGAAAAGATTTTTAAAAACACAAAACTTCTAAATGAAGGTATTCGTACCTTCTTTCCTTTTCCTAAGTTATTTTGATGAGTAAAATATTTAGTAAAGCATCTCAAAATTTTATTAATATTCAAATGCTAATACTATACCAAAAGACATTAACAATGGTCAATTTCATCCATTTTTAAAAATTAAAAAGGGTGTTATGGTTTGTGTCTATGATATCAACATTGGGGAAACTGAAGCAGGAGGATTACTGTGAGTTTGAAGCCAGCCTGTGCTTCATAGTGAGATCAAAGCCAGCCTCAGCAAACAGTAACTCTGTCTCTGTAAAGAACAACAAATTGGCCATTTGTTTCACAGTATTAACTTGGATTGTTTGATAAACATGTGATTGGCCTTATTATTTCTTGAAAATATGCTAGGTCTGAGGTTTGTAAACTGGATTTACACAATAATCTATTAAAATTATGCACTGAACACCCCTTTACAATAGTTGAAGGGTTATAACATAAAGTTTTATACTAAGTCTTGTACTTGGAAGATAGAACCAGAACCAGCACATAGGCCAGAGATAGCACCTTTGATTTTGCCCTACAGACTCAGGAGTGCTCTGAAGCATAAGGCATCTCCCACCTAGCAGCCAGTAACTTGAAACCACTAGCCAGTGCACTATTTCCAAAGTGCTTTCTGCTTATTTCATGTTATAACTCTCAGATTAAAAGTTGTAGCCTGAACATGTGACTCAATTATTTCCTAACTAAGAGATACCTTGTCTGATCCTAATTCGTCACCTCTAACTGAAGTGACTAAGTTCTACATGCTTTGTATGATGAGTACAAAAGTCACACAGAGAACATATTTGCATAGATCTTCTGATGATAATGAAAAAGGAATGTCTCCTTAATATTATGTGTCCCACCAAGCCAGTAGTCTTCAGTGTAGGAAGGAAGTGTATTTATTTCCATGCACTAGAGAAATACTGTCAGGGAAGATCCTGATAGAGGAAAGAAACTTCTCAGCTTTTCTCTCTCCTCTCCTCTCCCCTCCTCCTCTCCCCTCCCCTCCTCTCCCCTCCCCTTCTCTCTCTTCTCTTCTCCTCTCCTCTCCCCTCCTCCCTTCCCTTCCCCTCTCCTCCTCTTTCCTCCCTATTTTCTTCTCCCCCTCCCTACTTCTGTTACACTCAACTAGAGAGAAATTAAAGAAATTGTCACTTATTAGCCAACTCTGTAAAGGACACACTAATAGGACCTATTGATCCTGTCCTTCTAACAAACCATGCAACAGTGATACATTTCTATTTTGTTTGTTTACTTTCCCTGTTGTAATTGGTGGAAAAACCACATGATTACATCAGGAAACAACCTTATATTTCAACCAGCGGCTGATTTTGAAATCTCATGTTTGTGATTTCACTGGCCTTTTTCTTGTCATCTGAATTTGCCTAGGACATTCATTTATTTCAGGAAGTATTTTCTCAGGTTATTTTCTAGTTTAGCATTCAGGTGTGTATTTATTTATTTATTTATTTATTTATTTATTTATTTATTTATTTATATATTTCTCACATTCTATCTTGTTTCTTAGTAGTTAGCACTCCTCAGTCAGAACCATGCTAGCAAGTTCAAGTTTATTAGGGAGCTTTTGTGACACTGAAACCTACAGAAAATAACCAGGACATCTGAGTTTTTATGTCTTGTCAATTGATACGTAAATTACAGTTGGGTTGAAATGACATGAAGAACACAGTGATGACTTGTGCTCTGCCAAACAGATACACATGCGATAATTGTGCACATGAGAACGTATTATGTCAAATTTTTGAAAGGAACACACATATTCAATAATGAGCTTAGATTATGACACAACATTATGGATAAGATTTCTATGATTACGGTAGATAATGCAGACCCATGATTTATTGCCACAGTTAGATTTTTATATTAAATTTAAAAACTTTTCAAAGGGATTATCAATAATGGGCAGTTTTCACATATCATCAAATAAACTCTTAGGTTATATTAAAAAGGATAACATATAACATAAAGGATAGGAAAGGTTTATTTCAGAAATACAATTATAATTTAGCATTTTAAAAGTCAATAGATCCAGGGCTGGATGAGGTGGGAATAGGGGGTAGGCTGGGGGGAAGGGGAGGGGGGCGGGAGCGGGGAGAACAAAGAAATCTGTGACTGATATGTAGAACTGAATTGTATTGCAAAATAAAATAAAATAAAATTTAAAAAGTCAATAGATCTAATTAGTAGGGTGAAGGACACATTAGTATCATTAGATGCTGAAAAATATTCGAGGAAATCTGATTTCCATTCAAAATTAAGAAGAAACATTTTACAAATTAGGAAGTTATTGTGGCAATCTGATTGTTTAATCAAAAAGCATACAGAAAACATGTTTAATGGTGACTGTTTAAAGAACTTTCCCCTCGGTACACCACAATGGAGGAAGAGATAAGGGTTCTTCTTTGATCATTATACCAGAGGTCCTAGACAGTGCAACAAGGAAGGAAAAAAATGCATGAAGTTGGAAAGAAACAAAACTGTCACTTGCAGATGAGATTGTGTATGGAGAAAATCTAACATAATCAATAGGCTACTGAAGTAAAACAATTTAACTTTAAGATTACATAAGATAAGACATACAATTTAATTTATCTATGCCAGAATCAGTCATAGAAGCCTGGGAGTGAGAGTACACACCTTATTTTTATAAGTACTTATTTTATACATATGACTGTTGGCTTTCATGTATATGTGTGTGCCCAGTGCCCGTGGTAATCAGAAGAGGGTAGTGGCTTCCCTGAACTGGAGTTATTATGTATCATTGTGACCTGTCATGTGGGTGCTGAGAATCAAAACTGTGTCCACTGTAGGAATAACAAATGTTCTTAACTGCTGAGCCTTCTCTCTAGACTGGTACACATATTTAATCCCAACAATCGGAAGAGATCTCTATGAGGTAGGTCAAGGACAAATTGCTCTACATGAGAGTTTCAGGTCTAACCAGGCCTTCATAGTGAGACCCTTTCTCCAACAACATAATAGAAGCAATACTTGACATTTATAATACCATAATAAAAACCAAACACCTAGGGAAAATGAAATATGTAACATTAATGCACATAATTATCTAAATAGAGCAATGAGGAAGAACAGAGAATTCAGAACAGATGGGCACATCTAGATACTTGACTTAAGAAAAAAAGTAGCACTTTGGTTCATGAGGAAAATACGAGCTTTTCAATATATGTTGCAAAATTTACAGCTTATTGTTAGAAATGGGGAATATGAAATCTCACTTCTAGACCATAATATATAAAGATGAATTACAAATGGAGCAAAAATTTAAATGTGTAAGGCAAAAACAATGCTTTAGAAATAGAATACAAAATCATTATTTTTATTTATTTATTTAATATTTTGCACATATGTAGAAGTTAGAGGCCATCTTGAAGGAATCAGTTCTTGCCTTGTAACAGGTGGATTCTGGGGATCAAACTCAGGTCATCAGGCTCGGAGGAAAATATCTTTTATCCACTGAGCCATTTCCCTGACCAATAAAGTCATTATTAATAAAAAACTGATGATATAAAACTGAACATTAGGAATTTATTTTAATTAAAATATAGAGAGTAAAATGATAAGCTTCAGATGAGACTAGAATATCAATAATTACAGATCAACAAAGACAGACAAATGACTAAACTACTTGATCAGGTACTTTTTGAGACAAATTCTTGTTTTGTGGCCTAGGATACTCACAAATTCATGGACATCCTCTTGTTTCAGTCTTTTTAATTCACCACAACTAGCTGGATCACATGCCCTTGTACAAATATTAACATTATCAGTATAATTCCACATTGGTTTTAGTGGTGCTGAAAACTGGACCCGGAGCCTTACAATGCAAGTGTTCGTAAACTTTCAAACATTGAGTTGCATCCAGTCCTTATCAAATACTTTTGAAAAGCAAATATTCAAATGGACATTGAATACAAGAAACCCTTCTCAACATCACCAATTGGCAGGGAATTGGAAATTAAAGCATCTGGAGGGACTGAAGAGATGGCTCAGTGGTAAAGAGTGCTTGCTGCTCTTGCAGTGGGCCTGAGTTTGGCTCCCAGAACCCATGTCAGTTGGCTTACAACTGTTCGTAACTTCAGCCCTAAGGCATCCAATGCCCTCTTCTCGATTTTGTAGGCATCTGCTCTCACAACACATACCAACACACACATACACATAATTAAACAAATTATCCATAAAGCTATTGTGGGCATCTGTTCTCACAACACATACCAACATATACATACACATAATTAAACAAATTATCCAATTATCTTGAAAGCTACTGTCAAAAGGCAGATAACAACTAGTATTCATGAAGAGTCAAAACATCAGGGACTTGCATGAACTGCTAGGGGCACAGGTATACATTTATGCAATTGCTCTGGGAAACTGCTGAACTCTATACTCAACCTAATGTAGCTTAGCTACCCACTGTTTTCTCTCTTGATTACATGCAAGAGAAAATGTGAACATGAATGTACCAAAGATACATAAAGGAATGCTCCTAACCTTGCTTCTAATAGCCAAGAATTGGAAGCAACCCAAATACTCATCAAGTTTCTAATGAATAAGTAATTTGTACATTCACACAATGGACCTCTATGCAATCACTTGGATGAATCTTATAAAAGTAATTAGACATAAAGAAGACTGGATAGAAAAATAAATGCATATTCCATAATTCCATTTACTTAAAATTTGGAAATATAAGAGAAGTAGTCAGTAAAAGAAGTCATGCTAGTGTTTTACTTTGTGGGTACAGAGCCGTGGAGAGATGTACAAAGCACTAGTGTGCCATGGTGTTTTATTTCATGATATTTTGTTTCTTGATCTCAATGATAAATACATGTGAGTATGTTTACTTTGAGAAAATTCAATGAGCTGTGTATTTAATCTGTGTTTCCCCATAAGTATCCTGAATTTCAAAAACTTATATATATAACATAAATAAAACAGCAACAATGCACACACATATATGCATATATATATAAAATCCTGGGAACAGGGGTGGAAACGGGGATGTTTTATGAAATTCTGGCTGGCCTGGTACTTACTATATAGTTTAGGCTGGCCTCAAACTCATGTCAATTGCCTTACCTCAGCCTCCTAAGTGCTAACTAGAGGCATGAGTCACTACTGCAAGCACAGATTTTTTTGTATTAAACTTTAAGGTTTAAAAAATACTTTAATGCATTTAATTTATTTATTCTCTCTGTTTCTGTCTCTGTCTGTCTGTCTCTCTCTCTCTCATATGTGTCATGGCATGAGTATGGAGGTCAGAGTACAATTTTTGGGAGTTGGTTCTCTGGTTCCACTGTGTGGGTGGCAGAGCTCGAGCTCAGGTCATCAAACTTGGCAGCAGATACTACCTGATGGCCCCAGATAGATATTTTTAAAGATACTTGGTGATGGCCCAGATAGCTATTTTTAAAGATACTTTCTGTTTATTTAAAATGGATGCCTACCCAGAAAACTCTTAAATTATTTATGTAATAAATTGTTATGTTTGCTGGGTGAGATTCTTGGTAATGTTGATTTTCTGCTTGCACTTGTTGAGTGTGAGAGTAATGTGAAAAGAAATGCTTGAAAATCATGAACAAATAGTACAGATTCCTGCAGTAAGCCTAGAACCCAGACTGATTTAAACCAGGCCAGCGAGATAGGCCAATGGCAGAGAAATAGCTCAGGTTTTCCTCAGGGTACAATTACTTAATCCATTATCAGAAATTTCTGGATGTTTTTGATCTGCCCAGGAGTCTACTGTCAAAGATTCAGTATATGTTTTGTCTTCTCTGCTAGTACAACATGTTTTATTTTTCTTGTGGCACTGTCTGCAAAGAAGTGGAGGCTTAGGGAAGCTGAGTCAGGAACAGAATGTTCTCACTTTATTTTCAAAGTCGTTAAGGGTTCTTAGATGTAGTACCATTATTTAAGAGAATGAAAAGAGGAGGGCCGAATGATATAGTGGATATATTTTATTCTTTTTTAATTAATTAATTTTTATCATCTTTTTTATTAAGAAAAATTTTCATTCACTTTACATACCATTCTCCAACCCCTCCAGCCTCCCCCTCCCAACCCACCCTCCATTCCCTACTACAAGAAGGGGAGGCACATTCAGGAGAGGCAGCCCTACTATCATGATGCACTAATGCACTTGTTCATTGAATCCCTCTTCCCTCTCATTGAATGGACTCCTGGAGTTCAGCCTGGTGTTTGGCTGTGGATCTCGGCATCTGCTTCCATCAGTTACTGGAGAAAGACTCTATGATGACAGTTAGGGTATTCACCGATCTGATTAGTGGGGTAAGCCAGTTCAGGCACCCTCTCCACTACTGTTAGTAGTCTAAGCTGGAGTCATCCTTGTTGATTCCTGGGAACTTCCCTAGCACCCGGTTTCTCCCTATCCCAATGATGTCTCCCTCTATCATGGTATCTCTTTCATTGTTCTCCCACTCCATCAGTTCCAGCTCGACCATCCTGTTCCCTTTCATTCTCATTCCCCATCCCCTACCCTCCATTGCCCACCCCCATCCCCAGTTTGCTCATGGAGATCTCATCTATTTCCCTTTCCAGGGCAATCCATGCATCCCTCTTAGGGTTCTCCTCCTTAGCTAGCTTCTCTGGAGCTGAGGGTTATAGTCTGGTTATCCTTTGCTTTACATCTAGTATCTACTTATGAGTGAGTACATATCATGTTTGTCCTTCTGAGTCTGGGTTACCTCACTCAGGATGATATTTTCTAGTTCCATCCATTTGCCTGCAAATTTCATGATGTCATTGTTTTTTATTGCTGAGTAATACTCCATTGTGCATATGTACCACATTTTCTTAATCCATTCTTTGGTTGAGGGGCATCTAGGTTGTTTTCAGGTTCTGGCTATTATGAATGATACTGCTATGAACATAGATGAGCATGTGTCCTTGTGGTATGATTGAACATTCCTTGGGTATTTGCCCAAGAATAAAGTTTTTTTTTTCATTTTACAAAGCAATTCATGTTCCCCCTCTCTCCCTTTCTCCCGCCCTCTAACTCCCCCAGTCCCACCCCCATCCACTCCTCAGAGAGGTTGAGGCCTCCCTTGGGGAGTCAACAAAGTCTGGCATACTAAGTTGGTATAATCAAGCCCCTCCGCCCCCCCCCCCCCGATATTTATAAGAAGTTTTGCCACTACCAAATCTGTGTACTGTTGAAACTGATGTTTTCCTCTCTCCCTCCTTTCAGATTCCTAACTGCCCACTTTGTGGTTGGACCTTGGATGGTAAATACATTGTAATTTGAAGGGTAGGGACATAAGCTCCAACTCTGATATTTAAATTTATTTGGATTTTTCTCAGTGGTCCCCAAAGGTCAACATTTTGGCCTCATAATTGTATGTTTTGTTACAAGCCAATTCAACCACACATGAACCAAACAGGTCTAACATGATTTTGCTGGCCAAAGGCCAGCTAGACTCAGCTACACTGTCTTTCACCTCACAGGATTTGAATAATCCTTGTAGTGATTCCAAAGTGGCTGGGGCTTTCTGCTTCCGGGTACACTGGCGCTTATGAAGTATGAGTACTCTGGGCTGTATCAGTGACTTATGCCTCAGTTGTTGTTGTGTAAATTAAAAATTCAGGAAGCCGTTTTCCTGATGCAAACATCAAAGTTAAATTCCATCTGGACAGGGGGTGATTATTAAAAAGAATACCCAGGAAAGCTCTTATTTCTGTGGCTTACCTCATAAAAATATACATCATGGCATGATTTATTTTTTTCCAAACCAAAGTATTAAGGCTGGAAAAGATAGTTAAATAAACTTTTTCTTTCTTGTTGACATGACTGGAGATATCTGACCTGATTAGGATTTTATAAAGAATTTTGTATGGAATCCTTACAACAATCCGGTAAAACAAGTACCATGTCCTTGTTCTCGTTTTACATACGAGAAAGCTGAGAAGCAGATTGCTTAAGTAATTGGTCCACAGTTAGTAAGTTACAGCGCTGAGGTTCCCACGAAGACTCCTACTACTATAGAAAGTGAACTTAGGACCATTCCTATATAGTTCAGATATATTTTTATCAAATAATGCAGACATGCTATGTGTGTCTGTATGCATGCACGTACGTATGTTTTCTCGAGACAAGGTCTGTCTTTGTGGCCAATTCTTCCCTTGAACTCTTGATCTTCCAGCTTCAGCCTCCTGAGTTCTGGGATTACAGGCATGTGTAACCACACAAGGAGAAATGGAATCTTTTGGGAAAGTGATTTCATATCCACTTACAGAAGAAGAAATCGAGGACTAGAATATTGTTCTAAATTGTTAACTTGAATATTCCTACACAAAGGAATACAAGCAAAGGAGACAGTAAATAAACTGTTCATTGATGTAGTACAGGGAACTTCCGACTAGTCTGCTTGAACGCCAGTCAGTTATATTAATGAGGAATTGAGTTAACTATCTCAATTTAGTGATATACCCTTCTATACCCTACCCACTTTAAACCTTCTGTCTGAATTATGGATTTCATTCTTTGCAGTCATTTTTCTTTCCTTGTTCTACTTTTTTTTTTGAGACAGGGTCTCACTATGTAACTCTGGTTGTCCTGGAACTCATTATGTAGACCAGGTTGGCCTTGAACACAGATAGCTCTGCCTCCTTCTGACTCTCCAGTGCTGGGATTAAAAATGTGTGCCATTATGACAGGCTCCTTTCTCTCTTCTTTAACCCTAATCTCACACTTTAAATAAAGAGCAGAAACTCCTGCACCCCAACCTCCAACCTCTTAACCTTTTTCTTTTCAAGTCATGAATTTTCTTCTTTGCAGCTATTTCTGTTCTCATACCCCATCTCAAGGAAATCCAAGGCAACACCTCATCATAAACATACTGAAGACTCTTTACGTAGATCATTAGTTCTCAGTCAGGGAGAGGAGATTTTAAGGACCATTGTCTTCTTTCTCCAGATATGTTTGCAAGTATATGGAAAAAACTTCAATGCTTGCAACTTGATGGTGGTGTAGCATTGCTGGTATCTTTTTGGCAGGAGACAGAAATGTGCCTGAATAACCTATGCACACATGCACATGAGGATCCCTTCCATAGAATAGCCAGGGGTGGGGGGAAAACATTATGAGGGACTAATATACAGCATCATTAATATGGTTATATGTTGTATACTAGAACTTTGCTGAAAGTGAATCTGAAGTATCCTTACTAAGCAATACAAACGCACACGCACACACACACACACACACACACACACACACACAGAGAGAGAGAGAGAGAGAGAGACAGAGACAGAGACAGAGAGAGAGACAGAGAGAGACAGAGAGAGACAGAGACAGAGACAGAGAGAACTATATGTCTTAGTTATTCTGTGGTGAAATGAAATACTACAGATGGAGTTATCTTGCTTTACTTTATTTTTATTATAATTATTTAGATTAGGTATTTTAAAACGAACAGAAATTTGTGCTTTATTAGTTCCCAGATACGGAGGCTGTAAAGTCCAAGATCAGGGGGAGTCAAAATCTCTTGAAGGTCTTATTGATGGATCAGACATTGTGGAAGAAGAGGAAACAAGGCCAAATTAATCCTTTGAAGAGCCTAGTCCCACAAGAATGTCATTAATTAATTTATGATGACTGAGACTTCCTGACCCAACCTCTTCTTAAAGGTCTCACCTAATTGCATTGGAGTTTATGTTTCCTACATGTAAACTTTGGAAGCCATATTGAAACCATTGCACTTACCATCACACTCTACCTCTGAAGCTCATTTGCCTGCAATTCTTGTCTAAAGGTCAATTCATAGGGAAAAAATCCTGAGAGAATTTTCCTAATGGAATTCTCCTGATCTAATCACCCTTTTAATTTTCAGCTTCTCAACACTGATAATGTGGGGTTTAAGTTTCCAATACATGAATTTTGAAGGACATGTTGAACAATAGCATTATATGAGGTGTTGAATTTGTTGATTGACTTGTGAAGTAATCATTTTACAGTGCTGTACACTTCAAATATGTGTGCCCTTTCTCATCATACCTCAATAAAACTGAAAATTATTTTAATCAACTAATAAATGGAAAATAGCCCAAATATCAGTAATGCTAGTATTGAGACAGTCTCTTGCAGGGATAATCATGAATTGCATCACAATGGTTTTATATGAACTTCTCTGAGACAATACCAGTTCTGTAACTAGGCTGCTATCTTGTAAATTCCAACAGCTTTAGTACACCTAAGATGGCTTCTGTGAACAAAAAGAGCTGTCTCAAAGACTGTTTCACAAACATTTATAGGATTCTCAAACAAGTAGTTAGTAATAATTTATTCAAATAAACAAGAAACAAACAACTGAAGAACAAACCACTCCTTACAAGGGAGGAGGAGGAAGGGAGATGCTCTGTAAGGAGATGATTCATGCATTACATTAATTATGACCTCATCTTTACTATACCGTGCCCTGACGTACAGATAGACAAATTCTTCCTCCTCCAGATATTTTTGAGAACTCTTTAGACATCAGTGAGTTGTGGCAAAAGTATCTGTGGAGAAATAGTCTTACTTAATGATGTAAAATAAGAAAGTGCACATCTGAAGATAGACCCAATATAAAACATAGAAGTTGGGGCTACTAGTTTTAAGTCATCCCACCCTTTCCACAGCAGCTTTAACATATTTTGGATAGGTGGACTGGGTCATTAGGTGACTAGACTGCTCCTGTCCCTAGTTTATCTTTAGAATATTTCTGGAGTATTATTGGCCCATGGAAGAAAGGTTTTGGCTAAATATCAAACAAAACATGGTATGATATGTTGGAAGAGGAGCGTAAATTTTTGATCATAAGATGTAATATCTGTTTTACCTTTTTTATTATAAAGTAAGGCTCCCACTGTGCAGATCTGACTATCCTGAAACTCACTCCGAGAACAATGCTGGCTTTGAACTCACAAAAATCTACCTGCCTCTGCCTACCAAGTGCTAGGATTAAAGAAGTCTGTCGCCATGTCCTTCTTTCTGCTGTAACTTAGCTTTTCTATACTGAAGTCAAAAGAGTTTTGTTGTAGGGCTTGACTGACCTGGTTCTTACCAGGGACTCTGTAATTTTTATTGGACTAGAGTCACTTAGCTTCTCTAAGAATCGGTTACACCATCAACAAAACAGTGTATTGAGAATTCCACCTAACAGCCTTGGGGAGATTAAATGGAGTTATGCATGTGAATTGACAAGTACTACTCTTTAGTATTTGTTACCACTCAAGGAAACTCATTTAATTTACCAAACCTAGTGCACAGAACTTAAGCCATTACCCTTTTCATAATTTTTGGCAGTCTGTCTTTCATGCTGGGATCACAATAGCCATTTGTAAAAATTTTCACAGTAAAATTTGGGCTGTAGTTGTTATTATATTTTTGGAAAATTTAGGGTGTGTGTGTAGTTGTCCACTATTGTAACTAAGAGACATTAGATACAAAACTACTGTTTAGAGGTCATGGTCACAGCAAAAGCTTATTTTCCATAAATATAGAGAGAGATGCAGAGAACCTTTATGGTCCCGAGTAGTAAATTGAATTAAGTATGGGATGCCTACCAATTGATATAATACTTATAAATTTGAGAAATGGTCAAGATTTCTCCAAACTGTACTGAAAATATCACCCCATAGTTTTCATATGTGATGAATAGTCAATGTACTTTGATAGGCATTTTTGGTAGTGGGAATTTCCACAACTTGGGATGGTAATTGACATTTATGTCTGAAACCTTAAAATAATCACATATTTTTATAATTAATTAAATTTCTCAGAATGAATCTTGAGGAAATAATCAATAGAAATTTATAAAAGATAATGATTTAAATATATCAATTGAGAAAATGAAAGATTTCTAGATTAGTGAAAATAATTCAAGTGAATTATGTTATACACATCTGATTGAATTCTTTAAATCCACTTTAAAATAAATAAACATATCAAAAGCTTCAAACCAGGACTCTCAGTCAGTCTAAATCTGTAATCTAAGCTACTTAAAAGGCTGAAGCAGGAGAATCACAAGTTCAAGGCCAGCCTGGGCAACTTAGCCCTTTTCCAAAAGAAAAGGTAAAAAGAAATTCTTGGGGATATAGCACAGTGGTCGGGTCCTTGTCCAGCATATATAAGGGCATAAATTCAATTCCCATAACTACAAAAAGGCTCAAAGAATAATACTAAGTAAAAAATGATTCCTAAGACATTTTTACAATATCAAATTTGTATAAGTATGTGCATATATACTAAACACTAGTGGGGATATTTGGGTGAAGAGGTTACGGGGGGTTTTGTTTTACTCTGAATTTTTGCTTTATTAAAATATAAACAAAAAGATAACTTTAATAGTATGTAATGCACATACTATATGCTATGAAGCACTGCCCTGCTGTTTTTAAACTTCATTACACAAGTATGTTTCAAGACTAATACCCATGTTTCCCTGTTGCCAATAATTAAAAGTTTTCCTGTATGCTTGGTATTAAAATAGTTTAGTCAAGCATTTTGAATGTAGAAGTTTGACAAGACACTTAAAATGGGAACTGAGAGGTACATACTTTGAAAATCCAGTTGATTGTTAGATTGTTTGAATATGAAATGTTTTTCCTCCACTAAGTACTCAGGAATAAGCTTTATATTGGATCTCAGTCTTTAGCCTAGGTTGGCCAACAATGGCTTCAGACTCACAGCAATCCCTCTGCCTTATGTAGGATTCCAGGCATGAGCTATCATGTCTGCCTTGGTACATTTAATAAAAACTGAGTTTTCCCTTAGTACTGAGAGGTAGGCCTGTTGCTCATTAGGAAGGAAGAGGGCAAATGTGTGAACTATCTAGCCTTGGAGAAAATTCTAAAGGAACAACTTTTTGAAAAGACTAATTAACAACAAGCCGTGTCTCGCTAATTTAAATAATAAGTCTGTGCACTATCAATTTATCTAATCGGTATATAGTTTATAACCTGAAATGGCCACACTGTAGTAGTTTCATGCTCCAACTAGCTGAGACTATTTGTGAGCAATTGGCAGTACAGGAGATGGAAGCGAGGGTGAAAGAAAGGGCATGGGCCGTAGGGCACAGAGTTCACAAAAGAACCACTCTCCCTTCAGCTCCCCAGTCATAGCCTTGGATGATGTCCACAGAAAGTTAGCCAGCAAAGAAGTGCTCTCTTGAGGATGATACCCCTGTCTCCTAATCATCCCAATCACCAAGTGACAGAAAGTACATCAAATACTCAACACTCCTAGATACCAGTTCCTTGAATGCAGAACGTCAGCTGGACAAAGTATAGAGAGTAAGAGACTTTGGAGCACTCAGTTCTAAATGGGGTGTCTTCATCAAACCCTCCCTTCAAGGCTCAGCACTCTACAAAAAAAAAAAAGGAAACAGAAAGAACAGCTGGACGTGGTAGATGACTTCAAGGAAACAGTGCTTCTAGACACAACAGGATTGATTCAACATATGACCTGACAGACTGTGATAGCATGCATAGGTCCTGCATAAGTTCAAAACACACAAAATCTCAGCACTGAGAAAAGAAAGTGGACATATGTCCCACCCCTAACCAAGAAGCTATTTGCAGTTGATATCTTCTGTGAAAGGGAAAATCAGGTTTCTTTCCCCAATGGAGTGTCTGTCACCGGGTGTATTATCCACACTCCAGGACAGGCTCCAAGCTCAGAACGAGTTGGCTAACACAAAATGGACTACATGGTTTGGTGTGTGTGTGTGTGTGTGTGTGTGTGTGTGTGTGTGTGTGCATTTTTGTTTTGTTTTGCTATTTTTTACATTATTGTTTTTTGTTTGTTTGGGGTTTTGGTTCTTGGAGAGAGGGAAAGACTATAATTTGGTGGGTAGGGAGTTGAGGAGGATCTGGGAGGAGTTGGGGTAGGGGAAGCAATATGATCAAAATATATGTTATGAAATCAAATTTTAATAAAATAATAATAAGTTTCCAAACAACGTAATGACGAGGAAATAGAAGAATAGATGGGCTAGATTCTAGGGCATTCTGTTACTTAGAACTGTACACATCACCCTTATTCTTCCTACAGACATCAGAAAGTGGACTGG
Source organism: Peromyscus californicus insignis (assembly GCF_007827085.1). Lineage (NCBI taxonomy): Eukaryota > Metazoa > Chordata > Mammalia > Rodentia > Cricetidae > Peromyscus > Peromyscus californicus. Next base: position 97,875,061 of record NW_026294391.1, read on the forward strand.
TGTAATTTGAACTTCTGTTTCTAATCATTGCCATCCCCCCTGCCCTCATGGTTACATGCATGGATAGCTCTACAGGGGCAAGAACATCAAATACATAAAGAACTCCAAGATTATCCCAGGAAGAGGCTCAGGGTATCTATCTAGTTCATAAGGACCTACTTTTGTATCCTTCCATTGCACCGCATTATTGTTTGTTTCTATGTCCCTTTCACATTTTGTCTGCCAGAACAAACACGAATGTAGGATAAATATAGGTTCAAAATGAAGTTATATCATATATTTTACATATGAAACATGTATGTAAAATTAATAATCTAATTACCTGAAGAAAATTCATTTTTACTATTTCAACATAATAACTTATAGTTTTTTATAATGTATCTGTGTATATGTTTCTAATTTTCTTTTCCTTCATTTCATGTCATTTTTTATTGGTGAAATTATTAAGGCCACTCCACGTAGTTAAAAGGAGATTTATTTAATGGTGTAACTTACAAATTAAGGGATAGGTAGGTCACGGGGTCTGGGGAAGGTGTATCGTAGTCCAGCGCTGTTCTCTGGAGCTCTGCTTGGCCCACCTCCACCGTCAAGGGTCCCGGAACAGAGTGAGAGCACAGCCCATCCAGATATCAGGTCTCCAGGCGCCTCCCTTGGCCCCGCCTTGTAGGCGTGACAGTTGCCAAAGTCTCAATGGGGGTTGGAACTTCCAGATCAAAGCTGGAACAGCTACCCACTACAATTTTTGACATATAATCTCTTGTATCTGTACAGGCCTAGAACTTGGCATATAGCTGAGGATGACCTTGGACTTCTGATCCTCCTGCCTCCACTTCTACCCCTGTTTCAAAAGAAAAACATAAAGGGGGCTGGGGTATAGCACGGTAGGGTCTACAGTTACTCTTTTTTAAATTTTTAAAAAATATTTAATTTTTATATGTTTGGGTATTCTGTCTGTATGTATGCCTGTGCACCACATACATGTGTGGTGCCAAAGGAGACCAGAAGAGGGTGTTGGATCCCTCAGAACTGGAGTTACAGATGGTGATGAGCTGCCACATCAGTGCTGGGAATCTAACCCAGGTCCTTCAGCTGAGCAACCAGTGCTTAACTTCTGAGCCATCTCTCCAGTCCTATAGTTTCTCTTTTACTTTGAGATATTCTCAGACACAGTAAGGTATAGAATGGACACTGCATACAAACTGGACTTACAATAGTGCTGGATGGTTAGAGTTAAGGTGTAGATGTCCCCTGCAAATTTTATGTTGAAATTTCCTTAACATTGTGGTGTTATTCGTTGGTGGGTGATTTGCTCTGGAGCATTCTGCTCTCATGAATAGATGAATGCTGTTATTATTGGAAGTAGAGACCTGATTAAAAAGATTACTTCTTCCTGATTCCCTCTCTGTCTTGTACAGGCTCCCTTGCCTTTCGGCCATTTTAGGATGCAGCAAACTCCAGTGCCACACTTTAGAACTTCTCAGCCATCAAAACTCACAAGGTGAACAAAATACTATGAGCTAGAATTGATCCAGTTTGTGATATTCTGTTTTAACTGAAGAAAATGAACTAAGATGGGTACCTCAGAAAATTGGCAGGAGATCCTTTTTCTTGATAGGAATCCTAAAGGTTCATTCTTAGCCACAGGGTAAAATATGAATTTAATCATCTATTCTCAAGCTCAGCAATGTACAAGTAGTTTCTGACATTTTCTTCAAGGTAATGGGGGTATGTCAGTGAAGAAAACAAGGTTCCTCACCAAACTAATTCCATGGCAGTATCCTAACCATTTCGTTTACCTCTACCCCTATTCAACAAATTTTAGATCTCTTTTGACTGGCATTGTGTTATTTTATAAAAATTCTTGCCTCATTATAGTGATGTTTCCCAAACCCCAATATTTTCTGTCCAAGCTTTTTCTAAGTCTTCTAGAAGATCTAAATATTTTATTCATTTAAACACTTAAATCTGTATTCCATTTTCCTGCTTGATTATTCAATGTCTTGTTTGATAACTTAATACTCCCCTCGAAAGACTACAAGTTCCTTATAGACATAGTACCTAGGATAGTGAGTGTGTCAGAACCTTGCATTAATACAATGATGAAATGCTGCATAGTTTTTTTCTGTTTTTGAATGAAACATGCCCATGGAGACTCTACCACAGAAGTTCTGAAAGTCTTCATGCTAGTCCATTTACAAGAGTAAGACCGAATTCCTGGAGGCAAAAGGCCCACAGAGACAAGAAATCTGAGTGTATTTTTGGCATTGCTGCTCAATATAAAGAACTTGAAATGTTTTATTTTAAATTATGTGTATATATGTGTGCCTGTGTGTAGGTATGTGTATGTGTGAGTGCAGGTGTCCTAGGAGTCCAGAAGAGAGTGCTGGATTCCCCTGAGGCTGGAGTTACAGGTGGTTGTGAGCAACGTGACTCGGGTGCTAAGAACCAAGCTCTGGTCCTCAGGAAGAACAGCAAGTAAGATCAGTTAGTGAATCATCGTCTAGCACTTGAAGAGAGGACTTTTGAAAACACAGCACCTTGTAGAATACTAGACTCCTTGTGCTTTTGGTTCTCCCTGTGGAAAAGGAGACACTGACCACTTTACTATATATTTCATGGTGTTATTAGGAAGAACATATGAGAATTTATATGGTAAAGTGTGTTGCAGTTTTTTCCTTTCTTCTTGGTATTTCAAAGCCAAGCAAGAGTAAAGGGAAGTGCAAGATAAAAACTTTCCTGGATAAAAGGAGATATTGACATGTTTTTGTTTTGACCACTGCTTACCTAGTAGGACCTTTTAGTTCTCCTCTATGGCTAATTAAAAACAAAGGAAAATATTAGATGGCAGAATAAAAAATGGGGGTGTCAGCAGAACAGCCCGAACTTGAGCTTGGCATCAAAAGCACGCACGTGTTTCCTATTGGCCCAGTAGATTACCAAAGGGAGTCAGGATTGAGTCTTGTGGCTAATATGTAACCCAAGAGGGATGCCAACCGATGAATGTGTTCTCAGTAGTCAGAGGTTCTCTGGAAGACTATAAGACAAGGAAGCTGAGAGAAACTTCAAAGAGTTCATAATATTTTCAAACACAAGTTTGTTTTGTGCTTTATCTCCAGCCCAAGAGGTTGAAAGTCAATGTCCTAGAACAATGCAGCAGAAGCTACATGCTTACACACCTCCTGAAACTTCCCGTGCACCAATGATTTGAACATTTGTCATGCAGTGGGCATTGAGGAGCAGCCATTCATAGCCAGTGATTTGGTGACAGTTGAGTAGTTGAGTGCAGGTTGTACCAATAACTCCTCCTACCTCTGACCCTGCAGAGGAGAAAGAGTATCTCAAAAGACAAGTAAGAAATCAAAGAGAAATTTGTATTCCTTTACTTTGCCAAGCTCCTTGAAGTAAACTGTGCCAGTAGCTGTGGGTTAGCAGGACAAACGGTGAACTGCATTCACTTAAAATTTTAGTTTTTTATTTGAATATTTTGCTTTGAAAATTAATATCTCATCATCTCTTCATCAATAGCATCATCATCATCATCATCAATATCATCATCATTGTGTATGTAATGTTAGTGTATGTGTGTAGATGAGAGGACAGTCTCTGGGAGTCAGTTCTCTACTTCCACCACTGGCCCAGGGATTGAACCTGAGTCCCCTCAGACTTAAGTAGCAGGTACCTCTACCCTACGTGTCATCTCGCTGGCCTGGATAGATATTTTAATCCGTAAGTGATACTAGGCTAAACTTTTCCTGTTTTTTTTCTCAAACCTTTTTGTTGTTGTTGTTGATACAAGGTCTCATATGCAGCCCAGGCTGGCCTCAAATTCACAGAGGGCAGCCCACATTCCTTTCCCAAGTGCTTGGATGAAAGGTATGCACCACCACGTCTGGCTACTTAGTGTTTTTCATTGATTTATAAGAATTACCAGTGTTGGCAGTGCAGTGGTGGTGCATGCCTTTAATCCCAGCATTCCGGAGGCAAAGCCAAGCGGATCTCTGTGAGTTCGAGGCCAGCCTGGTCTACAGAGCGAGATCCAGGACAGGCACCAAAACTACACAGAGAAACCCTGTCTGGAAAAACCAAAAAAAAAAAAAATTGCCCATGAGATGCAGATTGAAAATTCAATATGCACATATGCACATACTGATCAATGTAGTATAATGGAGTACTTCCTTCTCCTCCAATGTTAACCATGTCTAAGCACTAGAAACTTAATATTCTTCTAGTTAGTTTTACTGTTAGCTGGGCTTTTGGTGATGCCTACCATCTCAAATACTAAGGAAAGTTGGAGGATTGCAAGTACAAGGCCTGTTTGGGCTACAAAACAAATTTGAGGCCATCCTGGGCAACTTAGTGAGACTTTGTCTCAAACTTAAGTAATAGGAAGAGTTGAGGGTTTAGCTCAGCAGTGCATTCCCAGTATATGTAAGCCTCTGCTTGATTTCAAACCCTATAAACTCAAGAAATTGTACACATCCATATGCACACATATTGTAGATAGCAGTTACCTTATTTTGTTGTGGAAAGCCAGAACTGGCAATCTCATCAAACAGAGTAGAACAATAGACAATAGTGACTGGAATGAGCAGAAGGAGTGGGAACACAAAAGGCTAGGAAAGGTTAGGTTGGACTTTTCAGTATATATAAAAGTGTCAAGATGAGCAAGTGTTTTACATATTAGACATGGGGTTTGATGCTAGGGGTGTAGTTCAGCTCTTAGTGTGCTTGCCTAGTATATACAACACTGTGGCATGGAACAAACAAGACTTGCAAGCTGTAATCCCTGCACTTTGGGAGTGGATACAGGGGGATCCGAAGTTCAAGGTCATCCTTGCATACCTGGTGAGTTGGGCTACATGAAACCCTGCCTCAAGAAAACACTGGAAATTGAATATACTCTGGTTAAGGAAGTACTTAGAAAAAAGCAAAAAAGCATGTATTTGTATCTATTGCTGCTTGAAAGATTGATGTTAGTATAGGTAGTTTCCTGTTTCCTAGAGGCTATCTAATTAGAATAAGCGACGTGTCAGAAAGTTTGCATTTTACCAATCCCTAGCTTTCTTTTCATAAAGAAGTCACATAATAGCAATATGAGTATTTTCTTCTTAATTTAGACAAATAGACATAGTGCACCTCAGTGCACCTCGCTGGAGTGAGTGACTCTAGTTGGTCAAAGGACTTAGCAAAGTATTAAAGAGGCTGTCTTTTAACTTTCTGTATTTTCAGGTGATATTCTCCTGTAAGTTTCAATCACACAGCTTCCTTCATTTCTAGACACAAAAGCTCTAAACAAGTGAGTCAGGCTGTAACCCACACTGAGGCATTAGCTGGTGTTGTGTAATTACAGGACAGGTGTATCACAGCTCTTAGGCCTGAAAACAACAATATCCCCATAACACAGGGTCATGGGCACCCAGAACACTAGTAAATGATTGGTGCATCTCACTCATACTAGAACTGTATGAATGCCAGTAACAGAGTTGAACTTCACTTTATTTGTAACTTCTCCCATGGGTATAGGTAGAAGTCTTGGTGCTGTTTTCATAAACTAATCTCTGACTGTAGACAGCAGAACCTAGGATATGGATCCAATGGACTTATACATGAGATCATCCTTGTGCCCCTCAGCAGTTTCCCAAGAAGGATGCCCTGACTTTAGCAGTGAGACATCAGCAGGCATTAAGGTGTTAATCTTTTCAGTCTAGTGGGGCATGCTAATTGCCATTTGTTTGTGTTTTGAGGAGAGACTGAAAGGGGAGGGGTAGAAGAGGGAAGCCTACATGGAAGGGGAAAATAGTTTGGAACAAGGACTGGGTGAGGCACAGCTCAGTAGAAGAAGTAAACAACAGGGAGGAATGTTGAGAGGCAGGAAAGAAGCCAGAGAATAATCAGAAAATGCTGAAATGGTAAGGAGACACATTCACACACCACAGTATAGTTATTTGGGAACAGATCAAGGTTTGTTACCTGATCTGAATGCCAGTCCAATATTTTTTAGCTTTTACTATTTTAGACAGTTACATCACTTCTCTGTGGCTGTTTTGCTCATCTGTAAAATTGGGAAGGTGAGCTGTTCTGGTGATTGAAAATAACACTTATGTAGGGTATGGTATATGGTAGGTGTTCAAAAAAGTTCCAGAGTATGGTGGTGGTTATTGTTAGTTATTATTGTTACCGATTGTCACATTGTTACTGTCAGGTGCAGTGTTGTCTGACTGTGATAAAGCACAAACAAATCAACTGTCATAATGTTAATTAAGAACAGAAAGTACATTAATGAAGAATGCCTCAGATTCTGGGGGTCAATTGTATCAAAAGAAGCTTGGATGTTTGGGGGCATGGCAAACAAGATATATGACCACATTCACATCCTACTGCATGTCACTTTCACATTAAAGAGCTTCAGTGAAGCACGAAAAATTAAAGCTATAGTTTTTTCACATGATAGGTTTGTAGCACTTCCTTTTACAATGCTTTAAAATATGTAGTGGTACAGTTTATCTCTAATTAGATAGAAAGATATTGAAAACGATTGTACATGAATGCAATATTAGCAACTCATATCCATTGGTTTATTCTCATCTCTTCATATTAAGCTAGTAGTAGAAAGATTACAAGTAAGTTCCATGGTGAAATTCTCATGTTTATTTTTCAAGTAGGTCACAAGAGCAATCTTTCTATGGAACTTATGAAGTGAATGATTTCCTTAGGTGGGAAATCAAGAGATTCAGCCTCCTACTTTCTTAAGGACCTAGATTTAAAGCCACAGCACATATTTCTGACAGAGTTAAGTACTGTGCATGCAAAACAGAGACAAACATCTCTTACAGAAATGCATTTAAAAAGAGAAATACCTGTGTTTCTGGGGTGCATTTAATGCCCCATTACAATAGCATCAAGTAACCAGGTCAAGGCAAAATACTTACTAGTACTAACAACTAAAAGCGTGAATGTAGTGGTTACTAATATTCAGTTTCAGTGTGAATGAAAGAATGAGTATTGCTGCACTGAAAAAGGACTTTCCTATCACAGAAGAGAAACTTTCTAGTTTATTTACTAAAGAATACCCCCAAAGCTGAATCATCTCCATTGTCAAATTAATTCAAATAGGTCACATTAAAGATTTAGTTTGGTGAAAGAGATTTAGGAAATTGGTGCGTTATGTCTGATGGTTATCTGCACATCTATGTGTTTCTTAGCTATCAAACTCTGTGTGTCTGTAGTACTTTAGGTAAAATGTGTCTGTATTTGAATCTCGGCTATAGCTGCTGAAGTCTAGCTGTCCTGGAGCACTCAGCACTCATATGAGGCATATGACTGTCCTCATATGCCTCAGCTGAAACTCAACTTCTCATAGTTGGCTCCTGTAAATTCTCAATGTGGGACACACATCGGATAGAGACACAGGTGTAGACTAAGCTGTTTCTTCTTTAAAGACTACACACAGAGAAGTATATTAAGTCTTACTGAGAAAGAGGCTACGTATAATTTCATTCATGTGTAATATTCTATTTGATATGGAAAAATCAAATGATGCTTGATTATTTCATGTTATCATTAACACCAATAAAATAACAAGCTCTATGCCTCAGGGATGCCCAATAAATCTAAGATGTTGTTGTCCTTAGCTTCTTATTTAAGTAGAACAGTTAACATGCTAACTGATCTGAAACTCCAGCTCTAAGGGAATTGGACGTCTATCGATACTATAGGTACATGCACACACGTGCACATACCTCTCTGTACATAAACACATAATTAAGAATAAAGACAGCACCCACATGACATCTCACAACTATCTGTAACTCCTGTTCCATGGGATCCAATGCTCTCAAACAGACATATCTGCAATCAAAACACCAATGTACATAAATATAAATTAATTAAGAAATGTTCTAAAAAACAAAAATAAAAGATAAATCTTTCAAGAAGTCTATATATTATCATTTTTCATTTTTTGAAGCTCACTGTTTGTCAAAAGTAATTTATAATGTTAAAAGTCAAGATAGTGGTTAACCTTGAAAATGTAAGGTAGAGTCTTCTAATATGCTGGTATTACTGTTTCTTGAACATGTTTTCATTTGGGCAGTAGTTTGTCCACTTCAATACAAAGTGAGTTTGAACTTTAAGAAAGGAGTGTGGCATGCTATAGCCAATGGAAAAATAAAAATCATCATCTTTACAGATTTACCTTCTGAATTTAGAAAGAACCGGTGTAGAATTAGACATCACTAGCTAGTGTTTTGTTTCAAAATTTCTCTGGCATGCTAGCCTTCATATTCTATAGGAGGGCATTGTGTGAATTCTCCGTCCATTTATTCATTGATATAGCACTTCTTCTGACAGTAAGATCTAGGTAACAGAGTTTTTCTCTCTCTCTCTCTCTCTCTCTCTCTCTCTCTCTCTCCCCAAGTCTGATTCTAAAAATTTAATCCAAGACCTTTCACATGCTATACAAGATTTCTAGCCCTGTGACCGTCTTTTGTGAATAAATTTTGTTTCTTAGAAAATAAACTTTGTTTCCTGAACGAAATTGCAGTTAGAAACTGATCTTTACTTGCTGGTAACGTATTTCTAAATAAACCTTCCTATTTCTGACAATAAGTCTTTTGAAAAGCCAATTATATTCTGGTCTGTGATTTGTACACGTTAAGGAAGAGCTGACCCTTAGCTGAAAGTTCATCCCTGCATAACCCAATGAATAGGGGTCATTACCTTCATTTAGGGTTTTTTTTTTTTCACAGCCAAAGCTGAGCTTGTTGTGTACACCTCCCAAGGTAATTATCACATTATTATTGCCCATTGGACTATAGCTTAAACTTTCCTTGCACAGTCCATGTCCATCCACTCTTTTCCCAACCTTATTTCTTGTTACTCCAACTATAAGCATACTTCTGTTAAGAGCTCTCACACCTACTCATTCAAATCCTGCGAATGAATTTCTATGGTTCTCTGTTTCTTTTGTCCACTCATTTTGTATACATAACATATATTATTTCTCTCTCTCTCTCTCTCTCTCTCTCTCTCTCTCTCTGTGTGTGTGTGTATACTCATGTACATGTGTGTGTATGCTCATGCATGTGTGTGTGTGTGAGACACTATGCACATATGGAAGTTAGAAGACAGGAGTATGTTCTTTCCTTATCGACAGCTAGGTCCCGGGGATTGAACTGTGGACATCAGGCCTGTTGACAAGCACCTTCACCCTCTAAGACATGTCACCAGCTCTACTTCTATCTTCCTTCTAATTTCAAAATACACAATTCACAAATGTGTTTTGTTCGTCAGTTGATATGATAGACCCAAAAGGAGACAAAATATTCATCTTCCATTACACAATGTCTTGGAAGTGAATTCTTTTTTTTTTTTTTTTTTTTTTTTTTCGAGACAGGGTTTCTCTGTGTGGCTTTGCGCCTTTCCTGGAACTCACTTGGTAGCCCAGGCCGGCCTCGAACTCACAGAGATCTGCCTGGTTCTGCCTCCGGAGTGCTGGGATTAAAGGCGTGTGCCACCACCGCCCGGCGGGAAGTGAATTCTTTTAAAAAAAATACGTATTTTTTGTTTTATGTATGTGTTTGTGCCTGCTTCTCTGGGTGTGCACCTTGTATGTACAGGTGCCCTCGGAGGCAAAAACAAGGCATTGAATCTTCTGGAGTTGGAGTTACAGGAAGTTGTGAGCTGCCTAATAGGGTTCTGAGAAGCGAACCTGTGTCACCTGAGAACAACAAGTCGTCTTAACTGCCCAGCCATCTCTTTCGTCCTGGAGAGTGAATTCTTCACACCAGTTTTGCTTTCCTTTGCTTCGGTAGTGAAGTCATTAAGCGGCCTACATGAGTCACATTTGTGTTTGTTTTGAAATCGAGTGCCCTGTAACCCAGACAGGGCTTGAACTCATTATGTAGCCAAGGATGACGTTAAACTCCCGCTCCTCCTGCCTCACTCTCTCTGTACCACCACACACAGCTCTTAGTCAGGTGATATGCATTTGCTGGACTGCACTGGGCACTCGTGCTTAGAATACAAGGAGGCTTAAGACAGTCTTCTTGCACTCAAAGGACACAATTTCACACGAATGTAGGGTAGCATAGGAATACAGAAGAGAAGCATCTAAATAGAGTCTGTTGAAATACAGAAGGAAACTGTGGAAAGGTCCAGAGAAGATGACACCTAATCATGAGTTTAAAGGATGACTGAGTAGTAGTTCACCAAATATGGAGGAAGGTGGGAATTTCCCAGAAGAAAAAAATAGCACAAGTAAAGTCACATAGGTGAGAAACACCATGTACAGAATAGGACACACAAGCTTAAGAGTTAGTGTCAAAGAATGGCAAGAGATGATACCATGCAAATAAGTAGTAGGCGTTAGCCAGGTCATGAAATGCCATGCTTGGCAATGGGACACATGTTCTTTCCCAATAAACCACAAAGTGTATATTCACTAAAATACATTTTATCATAAATTTTGTGCCTTGGTTGCTCTAATCTCAATGCTGACTGAAAGCTCTCTACTGTGTAATGTTGCCTGTTCTATATACATTGTGTTCCCCACAATTTGCCCATCACCAGGAATTTTTTTCTTCTTCTACTTCCTTAGTTACCAGCTGTTTACACTGGCCCATGGTGGATTACTTCCTTTCCTGTGAGATTTTGCTCGTTCAGTGAACTCTGATTTGCTTTTTTGCTCTTTTATAAAGCCCCCACACCACCTTTCCTTCTATGGCTAAGATAGGCTAATAACTTCTTTATCTTAGCCTTTAGGTCCCACCAGTAGTCTAGAATACTATTAAGGGGACATTTGAGTGATCTTTTTCTATTTCTCCACATATACTTATGTGTATGTGTGATGTAAGCATGTGTGTATATAAGGTCCCAAACCAGCCTGTGTGATAGCCACCACCAAGGTCAAGGCATTGATACATTCTGCTCACAACCTCTCTAGAGCCCCCTCTACTTTGCTCTATCCACCTGGACTCCTGAGGGCATATTTCTATTGCAAATGGAAAATTCTTGTCAGTCAGTGTGGAACAAAGGAACATAGATGAAAGTTTGGCTTTCTGCTGATTCCTCGATTTGCCTGAATTTATACAATTTGGTAGAACTGCCATCATCTCTGGCATGGACAGCTTGAGTGTAGATTCTTTGAATTTCTGATGAAGAGATGCTGCACTCGTGATCAGAATTACAGTAAGGCTTTCCTCTGTGGTAAGCTGGGCTGTTTCCTTGTAGTTTACTTTCTAGGCCTCACCTTTCTTGGCCGAGTGAAGTCCTTTGTTAGGGTTCGAATTTCCTGTAAACCTGCTCAATAATTTGTTTGTGTTTGGCTTCTTTGAAATACTGCACAAAGCAATCCTTGTAAAAGGCAAAACTGTCCCGAAGGCTGAGTAAAGGAGCTCGAGACATAGATTCAAAGTCGCTCTTTTCAGGTAGAGGCAGCTGGGTAATCTTATCTTAACTGGCTACATTTCAAGGTGCCCAATTCAGGGGCTTTCCCCTCTGGGAGCAGCGTTTGCCCCACGTGATGAAGCGCTTTCTAGTGAGGGGCAAAACTTGGGGAAATCAGAGGCCCAGAACTGTGTGGTCTGTTCACAAAAATCATAGCAAACAAAATGAACCCCATGGGTTGGGTCTCTCCCAGCTCCAGCACCAGGGGAGGTCAGCACTTGGCCCCAGGACAGAGACCTGACTGAGAAGCAAGGTTAGGAGGAAGCCAGGTATCCAGGAAAGGAGGCAAGATTGCTAAGCCACCTGCACAGCTCAAAGCCAAAAGTTGTCGGTCTTCTTTGGCGCAGCTCACTCACTTACAGCCCAGCCCTTCAGAGCTGGGACAAGAATTGCTACATGCTGGATTAACCTGGGGGAAAAACCAGAGGCTCGCTTTGGTCCCTTCCGGTAATTGAAAGGACTGGGCCACAGGAAAGGGGAGGAGAGAGCTTCCCTCCATAAATGGTCCCACCCCTAGGCAAGGTGGCTCACTTTGGCAGGTAGCAACCGGGGAGTGTGCACCTGCCACCAGCCGAGCTCAGCCAGACTGTGAGAAGAGGCAAGGCGGAGCACGTCAAGGGAGTGAGTGAACCATGAACAGATTGAAGTGCCCGAGCTTCTTCAAGTGCAGAGAGAAGGAGGTATGGGTCTGTAAGCTTCTGGAAGTGTAGAGGGACAGAGTGGGAAAACGGGGGTGGAGGGAGTCTCAATTTTTGCTTTCTGTAGCTCTTCCTTATTTTGCATATTCTTTCTCCTCAACTCTTTTCAAGTATGCCTGCTATGTTCCCACAAAGTCTACGTGAAAAGCAACTTTTGTACTGGTAGTTAGGATACTTAGGAGCACCTCACCCTGTACCTTGGGAAGCATACAGAATGCTGTTCTGTGTTTCTCTACACTGTGCTCATATGCTGCAGGGAAATGCAAAAATGGACTGTCCTTATCTGACCCTAGGAGCATTCCATACTCAAGCAGCTAACAGGTTGGAAGAGAATCCCTCCCCAACTCTCAATCCCTCAGAGGGAGGGAGGGAGGGAGGGAGGGAGAGAGAGAGAGAGAGAGAGAGAGAGAGAGAGAGAGAGTTGCTCCACCTGGTGGGACAGGAAAATTTGTCTCTTCATACTATTCTGTGATTTTAAGAAAACACTGATTATGTATGTGCTCTACGACACAGAGAGACGCTATCAGCACATAAAAAGTGTATGGAGTGATTTTTATTTAATTACAAGCTAGGTTTCATACCTCTCAATGACCTGCTATAATCTCAGAAATGTTGACTCTTCCTAATTTATACTCAAAACTTTTGTATTTGACACTTGACTTGTCTGCTTTTATTTGCCCTTCATGTTGGGGTGACATTAAACTTCTCATGATGTTATCTGAAAGGGCAGTAAAATACATACTTACAGATTTCTTTCTTTAATTTTAAGAAGCAAATGCTAAGTAAAAGTAGCTACTAGCAGAAATCTTCTTAGTTTTGTCTATGGCTATACCACTCTGAGTGTTTCCAATCTGACCTTAGAGGCTAAGCAGGGTTGGGCCAGGTTAGTACTTGGATGGGAGAAATCTCCTTGATTTTGAGACGAATTCCCCATGTGTTTTTCACCCTCCCTTTCTACAACTCTGTGGACTTGGGAAATTATGCTTCTGTGGAATTTGTAACAGAAAGGGATGATACTGATAATTTTTCCTTCTTTAGAAAGTGACAGCTTCATCGGAGAACTTCCATGTTGGTGAAAATGATGAAAATACAGACCGTGGTAACTGGTCCAAAAAATCAGATTATCTTCTGTCTATGGTTGGATATGCAGTGGGATTGGGAAATGTGTGGAGATTCCCATATCTGACCTACACCAATGGTGGAGGTAGGCTTTTCTTTCCCTTCTTTTTCCTCCAGTGGGATGTTGTATAACTTCTTTATATACATACATATATGTGCATGTATGTATAGAAAATATTTATGTAATACAACATATATATATATATAATAGAGGTATATGATACTTTGAGTTAGTAAAGAGGATGAGAAAGAAGCAAAACATTTATTGATAGACTATGAGCTACTAGTTCAAGTTTGGAAAATGCTTCAGGAATCTCTGACATAAACTTGATAAAAATGTTTCATGCAGTACTTCTGAATTGATTTGAGATACCATATAGTCTTCAGCTAGGACTTTCAAAAATATATTCAGACTCAAATTGAGCTTTGCTTGAGTTAGAAGTATGAAATAGGAGGAAAATCTAGACTTTTTAAAAGCTCAAGGAAACTGTTTGTTTAGTTAGAATAAGACATTTTATAACTTAAGTGTGAACAAAAACGGTTATTAATTAATATTTTAAGTTGCACTATTCAGTTACATATATTTTAAATGCCATTGGCCATATAGATTATAAATAAAATACAACAGAATTTAGTTCAAGGCTATGTGGTTTTATTGTTACAATAATGATACTCTTTATACCTTGTAGATCATTAAGGTAGGCTCAATCAGAACACAAAATAACTAAGGCAATACACCAAGGGAAAGAAAATGAATTGCACAATATTCTAGTAATGTGGAAACAACTTTTCACTTACACCATTTTAACTTACTTGTGCTTACAGGTTCTGTTAGAAATATAGAGGTGACATGTGCCTGTATTTCATAATTGGACACCATTGAAATTTTGCCAGTATAATTATTTTTCTCTTGGCACAATGGGATTGTGTGTGGTGATGTTTCAACCACATTTCTCGTTAACTGAGTGTATTAAAACATTCACACTGGCCCTCAGAGACTCAAGAAAGGAGCTCTGTTTATTAAACACCTTAAGTGTGGGTAGCTTAAATTCCCTCATCTAAGACTTAGGTCATCTGATAGTGGTTTTGATGTAAGTATTAGCAGGAAAATAAGTCAATAATCATGATATTTTTGGTGTCTATGTCCTAAGGCTCCTTTGAGCTTCTTACAATTGTGTTTACAATAAGTCATACCCTGTAAGTTGACATCATACATTCATTCAATAATCACCACAACTTTCTAGGAAATGAATTAAACTAATTTTAATAGAGAATTTTTAAATACAATGCAAATGAAATATTTTATTTTTTCCTATGCTATTGCCTCTTTCTCTCCTGTTTCCTCCAGAAGTGACACATTGGTTCTCAAATTTTGAAGATCATGTCATTTAAGTAATAGATAATGTACATCCTCTAAGTGCTTTTTAAATTCATGAGTAGCAAGGAAAATAATTGAGGACAATTGTGAAAGAATAAATAAAGTGTACATGATCGGAAAGCCTGTCTTCATTCATTGAGCTCCATCTTGCTTTTACTAACTGTTGCCAAGACTTCCAGATTGTTTGGCTGGGACATTCAACATTATGTCTCTGTTTCAGCTTGTAGTCTGGTAAATATATTAACGAGCAGTATCACAAACCAAATATGGGCAAAAAAGTAAAAGAAAAGGACTAAAAGAAGGGGAGGGGCTGGATATTCTTATGTGGGAGATTAGTTCCTGTTAACTGAGTAAGCCTCAAAAGGTCAGTCTTCTAACAAACACATTTCCTATTAACATTGACTAAAGAGCCTTGTGACTATTAAAAGAATTGTGAACTTAATTGCAGTAATTTACATTCTGAACACTACTTACCATTTATATCTTAAGTTTTAAAAGTAATCCTTGTATTGTTGAGGGGGGGAGGAGGAAGGGAGGGAGGGAAGAAGGAAGGAAGGAAGGAAGGAAGGAAGGAAGGAAGGAAGGAAGGAAGGAAGGAAGGGACTGAAGAGGAACTAACACTGAAAACATGTCATCTGCTTGTAGTGTTGCCACTGTTTGATCAGTAAATTAGTCAATTTGATAAGCAATTGCTACAGGTCCAGTATTTGAACTCATAACAGAAAGTGATGAGTTGGTATTCTGTCTCCCTTTTCTAAGAAGGAAAAGTTCACAGGTTAGTAAATTGTCCTAGGTAAAATAACTGATAGATGATAGACCCAGCATTTTAAAGCATATCTGTTTGGCTCTATATTCTCTGATTGCTCAGCTTCACTGGCAGACTTTTTATAAGCTATTGTCTTTAGTAATTGTAGAAACGTCACTAGGTAACATTTCTCATTCCCGTTTGATTAATGGGAAACCCACAGTTAATGCAATTAAGTACTTTCTCACAAAAAGTAATAAATCTTGGACCTCAAGCCAAATCCCTTCAATTCCACTGTATTAGGGCACTTTAAAATATTATGCTCCTTGTCAAAGTGCCCCCAAGACTTTTAAATGTAATAGTATATTTATCTCTTTGCTTTTTAGGTGCTTTCTTGATACCCTATACAATTATGCTAGCATTGGCTGGTTTACCTTTGTTCTTCCTGGAGTGTTCACTGGGACAGTTTGCTAGCTTAGGTCCAGTTTCAGTTTGGAGGATTCTGCCATTGTTTCAAGGTTGGTATTTAAGACTTTTCATCATCATGACTGTTTTTCACTTTGTGGAAGAAAAGAGGACTTAAAGTCCTGGCACATTTGACCTCATAGAAGTAGAGCAGAGGATGCTCACAGAGGCAGAAGTGGACAGGAAGGAAGAAGCCATATTGGTCAAAAAACATATGGTTATAGTTAAGAGAAATAAATGTGCTGGGTGTGGTGGTGTATAACTTTAAACCCAGCACTCAGGAGGCAGAGGCAGGCACATCTTGGAGTTCAAGGCCAGCCTCTGCCTCCTGTCTACAGAGTGAGTTCCAAGACAGCCAGGGCTACAAAGGGAAACCCAGTCTCAGAAAAAAAGAAACAAATTTAAGAAAGCTACAATCTATAGATCTATAAATTGGAGAATTGAAAAAAAATAAGAACTACAGCATGGTTTCTATATTTGATGACAGACAATATATTAAATTAAATTCATATATTATAACCTCATAAATACAGACAGTGGTCATTAAGTATTCTTACCAACAAAATGATAGTCACCTGGGGTAATATGCTTGCTAATCAGAACATTAATTCATTCCACAATATGTATACAATTCAAGCATCACACAGTACATGAAAAATACAGTTTTCTCTTTCAACTAAAATATAAAAAATGACATGCTAGGGCAAAGATGGTGTTGCTTCTTTTGTATATATTTTGTGCATACATATATACATATTCGTGTGCATGCAAATGTGTGTGCATGCATGTAGCACATGAAAGTCAAGGCCATGTATCTTCCTTAATTACTTTGAAATGGTCTCTCATTGACCCTGGAGCTCATTGTTTAGCTAGACTGAATGGACAGCAAGCACTGGAGAGATCCTGTCTCTACTTCTTCAGTGCTGGGATTTTAGGTGCACTCTGTTATAGCAGGCTTTTCTTTTTAAACACAAGTGCTAATTTCAGGTACTTATTCCTCCATGGATATGACAAATACTTTACCCTCAGAGACATCTTCCCAGCCTTCAAATGTTAACTTTTCTTCTTACCTGGATGCACATATAGGAAGGGTTAGGAAAGGACACTGAAAAGATGATTGACAATTTTCACTTTTTGATTTATTTTGTCACATAGTCCTGTTGTGCATTAGCTTCAAGGAAAGTGTTTTAAAAATGTACTATTTCTATTTTAATTTATGTGTATGTGCACATAAGTGTATTCCACATGTATGTGAGTGCCTGTAGAGGCCAGAAAACAGCATTTGATTCCCTGGAAGTTGGACTTACAGGAAGTTGTGAGCCACCCAATATGGGGGCTGAACTTTTGTCCTCTGCTCCTCTGGATGAGCAGCACATATTCTTAACCACAGAGTCAGCCCCAAGGCTCTGTCTTTTAAGATATTTCCTGTACAGATTTGTTTTGCTATCTTTTCATATCTTTTATAAAGCCTCACTGAGGAAAGCTGGAGGGTGGGCCACTATTTTCTCTTGGATACTTCTGATAGGAGACCAGTCCAGATGAAAAATGCCTTGATTATTGTTAAACATTGAACTTCCTTTATCTCTGAAGAGTAAATATCATTTTAGCATTCACTAATCACTGCAAACTATTTACAAAAGCCTCAACGCAGCACTGGGAATATATAATAATGAGGTGAATAGAAGGCTTTGCTGGAAGATTGGAGAGCTGCTTCGAATGTTAGTCTTAAGAATAATCAGTATGCTAAGCTCCATTGTGAACCTACTGAGTTACAGAACTTTTGGAAGTTTAAATGCAGATTGTTTCTGAATTTGTGCATTTTCTCCATACTTTCTTGTAGAAACTGTGCATTGTAGCTAATGTTTTCCTGGTTCTGTTCAGCTCCTGTGGCCCTGGGGCCAGCCTCTTGGACCCATGTAAACACGCAGAGACTTATATTACTTATAAACTGTATGGCTGTGGCAGGCTTCTTGCTATCTGTTCTTACATCTTAAATTAACCCATTTCTATTAATCTATAAGTTGCCATGTGGCTTGTGGCTTACTGGTACTTTTACATCTCACTTCCTCTGTGTCTGGCTGTTAACTCCTGACTCAGCCTCCCTGTTCCCAGAATTCTCTTCTCTGCTTGATCCATCTATAGTTCCTGCCTGACTATTGGCCAATCAGCATTTTATTTATCAATCAATCAGAGCAACACATTTACAGCATTCAGAACATATCCACAGCAGTGAATTGTGTCCTTTAAGGATGTTACATTAGAATCTTCATTTACTATTTGACCATTGTTTTACAGATAAAGATGTGAACTTTGGTGGATGAGTCCATAGGGTATGAGCATTGGAACTCTTAATACCTGCATTTCCTGCTATGACAAGGATTTGAAGACTTAATAAGGAAGAATAATTGACACATGACTGTTGTGAATTTTATGGCTAAATCTAAGTCTTTCTCCCTTAGCTGTAGTAACCTTTTCTCACCAACTGAAAAACATTTTCCAAAAGCCAGTCATCAGAATTGTTTCACATTTGAAAAGAGGGAGCTGGAGAGATTACTCAGCAGTTAATAGTACTCACTGCTCTTCCAGAGGCTCCAAGTTTGGTTTCCAGCATCAACATTGGGCATTTCAGAGTCTCCTGTAACTCCAGCTCCAATGCCTCCAGCCTCTACAGGCACTTGTACTTGTGTGCTCATACTCACAGATGTGCATATGCACAAATGCAGTTAAAATAATAATGATAAATTCTTTTAAATTTTGGAAGAAATGTATTGAGAGGGTAACAGCCCTCCATCTCAGACATACTTTTTCTGAATTACAGCATAGAGTTATGTGAAATAGTCTTTTCATTTATTATGGCTCTTGTGGAAACTGAAGTCAACTCTTTTCATGGATCAGCAAAACAAATTTCACTTTCTAACGGTTTTGTTTTCCAGGTGTGGGAATCACGATGGTCCTGATATCCATTTTTGTGACAATCTATTATAATGTCATAATTGCCTACAGTCTGTACTACTTGTTTGCTTCTTTTCAAAGTGTACTACCATGGGCCAATTGTTCTTCCTGGGCAGACAATAACTGTAGCAGATCACCAATAGGTAAATTCCATTGGCTTAACTTTTAAAATATTACTAACTATATAATTCTGTTATATTCTCTAAATAAGTTCAAATGATTAAATAATTTTCTAACCAATTTAAGTTTACTTTTATGAAAGGCAAAACCACACCCAGAAATAATTCTTAGAAGCCTGTGTTCTAAGCAGGAGATAGTAAGAAATAAGAGAGTGTTTTTTTTTAAGGGCTATCTTTTATAGCATTAAAGAGTGACTATAAAGACTGGGTGCTGCCAATGTCAATATGAGATACTTAGCATTAATAATGGAGGATATTGTAATTGGGATTATCCATACCCATCAGATAGAGCTTTAATGCTTTGGAAGGGTTTAAAGGGGCTAGCATATCTATACAGGTTAGCTAAGTCCCCCTACTGAAAATTCTGTTAAGTTTTAAATCTCAACTGCAATACCTCTTATTCTATAGCAGTTATTACTGTAAATATGACCACAGTTTAAATGGATAGTTAGTATTATGTGTTTACCAATTGGTGGTAGAGAACATTTGATGCATTGAATGTAACATGCACTATTCTATTTGTAATTTATTTATTCTACTTTTACTAAGTAACAACTTAAATGGGAACTTAAGTATTTTCCATTAAAATACCTTGTTCTCCCCACAAAAGTATCTCTCTCTCTCTCTCTCTCTCTCTCTCTCTCTCTCTCTCTCTATCTATCTATCTATCTGTGTATCTGTTTATTTATCTCTATGTCTATCATTTTTTAGTAACTGGCTGTAATGTGAGTACAGGGGCAGGAGAGATGCTTATGAACATAAGCTGGGTAAATATCAACAACTTGACCTGCTTGAATGGTAGCGAAGTTTTTCGGCCAGGACAACTTCCCAGTGAACAGTATTGGGAGTAAGTATTGATTGACTTCTTAAACAGGTGTTACTGAAAGGCTTTATGAACCACAATGAAATATTGGTCAGCTTTTTTATTATCTATTTTATTTTATAATTTTAATATGAGTATATGTTGTGAGTTGAGCATATTTCTCTTTACCTATATACCTTCCCTCTTTTTAACTCCCATAAATAGAAGCAAGGAGAACCATGACAGATAAATACTTCACTTGGTTCAAATGTTTACCTATCATAGGTGAGTTGAAGTACCTGAAAAGTTAGCTCATTGTTGACAACGTATCTTTTACAAGTTAGTTGTTCAGTGCATACAGCTCTTAAGTAATGGTTTATTAATAATTACTAGTTAAAAGTTAAAGTTAGAGAATTATAGAGCTTGGGAGACTGCTCAGCACATTAAAGTGCCTGTTGCCAAGCCTGATGATCTGAGTTTGATTCTTGGAGCCCACATGGTAGAAGGAAAAAACTGACTTCTGAAAGTGTTCTCTGACTACCACCCATGTGCAGTGGAATGTGCATACACACACACACACACACACACACACACACACACACACACACACACACACACAAATTGATATAATAAGAAAATTCTAATGATAAGCAATTAGGGTCTGGAGAGATGACACAGAGGTTAAGCGTTCACTATTCTTTTTTTTTTTTTTTTTTTTTTTTTTCTCTTTCCAAAATGGTTCTTTTTTTTTTTTTTAATTTATTTTAATTTATTTTGCAATACAATTCAGTTCTACATATCGGTCACGGATTCCCTTGTTCTCCCCCCTCCCGTCCCCCTCACCTTCCCCCCAACGCCCCCCCCCCCATTCCCATCTCCTCCAGGGCAAAGCCTTCCCCACAGACTGAGGTCAACCTGGTAGACTCAGTCCAGGTAGAGCGAGAATTGTTGAGACCAAGGTTGGATAAAGCACAGGGACAAATAGCCAAATGAATGGAAACACATGAACTATGAACCAATGGCTGAGGGGTCCACACTGGATCAGGCCCTCCGAATGGGTGAGACAGTTGATTGGCTTGATCTGTTTGGGAGGCATCCAGGCAGCGTTCACTATTCTTGCAGAGGACCAGATTTTGGTTCTCAATACCTACATGGTGGCTCATAACTGTCTGTAACTTCAACTCCAGGGCATCCAATGCCCCCTTTTAGCCTCTATGGGCACCAAGCACGCATATGATCATATACACGTATGCAGGCAAAACACACGTACACATAACATAAAATGAATGTGTTGTAAAAATATCAACCACCACTCCCATACTCAAGGTTCAGGGAACATTTCAGAAGAGGGATCAAAGGACTGTAAAAAGCAAGAGGATCAGGTAGTTTGCTATGAGATTATGTCTCCTAATAAAGTCAGAAACTGCACATATAGGGCCTCAATGACATGATTGCCAAAACATGAGCTGAACAAAGATTACACCAATGGACATGCCCAAGTGGATGGGGGAAAGCCCACGTGACCTTAGCCCTATTCAAAGAATGATAGGAAACTGAGTAAATTTAGGAAATCAAATATATATGGAAGAACAGTATTCTAGTGAGGTGTATGTGTGTATTATGTTTTCTTTATCCATTCATCATTGATGGACACTTAAGTTGTTTATTTATATATGAATAGTACTGTGATAAACTTGGCAGTGTAGTTGTCTCTTGGACATCCTGATATCATTTCTATTGAATATACACTAAATAGTGGTACTGCTAGATGATATGGTGGATATATTTTTAATTTTGGGGGGGGAGATCAATAACTTTTTTCTCTAGCATGGTGCTTTAACATTTTCAGTCTTTAAATTTTTCCAAATGTCATGCTAAAAATTGGGGTTCTGAATTTTTAAGTTTATTTTGTATTATTTGTGTGTGTGTGTGTGTGTGTGTGTGTGTGTGTGTGTGTGTGTGTGTGTGCCTGCAAAGGCCAGAGGAATCAGATCTTCCTAGAGCCAGACTTATAAATGGTTGTGAGCCACCTGATGTGAGTGCTGGGAACCCAATTCAGGTCCGCTGGAAGAGTAGATAGTATTCTGAACTTGGAATTATTTCTCTAGCTTCAAAACTGGGATTATAGATTGACACATGTTACTCTGGGAAATCATGGAGTTTTACAGAAACTCTTTGAAGATATGAAGAGTCAGGCCATTTCAGTTTGATTTTATGTACCAGTTTTTAATAAGTAAATACATAATGCAATGTTAAATGTCTTATTCATGAATTTATTTTGAGAAAATCCCATATTGAGTCACATGAAACTACCAGATAAAAGTTTAATTTCTTTACATAAAGGAGATTAAAATGTTGGGAAAAATCAAAAATAATGCTTTATTCAAGGTGCTTGAAATTTGGACTGCCTTTGGGTAACCTTGAAGTTCAAAGCCTGACTTTTGAGGGAATAATATTTGTCCCTTCACACAACATTATCTATCAATAAGAGGCTTACAAGACTAAGCTACAATACTGGTTTCCCTTTGGATGAAACACATTACAAAGCCCATTGATTTTTTTTTAACAATGACAATTGATTCTGTGCTTATTAAAGGTCTTATGTATTTCAGTAAAGTGACACTTCAGCGGTCAAGTGGAATGGATGAAACTGGAGTAATTGTGTGGTATTTAGCACTTTGTCTTCTTCTAGCTTGGCTCATAGTTGGAGCAGCACTGTTTAAAGGAATCAAGTCATCTGGCAAGGTAGGTTGGAAGTCACATTAGTGAGGCAGTTGCTCTCCAACTTCATTGTAGCTTCATCAAATATAAAATTATTAATAGAGTTTGTGTAATACGAACATTCAAATCCTTTAAAACCTTTCTACATAAGACATTCTTGTTTTACACATATACATAGGGTAAGTGCTATTGTTAAAAACAAAGCAAAAATGAATACAAGCCTTGTGCAATTGCTTAAAACTCAGACTCTACTAGCTGATAACAGCATTTGGGGGCTTGAGAGTGTGTTTTAAAATGTTCTGTCCCACAATAAGCAGTTTGAATGACGTGATGTTCATTGTAGAATGTTTTCTAGGATAATAGCATCAGTTGAAGACACAGAGAAAAATAATATGCAACCATTCCTTTGAATTAATCTTTCCCAATGGAGTAAGACTCTTCTCTTCTGGAAAAGAGGCCTCTTCTGCAAAAACATTCTCCTTTTTCCCCTTCATCTTTTAAAAAAATTTCAGAGAGCCTAGTTACAACTTCAAAGAAGAACAGAAACATTTTCCTGTTAAGAACCGCATACTACCCAGAAAAGTGTATTTTTGACATGTTTTTAACTGACCAGAGTGAGGCTACATAAAAGTTCAAGGGCAGGAATAATTGCACACACTTGTCTTCCTGGTGCAATATACAGCATGTTGAATTGTGAATGCAATGACACATGTGATTTCTTTGAAAAAATACTGCAAATATTTCAAATCCAGTGGAAACTTTCCTATGTGTTTCATTTACACAATTTTTGAACCCTTGGTTCCTTTATGATGCAGTAAGTTTTCTTGCAAAATGTCTATTAAAGACAATTTAATCAGGCAATTGGAATTTATTGGTCTCTTGGGTGACTTATTTAAATCATCTCCTTGGGCATATTATCAAACATAGGATATCTATGGATCAAAGAAATTACACATTATTGTAGCAAGCCTCAAGGACAGTCTATACATCTGAAACCCTGTGTTATCTAAGACAGGAGTTGTGTGTCTATTTTTATCTTATCAACCTCTCTTAAGGGTAGCTTTAAGCAACGAGTATTCAGTGTGCTCTCTATTAACTTTAGCGAAGCTTTCATGAGCTCTGGACATGTCCTAGAAGATATTTTCCTTGTCCTTGGGAACTGAGTATACTCACATTACCAGTTTTACATTTCTCGTCCCAGTGCAAAAGTTGACTGAAAGGAGACATTCAGTCCCCTCTGACATTTGTAAGGTTCCATGTAGGACAGCATTTCATCTAGATCCCAAGTGATCACTGCTGATAATTGTTTGTTCACAGCACAAACCTTAGAAATACTGCTCCCTGCATCAAAGCATTTTTAAACATGGATCCATTTTTGGAGTGGTGAGAACAGAGAAAGGAAGTTAAGCTAACATTCGATATTGATATCATTGGACTTACTTACCTTTTGAAACCTGGAGTAAATTATTTGACGAATTACAACTGGCTACTAATTTTGCCCATAAAAAATTATATACCATGATTTTAAAGTGTCATTAACTTTCAGTTGCTCTCTTTGGTAGGTGGTATATTTTACAGCTCTCTTCCCGTATGTGGTCCTCCTCATTCTGTTAATACGAGGTGCAACTTTGGAGGGTGCATCAAAAGGCATTTCATATTACATTGGAGCACAGTCAAATTTTACAAAACTCAAGGAAGCTGAGGTAAGACTTAATTTGGATTTAAAATTGCCTGAGAAGTTAAATCTTAAAGCCAAAAATAAGAGGTTTGGTTACACACACACACACACACACACACACACACACACACACACACACACACACACTACACTATAGTATTTTCCGAAAGCATATGCAGTCAAACAATTATTTCTATCCACTAGCACGTCTTATCAAGGTACGTAACGACACTAATACTCTCATTGGGAGTAAGATCAATTTTAGCAATATTTCCACAACTCACTGTACTATTGTAACTTATTCTATTTGACCACAGGTTTTTGGGGTTTACTATTTAGAATAAAAGAATATTTCATACCTTAAGACCTACAAATTAAAAGCTAGGATTATGGGACTTATTGGACAATCTTTTAGTAGCTTTAAAGAATACCAGAGAAAGTCTGATGGTCTAATACACATTTGGTTACCTTGTAACGTTAATATGTCAAAGGTAAGATCAAATTTTGCTCAGTGGATTTTAGAATTTGAATACAAGCTTGACATGGATTAAGTATTCCAGAAATAAAACTATCACTTCTACCACAAATCGAAACACATGTATTGAATATAAATTATTTATTTTGTGTGTTGGGGGGATGAACATGACATGGTACACACATGACATGTTGTGAGAGGGCAGTTTTGAGGAGTCAGATCTCTCCTTCCATTATCTCAGTTTCAGGGAACTTGAATCATCAGGCTTAGCAGCAAGTGTTGTTATTCAGAGTCATCTCTCTGGCCCTGAATAGTTCTCTTCTAAATGTACTCTATTTCCAGATAATGGCTGGGCACATAAAATGTTTTACAATTTTAACTGTGCAGAGCATTAACAATAAGCTTATACAGCTACCACACTTCTGTTAATATAGCCCAAGGAGGCTTACATGTTTTTAGTAGTTACATCAAATTCTTGACACATATTAAGCTTACTTACTTAAATTAAATTAATAATTAAAAGTGATGAGAAAAAAATCATGCTAATATTACCTGCCACATTAGTAGTGCTATCCAAAATGGATAGTTTCAGGTTTCTATTTTCTTTTAAATAAAAAACATACTGACTTCCAGCCATTGATATTTTCTTTTCAAATGCTTAAAAGTCAAATATTTATTTAATTGTAGAGATTTTCTGGTAACCAATGTCAACTTGATCAGTTTCAGTCATGGAAATCTATTATTTAACTTTTGAAAAATTGAAAGTAAATTTCTGATCTTTGGTTTCTTTTGCTGTGTCCAATAATTTTCACTCAGTGATTACACACACCAGTACTAATTATTTTAGAACCATGATACTTTATTATTATAGTCTTGGAGATTAATGACTTTGATATGTCCACAGGACATCTTAATGCATTTCTTAATTAGTCTTAGTTCTTACTCTTTTTTAACCTTGTTTACTAACCCATTCCCAACTAGGAGACCATTTTCCATTCGGTTATTAAACATGATAAAACAAGTTAATATACTGTGGAAATAGATAACTCATGTAAATGTAAGCTGGTGTACAATTATTTTAACTATCGATGGTACATCACGGTATAGTTACTTCATTTTCCCTAAGAAGTACACACCCTCCATTTTCTCCTCCATTTTCCTGAAACCTCGTAACTTTGGGCACAGATGAAAAGCCCCTCTGATAGCTTTAAGTGGCTTTGTATAAGTCTCAGACACTTAAGCTTTATACTCCTTTGAAGCTATCTTGATGTTTTCATGTGCATTTTATATCTGTTTCTGTTTCTGTGTCTGTATTATTAAAAAAGAATCAGACCTACATTTAAAGCTCCTTGTGAAACATGCAATTTAGTCCTCTTACTCCTCCACTCCCCATAACAAATGACCACATTCCATGTGTTTTGGGTTTGCTGGTGATGACAATAGTTTGCCTCAGATTTGCATTCCTTCTCAACACAGATCTGACTCATCCACCTCAGCTCCTATTAAATCACATATGCATGCGTAACGTATCAAGTACAGTGGTTCAGAGACCAACATAAACACGAGATTCATCTCCTAAGATGGATATTTTATTTCTAACCTGATTTTGTAATATCTAAATGAAATTATCTTGGTCTATGTGTGACTCTCTGTATGTATCTATCTATGTGTTTCCCCACCTATCTCCCTTCATTCAGACTTGCTATAATCTAGCATAAAAAGTGTATTCTAAAGATCAGGTATATTTTACTCATTAGAAAAGTTACTTCTATTGAAATATATTCAAGTGAAAAAATATTGTTTTGACGTGTATACAATTAACTAAAATCGCTTTCTGATTGTTTCTCATAATAACAATTTTTTTCATCTGATAAAAAGCCATTTATTTTAGTATCATTAAGGTTACAGTCAAAAATCTGTGACAAAAATCCATAACGAGTATTTGTGAGGTGTCCTTTACCCTCATTATGCTGTTACTTCAGAATCCAAAGGAAACTTAGAAATTCATTTAACATTTCCTTTGAAATAAAAACCTTGTTATTTATTGAATGATACATGGTCCTATAATAAAAGTATTTCACCAACTGTGCGAATTCACTTACAGCCAATTCTTTTTTTAATTATTATTGTTATTGCTTAAACCTACTGATAAGTTAAAGAGGGTAGATTGAAGTGTCAGGGGATGAATGATTTGGATGTAATTTATTTCTTATTCTTTTTAATTCTAGAACCAGAATTATTATTTGCATACAGTCATGCTAGTCAATCTGCTTTCCACTGACAAGTGTGAGGTTACAAGGACTGAAAAGACACTTTTGGCCAAATATAAATCAACCCTGTTATTTGAAATCCACATGAGTCGATTTTTCTCTTTTGGGTGATATTATATCCAAAGAATTCCAATCTTAAAAAAGATGAACCTGAACAAATCTCTGGCATAACTGTTGGTTTTTTAACAAAGAGGGAGGGGCAAATTGTAATGTCAGTAATGATAAAGGAGTGTAATTAGACAAATAGCACAAAGCCAGGCTGAGCTGTCTAGTAACATCCTTGCTAAGAATTAATGTGGTTTTAATGTCACATTGGTATATAGAATCAATAGAATTCCAATCAAATTCCCAACACAGATAAGTGTGGAGAAATTCTCATTTCAGACACAAGACAGTATTACAAAAAGCACTACAATACTGTAGTAATTAAAATCATGAGGTTTTAGCATAGGAACAGATATACAGATAGGTGGTACAGAATAGTAATCTCAAAAAATATATTTATAGAGAAACAAAACTTGGTATGTAGCAGAGGTAACAAATCATTTCAATCTGGAAAGGATGGATGATCCAAAAGATGTCATTGATGTAATTTGTAATGTCAGTTATCCTTAAACAATTGAAAATAATGTGAAGTGGAAATAAGTGTAGCATAAATTATGTGTAGCATATGTGTAATTAATACATGTAACATAAATTGCAGGGGAATTGAAATTCTGATATTCTAAGCAAAACTATTTCATTTAGAGGATACAGAATAGCATCCTTATTACCTTAAGCTAAGCTTTGTTTTCAGACAACACAGATGAAGAAACACACAGCTAAGCAAAGCTGAACAATTTCAGCTACATTAAACAGCAATAACAAAAATACTTTGGCTCATCGAAGGACGCAAAGTAAAGAGGACAAAAAATATGCCACAGATTGGGAGGGGAAAAAGCCCTCAAGATATACAACACAGAAAAGATTAGAATTCAGTTTCAAAAATGAATTCCTGGGTTTGGTGTGGTATGCGTAATTTAAATTCCACCACATACTTTTAGAGGCAGAAGCAGACAGATCTCTGTGAGCTCTATGTATGGTATTCCAGGTCAGCCTTGTCTACACAAACCCCATTTTGTTAAACAGAGAAAGAGAGAGAGAGAGAGAGAGAGAGAGAGAGAGAGAGAGAGAGAGAGAGAGAGAGAGAGAGAAGAGAGAAGAGAGAAGAGAGAAGAGAGAAACAGAGATTGGTTTCCTAGAAATCAAGCAAACCAAAAATGGTGAAGTATGTGAATAGAAATTTTACAAAAAGAAAGTCCTATAGAAAATCCTAACTTTTTGTAAGTAATGAGTGTAATCAAAACTCTTAATTCAAAGCCCTTAGATTAGGTCAAATGAAAAATTCTGATGAAGTATTGCCAATGTTAGAGAGCAGTGGTTCTCAACCTTGCTAATGCTGCCACCCTTTAATACAGTTCCTCATGTTGTGGTGACCATAAAATTATTTTCATTTCCACTTCATAACTGTAATTTTGGACTGTTATGAATCATAATGTAAGTATCTGATATGCAGGGGTTCCAACCATAGTTACTACTGGAATATGAAAAAAAAACCACACGGAAACATTAAAAAACTTATACCATTGTTTTCTTTCTCTTGATGGTTGACATGTGGGAATTCATTTCATTATTTTTTAATACACACTCATATTTACTTGCGAACTCTTTTATATGAGTTAAATTTAAGAGTCTATGTTTAAAATTTTAAAAAAATTTCTCTTACAGGTTTGGAAAGATGCTGCCACCCAGATATTTTATTCCCTTTCAGTGGCTTGGGGTGGCCTAGTTGCACTATCATCTTACAACAAGTTCAACAACAACTGTTACTCTGATGCCATTGTAGTTTGCTTGACAAACTGCCTCACTAGCGTGTTTGCCGGCTTTGCCATTTTTTCTATATTGGGACACATGGCTCATATATCCGAAAAGGAAGTCTCTCAAGTTGTGAAATCAGGTATATATGCTCACTTGTGAAACTCTGGTATAATTTACAGTCATCTATACTTGTTTAGAGTTATTGTATTTTCTTGGTTCATCTGAAATAATGTATTTTAATATAATAGTTCCTAAAAGATCTGGATACACAAGAGTTTTTAGGGAACAGTTATTCAAGAAGACAATGTTGGGAACACTGATAGGAATTCCAACCACACCTCCATGGTCGGGCATGCCCTGTGGGACACTTAGATGATGCCCTGCAGGACACTTAGAGATGACTCCGCCTAGTCATTTCTGGGTCATACATCCTGCGTGACCCATGCCCTATGGTTACACGGTCACGTAGTCACTCAGACATGACCACATGATCTATGCACATGCGTGGAATAGCCATGTGGGCCTGTGTGTGCAGGTGTGTCCTGGCCTTTTATAAGGCGGGGCCCATGTTCCCCCGGTCTCTCTCTCTCTCTCTCTCTCTCTCTCTCTCTCTCTCTCTCTCTCTCTCTCTCTCTCTCTCTCTCTTCCACAGGCCTGATCACCTCTATCCCTTTCCCTTTGTCATGATAAAACTCTTGTTAGTGGCTTCTGTCGTGTGTTGTGACTTTTCCTTGGGGGGCAAAAAAACATCAAATACAGTTCAGTTGGTAGAGTGCTTGTCAAGCATGCACAGTTTTCGGAGGATTAGAAGTTCAAGTCTAGCCTCATCTACTGAGAGAAATTGAGGCCAGCTGAGGCTGCATGAGACTGTCTTAAAAGAAATTTTTTTATTATTTTTATTTAACCCTTAATATGAACCACTCAACACAATTATAAGGTTCAGGTATTATACTAAGCATGTTCTATGCTTTATGAGAGAAACAATTATGACCAAAGTTTCCCACATGCAATTACAGTATTGGATTTGAATTTTTAAACTTATCAATGTAATAGGATGGATTAGAGTGACTCAGTGTTTAATTGTGCCCAGTTTTCAAGGAATCTGATTAATGGACTTTCTAGCCTTATAGACAGTAGTTAAGGGATGTTTACTATCCAGCTAAAGTACAGTGGAAAAACAATCCTAGAATTCTTAAGCAGGAACCCTTAGAAACTTTTATTATAGTTAGTATAATATAATAGAAACACTGATGGATGATAGCAGAATCCCTGTATTAGAAGGAATTTTGGAGATCATTTTGTGTCCGTTCCCTCATAGTGCACTGGTACACATAAATGCTATGTCATGATAAGTGCAAATGTTTAGAAAGTGATGGAACCTACTTTAAAATCTCATGCTATGAATTCTATTTCTGTCCTCTGGGAAGGTAGGGAAACATAAAACACTTAAAACAGGGTCACATAGAAAAATTGGAAGAAATTAAACTACAAAGTGCTTTTAAAGGTAATATCAAATAGAAAATGAGATTCCATCTAGAACTTTATTATATACAACTTTGAAGGTATCTGTAAACTGAAATGGTATTACACATAATAATTCTGGGTAAACAAATGACAGGATGGTGGAAGACTAAATTCATTCCAGCTAGACATGGCGGTGCATGCCTTTAATCCTGGCACTAGGAAGGCAGAAGACTGCAGATTTCTGTGAGTTTGAGGGCAATCTGGTCTACCTGAAAAATTCCAGAACAGCCAGGGCTACATAGAAAGACCATCTCAAAAAGCAACAACAACCACAAAATTTCATTCTATACCTGTATTTTTCTAGATAGCTCAATTTCATTTCATTTCATTTCATTTTTTTTTTTTTTACAAATTTTAGAGTAAGGTGAACTTAAACTTTTGTCATTTAAGAAATACATTCCTCTCCTTCACCAATGTTTTTGCTACAGTTGTTGTTTGAGACAGGGTGTCATGGATCCCAGGCTAGTGCCAAACTCTGTATGAGGAGGAGGATGACCTTGAACTCCTGATTCTCCCTTCCCCCACATCCTAAGTCCTGGGATAATAGGTGTGTACCATCACACCTTCCATCAATCATTTGATTAGGGACTGGATAGAAGCAGTTGCTATCTAAGCATGAAGATCTGAGTTCAAATCTCCCAATCCATGTATGTGTAATGTGTCTATGTATAGTGTGAAAATCTGTAATACCAGAACTCCAATGGAGAGATGAGAGGCAAAGATAAGATAATCCTTGCTCATGGGCCAGCTATCTGGGAATATCCAGAAGAAAAAACAACAAAGCACCCACATTTCAACTAGACAGAAAGCAAAGACCAACACCCAAGGCCATTCTTTGCACATACACACTATGGCTTTTGAATTCCTAAGAGAATGTATGAATGAACACACACACACAGACACACACATGCTGATAAATTAAAATATTAAAAGATTCAAAAAATCTAAAATAATTTTCATGAAAAAAATTCTATTAGCTTAATTCTTGTCACACATTCACATTAGTGTAACAATTCAAATATTTTGTATATTTATTTATTATTACTGTGTATTAGAGAGAAGGAGGGATGGGTAGAGGGAGGAAAAGAGAGGGAGTGGAGGAGAGGGAGAGAAAGAGAGGAAGGGAGTGAGCGAGGGCATGTGCATGTATGTCACAGTGTTTGTGTGGAGATCAGAGTACAATTTTCAGAAATCTGTTCTCTCCTTCCACTGTGGGTTCTGGAGATCGATCTTAGGTCATCAAGCTTGAGTGACAAGTGCATTTACCCAATAAGCCATCTCTCTGGCCTCCAAGTAAAACATTTTAAGAAGTTAATTGGTAAAGAGTGTATGTCATGGATTGCAATGTCAAATCATGATGGAATTATAAAAGCATATTACTTTGAAAATGTTCAAATATGCAATTTTCTTGGCAATTAATTTAAAATATCACACATTTTTCTTAGGTTTTGATTTGGCATTCATTGCCTATCCAGAAGCTCTAGCCCAACTCCCAGGTGGTCCATTTTGGTCCATATTATTTTTCTTCATGCTTTTAACATTGGGTCTGGATTCTCAGTTTGCAACTATTGGTAAGTAATATTCTGGTGTTAAATGACTCTGATATTTTGTTTCTTTTTCATTTATTTGAAAACATCCTGTTTTATTATCATAGTATCTCCTTTTAGGTGCTATTAACAGAATGAATATTACGAGTTAAACTTAAAAATTAAATACATAAAAATACCATATACTGTGGTGGCATTGTGTTCCCCAAAATATTGTGTACCTTTATAAACTTATCTGGGGTCAGAGAACAGAAAAGCCACAAGATACTTAGCCTACAAAATGTTAGCACACGCCTTTAATCCTAGCATTCCAGAGACAGAAATCCCTCTGGATCTCTGTGAGTTCAAGGCCGCATTGGAAACAGCCAGGAGTGGTGACTCACGCCTTTAATCCCAGAAAGCAGCCTTTAATCCCAGGGAGTGGTGGTAGAAAGCAGAAAGGTTTATAAGGTGTGAGGACCAGAAACTGGAAGCATTTGGCTGGTTAGGCATTTTGGCTGGTTAAGCATTTGGCCTGGTTAAGCATTTAGGTTTTTGAGCAGCAATTCAGCTGAGACCCATTCTGGGTGAGGACTCAGAGGCTTCCAGTCTGAGGAAACAGGACCAGCTGAGGAATTGGTGAGGTGAGATAGTTGTGACTTGTTCTGTCTCTCTGATCTACCAGAATTGACCCCAATAACTGGCCTCAGGTTTGATTTTATTAATAAGACTCTTTAACACTCATGCTACAATATACTTAAATACTTGGCACTTAAAAAACACAAATATTAATGCTTTATTATATTTGCTCCAGATAGATATTTTAGAGGGAATCATTTTTGGTCCCTTTAGTCAGAATTTTGTATTTGTTTCTTAATTCAATGTACACTATACAAAACAATGAAAAAATTGCTACCATTTTTCTTTCCTACCCTCTATATCTGGGGACAGTTCCCTGGACAACCTCATTTCTCCCTGAAAACTTGGTTCTTGCTTGAGAGAGTTTTAACAAAACTCTTACTAACAATTTCTCATTTTTTGAGAGGCAATAATTTGGTCCATGTGTATGCATACACATGAGCATGCGTACGTGTGTATGTACACACATATATGAAAATATATACATATATATGTATGTATATAAAACGTATGACCATTGCTAACAAATTCATATGACTATGAAGTTTATATATGCTACTTTAACAAGACATATGGATCTATTTAATTGATAACATATTACCCTATTGGTGGGTATTTTGTTTCCTCTTTTTAAAATTCTACACACTGCAGCTGGGGAGTTGTCCTAGTGGGAAAATTGGTTGCTGTCCAGTCATCATAACCTTAGTGTGATCTCCAGTATCCTTATAAAATCTGGCTAATGTGGCATACTCCTCTCTTCCCAATGCTGGAGAGATGGAGACAGGAGCATCCCTGGAGGGCTGGCGTCACCAGTTAGCCAGTAGAGTCCATTTGTGAGCTAAAGGTTCAGTGAGAAACTGTCTCAAAAATGCAAGGTGGAAAGCACTTGTGAGACAACAAATGAGATTGACCTCTTGTAGCTAGAGTTTTCCTGCCTGGCCCACAGTCAAGACAAATCTCTCTCACCCGCCAGTCCTACTGCCGCTCAGACCCAATCAAGTAAACACAGAGACATATATTGGTTCCAAACTGTATGGCCTTACCAGGCTTCTTGTTAACTGTTCTTATATCTTAAATTAATCTATTTTTATAAATCTATACCTTGCCACGTGGCTCGTGGCTTACCGGCATCTTCATATGCTGTTTTTCATGGCGGCAGCTGGCAGTGTCTCTCACTCAGCCTTCCACTTCCCAGAATTCACTTCTTTGCTTGTCCCACCTATCCTTCCTGCCTGGCTACTGGCCAATCAGTGTTTTATTTACTAACCAATCAGAGCAAAACATTTGCCATACAGAACATCCCACAGCAACCTCTGCCCACTTACATGGAACACATGTGTTCACATGCACCCCTACACATGTGCTTGCATATACTCTCACACACAAACCCAAATTTCACACAGTGAATGCATTCTTCTTATGAATGGTTCTGTGTATACAAAAGAAATTTCCTGAAGGTATACAATGAGAAAATTTGAAGCAAGTTTGAAAATTATTTTTATTTTTATTAATTCTTTGAGAATTTTATATAATATATTTAGGTCAAATTCACCCCTGACTCCTCCCAGGTCCACCCTCACTTCTATATCCTTCCAAATTTCATGGATGATCTACTAACTGCCACACCTTTACAGAAAACTGAATCTTACTCTCATCTAGAAGTCATCAAAGTTCCTCTGCTTGATTTCCAAAGCCTTCAAAAACGTAAATTATAAATCTTTTGGCTTACATATTTTTCTACTTTTAGATAAGTCCTTGTTTAGAAGACACTATTTCTTCCTTCTTTCCTCCTTCTCCCCCTCCTTTTTCTTCCCATCTCTTCATCTCTGCCCTTCTGTCTTCTGTCTTGTCTTCCTACTCCCATCCTCCACTTCCTCCTCCTCTCTTCCCTGCCTCCTCCTCTTCCTTGTTCTGCAATCAGTCCTTTCTCTCCCTTCCCTTCTCTTTCTGCTGGGACCTAAAACTAGGGGCTAAGAGAAAAATCCTTGCCTGGCAGTGGTGATGCTCACCTTAAATCCCAGCACTTTTGAGGCAGAAGCAGGCAAATCTCTGTCATTTCAAGGCCAGTCTGGTCTACAGAGTGAGTTCCAAGACAGCCAGGACTGTTTCACAGAGAAACCCTGTCTTGAAAAACAAACAAACAAACAAATAAACAAAAAACAGTGAGAGAACCTTCTTGACTGATAGAAAAGAGCAATGCCCAGAGTATACTCCCAGTTTATGTGTGTAAATTCGATTAATAGATACTGAATTCTGTGATTAGTCTTACCCACTTGAAACGTAACAACTCATTTTCCCCTCCTTTAGAAACAATTACAACAACAATTCAAGATTTGTTTCCCAAAGCAATGAAACGCATGAGGGTTCCCATCACTTTGGGTTGCTGCTTGGTTCTGTTTCTCCTTGGTCTCGTCTGTGTGACTCAGGTACAGTATAGCTTTTAACTTCTGTAGACAAATGTTAGTTGGAATATACCTTTAAATCTAAAAAAAATATGCTAAGGTTCAATGGGGTGTTTTATGACAGGTCCTCTTTCTATTTAGGATGCTTTCCACATTTCAGCCATTTTCTCCTTTGTAACTTTGCTAGTACACGTTTTTCAGAGGACGAGGCCCAATAATGACAATTTTCCAAGTAACAAAATTATTATAAACTGTATTTTTCTTGGTGGCTATTACAGAGCTCATAGATACTACATGCCATTTACATAATCAACTGTTCTAAATGCTTACATTTTGTCCATGTCCTAGTACATTATAAAAAAACCTGATTTTTTAGGTAATTAAACCCATATTTGGGTTTATACATGAAACATACTTTTCATATATTGTTTAAAAATGTATTCTACATGAATACTTTACAAAAATGAAAAATAGTTAAAATATAGTTGTAAATAACTGGTGTGAGCTTGTTTTTCTGTTTTTGATTTTGTTTTCTTGTAGGCTGGAATTTACTGGGTTCATTTGATTGATCACTTCTGTGCTGGATGGGGGATTTTGATTGCAGCTATCTTGGAAATTGCAGGAATCATCTGGATTTATGGTAAGTGGTGATCGCAGATTGGTTTAAAGTCTCATACAGTATCATTTGATTCCTTTTCATCAAGATTATGTAATCATCCAATTTCAATTACACATATAATACTAAAATGTGATCTGTTGAGCAAAACACATTAGGAGTGAAATGGAATTCCAGGTGTGTGCTTCACTGTTGGCTTTTACCAACATGTTTAAATGAAGAAGGATAATATGTATGACAATCTCCATGGAACCCTGTAGGAAAGGGCTCACAGTCTGCAACTGTTTTCTCCAGGAGGGAATAGATTCATTGAAGACATAGAAATGATGATTGGAGCAAAGAGATGGATATTCTGGCTCTGGTGGAGAGCTTGCTGGTTTGTCATCACACCCATCCTCTTGTCTGTAAGTACCAATATACAATGAAATGGGTATCGATACTCTAACTCATACCTTTAGATGCTAGTAAAGAACTTGGAGCACAATTTCCATTGGGGAAAATAAGTAAATAATTTGGGGAATGAATAGTTTTCAAGTTTGTAGTTTTCACTGCTGGTGCCTTCACACTGTCTGAATTAAAATGCCCTTTGTAGTGTTATTTTTGACACCATGAGTCTGAACACTGAGACAATAAAGAGCTCTCTATAGAATTAAAGGTATCAACAACTTAAAATGACTGATAGATTAAAAGTATCAGTAGGATAAACAAAGCAAATCATAAATTTACTCATTCTCTGAAAGATATGGTGAGCCATTTATTAACTTCTCTGCCAGAAAATACAAAGCCAGACAAGAACCAGATGATGTTTTTATTTTTCTTATTTTTTATTGTTTTGTTTTTTGAGACATGTCTGTGTAGTCCTGGCTGTCATGGAACTTTTCCGGAACTCACTCTGTAGACCAGGCTGGCCTCGACTCACAGAGATCTGCCTGCTACTACTGCCCAACCATATGTTGTATTTAAATAACTATTATTTAAAAAGCGACCTTCAGATATTAATGTGTATTTTTTTTAGTTGATGGGTGAGGTATTTATTATCTGAAATTACTAAAAACAAACTCACTTATATCAATATATGCAATGCTTTATATTGATAAATTTAATGATAGACACTACTTAGGGGTTGAGTTTGTAAAGTAAATGATGGTTTCTTGAATATCTTTGATACACAGATCTAAGATCTTCAAAGAACAGTCCAGTAGATTAGGTCCCTGAATGCCAAAATTGAACAGTTCTCAAGATGGAGAATGACTGTGGTCCAGAGTTAATCAAACAGGTAGAGAGTAGCAAAGCTTTGAAGATGTGTTGTTACTCTCATGACCTTCAAAGGATTTCCTAGAGAATACTATGGACTAGTTACATTTGATTCACTTCCATGGCATAATATTTGAATGTTTTTAGATGTATTAGATTTTGTGTTTTAATATTTGATATTTCTTTTAGGTAGTGAGTAGGACTATATTTGAATAATCTAAACATTTGTGTGCTCCATAGCCTTGCTAGATGTCTTTGAAAGTGTCATTAAATATCATTGTCCTTATTTGAAAAGCCTTTTCAATAAAATAAGCATCCTGTAAACTTATAAGATCTAAATAAATTTCTTAACCATTTCTTTTCTGGCCCTACTGGTGACTGCAACTAAGCCTTTCGTTATCTAAGGAAGCTGTCTACCACTGAGTGGTATTCCCTTCTACATGATGGAAAATTATGATGTTTTGTCGTTCTGAGTCCAGTTTATTTTGCTTAGCAAATGAACTCCAATTCTACTTATTTTCTGCAAATATTGGAATTTCATTATTTTTATGGTTTAATAAATCTCTATTGTTTATATTTACCACAAAAGATTACAAAGTATTAGAACACCCTTTCTGTCTGGTTTTCTTTTATCTATAGTTTACTATACAGAAGTGTGGATTCAACGGAGTCTCTTGTCTTTCTTACCTTGTATGCTTACTCTGAGCCAGTTCAGGGACAAACATCCAGTAGTACTTCTTTCTTCTCAGAACCTTCCCTTCTTTGTGTACCAGGAGCCTCTGCTAACTACACTTAGCTTTGCAGCCCATGGGCAGATTCAATCACGGAGCAGAATCTCTAGTTTGTATACTCAAGGTGGCTAATGTTCAAACTATAAGCTTGTCACTGAGATATGTACTAAAGACCAACCTCAGTGTTTTGAAATCCTGCTAAACTTCAAACACCTTGGGGGGTGGGTAGAAAGGGGTAGATGATGAAAACCCAGTTTGGCCCGAGCCTCAGGAAGCTTTCAACCCTGTCTGCAGTGATCCATATGGCACACAGACATCCTTTTTGTCCACTGAACTTGGTTTGGGGCTGTAAGTGTCAGCAATTATCAAGTGAATGGGGTCTATAGTATGACACTGCAGAGGGGTGATTAAGTCTAGAAGGTTCCTAGTCATGGCCTTGCAAGACTTGGGGAGTAACAAAATAGATTTCCTCTCCAATGCTGACACAGGAGGAGTCACTGTTTCACCCAGTGCTATAAATAGATCCAAGACTTGTGAGAACTGTTGGCTTGTGATATGATTAGGATTGCCAGACTTTTTCATCAGAGTTATGTGCTTTGCCACTTAGATTGGGCTTCTGTTTCTCTTCTCCACACTGGGTAGCTATATTTGGCCCACTCCATTTCACCATGTCATCTTCTGAATCTCTCCATTTTCCACCTGTTCTATCACTTAGTTTTTAACCTATAGAGAGAGGAGGAGGGAAAGAGTGCTCCTGGTCAGAGGACAACTTGTAGGAGTCAGTTCTCTCTTTTCACCATTTAGGTTCGAGGGATTGAACACAAGTCCTTAATCTTGGTGGCAACCTTGAGAGGAGTCATTTTTTCTTTTTCAATTTTCTGATAACATTCTAATCTCCCTCTCTTTGGAATAGAGTACATTCATTACCAATCTACTCTTCTCATTTACTTACTATTCTAATCCACCACCTTATACAACACTGGAAAAGCTTGAAACAGAGATTTCTTTCAGTTTCCCAAGTGATCCCCCAAAGCT
The DNA here is from genome assembly GCF_007827085.1 of Peromyscus californicus insignis. Taxonomy (NCBI): domain Eukaryota; kingdom Metazoa; phylum Chordata; class Mammalia; order Rodentia; family Cricetidae; genus Peromyscus; species Peromyscus californicus. The sequence goes on from NW_026294391.1 coordinate 97,913,572, forward strand.
GCAGATATACTCATAATAAAAACATACCTCAAACTCACAGAAGTTAGACTCCAATCTTTTGGGGAGTACTCACAGTGTGGATGTATCTCTGAAAGTTCAAGAACTGAGTCTCTACAGCATTGAGCACTTCTGTCAGACTGTGTCTCCTTGGGTGAGAACCCAAATAGACTAAAGCAAAGAGAGTACTATTCCTAGTACTCCTTGAGTACTGATTGGTAACAGGTTTTGTTTGTTTTTTGAGACAGGGTCTTACTATGTAGCCCTGACTAAACTGGCATTCATTATGTAGATCAGACTGGCCTCAAACTCTCAAGTATCTGCCTGCCCCTGCCTCCTGAATGCTAGGATTAAAGGGTTTTCCCCATAGAAGGCCTGACTGGTAGCTTTTGAAAAATTAATTTTAAGTTAGCAAATACATGAGTCTTTGTATGTGTGTATACATGCATGATTTTACTTTGTTCTCAGTAATTCCCTTGCCAGCTCCAACTGGTTCTCTTCTTTTCACATATGTAAATGTGTGTTCCACATGCATGTGTGTGGATGTGTATCCACTGAACAGTAAAATATACCTTTATTTTTGGAAAAGAATAGTGTAAGTCAGAGATTAGCTATCAGAACTTCTCCTAAATGCCTTATTTTTAGTGAATTTTAAAAAATATCTAAAAATCATTTAAAATAGTGGTTTTCAAATTTTCCAATGCTTTGACCCTTTAATACAGTTCCTCATGTTGTGGTGAACTCCAACCATAAAATTATTTTCGTTGCTACTTCATAACTACAATTTTGCTATTATTATGAATCATAATGAAAATAATTGTGTTTTCTGATGTTCTTAGGCGACCCCTATGAAAGGGTTGGTCGACTGCAAAGCATCACCACCCACAGGTTGAGAAGTGTTTATTGAATTTTATCACCTTTTTAGAGGGAGGGTCTTCTAAATTTCAGGATGGCCTTGGAATCAGTATGTAGCTGAGCATCACCTTGAACTCCTGATCCTCCTGCCTCCATCCTTTGAATGCTGAGATTTCAGACAAATCTCACATTTTTGCCACACTACTTGAGCTTACATCAAACTTTTTTGGTCAAGAAGAGCCTAGGAGGGAATTGTGCTTTGGTAAACATGTGCCAGTACTACGTGTTTATATTTGAGTTATAGGGGGGTAGTGTCTTGTGCAATGAATAATAAACAGTTGCTAAAGAAGGATAGAAATGTATCTCTAAAGTGTACTTGTACATTCTCAATGGAATTTTAACATATATGCTGGCAAACTTATGGCCTAAAATGAAGCCATGCTAACAGTTCTCCTTGTATACATACCCACAAAAGGGGTTTTAGATAAGATAATTCTACCTCCTTATATATGTATTAACAAGAGGGGTGTTGGATAATGTAGCTGTTTATTTAGTTTTGAGAAAACTCTGTAATGCTTTCTATAGTGATTGTGATCAAAATTTACATTCCAAGAAATGGTATGCAAGGGGTTTTTTTCCACACCCATGTAAACAATTCCACTATTGGATATATTCAAAGATGTGAAATCAATATGTTGCAGCACGATTCATCTAAGCTGAGGAATAAAAACAGCTGAAGTGTCTGCCAAATGATAACTAGATGAATCAAATGAGGTACTTAGCACAGATACCAGGCATGGTGGCGCACAATGGCAATGCAAGTGTTCCAGAAGTTAAAGTGTAATGGTTTCTTTGGTTTCAGAACCAAACTAGGCTGCAGCAAATTCAAGGCCAGCCTGGGCTACAGAGTGAGACTACATATCAAAACAAGAAAATGTGGTACATGTACACACTGAACTCTGTTCAGCCATATAATAAATAATTAAATCTTTACAATTTTGACATGAATGGGAGGGAAGAACGTTAGCATAGTAAAAGAAATATTGCAGAAACTCATTGAGATGAGGAACCTAAATAAGTTATGTAGTTGAAGTGAGAATAGAATGGCTATAGTCAGAGGTCTTGAACAGTGGAGATGGGAGCTGATGAGTAGATACTAAGTTACAGTTCAATTAGAGCAAGACATTCTTCTATATAATTGCATAGGAGGGAAACAATGGACAATAATGTACTACATAATTTAAAAATTTATAATAGAAGAAATTATGAAAATAATTGCCATAAAGGGTAAATAAAGTTTTAGGCAATATTTAGCCTGGTATACACATTATACAGTATGCTCATGTATGAAAACTTAATAGGGTACTCAACTTACGTTAATTTTTATACTTTTGATTATCTGTTAAAAAGGAAATGGCTGGGCACAGTGGTAGACATCTTTAATTCCAGCACTCAAGTGTCAGAAGCAGGAATATATTTCTGCGTTCAAAACCAGCCTAGTCTACATCAAGGTCAGCCAGAGATATAGACGGGCAACCTATTTCCAAAAACAAAAGAAACAAATTAGGCTACAGGGTTGACTCAGAGGGTAAGAGCACTGGCTGCTCTTCCGAAAGAACCAGGTTTCATTCCCAGCACCCACATAGCAGCTTACAACTGTAACTTGAGTTCCAAGGCATCTGCTGACCTCTTCTGGTATCCGTGAGCACCAGGCCTGCACATGGTGCACAGACATACATGCAGGCAAAACATCCACACACATGAAATAATACAAAAGTAAAAACATCAAAGGTTTAACAGTAAAACACACCTCAGGTTTATAATTCAATATTAGATCTTTTATGAATAAATTGAGGCTTTAAATTTTTCAAAGTAAAAATAGAAATTTGGTTCACTTCATATTGTTGTCTTCTGGCCTGTTATCCATTTATTTTAGTTCCTTAATTATAGCTTCATTTTATTATTTGATAAATTTCAAATTATGACTCATTTATTATATCAAGTCTAATTTTTAACTTGGTCCTTTTAATGCTTTACTTTCTTAGGCCATTCTCATCTGGTCACTGGTGAAATTTCACAGACCTGATTATGCTGACATTCCATATCCTGACTGGGGAGTTGCTCTAGGCTGGTGTATGATTATTTTCTGCATTATTTGGATACCAATTATGGCGATTATAAAAATAGTTCAGGCCGAAGGAAACATCCTTCAGGTAAGCATATTCAATTCTTATTTTATATAAGCACTTGTGATAAAATGCAGATTAATTATACAGAAGAGATAAGAGAGTACATGGGTTGAAAATAATCACTTTTCCTTCCCTCTGACTAGTTCTACACCCAATAGTATCATGTTTGACATTATTTTATATATATTATATATGGTAATAAGATAATATATATATGAATTTGTGTATCTATTTGTATTTTACTATAAGTTTCTTGTAGAAGCCCATTACTGTATCCTCAGGCCCTATTACATTCCATGTAGCAATGGTGATCTCTGTATTTGTACAGTCACCCCTGTGTATGTCAAAAAGCACATGACTAATTTACTTCTATATGTAACCTCTCTTGAATCTTCATCTGGCTATAATGCAAGTCCTAATCATGTATTTAAATGGAATGAGATTAAATTGTCTTGCATCCTTTGTAGCCCTTGAATCATCTTTCTTCTATGGAGGCCTAGGGTAGTAGAGCTAAGTATTCATACTAGAACAATGACAAGATAGGCTTAGGGAGTTAATTTCAAAAAATTCCTATGCAGATCCAAGAACAGATCCAAATAAATGGCTCAGTACCTGGAAGTCCCTTATCTCAGTTTTTGAAACATATTCCAGTGCACAATAGTTTAGCTCTCCATTTGACCCTCTGTGACAAGGACTCAAAGGAATTCAGGAAAGCTGCTTAGAGTGACATCATTACTCTAATGGGCTCATATACCCTTCTTCTGAATTCATTCATTATGTTTGGGTTAGTAGAATACTTCTATTAACAATTAATGACAATTTACTTGACTACAATTTCTTATCCAATGGTGTTTTAAGAATTTAGGCTATCACTTCTTTACTCTTCTGTGATTGTTATGTCATTGTTGCTAGCAAAGGCACTTACAATAGAAGTGTAGTTTAATATTTGCTTTTTTAAATGGATGACATTTAAGTTCTTATACAAGATTTTGTTGTTGTTGTTGTTGCATTTCAGCGTATCATAAGCTGCTGTAGACCAGCTTCTAACTGGGGCCCATACCTGGAAAAACATCGTGGAGAGAGATATAAAGACATGGCTGAACCTGCAAAGGAGACTGACCATGAAATACCTACTATTAGTGGCAGTAGAAAACCAGAATAAAATGTCCCTTTTGAAAATATCTAGTTGTTATATAATGTGATTTTGTAGAGTAGGGGAATTTTTTTAATTTATTTGTGAGTTAATCAAGTGGGGAAATGTACATGCCATGCTCAGTACAGGGTTGTAAGTATTTTTTTCACCTAATCAAAAATGAAATATAAAAATGTGAATTTATGAATGTTTTATAATGTACTTGTGTACCTTTAGGATTAGCTATTTGTTAATACATACACCCAGTTCTGTTTTAAAATGACATTTTGTAAATATGACTAATATTTCGTTCTTTTTTTTAGTATACTGAAGGTTTCCTGTGACATGATTAATTAGGAAATAATCATGCTTTGTATTTGATGATTTTAAAGACATTATTTGTTTCTGTAGTCTTAATATGCACTTTTCTTATTCATAGAATGAAGAAACAATAAGTCTATGTAGTTAAAGGCAAGTGTTTCACAATTAAAGACCTCATGTATCAAAGTCACAAATGGGACCTGGAGAGATCACTCAGTGGTTAAGAGCAATGGCTCTTGCAGAGGATGTAGGATCAATTCTCAACATCCACATGGTGACTAATACTGTCTGTAACTCCAGTTCCAGGAGATCCAGTGTCGTCTTCTGATCTCCATGACACTGTATGCATATGGTGTATGTACAATGCAGGCAAAAACCCATACACAGAAAATAAAAATGAATCAATCTCCTTTAAAAAAGGAATGTCACAAATATGTAGGGAGAGGACTGTATATGATATGAGGACTGTTTAATACCTATGATCCAAATATGTCTAAACATGTCATCCATTTATTACAGTTCAGATTTTTCTATGTAAACTTTAAAGTCATACTCTTTTTAGAGTGAAATGAGACAAAAAATGAGAAACAGGTGGCCAGAAAGGGATAAGTCTAGAAAATGAAATATTGAAATTTTGAATACATCTTACCCTTCATAATATTTTTCTTTTTTAGGTTATATTTGGAATAAAACCATGGCTCATTTAATTTCTATTGAGTTTCAAAACATAAGTAGTTCATTATATTCTCTGAATTCTAGATTTAATTGCAGATAGAATTTGGATGAAATTATTGCTGATCTGGCTTTTTTTGATAATGATATATGTCTTATATATCAAGGGCAATAATCTTGTCTATTATGGATTCATTTTTGCCTAAGAGTAATAAAGTATTCATATATTAATTGATGTTAATTGTTAATTAATTGTCACTAATAAAATTTTTATACTCTGGTTTCCTCTCAAATGATGATACCTTGTGCTTTATTATGTATTTTTGACATATGATTTAAAAATCACAGTTTAAGATAATTGAATCTACTTTAAATAGATAGGGAACATTTCAAGAGTCGTGCTGAGGATTAGCAGATTACAAGACTAAAATTGTAAGTATCATTTTCTGTGGATGTACATTTGCATTTGGGGGAGAGTGAGTCCATTGTTTTCATGAAAATGTAAAAGGAACCTGTGACTCAAAAAACAAAAGCCTTTTAAGAACCATATACTGCTAACTAATTTGTACTTGGTAACTGAGTACCAAAAGGGAACAATTTTCTCATGCATCAAATCTCCTCCTTCCTTCTTTTGATTAAAGATTAAAGGAGCAAACTGATTAAGGTGTCTCTTTAATTAGTACAAGTAAGTGATTCTGAAAGGAGGTGGTATGCAGGCCTGACACTAGGCCTATAAGTAATTCATCTCAATAATTCACATATAAGATGAACTTGTGTTGATATTTTGAAGGCTCTTTGTGGGTAGATCCAATGGTATGAGCAAAAATAAAGAGATTAAGTTCTAGTTACACTTTATTTTATAGAATATTATGTGAGATAGATGAGAGACTAAAGCTTAGAAATTTTTTTCTTCATCGTAATTCAAATTGTATTAAAACATTCTCCCATTGTATTTTGGTGCTATTTGAGGGTTGGAGTTTTCACTAATTACATATGTGCGTGCAAATTTTAGAGGTGACATTTAGAATCTGTAGAGAAAATTTTGGCAGAGAGAGGATATAATGGAAACAAATGCTTTTCAAAATCTGGCCAAAAGGAGTAGTTAAAGACTTGTATCACTACCTTTAAGTGTGAAAAAATAGATCTTAATCACCATCTTAATTTATGGCAAACATATATTGCAGGGTGGCAAATGACAGCTCTTCTTTTCATTTTAAACATTTTATAATACTAGTAAGTGGTCGTTTGCATAATAGACAACAGCTCCATGTAATTCTCCTCACTTTGGTTAAACTCGTAGGCAAATGAAGGCTGCAATCAAGGAGATGAAGATTTTTTTAAACTTGAAGTTATCATTGCTGTTTTGTCAGCTATAAACTTTTGAACTGGCTTTCCTTCTCTGTACTGTATGCTTCTACATCCCTCCCCTACAATATGTATTAGCCAATGCATGTAACTGATTATTGAAATAAAATGTAAGCAAAGCAGTAAGGATCTGGAATCTGTATTGGACACCTCCACTCCTTTAAAGAATATCTCTTTTGCAAGAAACATAATCGGTTCAATCCCATCACAGCTTTAATCATTACTGTCACTACCATCGTTCACAACTCTTGCAGTGGGATTCTTAATTATTTTCACACAGCCATATAGGCCCTTGATCAACATGAAGTGATCCAGTTTGTCAAGCTGGCATTCTAGTATTTTCATATTGAGCAATATCTTCTGTTTATCAGCAAGTGTCTGCGTGGAACCAGTTAAAATTTTGCGATTGAACCGGTGGAGGATGAAGCGGTGCTTCTACTTTGTGCTGGAGAAGATGGCTTGGATGGCCTTTTATATGTGATTATCTGGATAAGAAATTATACCGTTGTGGTTTATCAGAGCATGGCAATTTCTGGATCTCACCTCATGCCAATTTAATTATAAAAACCAACTGATTCACCCTAAGAGCTAGAGATTAGAAATGTGTTGAAGGGTGACCCTGATTCACAAGTATGCTTTGTTTATGTGTAGACTGAGGGGGAAAAAAAGCCATAGAAGTTGCTTTGTAATATCAAAGTGCTATATTTTTACAGAAATTTTATGGGAATTCTAGTAGTAGCCTCCACCCATGCCTCTGACTTTTTTTTTTGTTTGTTTGTTTTGGTTTTTCGAGACAGGGTTTCTCTGTGTAGCTTTGCGCCTTTCCTGGAACTCACTTGGTAGTCCAGGCTGGCCTCGAACTCACAGAGATCCGCCTGGCTCTGCCTCCCAAGTGCTGGGATTAAAGGCATGCGCCACCACCTCCTGGCAACCTTTGACTTTTATGTAAAAGCACTGCACTTGAAATTTTCAACACCAAGCAACCCGCATTTAGACCTGAAATAACTGAATATACATAAAGTTCCCACTTAGCAAGCTGATAAAAAAAATAGAATAAAAATAAAAGAAATGGGATCATGGTGGCCATTCATGCAGTTGCCTGTAAAGGTGATTACACTTATGTAGTTCAATGGAGCCATGGCAGAAGAAAAACAAAACAGAGTAAATAGAAACTTGGCTATGGGATGGGGTGGTTTGGAGTGTAATAGGGAAAATGAGAGAAGAGGGATTGATTCCTAAAATGAAATCATAGTTTTAAATTAAGATATTCAGTCCACTTTGGATTGATTTTTTGTGCAAGTTGAAAGGTAGGAAATACACTTCAAGATGGAGGGATAGACAGGAACCTTTCTGAAATGAGACTGCAATAACACAGGAAAGAGCCCCAAGAATTAACAGATATAACTACACGAAATGAAAATGGTTTTTTGCACAGAAAGTAAGTTATCAGAGGAGCAAATAGCTTGCAGAATGGGAGAAAATCTTTGCCAGCTATATTTAAAGGGGGAACCAATATCCAGATTTTGCAAAAGACTACAAAATTTAAACTGCTGAAGTCTCCCGTGAATCAACAAATGGGCTAGTAAAATAAATTGTCTTCAAAAGAAGAAGCACAAATGGCCAACAGACATTTTAAAAAGTAGTTCATTTTTCTAACTACAAGGCAAATGCAAGTAAAACAACTTTGAGATTCCATCTCATGCCAGTTAGAATGGCCACCATCAAGAAAACAAACAAGAACAGAATTCCAAAGACGTAGGGAAAGAGTAACCCACATTTACTGCTGGTGGGCATGCACACTTGTAAATTACAGAAATCAATATTGAAATTTCTCTAAAAATTAAAGTACCATGTGACCTAGATGTGCCATTCTTTAGCATACTTCCAAAAGGACTCCATATCTCATCAAGAAGATTATTGCACATTCATGCTTTTTCCTTTCTATTCACAATAGCTAAGAAATGGAGCCAGCATAGATGTCTGTAACACCAATTTCTAAATGGTCTTTTAATAAAAAATTCCAGAGCCTGATACTGGGGTGAAAGCTGAAAGATCAAAGAAGCAGAGCAAGCCACAGCCACCACCTCTTACCTCACCAACTCTTAGGCCTGAAAAAGCTCCAGCTGAAAGGGCTTCACCCAAAGAGATGCTTCTTTCAGTTCCTGTCTCCTCACGTTTTATATACCTTTCTCAATCCAGGCATCACTTCCTTGTGTGCTTCCCAAATACTGAGATTAAAGGCATGAGATCTCAAGTGCTGGGATTAAAGGTGTGTGCTACCACTGCCTGATCTCTATGTTTAATCTAGTGGCTTGTTCTGTTCTCTGATCTTCAGGCAAAATTTATTAGGGTACACAATACATCACCACAGATGTCCACTAAGAAATAAATGAGTAGTGTCATTCAAATGTAAGGAAAAATGAAATTTGCATAGAAATAGATGTATCTAGAAGGTTAAATACTAACCAAAGTGACCCAAATTCTGAAAGACAAAAATAGCATGTTCTCTCTCACAAGCAGAACTTAGTATGTAATCTGTACATGCATAAATATAAATGGGTGTAAACATAGGTAAAGTCAAAACATCTAGAAAGAAAACAAGATAGGAGAGAAAAGAGATTCCCCAGGAAAGTAGAGGGGAGTAAAGAGAATACATGTGACAGAAAAGCTGAAAGTAGGGGGGCAGGGAAGGGAGGGAGATGGGGGTGAGGAAGAGAGAGGAGAACTAAGGTGAACCAACTAACGGCAACATGATTTGTTTGAAAATGCCACAATGCTACCCAATACTTTGCATGCTGATACAAAAAAAGAAAATAAAATAAATGGGCCTGTGGCGACTTCGTATATGGTTATCTGTAAAGGAAAGTATAGACAAGTCATTTATTTATTACACTTAAGTAGCTTACTGCAGCCAGGCAAGTTCCAAATCCTACCTCATGACAATCTAGTTAGACAAATTCACTGGTCCATACTAACACCTAGAGATTAGAAATACGTTAGGATGACCCAAGCTAAGATTCCTAGCAATAGTGGATAGGTAGCCTGAACTGGCCTTCTCCTGTGATCAGATTGGTGACTGCCCCAATTGTCATCAGAGAGCCTTCATCCAGTAACTGATGGAAGCAGATGTAGAGACCCACAGCCGAACAAACATTAGGCCCAGCTCAGGGAATCCTGCTGCAGACATGGAGGAAGGATTGTAGAAGCCAGAGTGATCAAGGATATCCCAAGAAAACCCACAGAAACAACTAACCTGGCTCATAGGAATTCACAGAGTCTGAACCAACAACCAGGGAGTCTGCATGGGAACGAATGTGTGGGTCTCCTCATTCCTGTTTTGGGCCTAGAGGGCCACTTGTCTGTCTGACAGTGATTGACAAGTGCCCATGACTTTAAGACACCTTCACAGGCTCCACTCGGGCAGTGGCTGCAGAGGATGAATGCCATGGGGACTCAACCCTAGATCGAAACCCTCTGCACATGTTGTGTAGCTTGGTCTATTTGTGGGACTCCTGGCAATGGGATCAGGGACTGTCCCTGGTGCTTTGGCTGGCTCTTGGGAACCTATTCCTCATACTTGATTGCCTTGCCCACCCTGAATACAGGGGGGAGGTGCTTAGTCTTGCTGCAACTTTATATGCCGTGCTTTGCTGATACCTATGGGAGGCCTGCCCCCTTCTGAACAGAAACAAAGGAGTGGATTGAGGGGTGGGGACAGAGGGGAAGTGGGGGGAGGCAGTGGGAGGAGAGGAGGGAGGAAAATGTGATCTGGGTGTAAAATAGATTAATTAATTAAATTTAAAAGAGAAATACATTGAAAGGAAACTGATTCACAAGTGTGTTTTGTGCAGGTACGGATTCAAGGGAAAATATGGAGGTCTCCTTGCAAAGCCCAAGTGCCTTGTTTTTGCCTTGGGAGGTATAGTAGTGGCCACCATCCCTGTCACTAATCCTGTGTGAAAACACTTCACTTATGACTTTAAATACCAGGACACTCCAGTTTAGAGAAGAAATAACTGAGTACCCATAAAGTTCCCAGTGGGAGGGTGTAGGCTGCAAGGGAGAAGCTAGAGAAGAGAAGGGGCCAATTTTTAACAAGAGACGGTGATGGTAGGGATTGGCACTTACAGCTTTCCTGTTCTTTCATGGTTAGTGAGAGGGTCCCTGGAAAGTTGATCACATCATTAGTGACCCATGTCTATCTTCTAACTGACCACAACTATTGAGTACAGTGCTGAAAGCCTGAGAAGCTCATGCGGGATAGACAACAAATGCCAGGACTCTTTGGAGGCCGCAAGCGGCAACTGAAGCTCTTCCCTGGGTTCCTTTTCTCTTTCTGTGTCTTACAATCACATGCCCAGCCACATATTCAGCTAGTTCAGTCTTAGCGCAGTCTAATCTTAGGCGGCTTACCTGGTGCAGCATCTTTAATAATGAAAGAACAAGAGTGATGGCAACAGTGCTCACATGGATGAATACGATGTTCATGGTTGCTTCCGGGTGCCAGTAGGCACCAGGCGGAGGGAGCCCCACCAGGCGGAGGGAGCCCCAGCAGCCGGATCTAGCAGGCAAGGTGCCAGAGTCTAAGATCAAGGATCTACAACTCCTTCACCTCCTGGCGATAACTGGCAGGAGCTGCCTGCCGCCCTGCCTTATATACTGCAGATGAGGTCAGTACTCTTCATTGAGACCTCATAATCCACCCCTGCTCCCCGCCGGTAGAACCGTCCTGGCCAATTTGTAGGGGGATGCATCCTGGCACTGCCTGACTGGGTGTAGGATCAGGGTATTAGGTTGGAGAGAAAGAGAGAATGAGGGTGGGACTTCATTACAAACGATGCTGAGAAAAGCACAGATTAAAACAGATCAATCAAATGTGTGAAGTAAAAAACATTCATCCCTCCTTTTTTCTTTAAAGATGTTTGCAATATCCATCATTCACTTGACCAATTTTTTAAATAACAGAAACACTCCACTTTCAATGAATTGTGTGGGTGTTATCCTTGGCAGTGGGGCCTGCTGTCAATTTGCAGAGAGCAAACCACTGACTTAGCAATACCTTGGGTTTTGTGGGGTATTTCCATGGAACCCCCTTGGCCAACAACTTAATTGAATGCAACCCAGACCTGCCACTGGAAACCTTGCCTGGCTACAAGAGATGGCCAGCTAATACTCTGTATTCCCAATTACTACGAGTCCTCTTTAGGATCACTTTCATAGATTCAAAGAAGTTTACATTGCACAGTTTCCTCACACCCCGAAATGCTTCCCCAATTCCAGCCGTCTCTCTCACCCCACCCCCATCTTGTTCCAGTCTGCTAGTAAGTTCCATTCTATTTCCTCCTTCCAGGAAGATCAATGAGTCCCAATGGTGGCTCAGAGCTTGTAGAAGTGGCCAACCAATGATTGGTCTAACTTGAGGCCCATGCCATGAGAAGGATCCCATGCCCAACTCAGGCTGGATGACCAGGAACTAGAATCTGGATAGCCCAGACACCTAGGGTAGAACCAAACACGACTAGAAAAAATAAATCAGTGAAATGATTCTTAATAATGTTCTATACTCATAGCTCAGGGGGCCTAGTCCAGTCATCATCAGAGAGGCTTCCTCTACCAGCAGGTGGAAGCAGATGCAGAAAACAACACCCAAACATTAGGTGGAGCTCAGGGAACCCCACAGAGGAAGGGGAGGAAGGATTGGGGGAGCCAGAGGGGTCAAAGACACCAGGAGAATGGTGCTCACAGAATCAACTAAGCAGGACTCATAGTGGCTCACAGAGACTGATGCAACAATCACAGAGCCTGCATGGGTCTGTGCATACATGGGTTCTCTGGGTACATGCTGTGGTTGTTTAGCTTGGAGTTTTTGTGGGACTCCTAGTAGTGGGAGTCGGGTGTCTCTTACTCTTTTTCCTGCTCTTAGGACCCTTTTCCTCCTGCTGGGTTGCCTTGCCCAGCCTTGATATGAGGGTTTGTGCCATGTCTTATTGTATCTTGCTATATTCTGTTCAGTTGATATCTACAGGAGGCCTGCTCTTTTCTGAAGGAAAATGGAGAAGCAGTGGATCTTGGGAAAGGGATGTTGAGGGAGGGTTGGGAGGAATGGAGAAAGGGGAGGGGCATTCAGGATATATTGTATGAAAGAAGAATAAGCAAAAAGAAAAAATATGAAAGCAGGTTTTTTTTCTGTTTGCTTTGTTAATTTTGTTAAACATCAGTAATAAGTTCCCTTTCTGGACCTAAAACCTGCCCAGGCTTGGATTATTACTAGGGTTCACAGTACTGGACATGTGCTGCCTGCTTACTTCCCCATGGAGTAGGCCTCAAAGCCAATCAGAGGGCAGCTAGTTACACTCACCACAGTAAAGCCTCTTACGCAGGTGGGCATATCTTGCCCAGCAGGTTGGAATTCTGGTTCTAAGGGTCCATAGCTCAGTAAGACCAATGGTGTCTTTTTCCCCCAGCTACCCACTCAGTACCCTCAGGTGGTTTGAGTGCTAGCCAACATGGAGGAAGTTTAGAGCCCACTGCCAGCCTGTTATCTCTGTATCTTACAACCAAGATATGTGGTCTCTTCCATAATATGATCTTATCCTTTAGTTCTGGTGGGCAGCCAAAAGGGTTGACAAGAGCTTGTATTGTTTTGGGAACTTCTGTGGCTTCCTTGACCCACACCTGTGGAGGCACCTGATATCTGTGACTGGGAATTATGTTCAATAATCCGTATTATCTAGGAGCATTGCCATCAAGTCATGCTGGATAACTATCTTCAATCCCTCTTTTATATTTTTTATTTGGGTTACAAGACAGTAGGCTTCTGCTTGGCTTCTTTAGACTCCCTTTAATCTTATTAATCCCCCTGTCTTTGCACACACTTTTCTTCTCAACCCTCCTACTTCCCTTTCTGCTTAAGCCTTACTGCCTACACTAGTCTACTTCTTTTCATTCCTTCTACCTGCGTTCTACTACACCCCTTCTTTTCCAGCAATCTCATCATTGTTCTTTCCTATTTTTTTTAACAAGTACTTGGTGTTAAACAACCAGAATCAAAGGGTCAAAGGTAGGATTGGCATATGAGATAGAACATACAGCATTTGCCTTTAGGCATGGATTACCTTGCTCAGCATATTGTTTTTTTTCTCTCAGTTTCATCATTTCATTATTTTATTTTTCATTACAGTTGAGTAAAATCTCACTTATGTATATTTGGAATATTTTATTATCCATTCACGAGTATATTGTTTTTTAAATTTTTTAAAAGATTCTAATTTTTATATTTATTTTATAAAAAATATTATACACACACATATGACTGATTGTCCACATATATGTATGTGTAGTATGTGTCTCCAAGAATAAAGAAGGACCAGATCCCCTGGAACTCTGGTTACAGTCTGTTGTTAGTTGCCGTGTGGGTGCTGAGAACTGATTCTGAGCCCTTTACAAGTAAAATCAATGCTCCTAACTCCCAAGTCATCTCTCCAACTACAAGATCTCTCTCTCTCTCTCTCTCTCTCTCTCTCTCTCTCTCTCTCTCTCTCTCTCTCTCTCTCTCTCCCTCCCTCCGTGTGTGTGTGTGTGTTTGTGTGTGTGTGTGTGTGTGTTTGTGTGTGTGTGTGTGTGTGTGTGTGTGTGTGTGTGTGTGTGTGTGTGTATGTGTCCACAGAGGCCAAGGGAGGACATTGGATCCCCTGGAGTTCCAGGTGGTAGTGAACTGCCAAATGTGGTTATTGGGAACCAAACTCTGTTCTCCTAGATGAGTAGCAAGCAACCATTGAGCAATATCTCCAACTCCATTACATCTTAGTACATAAATAAACTGATTAGTTTAGGGATCCTTTAACCTAACTTTATGTTGTTAATGCTATAAATACATGCATATATATGCTGTGGGATGTCCTGTATGCTGTGAATATATGTTGCTATGATTGATTGATAAATAAAATGCTGATTGGCCAGTAGCCAGTCAGGAAGTATAGGGGGGACAAAGAGAGAAGAGAATTCTGGGAAGTGGAAGGCTGAGGCAGAGAGACGCTGCCAGCTGCCATGATGAGAAGCTGATGTTAAGATACCTGTAAGCCACAAGCCATGTGGCAACTTATAGATTAATAGAAATGGGTTAATTTAAGATATGAGAACAGATAGTAAGAAGCCTGCCATGGCCATACAGTTTATAAATAATATAAGTCTCTGTGTGTTTAATTGGGCCTGAGCAGTTACAGGAGCCGGGTGGATACAGGAATACTCCAGTTACATATATATATATATATATATATATATATATATATATATATATATTATTATCTTATAAAGAAAACATTTATTTAATTGGGGTGGCTTGCTTACAATTTCAGAGGTTAAGTCCATTATCGTCATGACAGGGAGCATGCAGATGTGGTACTGGAGTAGTAGCTGAGAGTCCTACATCTTGCAGGCAATAAGAAGTTGAGTGAGACACTGGATGGTATCCTGAGAATAGGAAACCTCAAAGCCTGTTTCCACAGTGACATACTTCCTCCAACAAGGCAATGCCCACGCCAACAAAGCCACACCTCCTAATAGTGCTAATCCTTATGAGATTATGAAGGCCAATTACATTCAAACTACCACATATATCTAACATAAATATAATTTGTACTAGTGTCTTTTACAAATACTTTCATACTAAGAAAATAAAAGAGGTAAAAACTAAATTTGTATATTTTTACATTCGCTCATCTATTATGTGGTGATATTTTATTTGTATGTTAATAAATAAAGTTTGCCTGGAGATCAGAGGAAATAGCAAGGCATTTTAAGTAAACACAAAAGTCAGGCAGTGGTAGCACACACCCTTAATCCAGTCATTTGCCAGGCAGAGTCTGTGTGTTCAAGGACAGACCAGGGAATACAGCCAAGTGTGGTGACACACTAATTTAATCCAAGTACCAACCATAGAGACCTGGAGGTCTGTACAGACAGGCAGTGACAAGGAAGTGAGGTATCTGGGCAAACAGCCAATGAGAGGGCAGAACAGCAAAGTAATAAAAGCTTGGGTAAACAGGAAGTCATGGGATTTTGGAAGTTGCAGAGCTGGTGAGGTAAGGTGGTTGGTGGCTCTCACTGTTCCCCTGATCTTTAAGGCTTTCACCCCTATATTGGGCTCCATGTTTTTTATTTAATAAGACCACTTAGAAATTAGGCTATATATTTACTTTTATCAAAGTACTTTATTGTTTTCATGTTGTAAATTACTATCTAATGGCCTTTGTTTTCAACTCAGAGTAGTTCATGTGGGACAAGTCTGGTGGTAATGAAATGTTTTGACTTTTTTTTTAAATGTGAAAATGTCTTACTTTCTTTTTAAATATGTTTTTTTTATTTTGTTTTATTTTTGAGACTAGGTCTTACTATGTATGTCTAGTTAGCCTGGAACTTACTATGTAGAACAGCCTGGCCTTGAACCCACAGAAAATTGGCCTGCCTTTGCTTCCCAAGTACTGGGATTAAAGGCATGTGCCACCATACTTGGCACTCCTTAATTTAAATAGTATTTTTTCTTAATACATAATTTTCAGTAGACCATGTCTTTTGCCACTTTAAATATATTGTCTCAGTATCTTCGAGTCTTTGTGGTATCACCTGAGAAATCCACTCATAAATGTACTGGGATATTTGCAGATAATGCTTGCTACTTTTACAATTCTCTGTATTTTATTTTCAGAAATGTTATTATAATATATTTTGGTGTGTGTATCTTTTGCTTTGTTCTACTTGATAGTTATTCAAGTTTGTAAATTTGTATATTTTCTTAAGTCTGGGAAGTTTCCTGTCATCATTTCTTCAAGTTGTCTTCCTTCTCCTTGTGTTCCTGTCTTATTTTGGATCACTCGAGGGTATACCACAAATCTATTAGGATCTATGTGTTGCTTTTGAAAAAAAAGTTACTTCTCAGGCTTGATCATTTCAAGTATTGTCAACTTTGCTGAAACATTTGCCTTTGCCTAATAGTGACTTTCCCTATTTCTATGCACAGATTAAGTATTATCTTACATGCCCAAAATGAAGTAATGGTACATTTCAGTGATCTACTTTCTCTGGGTTTCTAACAATGTGAGTTCAACTTGATAACTCCATGGAATGTATGGTTTCCCAAGTATCTGTCCCTTAAGAAAGCATTTAGTGATGATCTCATTTTTTTTCTCATGTTAAGATGATATGAAAATGTTAGAAAGCTTGGCATGTGTGTGAGATAGTTTTCATAGGTTGAATCACACACAACATAAAAATATTACAGAGAATTTCATTAATCTAAAAAATACCTCAAAGGCCTGGCAATATTGCTCAGTGCTTAAGAGCATTTGCTCCTCTTCCAGAGGCTGCATGTTCAGTTCCCAACATTCACATGGTGGTTCACAACCATCTGTAACTCCAGTTCCAGGGAATATTATGGCCTCTTCTGGCCTCTGTGAGCATGTACCTTGCAAGTGGTGCACAGATATAGAAGCAGGAAAAACATCAATACACATGAATAATATTTAAAATATCTCAGAAAGAATGTATTTGTCTTCCTTCCTACTGCCTAACTTTCATATTTCCAGAAAGTGCTATGCAAGCTGCTGGGGGAGAAAAGATATCAATGGCCTTATCCAGTGCTGGACACTGAATGCTATAACACATGACTATTATGGGTAACTAAATTTTGATAGGATCTGAGGCTTGAACTTGAGGGATTTTTTTGCCTGGTCAAAAGCCCATGGCTGGGGAAGTCATTGGTCCTAGCATAGAACCTGCTATCCTATTTTACTAAATGGTCATATTGTTTTCTAAATATTCATGTTTATACCCATAGACCTGTTCTCATCTTGGGCCAGAGAAGCTGCTCTTTGCAGTTGGCAGCAGTCAGTGCTGAAATGAGTAAGTATCCAAGGTGTGGAGAATAAGAGATTAAATGTTCAGCTTAAAATGTGATATTTCCTTCACTCTCCACCCCTGACCAAGGCTCAGGGGGCATAATGGAAGAGAAGACAAAGAATATAAGAGCTGGAAGCTGAGAAGGAGTGCTGTCAAATGTAAATTGCAGGACATGACATGGATGTTGTATTCATGAATTCATAAGAGGTATGCACAAGATCAGCCTGGCCAAAATTCCAGCAAAGATGGTGGAGGAGTTCCCTGTGTCCTATTCCTTACTGAAGAGCTGTTGGCAGTTGAAGCTGATAGGCATGGGAGAATCATTCTTAAAAACAAGACAAAACATATGGCCACTTGCTGTGGGATAATGCTTTTGTACACTGGTTTAATAAAATGCTGATTGGCCAGTAGCCAGGCAGGAAGTATAGGTAGGACAAGCAGAAGAGGAGAATGCTGGGAATGGGAAGGCTGAGGAGGGAGATGCCAGCGAGCCACCCAAGGAGCAACATGTAATTGGATGCAGGTAAAGCCATGGAAAACGTGGTGATATATAGATTAACAGAAATGGGCTGAGTTTAAGTGTAGGAGCTAGTCAATGGTAGGCCTGAGCTAACGGCAGAACAGTTTAATTAATATAAGCCTATGGATGTTTACTTGGATCTGAGCAGCTGTGGACTGGGCAGGACACAGGAAAACTTTAAGCTACAGCCGCTGATAGTTTTCCCATACTCTAGTGCAGTGGTTCTCAACCTAGAGGTCATGACCCTTCAGTGGTCAAATGATCCTTTCACAGGGGTCGCACAACAGATATCCTACATATCAGATATTTACATTGCAATCCATAACAGTAGCAAAAATACAGTTATAAAGTAGCAATGAAAATGATTTTATGGCTGGGGGTCATCACAACATGAGAAATTGTATTAAAGGGTCACAGCATAAGAAAGGTTGAGAACCACTGCTCTAGTGGTTGGCTGTACACCAGTGCATACACATATGAGCAGTACTAATTGTACTTAATGGATTATAAAGAGAGGGCATAAAATTGGGGGGACTATTTGGAGGAACTTGGGGTGTTGGAGGGGAAAATTGGGTGAGATCATATTTCATTGCATGCATGCATGAAATTCCCAAGAATTGGAGAGATGGCTCAGTGGTGAAGAGTACTCTGCATAGGACCCAGATTCAGTTCCTAACACTCACATGGTGGCTACAGCTATCTTTAACTCCAATTACAGAGGATGTCACATTTCCTTCTGGCCTCCATGGGCACCAGATACCCAGTTGGTGTACATACATACATGCAGGCAAATATTCATACACGTAAAATACAACTTTTAAAAATAAATATGCTATATGTGATATTGTGGATATTAGAAGAAAACAATTTAGGGGGACTGCAAAAGGGATGTATCTGTACCATTCTCTCTCTCTGTGTCTGTCTCTCTCTGTCTCTCTGTCTCTCTCTCTCTCTCACACACACACACACACACACAGATGGAAAGATATTCTGTGTTCATGGAGGCCTTTTATTGTTAAAGTATCCATACTTCACAAAGTAATCCTGTTACAAGAATTCTCTCACTGGTCTGCTAGCCAAATGAGAGGAGTGTTTTAGTTCAAGAGGCAGAGCTTTCATTGGGAATGGCCATGATGGAAAGAAAAGGCAGGGCCAAGGGGCGCGTGGGCCCTGTTGAAGGAGGCTGCAGCTGAGTGCCAAGTGTCAGCTGATGACTCATTTCAGATTCCCCATTTATCTTGTGATATTTGTGCACATATTTTGCTTGATAATAAATGGTAATCTTTTATCATCCTTATCGCTATCCATAGTAAATATAGAATTCCACGAACATTTTTCATAGAAAAGTGAAAAACAACCTAAAGTTCACATGAAGTCAGAGAAGAGCCCAGATCTTGAGAAGGGAGAACTATAAAAATCATACTTACTCATTTCAAGCTATAATATAAAGGTACCATCATTAAAACAGAATGGCAGAATGGCATAGCAATATACCTAGGGACCAATGTATTTCGCTCATGTTTTACTGATGACAGAATCTCTTGATATATCTTTGTACTGTCATTTTTAACTCCTTTGTAAAAGACATTGAATGTATTGCTGGTTGTAGACACTAAATAACTCCTATGCTTAAGACCATGTCTGTCTTCTTTTTAAAATTGTCATTTTATGTAGTTTTTAGTTATTTTATGTATGTGAGTGTTTTGCCTGCATATATAAATGCACCACATGTGTACCTGGTACCTGTGGAGGCCAGAAGAGTGATTCTGACCCCCTGTGACTGAAGTTACTGGTAGGTAGTTGTGAGTCTTCATATGGGTGCTTGGGATCAAACTTGGTTCTTCTGGAAGAGCAGCCAGTGTCCTCCATCACTGAGCATTGTAGTTTTAGTTAGTTAGTTAGTTAGTTAGTTAGTTTGTTTGTTTTTCTTGTTTTTACTCTTTGGGGTCCTGCCACCCAATTCCCAAATAAACACACAGAGACTTATTCTTACTTATGAATGCCCAACCATAGCTTGCCTTGTTTCTTGCCAGCTTTTCTTAACTTAAATTATTCCATATATCTTTTGCCTCTGGGCTTTTACCTTTGTCTATTTCTGCATCTTTTCTTTCCTTCTTATTCTGTGGCTGGCTGTGTGCCTGGGTGGCTGGCCCCTCTCCTCCTCTCCTTCTCCTGCTCATTGCTGGCTCAGCAGATGAACATGCCTGCCAGCCAGCCTGAGGAGATGATTTTGAGCCCAGGACCCACATCTTAGAAGGAGAGAACCAAGTCCTTCCAGCTGTCCTCTGACCTCCAAATGTGAGACACAGCTCCTCTCGTCCCCCCACACACTCATGCCAAGACAAAATAAAACTTCAAAATATAATCTGAACTTTTTAATAAATGAAGACAAGAAGGACAGCTGCCAGAGAGCCAGAGGCCTCTCTGTACCAGCTTGTTCCCTATGAAGGGACTTGAAGCCACACAAGGTGCTTACCCTTCTTTAGCATTTAGTCATTTCGCTGGAAAAACCGTTCCGGCTCCTGCAGGTACAGCCTCATAAACCTGTCATGGGGATGGTGTCCCAGTGCTGGCAGAGGCTGTACATTGGGCACCGTAACTGGCATCCTAACCGACACAGGCCCCACACGGGGCATCATTGCTGGCACAGGCCGCACACGGGGCAACGTTGCTGGCACAGGCCGCACATGGGGCATCGTTGCTGGCACAGGCCGCACACGGGGCATCATTGCTGGCACAGGCCGCACACGGGACATCGTTGCTGGCACAGGCCGCACATGGGGCAACGTTGCTGGCACAGGCTGCACACGGGGCATCATTGCTGGCACAGGCCGCACACGGGACATCGTTGCTGGCACAGGCCGCACACGGGGCATTGTTGCTGGCACAGGCTGCACATGGGGCATTGTTGCCGGCACAGGCGACACATAGGGCACAGGCGGCACAGGTGGAACATGGGTCATTGTAGCTGGCATAGGCTGGACACAGGGTACCATAAATGGCACATGTTGCATATTGGGCACTACCCCTGGCACAGACTGAACACTGAGTACTGTAATTGGTGTGGGCTGTACACAGTCCACCCTGAGTGGCATAGGCTGTGCAATAGGAACTGGCATATGTGGCGTGCTAGATACCTTAACTCGTATAGGCTGTACATTGGGCACAGTAACTGGCACAGACTGTACATGGAGCACAGTAACAAGCATAGGCTGGACATGGGGCACAGTGATTGGCATATGCTGGCCATGGGGCACATTAACAGGCATAGGCTGTACATGGAGCACAGTGATGATTGCCATATGCTGGACATGGGGTACATTAACAGGCATAGGCTGTACATGGAATACAGTGATTGTCACAGGCTGTACATGGGGTACATTGACAGGCACAGGCCCTCTCCTGGGCATAGTGATTGGCATAGGCTGTACACGGGGCACATTAATGGGCATAGGCCCTCTCCTGGGCACAGTGATTGGCACAGGCTGTACATGGGGCACATTAACTGGCATAGGGCCTCTCCTGGGCACAGTGATTGGCACAGGCTGTACATGGGGCACATTAACTGGCATAGGCTGTCTCCTGGGCACAGTGATTGGCATAGGCTGTACACGGGGCACATTAACAGGCATAGGCCCTCTCCTGGGCACAGTGATTGGCACAGGCTGTACATGGGGCACATTAACTGGCATAGGCCCTCTCCTGGGCACAGTGATTGGCACAGGCTGTACATGGGGCACATTAACGGGCATAGGCTGTCTCCTGGGCACAGTGATTGGCACAGTCTGTACATGGGGCACATTAACTGGCATAGGCCCTCTCCTGGGCACAGTGATTGGCATAGGCTGTACATGAGGCACAGAGATTGTCATAGGCCCTCTCCTGGGCACAGTGATTGGCATAGGCTGTACATGAGGCACATTAACTGGCACAGGCCCTCTCCTGGGCATAGTGATTGGCATAGGCTGTACATGGGGCACATTAACAGGCACAGGCCCTCTCCTGGGCACAGTGATTGGCACAGGCTGTACATGGGGCACATTAACAGGCATAGGCTGTCTCCTGGGCACAGTGATTGGCATAGGCTGTACATGGGGCACATTAACTGGCATAGGCTGTCTTCTGGGCACAGTGATTGGCATAGGCTGTACATGGGGCACAGTGATTGGCATAGGCCCTCTCCTGGGCACAGTGATTGGCATAGGCTGTACATGGGGCACATTAATAGACACAGGCCCTCTCCTGGGCATAGTGATTGGCATAGGCTGTACATTGGGCACATTAACAGGCACAGTGATTGGCACAGTCTGTACATGGGGCACATTAACAGGCATGGGCTGTCTCCTGGGCACAGTGATTGGCATAGGCTGTACATGGGGCACATTAACAGGCACAGGCCCTCTCCTGGGCACAGTGATTGGCATAGGCTGTACATGGGGCACATTAACAGGCACAGGCCCTCTCCTGGGCACAGTGATTGGCATAGGCTGTACATGGGACACATTAACTGGCATAGGCCCTCTCCTGGGCACAGTGATTGGCACAGGCTGTACATGGGGCACATTAACTGGCATAGCCTGTCTCCTGGGCACAGTGATTGGCACAGGCTGTACATGGGGCACATTAACTGGCATAGGCCCTCTCCTGGGCACAGTGATTGGCACAGGCTGTACATGGGGCACATTAACTGGCATAGGCTGTCTCCTGGGCACAGTGATTGGCATAGGCTGTACACAGGGCACATTAACAGGCATAGGCCCTCTCCTGGGCACAGTGATTGGCACAGGCTGTACATGGGGCACATTAACTGGCATAGGGCCTCTCCTGGGCACAGTGATTGGCACAGGCTGTACATGGGGCACATTAACTGGCATAGGGCCTCTCCTGGGCACAGTGATTGGCACAGGCTGTACATGGGGCACATTAACTGGCATAGGCTGTCTCCTGGGCACAGTGATTGGCATAGGCTGTACACGGGGCACATTAACAGGCACAGGCCCTCTCCTGGGCACAGTGATTGGCATAGGCTGTACATGGGGCACATTAACAGGCACAGGCCCTCTCCTGGGCACAGTGATTGGCATAGGCTGTACATGGGGCACATTAACGGGCATAGGCTGTCTCCTGGGCACAGTGATTGGCACAGTCTGTACATGGGGCACATTAACAGGCACAGGCCCTCTCCTGGGCACAGTGATTGGCATAGGCTGCATACCAGGCACTGTTACTGACATAGGCCATTCAGGCACCATTACTAACATAGACTGTACATGGGGCACCATATGTGGCATATGCTCTAATCCGGGCAGAATCCCTGACATAAGCTGTACATTGGGCACTGTCAGTAGCACAGGCTGCATATTGGGCACCATAAGTGGCATAGGCTGTGCACAGGGAAAGGTGCCTGACACAGGCTGTACACGGGGCACCCTAACTGACATAGGCTGTACACTATGCCCATTAATTAGCATAGGCTGTACACCGGCCACCCTAACTGGCACAGGCTGTACACGGGGCAACATAGGTGGCATAGGCTGTACCCGGGGAACTGTAACTGATACAGGCTGTACAGGACATACTGTATGTGGCATAGTCACCAGCGCTGGCACAGACTGCACACCCTCGGTGCCCCCCATGCCCTCGTGAACCGGCTCCTGAGGTCGCTGCTCATTTTCCCGGGCACCACCACTGGCGCCATGATCCTCTTGGTTCCCGCCATCTTCGAGGCCTGCAGCATCAGCAGCAGAGGGACCTTCTCCACTTAATTCTCCGGCTCCTTCCCCTTCCGCTGCTGCGGCTTCCCGCCCAGGCTGGCCCTGTCCACTCGCTTCCTCATTTCTCCCCTCTCCATCCGGCAAGACCATGGGTGCCTTCGCACCTAGAAGTAGGGAAACAGAAAGATTGGGTGACAGGGCCCAGGGTGGTGCGAAGTCGCTATGGCGCCAGGGAAGGCGAAGCCGGCAGTGCGCAGTGCCCGTCCGGTCACCTCTGAGGGACACCAGTCCCCTCGTGGATCTGAGGGGCACCGCTCCCCTCGTGAACATCGCCAATCCACCACTCCCAGAAGGCACTGACCGTTCCGTTTTTCCTCATCAGGTTCCTCGTGAGGCACGGAGTCCGTGTTTCGAAGCTCCATGACGCGAAAGCAATCGAAATCGCTTGCGGCTTCCCTCGAGTTTCTTCAGGCTCTGAGCTGGAGCCCCCTACAGTTCCGGGAGGAGAGCATCTCAACCAACCAGGGCTGTCTTCCGGTCCTGCACCCTGGTACACCTCGTTAACATGTATCCAGTCATGGGCGAGCTATCCTTGCTTCCGGTTGACTCCGGGTGCTGTGGGCTGAGCCCCTGAGGTGCGGACTGGTGGCAGTTTGGAGCTGCAATGAGCAGGCCGTTTGTGGGAAGACATGGCTCCTGGACAAGCAGGCTGTAGAAGGGGCCTTCCAAGTTGCGTCTGAGTCCCCTGGCCTTGGTGAATTTTCTTCCTAGGGAACAGGTGGGGGTCAACTACGGGAACTGATTTGCAGCGAGTAAGAAAGAAAATAGTTCTTAATGTTTGGGTGGGAGCTCCACCTCAGTCCCTGGCACCCTGGCATCCCTATACTCAAAGAGTCTGGAATGTTTGGAAGGAGTCTGGTGAAGATCCCCTCGACTCCCTTCCCCATCTCTTTCCCTAAACCCGCCCCTTCAAAGCCTGCCAAACACAGCTCCTCCCCCAAACCCGCCCCTTCAAAGCCCGCCAAACACAGCTCCTCCCCCAAACCCGCCCCTTCAAAGCCCGCCAAACACAGCTCCTCCCCCAGAGAGGTTCAAGACCACTCCCACAGGGTATAGAAGCTGCATCCCAGAAAACAGACATGAGGTTCTTCCAGTCTCTCAGTCCTCTCTCCTCTCTGAGTGGCCAAGGAATCAACTGGGAATGCTTCACCCATTAAACCTGGGCTTTTTCTGATTTGGATTTGCTGCATCAGCAAAGAGGCCTTCAGGGTGCAAAAAACTTATCATTTGAATGGAAATGTGTGGATCATATCTCTTGGTCTTGTATTCCACATTGCGTCCCTGGTACTTGGCAAAGAAGGGTTATTAAGTGAATGTGTTTATCTGGGAGGTTTTTCTTTGGGCTTTCACAGAAAATGAAGTTAGAGCCTGTCATGCTTCCATGCTCTGCCTTTCCAGGAGCTGGGCAGGGTTGCAGGGCCTGCTGGCCGCTCAGCAGGCAGATGAGAGGGCTTATCTTCACCAGGGATACTGGGGAGGAGTTTAGTAGTAGTGTTCAGCCTTCAAGAGTGCTGGCAAAAGCTGTGAGAATTGTCATACCTGTGCTGAGGTTCCTCACCTTTCTCTTGCACACCGCCCCCCCCCCCCCCCCCCCCCCCCCGCCACACTTCTAGTGTCTTCTCTGAATGGTCAAAGTGTCAGGAGCAGGCCTTTACACCCTGGTCTCCATCCCAGAACTGTCAGTCAAGCAGCCCCTTCGCTGGCATGTGGTCAGACTGGTTCCAAGGCAGCCAACTATTCCCAACATGTTCTGGTCACTCTTAAAATAGAAGGGGCCCTGAAGTACTAGCATGTGTCCAGGAAGTTCCTATTTTGGGATGGGAATATTCTGGAGTCCTGATGCTGGATTTCTTCTCCAAGAAAAGACTTACCTCACAGTTCTAATAACCACCTCACCACTGTGTGTACATGCATGTTTCCTGTCCTTTGTCTTTGCTGTATAATCTGAATCTGCTGTTGGTGACCTGTCCAGGGCCCTTAGAATTATTGTCTCTGTTTCTGGCTGTGATTATAAAGACACTCATTTCTGGGCTGGGGATGTAGCTCATTGTGCCACGTCTTTGTGTAGCATGCATAAAAACCTGGATTAGAGCCCCCCCCAAATTCCATAAATGGCAGGTTGTCCCAGTCTGAAATACTTGTGACACAGGAAGATCATAACTTCAAAGTCATTCTTGGTTTCTGAGTGAGTTTTAGCTCTGCCTGGGGCATTTTGTCTCAAAAAAATAAATATATAAAAGAAAGAAAGGAAAGAAGGAAGGAAAGAAAGAGATATATATCCATTTCAAACTTCATCTTGTCAGTTCCATCTGTCACTTCTCATTTTCCTGTCGAGCAGTGACCAATGGGCCAGATTTGGTTTTTAAAATTTACTCATGTTTGTTTAAAAAAACTATGAATGTACAGTTTTGTCCTAAAAGCCTCCTTGGGATCCAGGTGTTTGCATCCTGTCTCTAGTGGCCTTGTGTTTTAGGTCCTTAGGGGAGAACCCCACTCCAGCTCCCTCTCTGCTCCCCTGAACTGCTGGTACCCCTTTTGTATCTCTTCTGTTGCATGTGATGGGTCAGAACGTAGCAGTAGTTCAGAGGGCTTGGGGATCCTTTCCGATCAGTAACCTCCTGAGGAATTCCATCCCTACGGAGGAGAACATGGCCATTTCTATATCTGTAGAAAGCACGGGGGGGCTAAGGCCTTTGGAAGTATGGAAATCAGACTTCTAATCAGTGTCCCTCTGTACCATCTGTGATCCTGGAAGATCCCAGGCAGTCTCATTCATGAGTGCCACAAAGAGCTAAAAGGTAGATACAATACTGCAAAACACCGAGTGTTTCTTGAATTTTTAATGTCATCTCTAGTTTTTTTATTAATACTGTGTTTTATTTTTATTTTTTTAACTTTTCTCTTGATTCTTTGTGAATTTCACATCATGTTTCCTAATCTCACTCATCTCCCTGTGTGCTCGATTCTGCCCTCTGTCCTTGCAACCTGCTCCCCAAAACAAAATTTAAAAGTAAAACTAAAAAACCCAAACCAAAAACACACACACACAAATCAAACAACAACCCCAGGCCCCCAAATCTCTGTGTGGAAGCTATGGTGTATCACAGTATACCCTTTAGTCCATCCATCTTTACTTGCAAGTGTTCATTGCAAGGAGTCACTGGTCTGGTTGAGGCCCTTGGCTTCTGCTGCACTATCGATGCTGGGCCCTCACTGGAACTCCTCTTGGATATCCTGATGTTGCCTTGTGTCATGGAGATCCTGCAGCTTTGGGTCTGCAGGACCGGCCCCTTCACATGCTCCAGCAGTTCATAGATGAGGTGGATGTGGCGGTGGACTACCTTGTTATCCTGGTTCTGGTTCTGGGTGGTAGCTGGGTTGGTTCAGCCTGCTAGCTTTCCCTCAATTTCACCCAGGCAAGTTCTTCATGTCTGGGTCTGTGGTCCTACTGCACCTTGAGTCTGTGCTGATGTCCATGGCCCATGTTTCCACCAAACAGCACACTGATGCCCAGGGTCTGGGCTTCCTCCGGTGGCCCTCTTGGTGCCTGAGAGCTGTGCTGCTGCCGGGCCCATATAGACCTGAGTGACATGTGCTGCTACCCAGGGTCAGGGCATCATACAGGCCAAGCTGCAGCAGAGGCCATATCTTGGTCGGTGGCCCTGCCATAGCCAGGAGCTCCACTGATGTCTGAGACTCCTGTGTGGATGCCCGGGATCTGGGCTTACACCTGTGCCCATGTGGGTGTTCAAGGGCCATGCTGCCAATGGGTCCATGCTGATCAGAGGGACCTGCATTGCCAACTAGGGCCATGGTGACATCAGGCCTAAGCTGCTGCGAAGGACCTTGTCTGGGTCCATGGTCCAACCACAGCTGGGGTCTGTATTGACATCCGTGGCCCATATTGCCACTAAAGGTCAGGAGTCTGGGCCACCACTTAGGGCCATATTAGTGTCCAAGGGTTGAGCCTCTGTCGGGGCCATGCAGATCTGAGTAGCCTGTGCCTCCACCAAGGGTGAGGGTTTCATCGGGGCCTGGGCTGCTGCCAAGGTCCGTGTCTGGTCTGTGACCCTCCTGCAGGTGTAGTCTGTGATGATGTCCCTGGTTCCTGTTACCCCTGAAAGCCGTGTGGATAGGCCTGCACAGAGTTGGTCCTGCCCCTCACTGGCTGCAGCTTTAGAGAGAACCGTTCCTCCCCCCCCCCCCCCCCCCACCAACTGCAGCACTCAGAAGAGTGGGCCCTGCACTTTGCCTGGGCAGCACAGTAGAGTTTTCCCTGCTCGTGGAGGTGGGATGAGCCGGCCCTGAAGATGTGAGAGTGGGAGAGCTAGCCCCATGGTCTGTCACATGGTAGCATGAGCAAGGGAGAGATGCCCCCTTTCCCCTCACCCCTCGTCCCTTGCCCCCAGCCCTACCTTACCTACTGCAGGCGAGAAAAGCTGGTCGCAGTATCACAAGAGTAGAAGACCTGATCCTGCCCCTCACAGACTGCAGCACTCAGGAGAGTGGGCTCTCCCAGGCAGCACAGAAGAGCTGACCCCCCTTGATGGGGGTGCAAGTGATCCAGCCATGTGAATGCAGGAAGGAGGTTAGGCCCCACCCCTCATCTGCCATGTGGTGGAGTGGACCAGAGAGATGACCTCCTTCCTCCTTCTCTCACCCCTTGTCACCCATGGTGGGTGAGTGAGCTAGCCATGAGACCAAGGCAGTTGGAGAACAGGCACTGCCTAGCACTGGCAGTAGCACTCTGGAGAGCAGGCCTGTAGTTTGGTTGTGTTTTACTCTTGCTCTTTGCTCTTTGGGGGGCCAGCCACCCAGCTCCCAAATAATCAAATGGGGTCTTATTCTTACTTATGAATGCCGACCTTAGCTTGACTTATTTCTAGCCAGCTTTTCTTAACTTAAATTACCCTATCTATCTTTTGTCTCTGGCCTTTTACATTTGCAGGCAAATGGATGAATCTAGAAAAAAATCATCCTGAGTGAGGTAACCCAGACTCAGAAAGACAACCATGGTATGTACTCACTCATAGATGGATACTAGATGTAAAACAAAGGATGACTAGACTGCTACTCACAACTCCAGGGAGGCTACCGAGTAAAGAGGACCCTAAGAAAGACACAGGGATTGCCCAGCGACAGAGAAATGGATGAGATCTTCATGAGCAAACTGGACATGAGTAGGGGTAATGAAGGGCAAGGGTCGGGGGAAAGAAAGCTTAGGGGAAGGGGAGATCCCAGCTGGATCAAGAACAGAGAGGGAGAACAAGGAAAAAGAGACCATGATAAATGAAGACCCCCATGGCAATAGGAAGATGCAAAGTGCTAGAGAGGTCCCCAGAAATCCACAAAGATACCTCCACAATAGACTACTGGCAATGGTCGAGAGAAAGCCCAAACTGACCTGCTCTGGTGATTGGATGGCCAAACACTCTAACTGTTGTGGTAGAACTCTCATCCAATGACTGATGGAAGCGGATGCAGAGATTCACGGCCAGGCCCCAGGTGGAGCTCTGGGAGTCCAATTGGCGAGAAAATGAGGGATTGTATGAGCGAGAGATGTTGAGACCATGATTGGAAAAAGCACAGGGACAAATAGCCAAACTAGTGGAAACACATGAACTATAAACCAATAGCTGAGGAGCCCCCAACTAGATCAGGCCCTCTGGATAAGTGAGACAGTTGACTAGCTTGAACTGTTTGGGAGGCCCCCAGGCAGTGGGACTGGGACCTGTTCTAAGTGCATAAACTGACTTTTTGGAGTCTGGGGCCTATGCTGGG
The DNA here is from genome assembly GCF_007827085.1 of Peromyscus californicus insignis. Lineage (NCBI taxonomy): Eukaryota > Metazoa > Chordata > Mammalia > Rodentia > Cricetidae > Peromyscus > Peromyscus californicus. The sequence goes on from NW_026294391.1 coordinate 97,943,071, forward strand.
ACACTTTTCTCAGCCTGGGTGAAGGGAGGAAGGGACTGGACCTGCCTCGACTGAATCTATGAGGCTGAGCTGAATCCCCAGGGGAGTCCTTGCCCTGGAGGAAATGGGAATGGGGGGTGGGTTGGGGGGAGGGGGGTGGGAGGAGGGAGGACAGGGGAATCCGTGGCTGATATGTAAAATTAAATTAAACTATAAAATTAAAAAATAATTGTAAAAAGAAGAAAGAGGGAAATTTAAGTAGTCTGTGCTTCCAAAATGTCATTTTCCAATAACTAAATGGTATTATATAATTAGGAAAATATGATATACCGCAGTTTCACCAAATTACAATGTCATGTGGTTACAAACATAGCTGTAGGTGAGTAGCACTTCCCACCATTTGAATTGATCTTTCCTTGGAGGAGTTTTTAAAGCATGTTAGGATACATTTTTGTTACTTGAGCCTTCTTATGCTTATGATTGGGTGCTCTTCTTCCTTTTGCAGTGATGGGAATTGAACCTAGAATGTTGCTCAGGGGAGACAAGTGCTAATACACACACACACACACACACACACACACACACACACACACACACAGAGAGAGAGAGAGAGAGAGAGAGAGAGAGAGAGAGAGAGAGAGAGAGAGACAAGTGCTAACACACACACACAGACAAGTGCTAATACACACACACACACACACACACACACACACACACACACAGAGAGAGAGAGAGAGAGAGAGAGAGAGAGAGAGAGAGAGAGAGAGAGACAAGTGCTAACACACACACACAGACAAGTGCTAATACACACACACACACACACACACACACACACACACACACACACACATATAGCATCTCCAGTTCCAACTTTGTGGGATGTAAAATATTGCCCATATATCTATTATATCTTTTAGGACCTTTGTTTTCTCTTTGTTAATAATTATATCTTCTAAGATGTTATTAAGAAGAAAAGGAATATATCCCTGAATTACTTCAGAGTGGCCATATTTTGTTCTTTACTTTTACTCAAATTTTCTCTCACAGATTTATTGTTCATTTTGGAACAGCACCTATTTAAGTTTCACAAGTCTTTTTTAGTGGGCCAGGCTTTTTTTAAAATAGTAGTTATGGATAAATAACTTTCTTAGTATAGAAAGCATCAGTAGGTCCATTTGCCTGAGGGCTTAGCTGTTTTGACTGCTTTAAAGTTTGGCTGCTAAGTTAATGAGGTTATTTGAGGCAAGTATAGCTAATGTTGTGTTGTGTCCTTTAACCAAAGTGGCCAGTTCCTCTCTTAGCCCTTCTGTAAATGCAGAGTGCATAAGGCATCACTTTTGCCATCCTCAGTGTTCTCAGGAAGAATTATTGAGTGTGGTTTGGATATATTATCATTTATTTATTATTTAATTGATTGTGTGCATGCCTGTATATATGCCCGCAGATGTGCTGTACTCACTACTTGGTTCCAGGAATTGATCTCAGGTTGTCATGCTTGGTAGCAGACACATTTACATACTGGCCCTGTTTAAGTATTTTTGAAAGTCTGAACTAGGGGATGCAGAGATGGCTCAGCTATTAGGAGCACTGGCTGTCCTTGCAGAGGGCCAGGTTTAAATTTCTAGAACCCACATAGTGGCTCCCAATTGTCTGTAACTCCAGTCCCAGGGTATCCGAAGCTCTTTTCTGACCTTCTGACCTTTGCCAGCACCAGGTATGCATGAAGTGCACAGACATACATGCAGGCAAAAGACTCATGCACATAAAACAATCAATGGATGTCTTCAAGTTGGTTATAGTTTCTCTTGGTCTTGTCTTTCTGGTTTCATGAATAGTTTCTGGGAACATTTTTGGCACCACAGTGCAGAGTAAGTATCTTATCTTAGTGTTTTGTAGGCAGTTTTACCATCAGCATCTATTTTGTTGAAGTACTTACGGTCTTTCTATAATTTCCTAAATGGAGCCACCCTTAATCATTGTTTCCTGAAGCCAATAGCTCTTCTAATTTATATAAGTCAGCAAACCATTGCTCATAAGCCAGAAAGATGCTCCTATTTAGTTTTGAAAACCCGAGGGTCCTGTGCAGATCGGAAAACCTCATAAACAACATTTCTAGATAATCTTTTGTTTAGAGAACATAGCTAGCACAAGGATCTCCTGTCCCTTTAGGTTTTATCTTAAATAAGGTCATAACAATCTTTCCTTTTTATACAAAACTTTATCTTTGGTGAACGCTAGAGAGGAAAGTTGGAGGGGATTGTAATGGAGGAGGAAGCTTAAATTGTTTTTGTGGAGAAGGCAAGCACAGAGGATAGATGGGAGCAGGAATCTGAGAAAAATTAGGATTTATCTTTAGTTTTAGTGCAACCTCTAAATTTTTAAAATTGATTTTCTCACTCTAATGTCTTTATAAAATTTTGATAATCTTCAAAACTCTTAAGTTTTTGTAAGTTAACATGTCTATTCACTTTCTTAGATGCTCTAAAATTTCAATTAAAGTATACTTTCTATTAATCATTTTCTGTTTTATTGCCCAGGAATTCTAGCTTAGTGTTCAAAAGAAACAATTTAGGAATATCAAATATTGGGCTCCAAAATTTTCAGTGCAAAACATAGCTTTTGCTCCAGAGATAATAAGAGATAGTTTGTTCTGAGTCAAACATGAGTGAGCGTGGCCCAGCAGCAGAATCATGTTTCACAGTGGAAAACTCTTTTGCCACAGAACAAGAGAAAAGTCATAAAGCAATGTATTTATTAAATACACTGTGGGAATTCAGGTAGGTCAGCTGCAGTGGAGAGGAGAAATATCTTTTGTAGGTTTCATATGTGTGTTAGTTACCTTCCTGTTGTTTGGAACAACTTATGGCTTATTTTGGCTCAATGTTCAAGGTACAGTTCCTTGTGGTAGAGAAGCTAAGGTATCAGGAGCTTGAAGCAATTGGTCACAATGCATTGCCGTCTGAGGGTGATGAACGCTGGTGCTCAGCTTGGTCTCCCCCTTTCATGCAGCACAGGGAATGGTGCTGCCCACTTTTAGGATGAGTCTTCAAACTAATCAGTGTAATTCCTTACATAAATTGCCAGAGGCTAATCTCTCACAGATGTGGACGTGCATCCTTCAACATCTTGAAAATCATTGATAACTGATCACAGTAGTTATAACTTTTTTGACTTTAGAATTAGGGGAAGGCAGATCTCTACTATGTTTTATAGTACATTTCAGAAGTTTACTTAGTGGTAGAATATTTGGTCAGATACAGAAGTTAGTAGTAATTGTCTATTAAAGAGAGTAAAGCTACTCCAATGTAATTTTTCTTTTCATCTGCAACAACATAATGTTCTTGTCAAAAAAATAAATATGCAGGATTTTAAACACAGATGTGACTTATTCAGAAAAATTCACTTCACACTTCTTCCTTTTGTTCAAGTATACTTTTTAAAAGAGGTATTTATTTTAAGTGATAGGTGTTTTTCCTGAATGTATGTATGTGAACCCTCTGTATGCCTGGTGCAATAGAGGTTAGAAGACAGTGTCAGATTCCCTTGAACTGTAGTTACATGATGGATGTGAGCCATCATGTGGATGCTGGGAAGTGAACCCAGGTCCTCTGAAAGAGCAACAGGAACTCTAAATCCCAGAGCCATCTCTCCAGCTCCAAACATAAATGTTTTGTGCTTGTGGAGACCAAATGACTCATTCATACTCTCTCATAAAGAGGAGACTGCAGTTTCAGGAAAGTAGTCCTCTGGGGGAGAAATAGCAGCTAAACCTATTAAAGAAGATATCCCTTGGTCTGTATCACATCAGTGCTGTTAGCCAACAAACACCAGGTCTGTGTTTTTTCTCCCTCTGTATCTGATAGGACATTTACACATGACATTACAATTGTAGTGTTAAACCTCAAAGTAAATAGGCATTAACCAATGGAATATACTCTGTCATAGTACATACTGGAAGAGTTTACATGAACTCTCAATGTCACAAAACAAAACAGAATTGTAAATCAAAAATTTCATACACATATTGGTGATACACCAGGTAGATGGTCTGCAGCAGAGCAGGGAAATATTTTCAATACATTTCAGATGTTATCTTAAAAGATTTTTTAGCTTTAAGGTTAGTAGAGACTAGTGATATATCGTCTAACAGCACATTTCAAAAAACTTATTAGTTATTAGTCACAAGGGTGATAATTAAACATGATATAGAGTTTGGCAATAAATGACTACTAAAAATTCTGTATATAACTTATTTTTCTCATAAGTCTTTAACATTCCATCTCCCACAATCAAAAAGTTTTAGTCAATCATTCAAAGGGTCTTTAACACACATGTGGCTACCTCAGAAGATACCAATCTACAGTGGTATCATTGCTTTCTTTTTGTGTACTTCTGAATTATACAGGTATTGAAATAGATAAGAAGATAAAAATTCTTGGTTGTATGCTTTACTTGACCTTTATATGCTGAATGTTAAAAGGAACATAATCACGTTTTCTTTGAAAATTGTTATTTCTCCTTCATGTAGGTTTAGATTAAGCTGTAGAGAGACCTCTCTCAAATACTCTATCAGTCTATCTATCTATCTATCTATCTATCTATCTATCTATCTATCTATCTATCTATCTATCATTCTATCTATCTATCTACATTCTTGAGACAAGGGCTCAAGTATCCAAAGATGGTCTCAAACTAGTTACAAGGCTGTGGATGACCTTTAACTTTTTATCCTCCTGTCTTCATCTCCTGAGCACTCAGATTACAGATGCTCCCCATCATGCCTGGTTATGTAGTACTGGGAATTAAAGCCATGTTCTCATCCATGCTAGGCAAACAGTCTACTAACTAAGCTATACCTCATAACCTAAAATACAATAAATACATTTAATAAATAATACCAGTTGATTAGTAGCCATGAAATCTGGCACAAGGAGGACAGATTTAAAAATCCATCTGAGATCCTGGCTCTTAGCTATTGTCCTCATACATCTACTTCACAGTCCAAGAAGGTTTCTGAATTGCTCTCATTTGAAAGCTGAAAAATGACATGCTTGCTGTGTTACATGAATATTTTTCCAAAGTTTTCTGTGGTGCTGCTTTTATTTCATTAGAATGTATGTTTATAGCTGAAGCTTGCTGCAAATGAAGCTAAGATATGAGTGACCAGTACAATAACATAAAATTTATGATTATGTTACTAAAGATGGGATAAATAAGAATTATCCCTAGGCTATTTATCAAACTCTAATATATTCTATAGGAGGAGATATAGATTTTTCTCTCAGATACCAGCTAATCTTGTGCTAATTATTCACAAACGAGGTCATCCATTGCTGAAGCTTTCTATCGACATTTGAACATTAGAGAAAATGAGCACCGTTCACTTAATTTTTTCAGAATATCACCAATTTATCCCTTCAACTGTGACTTAATTAAAATGGTCAAAAACTAGTTCTTCTTTCCATATTTTATTCTCCTGGAACCAAGCTAGATCATGATTGCTCATGGCCATGCACTAGAATGTGCTGCATTGACAGGTTATAATTTGACATGTTTCTATTAACTGACATAACTTTATGCTGACTGAGAGAAAAGCAAGGCTTTCCAAGTGTGTTCAGCAAAACTAAATTCTGAAAAACTACATAAAATATTATTTCTTTCTTTTTCTTTTAGAAAGTGATCTCAATTAAAATAAAAATAAACTAAGAAACTTCCTTGTTGAAGTTTTCTTTCTGATCACACATTCTCTTATCACACATTTCATTAACACAGGGCATTGCAGATGTATTTCATTTATATATTCTCTTGTGTTGCTCTAGTTTTTTAAGCTATGGAATTTTTTTATAGTTGGAGTTACACCATATTATTCACTCAAGTAAACAAGTAGAGTAGTAGTAAAATATACTACAGATCACTGGTTCACAATGCCATAATCATAAATCCATGTATATAAATTACCATAGCATTGTGTGTTGGAGATACTTAAAATTAGTCATATGAAGCAGGAAAGATGGCTCAGTGGTTAAATGTACTTGCTGCTCTTGTAGTGGATCTACGTTCAGTTCCCAACTCCCATAATCATGTAGTTTAAAACCACCTTTAACTCCAGTTCCAGGGTATTGAGTGTTTTTTTCTGAACTCTGTAGCACCTGCACACTTATGGTGCAAATAAACTCACACAGTCACACATATATATATATGTATATATATATATGTATATATATGTATATATATATATCTCCATAAAAAACAAAATGAGTTTGGAAATTAAAATTAGTCATATATGAGTAAAAATTATTAGATAATGTTCTTTCTTTTAAAAGAAAAATGGATGAAGAATATGTATGTATGTTCTGAAAAAGTCAAACACAACATAAATTTTTTGAGTCTCTACCTGCACTCTTGATGTTGCAATATAGTTTATAATATGATTAAAGTGAAAAGTTTATATAAGTAGGATGCCTATTACAACTAATATTTCATTTTAAGTTACATTGTTTTACTTTGAGTGATATTTAAAGTTCACTGTTAGTGACCTTTTGATCACTAAGAGAATAAGCAGCATGCTCTATCCCAATTTTTAAAATTAAAAATTGTTTCATTTTTACTTGTCTGTGTGTTGCTCTAAAAGATTCCCTGTAGAGAAAAATGTGACATAAATTGAAAAACATTTCCAAACACACCCCAAAATATTCTGAGTGGACTCTCATTATTCCACATTTACTCAATGATCATTTGCTAAGTTTATACACTGTTCAAGTACTATGTGAGATGATATGCTTACAACACTAAATAAAACACCCCAAAAACCCACTAGTAGTGTTCTAAAGAAAAAATACAAAGTCCAAATTCATATTATTTATTCTGTTTTTATGTTCATGAGGAATATAAAAGTATCTGGTAATTTCAAAAACTACCATTACATTTAATAACAACCTTTTCCTAATATTTTTTAACATTAAAAATCTCTGCTGTAAAATCGTGCTTAATATAACACAAGGGAGATAAAAATGAGTGTGTTTAAAGTGAGAATGGCATTCCAAAATAAAATATCAAGGCAAATCACATAAAAGACAATATTAATGGAAGATCTGACCAAATGAAGTTTGTATTAGACTACACCAATTTACACAAGAGGAATTTGTTGAATTTCAACAGACATTTTTGATTAAAAACATGAAGCATATGCTTTTTTAAAAAAATTAAACAAATTTAATATTTATTTATCTTATTTTGTGTATATCAATGTTTTGTTTCCATGAATGTATGTATATAACATATGGTCCTGGTGCCTGTGGAGGTCAGAAGAAGGCATCAGATCCATTGGATGCTTAAGGGTTGTTGTGAGCTACTATTTGGGTACTAGGAAACAAACCAGGGAGGGTCCTCTGCCAGAAAAACAGATGTTCTTAACTGCTGCACCATCTTTCCAGCCCCAGAACATGCCTTTAAAATCCTAGGTATGAAAGCTTATATCTTTAAAATTATGACATTCAGATAAAAATAATAACCAATATCATCTTTAATGATGACATACTAAAGATACTATAATCAGAAATCAAAATGCATGTGGCACCCAAGAGGTTGGCTTGGGTTTCTACCTGAAACCTGAGAATACTTAATAAGCAATTCTAAAGGGAGCCAAAAACAGGTTCCTGCTTAATGTCTCACGTGGTAGGGAGACCTGACAGCATTTGGGCTTGAGCGCAGATTCCCACCACGATACACAGTGGCGTTTCCAAGCCGCACTGCACACTGTATGACAAATACACCTTTTGCTAGTATAAAAAGAGAGGTTTTTGGGCTACACGCTGCTTTAATGGAGATATAGACCCACTGCTTCTGAGAGTTGATGGTATACATGGCCCAGAGCTGGACGTGAATTACCTCTGCCATGTTGAAAAGTTGCCCACTTCTGTCCTTTAAAATCTCTCCTGGTCAGAGAAGGATTATAGATTCACAATAAGACAGATTCAGATGGAATAAGACTTTAAACAGTTTACAATGAATGTAAAAATGTACATAGGCATGAAAGAAAGAGAAAAGGGAGGATAGGCAGTTATATTAAAGAAATAAAAAATAAAGTCTTTAAAGAGACAGTAAAATTAATATAAAAAATAAGCCACGTAAAGATAGAAATCACACAGACAGTTTGGATTATATTGTCTTTGGGATTTTTAACTGCATAAAGACATTTGATGGTAAAAACTGCTGAGTTAAATCAATATGTATATTTTAAAGGTATTATCTCAATTTCAAAATTAATGTCTAAGGATACATTGCTTTGGAAAAGAGGTTCTGCTTTTGTTTCCACAGAAGATGAGAACCTGTGGATTGCTTCCAGGCTAATATGGCTTGACCAGCCAAGACCTCCTGAGAGGTCCCTAGATAATCCAACATTCAGAACAGCTTCAAGGCAACTGGCTCAGAGAATACAGCTTCACAGACTACTCCAGTCAGGACTTGACCACAATCCTAAAATTTTCTTTATGTCCACATAAGACTACCAGCGCCCTTTATCAGCAGGAACTAGCCTAGAAAATTCTGCTCACATTCCCCAAAAATGGATTATGGATGTTTGTCTTTGTTTAGATTGTTGGTTACAAATTGTTATTGGTCATAGTCAATATCTTTCTAAAAGAATAAATGGGGATATGATATGGAAATATAGAATATAGACATGATAGGATAAAAGGGTGGATTGTTGAACCTACTATTAAAGAGCAACTTGTTTAAAATGCTTTACATTGGTATAGATTTTAGTTTATTGATACAAATTTAAAGTTAATTTTGTTATACTATATGTATATTTCTACTCTTGTTTAAGGTATTATATTTGTGCAGCTCATTTGAAATTGTAGTGGATAATTAAGAAATACAGATTAACAATTAGTCTTCTATGATAGTCAAATTTATAGTCATGTTAAGTTTTCTAGGTATACATAGATATAATTCAATTAGGTAGGTAATCTTCAAACACTTCAAAGACCTACAGAATATGGCATATAAAATGTTTAAATAAACTTGGACTTTCTGGACAATGAGACATGTGTGCTCCTGGCAGCACCCATTTACTTAAAACAGAAAGATGGGCATCAAAGATGCTCTATATGGAGTTTATATTCTTCTTGGAAAAAATAGCCATTTGGGCAAGAAACTGTTCTTGCCTGGACTGCTTGACAAAATGTTGTATCAACTGGACATGCAGGACCCATAGGAAGGTAACCACTGAACTTTGCAAGGCAAAATGGTCCTTCAGGTTCCTGCTTTGCAGAAGAAACTGTCAGACATTCTACAGGACACAGAGAGAAGTGACTGAGAGACTCTAGGCTTATTAGGCTGAAGATGGATGCCCCAACATTGCAGAAGAACTTTAGATGACTGTCCATGCAGCCAGCTGTTTCTGTCATTCTAGATTTTTGGAAGTTGCTTACAATGCACTTCCTGTTTATTTAGGTAATATTATATTCTTCTGAGTTCTTTGATAAAGTTGAAGACTAGATATAATTTTCCTTGACTATGATAAAAGATAAATTAGATATGAAACTTTAGACTCACAAATATAGGATAGATAGAATATTTTCTTTAATTTTACAAAATACAAATAGATTAGATATTTTATCTATTCTTGCTTGACATATGTAATTTTGCTATGTTGAAGTTAAAAACTTTCCTTTTCAATAGAAAGAATAGGGGAAATGACGGGTTATGTCGCTCTGTATACTGTGAATATGTGTTGCTCTGATTGGTTGATAAATAAAATGCCGACTGGCCAGTAGCCAGGCAGGAAGTATAGGCAGGATAAGCAGACAAGGAGAATTCTGGGAAGAGGAAGGCTGAGTCAGAAGTCGCCAGCCAAACACAGAGGAAGCAAGATGTGAGAAAAGGTACCAAGCCATGTGGCTAAACATAAATAAGAATTATGGGTTAATTTAAGTGTAAGAGCTAGTCAGTAATAAGCTTGAGCTAATGGCCATACAGTTCGTAAATAATATAAGCGGGTGAGAGAGATTTGTCCTGACCTCTGGCCAGGCAGGACACAGGAAAACTTCAGCCACATGTATGATCTTTCAGTACATTAAACTATTTTTAAATATTACCATGAATGGAGTAAAAATATTCACATAGAAACCATAAAAGATCAAATATAACAGTCTCAGAGTTAATGAGAAAGTTTTTAGTAAATTGGCAAGTGCAAAAATAAGAATCTTACATATTGGTAATCATTAATTGGCAAATAAGGGAGGAAACAAAAGGCCTACTTTCAATACAACATAATGTACAAAATACTCAGAATCAAACAATTAAAAAAATGAGCTGCACAAAGTTACAAACTGTGCTGGGACAGAGATAAGATTTACGTCAATTTATGTAGAAGAATAACATGTTCCTGGATGGGAAGACTAAACATAATAAACATGCCAAATTTTCCCAAACTCAGATGTAAGTTTACTGTTATTCAGATTGAAATCCCTACAGGATTTTTGAAAGTTGAGAAAAGAATTTTAACATTCATCTGGAAGTTTTTAAAAATGAGAATGCCAAGAACTTTTTTGTACAAGAAAAAAAGATGATCCTTGCTAACAGAAAAATGTATCAAAGAAACATGTTTTAAAATACTGTGCTGTTGCTATAGGAATATGCAGGTGTGGAAAAATACTGAAACTCAGACTAAACATGAATATCCTAGTAGCAAACTATTGAACACTTGAAAAAATAAATATAGTTGAGAAAACATTACAGCCATGTACCTAATCAGTAATGAAAGATAAATTGCAGTTTATATATAAACCTGTATTTGCCCTTAAGATTCCTAAAACAATAATAATAATTCTCTGTGGTGGTATGGATATTAGTTCATCAGCAGAAATTCAGTCACCACATACTTTTTCTTTGCTTGTGTATTTTCTACTAATATATCAGTTTTGCATGTTAATACACTATTGTCTCTTTGACCACCTTCCTCTTTTTCCTCCTGTGCCTGACACAGCTAGGAAGAGGGAACCTCAGTTTTGCCTCAACGGATTGTCCTGTGGGTGTGCCTGTGGGACATTTTCTCAATTGCTTATTTGATGCAGGAGGGTCCAGCTCACTGTTGAGTGGGGCCATCTCTGGACATGTGACCCTGATTTGTGTAAGGAATGTAGCTGAGAAGGCCATGGAGAGCAAGCCAGTAAGTTTGTTCCCCTCTAGCCTTTGCTTCAGTTCCTACCTTGAGTTCCTGCTCTGACTCCCTTTATGATAGACTATAAACTGTAAGCTGAAATAAACCCTTCCTTTAACAGGTTGATTTTGGATGTGGTGTTTATCACAGCGACAGAAATCAAAGCAGAACACCCCCAATCCTTGACATCTTTCCAGTCCACAATGATTTCTACCCTCCTTGCACACCTACTTTTTCTTAATTTTATCTTTCTCATGTTTGAAAATATGTGTTATTTCTTTTTTATCTCTAGCATAAATTTGCTTAGGTGATGTCTCACGGTTTCATTTATTTCACTGTAAGTGACATGATTTCATTCTTCTTGAATGAATAATACTAGTTTATAGTGTAGATACCCTATATTTTCTCCAGGTATTCATTTGTTGATGGGCATCTAGGCTGATGCTTGTCCATTATGCATAATACCACAATCAACAATCAACATGGGTATGCAGGGATGTCTTTTGTACTTCATTCCCTTAAACGTGCCCAAGATCATATGCTGGCTCTTGTTTTGGTTGTCTCCATAATTGGTATAGCAAATTTCATTCCCACCAACAGTACACAAAAATTCATTTTTTTTCCTTTTTTTTGAAACAGAGTTTCTCTGTGTAACAGCTCTAGATATCCTGAAACTCACTCTGTAGCCCAGGCCTCGAACTCACAGAGATCCGCTTGCCTCTGCCTCCCAAGTGCTGGGATTAAAAGCATGTGCATCATGCCTAGCAAGGATTCACTTTAATTCACATCCTCACTAGAACTTGTTTTTCTTTCAATTATGGCCGTTCTAAATGTGATGGAATGGTATTTCAATGTAAGTGTGCTTCACATTTTCTACATGGCTAATGCTGTCGAGCCTTTTTGTATATTTATTGGCCATTTGGAATTTTACTTTTGAGAATTCTACTGCTCAGATCACTTGCCTATTTTTAAGTTTGATTATTTGGGTTTAGATCATTAAGTTCCTTGATTTTTTTTACATTTTTTATTAAGAATTTTTTTTATTCATTCCATATACCAACTATAGATTCTCCTCTCATCCCTCCTCCTGTTCCTCCCAGCCTTCTCCCACAGTCTTCCCCCCATCCCACTCCCCATCCCTTTCTCAGAAAAGGTATGGCCTCCCGTGGGGAATCAGCAAAGCCTGGCACAAGTTCCTTGATTTTTTATGTATTCTGGGTATTAATAATCTGTCCAATGAGCAGCTTAGAGACATTTTCTCCCATTCTGTAAGTTTGCCTTTTACTCTGTTAACCATTTCCTTTGCTGTGAACCTTTTTACTTTGGTGTAATTCCATTTGTTAATGTTTGCTTTTCATTATATACTTTTGGAGACCTACCCAGAAAACTATTTCTTAAACCAGTATCTTGAAATATTCCTTCTAACTTTTCTTCTAGTAGCTTCAAAATTTGTGGTTTTACATTTAGGTTTTTCTTCAATGACGAATTTACTTTTGTGTAATGTGAAAGATGAGGAGGGAAAGCCTTTGCATATTACATGAGGATATAATTTTCTTAGAATCATTTGTTTTGTAGTGCACATTTTTGGAAACTTTATATATAAGATATATATATATATATATGTTTGGGTTACTGTGGATCTACATTATGTCTTCAAATCAGGTATTAGTGTAGATGAATCAACTGGGATTGGGTACTTTATGGTTGGTTGTTCTCTTCATTTTCACTTGTTGTAGATTACTGCAATGGTTTCCATCTTTTACAAATAGAAGTTTCTTTGATGAGAGGTGGGAGATATGCTTATCTGTGGATGTAGGATAAGTATTTAAAATGCAGTTAGAAATTTAGGTGTTTTTTTTTTTTGTTTGTTTGTTTTTCGAGACAGGGTTTCTCTGTGTAGCTTTGCGCCTCTCCTGGAACTCACTTGGTAGCCCAGGCTGGCCTCGAACTCACAGAGATCCGCCTGGCTCTGCCTCCCGAGTGCTGGGATTAAAGGCGTGCGCCACCACCGCCCGGCTTAGAAATTTAGGTTTTTAGGCAGGTGTGGTGGTATATGCTTTTAAACCCAGCCCTCAGTATGCAGATACAGTTGGATTTCTGAGTTTGTGGCTAGCCTAGCCTATACAAGGAGTCCCAGGCCATCCAGGGTTGCATGGAGAAACCCTGTCTTGTAAAACCAAAACAAAAAAAAGCAAGTTAGATTTAGAAAAGTAGCAGTGGAAGATTCTCCTCTAGGGCCCATGGCTTTACTAGCTGTGGGGAATTGGCTAGTTTTACCATACAAGGTATACTTTCTTCCCATCAAGCATATCTTAAGTACAATTAGATAGCTGTGGTTGCCTCCACGATACAAGTGGCACTTTTGAATCTTTGGGAATATTGTGCCATGCTGGTCATTGCTGTGATTAGTAGGCTGGCAGCTGAGTAGGACTATTGATAACTTTTCTCCTTGGCAGCTGCATAGCACCTTCTAGTATTGTGAGTCCTCAGTGGGGAGGCTTCCAGGTCAGTTCCAGATTGATTCCTCTAAATCTTGTGCTTGAGCTGAGTGTTGTCTTCAGCAATACAGTTTTGCCTTCAAGTTCTGGGAGGCAATGGCAATAACCTATATGATTTTAGGAGTTTCTTCAACTATTACCAACAACTTGAAGGGAGGTTTCCCATGCCTGTAACTCAGGCTTTTGTTAGTCTATAACTTGCAAGGGGGAGCATCATTTCCCCAGTGGAATAACTTGATTTAAACTATACCAATCTATCTGATGGTCTGTCATTGGTCTGTTTATCTATCTGTCTGTCTATCTCTCCCCAATCAGAGAGTGATTGTTTACTCAGACAGTGTATCTCTATGCAAACCCAGCTGTCTTGAAACTTGTTATCAACCAGGATAGCCTCAAACTCACAGAGACATGCCTGCCTCTGCCCCCCAAATACTGGAATTAAAGGTATGTGCCACCACACATGATCTTCATGACCTCTTTTGTGGAACTCAGAAGAACCCAGGGTCTTGTATATGCCAAGAAAGTGCTCTACTAATAAGCTATATCCCAATCCTTCACGTCTTAAAAAACTGAATTCTATATTTAAGAGAAAATAATTCATCTGTTTGAGTCTGACATAATTCACTTAACAATCTCTAGTTTCATACATTTTCTAGCATTATGCATAGTAAGCTGGACACTCCCACACTAATTCTCAATCAAAAAATGCCCCCAGGAGTTGGCTTCAAGTCAATCTTTAGAAAGTATTTTCTGAATTAAGTTTCCTTCCTCTCAGTTGACTAGCTTGTGTCAAGTTGACAAAAACACAAAACCAACACAAAACAAAACAAACAAAACAGCAAACACAAACCCTGTCCCTTATTGCAGAGCTCTAGGCAGTTGAAGCCACCATGGACCACAGAGGAGGTGCTTTCCTGAAAATATCCCCTACTGAGTAGCTGCTGATAGGTGAAGCTCTCATGAGACAAGGTGCCCTTTGGGGCTCTTATTTACTTAGGGGATCCTGGCAGTTGAGGCTGCTAGGAAGAAAGTAATCTCCAGTCTCTGTCCCTTACTGGGAAGCTTTACACAGGTAAAGTTGTCATGGGAGGTACTCTGCAGGCCCTATCCCCTTCTGTGGAGCTATTGGCAGTTTAATCTGCCTTGGTCAGGGTGTTCTCCAGGCCCAATAGCTTGCTGAGGAGCTCATGACAGTTGAAGCAACTTTAGGAGAGGTGTTCTCCAGGCTTCATCTGCTACTGAGGAGTTAGTGCTGTTTGAAGATGTCATGTGGGACATGAAGATGTCCGTACTCCTTACTGAGGAGATGTTGCTAGAAGAATTTGCTATGGGAAATACTCTCCAATTTCCATCCCTGACTGGGGAGCTACTAGCATGTAAATCTTCCATGGGGAAAGGTGAACTTCATGATTTGTTTTAGAGTTTCAATTTCTTGGATAAACACCATGACCAAAATCTACTTGTAGAGAAAATGGTTTATTTCATCTTGTAGCTTATAGTCCATTCTCAGTGCAAGGCACTATAGGAATTTAAAGCTAGAAGCTAGAGGCGAAAACTGAGGCAGGGACCATGGAATCATGACGTTTTCAGGCTTCCTGTGATTGGCTTGCTTCGCTTGCTTTGTTAGGAACACAGGACAAAATGCCAAAAGTGGTACCTTCCACAATGATCTGAACCCTCCCACACTAATTCTCAATCAAGAAATGGCCCCATGGGTTGCCTACAGGCCAATCTTATGGAGGTATTTTCTGAATTGAGTTTCCTTTTTCTCAGATGAATCTAGCTTAGGCCAACACAGGCCAGATACCTTCCTGTGTCTCTTTTTACAGATGAAGTTGCCATGGGTGATGTGTCCTCCAGACACTACCCCTTACTGGGAAATTATTAGCAATTGAAATTGCCATCAAATGTGCTTTCCAGGCCCTATACCTTACTGAGGTGCTTTGGCAATTGATGCTGTCAAAGATGAGGCACTTCAGAGGCCCTTTTCCTTACTGAGTTGCTATTGGCAACTGAAGCTATGATAGGAAGGTGCTCTCCATGCTCTACCACCCCTTTATTTATAGGCAATTGAAACTGCCAAGGGCAGGTGCTCAAAGGGGCACATTCTTTACTGAAGAGTTATAAGCAGTTGATGATGCCATGAGGGACGTGCTCAACAGGGCTTATTCTTTACTGAGGAGTTAGTGGCAGTTGATGATGCCATGGGGCAGGTCTCCACAATGAAAGTTAAAGCTGATACAGGGAAATGTTCTTCAAGTTCCATTCCTGAATGAGGAGCTACTAGCATATGAAGTTTCTATCAGTGGAGGTGATCTGCAGTCCCTGTCTTAATTAGGGTTTCTATTTCTTACATAAACATGGTGATCAAAATCAACTTGGAGAGGATGGCATTTTTTTTTCAATCTTACAGCTTGTAGTCTATCATCCATGGAAGTCATTGCAGGAACTCAAGACAGGAATCTGGAGGCAGGAACTGGAGCAGAGGCTGTGGATGAACATTGCTTAGTGACTTTCTGCCCATGACTTCCTCAGTTTTTTTTCCTTCTTTCTCCTTTTTAAAAATTTTTGTGGTTTACACATTTCTTTCCTTTCATTGAAAATAGATTTTTTGTCATAGAATGTATTCTGATTACGGATTCCCTTCCCTCTTCTCCCAGTTCCTCTACCTTCCTTCCCATGAACATCTATTCCCTTTCTGTCTTTCATGAGGAAACAAACAGGCTTCCAAGGCATAAAATAATAAAATAAAATAAAGACAAATACATCAGAATAGGTCTAAAAAACAAACAGAAGAAAAGGAGCTCAAGAAAAGGCATAGGAAACACATCTAGATTCAGACACCCACTCGTTTACACACTCAGGAACCCCATAAAAACCCAAAACTGGAAGGCATAATATATACGCAAAGGACCTGTAGGTAAAAATAGAGAAAATATAATAGAAGTAATAAAATGATAAAAGAAAAATGAAAAACAAGCAAACAAAATAATAAAATGCTATGACATGACATTATGAGTCATGGAACTTCCAAAGAAGTAATTAAGTTTGTTTTGTGTTGGTCATCTACTGCTGGACATACAGCCTACACTTAAGAGTAGTTTGCTTCCCCAGTGAGACTCCCTTGGAGAACATTAAATTTTCATTTTCAATTGGTTGTCAATTGGAGATTGCTTTTGGGTTAAGGATGGGGGCATTGAGTCCACTTCTTTCAACTCTAGGACCCTATCTGCTACAGAACCCTGCAGGCCTTCTGCGTGCTGCCTCTGTGATTTCATATCTGCGTTGATCTTGTTGATTTAAAGGGCCTTGTTTCCTTAGTGTCCTCCATCCCCTCTGGCTCTTGCACTATTTTTGGCTCCTCTTCCACAGGGTTCCCTGAGCCTTGAGGAAAGGGACTTGATGGAGACATCCTAGTTAAAACTGAGTGTTCCAAGATCTCTCACTCTCTGCATAATGTCTGATTTTGGGTGTTTGTATTTGTTCCCATCTGCTGAAGCAGGAAATTTCTGTGATGATGGCTGAGCAAGGTACTGATCTATGACTATAGCAGAATTTCATTCGGAGTCGTTTTATGTCTATGCTCCTTTATCAGGACAGTAGTATTTGGTTTAGTTCTTGGTTCTTGGGCTGTCTAGTTTCAAGTTCTTGGTCACCCAATGTCTAGTATGGGTTCCACTTTATGGAGTGGGCCTTATGTCAGATCAGTTGTTGGTTGGTTACTCCCACAAGCTTTGTGCCACCATTGCACTAGCATATCTTGCAGGCAGAAAAGGTTTTGTGGCTTAGTTGGTGTTTATGCTTTTCGTCTGGTATCGTTTAAAGTACCTTCTTGTACAAGATTCTTCACACCCGTAGGGGTGAAGGATGTATGTAGTCGCCAGCTTGACTTCTCCATGTTCAATTAGTTTTTAAGTATTGTCTTCAGCAACAGGGGCTTGTTGTCAGTTTGTGGAGAGCAACCTACAGTCTTGGAAATGGTCTGTGTTCTTTGGGGGCTTCCCATGGGACTCCCTTGGCCAATAACTCAACTAGATGTAACCCATTCCCGGTGCTGGAAGCTTCATTTGGTGGCAAGAGATGTCTAGTTGTGGCTCTTTCTCCTTCATTATTTGGAGATTTCATTTAGATTGCCTTCATATGTGTAGATATTTTGGAAGCTTCTAATGTATTACTATCCCTCAAATGACCCTTAAAATACAAGGTATCTCTCCTTGTTTTCCTTCCCTCATCCAGTTTCTCCTTCCCATCCTTGCTTGATCCTCTCATTCTAGTCCCCTCCCTTTATCCATCCATAACTATCTATTCCATTTTCCTTTCCTAGATATAGCTATCTGACATCCCTCTCCCCCAGTCCCTCACTCTATACCCAACCTCTGTGATTCTACAGATTGTAGTTTGGTTATCATTACATTAACAGTTAATATCTGCATATCAAAATATATAGCAAATTTGTCCTTCTGGGTCTGGGATACTTCACTCAGGATTATTTTTTTCTAGTTCTATCCATTTGCCTGCAAATTTTATGATTTCATTTTTAATTGGCTAAGTAATATTCCATTGTGTGAATCTACCACAGTTTCTTTATTCATTCTTTGGTTGAGGGACATCTAGGTTGTTTCCAATTTCAGGCTATTATAAACAGAGCAGAAATGAACATGGTTGAGCAAGTGTCTCTGTGGTAGGATGAAGTATCATTTGGGTATATATCAAAGAGTGATTTAGCTGGATCTTGAAGTAGATTGATTCTCATCTTCTTTAGGAACCACCATGCTAATTCCCATAGTAGCTATATAAGTTTGCACTCCCACCAGCAATGGACAAGTGTTCTCCTTACTCCACATCTTGCCAACATGAGTTGTCATTTTTTGAACTGAACTTAGCCATTCTATCTGTGTAAGATGAAATCTCAAAATAGTTTCAATTTGCATTTCCTTGATAGCCAAGGATGTAGAACATTTCTTCAAGTGTCTTAATGCTCTAGCTAAGGTTTCAAGTACTGTATTGAATAGGTATGGAGAGAAATTCAAAGCAATTCCACTAAAGTTAGGAACAAGATAAAGTTTTCCATTTGCTTCATAACAACCAAAAATAGTACTTGAGTATAAATGAAATGGCTTTTTTTTTTTTTTTTTTTTTTTGGTTTTTCGAGACAGGGTTTCTCTGTGCAGCTTTGCGCCTTTCCTGGGACTCACTTGGTAGCCCAGGCTGGCCTCGAACTCACAGAGATCCGCCTGGCTCTGCCTCCCGAGTGCTGGGATTAAAGGCGTGCGCCACCACCGCCCGGCGAGTATAAATGAAATGGGAAGATACACCCTGAATGTGGGCAGCATCATTTTGTGGGCTATAACTTGGACTAAATGAAAATGAGAGATCAAGCTGAGCACTAGCTTGCATATATTTATTAGTTGCTTAGGGATGCTGTTTCAAGTTCCTGCCACTTGGATGCTGTCTTAGTTATTTTCTATTGCCATGATAAGACACCATGCCCAAGACAACTTACAGAAAAAAGAGCTATTTTAGGTTTATAGTTGAGAGGAGTAGAGTCCATGACCATCATGGAGGGAATCATGGCAGCAGGGAGGCAGGCCTGGTGCTGGAGCAGTAACTGAGAGCTCACATCTGATTAACAATCATGAGACAGAGTGAGAGTGCTAACTGAGAATGGTGTGGGGTTTTGAAACCCCAGTGATACACCTTCTCTAACAGGGCCACACCTCCTAATCCTTCCCAATCAGTTCCACCAAATGAGGACCAAGCATTCAAATATATGAGCCTGTGGGGCCATTCCCATTCAAATAATCACAGGGGCCTTGTTATTTCCACAGTGGTGAATT
This sequence comes from Peromyscus californicus insignis, assembly GCF_007827085.1. Lineage (NCBI taxonomy): Eukaryota > Metazoa > Chordata > Mammalia > Rodentia > Cricetidae > Peromyscus > Peromyscus californicus. The sequence continues at coordinate 97,962,549 of NW_026294391.1, forward strand.
GTGAGCCAAATAAACCCTTTCTACCTTAAGTTGCTTACCACAGCAGCAAGAAATTAACTAAGACAGTATTATTCAGGTAAATTATTTTATAGCTTTTCTTTCTGTTGTGTTCTTATACCAGACTAATACTGGCTTTATAGCATGAGTTGGTTAGCATTACTTCCCATATTTTGGAATACTTTTCAGATCATTGATACCAGCACTATAAGGGACAACACTGTCATGTCATGGACAATTTAGTTGGGATATTATCGCTATTTCCATTTCATTGCATGTTCTTAATTTTAGTAAGTCATACATATGGAAAAACTTACTTATTTCTAAATTTTCTACTTTATTACAATATAAATTTTCAAATTATTATTGTATTGAAATCCTTATGGTCCTTTGTATCTAATGATTTAAAATGATAGAACAAGATACTCCAATTATGTGCATATAGATTAATAATTGCTATATCTCTTTTTTAATTGATACCTTTATCATTTTATGGTGATCTTCATCAAAGATTATGATTTTTTTATTTAACTTTTGTTTTGCCAGATACAGCCATTGCTTTTATTCATCCTTTCATTTTCAGTCTGTGTGTGTCTTTGCTGATGAGGTAAATTTCTTGTAGGCAACATATGTAATTGGATCATTAAATCCATTTACATTTAGAGTTAATATTGAAAGGTACAGATGTATTATTATCAGTTTATTTGCTTTCTTTCAAAATGTTTTAAATATCCTTTGGTTGCTATTTCATCAGAAATTTGTGGCTTGACAGTTTTATATTGATATATTTGATTCAGTTACGTTTCTGGTTTTGTTTGGATCTATCCTCTAATGAGATTTGTATTCTATAACTACAATGCTATAATGATGGTGCTTATAGTTCTTTTACTTCTGGATATAGGGCTCTTTTGAGTAGCATTTTTAAGGATTGTCTGCTCATGGACTCCCTCAGTTTCTGGTTATCTGAGGCTTTATTTTCACATTAATTTCTGAACACTAGCCTTGTTGTGCATGGTGTTTTTGAGTGGGATTTACCTGCTTTCAGAGTTTGAAATATGATATTCAGCCACTTTCTGGACTGTAAGATTGCTGCTGAGAAATCTGCTGTTAAGAATTATGAGATTGCTTTTAAATGTAACAGCACTTTTCTATTATACATTTAAAATAATTTCTTTGTCTTGTGCTTCTGACAGTTTGATTATAGTGTGTCATAGTAAAATCTTTCCTGGTCATTACTATTCAGAATTCTAAAAGCCTTCATTAAATGTATATCCATGATTTCCCAAGATTAGAGAAGTTTGATTTTCTAATTCTAAATATTAATTATAAATAAAAAGGGAGTTCATTATGACATGTTTGTACATTCAATAAATTTTGATCATATCCACTTCCTATTATCCTTTTCCCCCTCCCACTTCAACTGATCCCCTTCCTCTTTCTAACTCCATCTACTTTCATTTATTTTCTTTTTTTTTTTGACTCAGTGAGTTTACTTAAGGTTGCCTGAAGAAACTTGGGTGAGGGGTTATTTACAGGAGCATGGACAACTTACCTGTAGCTATACTACTGAAGAAAATGTCTCACTATCCCTGAGCAAACATTAGCTCTCTATAAATCCTAAGGGAAGGGTTGGGCCTTATGGGCCCATCCAACTTCCCATAATAGAATGCTGACAGGCCAAATCAGATCCATACCTTGTGTAGGTAATCACAGTTGCTCTAAATTCCTGAGTGTAATGGCCACATCATACATTCCACAATACCATACCTCATCCCTTCATCAGTCTCTTATGCTCTTTCTTCCCCATCTTTTGTAATGTTCAGTAGGCCTTGGAGGAAGGTGAGGTAGTTGTTCTATTTATGGTTGAGTATTCAACTGTCATTTATACTCAGTACTTAAATCACTCATGAGTATCTGCAGTAACCACCATCAACTACAAAAATAAGCTTTTCTAATCAAAGCTGACAGCTTTAGTAATCTTATGGTAATAAACATCAATGCGTAGTAGGCAGTATTATGTGTAGAACATGTCCATTAGAAAAACAAAAATAGTAACTACTGTTAGTAAAAACAGTGGTGGTGGTAAGAGTAGTAGTAGTAGTAGTTGTAGTAGTAGTTGTTGTTGTTGTTTACCACTAGAGCCTATGGCTTCCCAAACAATGAGATTTTCACCAGTTTTACAGTACCAGGATTGAATTCCCTCCCATACAGTGGGTCTCAATTTTGATAAAATATAGTTGGTTACCCCCATGGCACTCATGCCACTATTACACCAATGGATACATATTACCTTGCAGGTCAGTAATACAGCAGACAGGGTCCATGGTTTGTTAAAGACTGTTGATAACTTTTCTTCTCCAGAACATTTCAAAGAATCTTTTGGCCCTATGAAAGCTGACCGTCAGGGCATGTAATTCAGTTCCAGTTTGAATTCTTTATGTCCTGCAACCAAACTGCAGTATTTTTAAAAATATTGTTACCATCTCGTTCTGGTGGAGCACCATGAACAGTGTCAATAACTTGCATCATTTTGGGGACCTCAAAACTTAGAAGGGGGCTTTCTAACTAACAATTTATAGGGAAGGTTCTCAATGCTGGCACCAGAATTTCATTCATTAACGCATAGCTTCTGGGATCAATTTTATTCAGCTACACTTGGTGTGATAAAGATGTGGTTTTATCACACATCTTTAATTTCAAGTGATCTTCCTGCAATCCCTTCCCCCTTTATCTCCCTACCTACTATCTTTGCATAAATCTTTCCCTCTATCCACAACATTCTCCCTTTGACTTTCATATCACATTTGTTCCCAAATCCTTCTGCCACTTAAAGTCTCTTTGTCCCATCTCCGAGTACTCTTTCTAGTTTCTTGACTTCTAAACATATTCATTCCCAAATATACATATATAAAATTTAGAAACCAGTGGTTTTGTCTTTTTGAACGTTGGTTACCTCACATAATGCAACACTTTCTAGTTCCATTCAATTCTTATATATTTATTTTTAAGTAATTTGTTAACAATTTCATACACACATATAATTATAATAATGTAATGTAATAATGTAATGTATAATAATGTAATGTAATAATGTAATGTATAATAATGTAATGTAATAATAATGTAATAATAATATAATACATTGTGATCAAATCCCCTACCCTTTCTTAGTCTCCCTCACAATCATGCCAATTTCACTCTTCCTTTTACTTTCATTTCTTTTTAAAATTAATTTATTTTACACCCTGACCACAGTCTCCCATCCCTCCTCTCTTCCCATTCCCTTCTCCCCTTTCCTTCTGCCCTCCTCCTCAATCCACTCCACCTTTGTTTCTGTTAGGTAAGGAGCAGGCCTCCCATGGCAATCAATAAAGCATGACATATCAAGTTACAGTAAGACTAAGCACCTCTCCTTGTATTTAGACCGGGCAAGGCAATCCAGTATGAGGAGTATGTTCCCAAAAGCCAGCCAAAGCATTAGAGACAGCCCCAGCTCACACTGTCAGGAGTCCCACAATAGACCAAGCTACACACCTGTTGCACATATATAGGTGGCCATGCAGGCTCCCTGGTTCTTGGTTCAGACTCTGTGAGTTCCTATGAGCCAGATTAGTTGTTTCTGTGGGTTTTCTTGTGATGTTTTTGACCTTCATCTTGGCTCCTACAATCCTTTCTCCCTCTCTTCAGCAGGATTCCCCCCAGTTTGGCCTAATGTTTAGCTATAGATCTATGCATCTGTTTCCATCAGTTACTTAATGGAGGCTCTCAGATGACAATTGGGATAGGCACCAGTCTATGAGTATGGCAGAATATTATTAGGTATCATTACATTAACATTTTTTTTCTCCAGTCGAGTTTGGTTCTACCCTAGGTATCTGGGCCGTCCAGCCTTTGGATCCTAGCAGTCCAGGCAATGTCAGGGGTGTGCTCACTCTCATGGCATGGGTCTCAGGCTGAACCAGTCAGTGACTGACCACTCCCACAATCTCTGCACCACCCTTACCCCAGCACATCCCATAGGCAGGACAGACTGTAGGTCAAAGGTTGTGTGGCTAGTTAGTTTTCCAGTTCTTCCACTGGAAGTTTTGCCCGGTCACAGGAGATGGCCAATTCAGGCTATGTATTCACTTTTGCTAAGAATCTTATCTGGGAGCTTCCCTTGCACCAGGTTCCTATCTGACTCCAAACTGCTCTCCCTTTCTAGTCATCTCTTCACAATCATGCCAACCCTACTCTAACTTACACTTTCATTTCTTTTTGTTCTGTTTTTGTTATTGTTCTGTGACTCGTAGAGTTTAACCAGGGCTACCCTCATGGACATGGGTTGGAACTATCCACTGAAGAATAGGTGACTCACTAGGGGCTGTAGCACTGAAGACAATGATACTCCTCTCATAGTCATGAGTTCCTCCCCAATCATTGACTGGCTGTCATGTGCAGGCTAATGTAGGCCTTGTGTAGGCAACTGAAGCTGCTGTGGGTTCATACAATGGCCATGTTCTTCCCAAAAAAACAGCAGTGCACAGCCCTCTTCCCTATCATCCAGATCTTACTTTCTGCTTCCTGCTCCTCTACAATGTTCCCTGACTCTTGCAAGGGATGAAATTGATACCCCATTTATGGATCACCACTCAACAGTCACATATTCTCAACACTTTTGACCAGCCATGTGTCTCCACATTAACAATCATTTACAACAAGACCAAGCTTCTTCAACAAAGGCTGCGAGTGGCATTGGGCTATGGGCATAAACAAAAAATATTTACAGGAAACAATTTGACAATGTTCCCACTAAGAAAATGAAAGCTGTAGAGTCACCCTAGGGCATATGAATTCTGCAGCCATGGGTCTTTGAAGAATCTACAGTACCAGGGAGTTGTGTATGCATTCAAAAAACAGTTGGTTAACCCCATAACAGTGATGACACTCTTTCTCCAGTGGACATACCTTGCCTGGGCAGGTTGGCGTTATTCCCATGCAAGGTCCACTGCTAAGTAAAATTATTGATGACTTTTCTCTCCTAGAGGCCTGCATCACAGTTTCTACACTTTCACCAGTAAAGGAGTAAGATTCAACCTCAGTTCCAGCTTGAGTTATCTATGACTTATAATCAAAGTGTGTGGTGCCTTCAGCAATAAAGAATTTTGTTCAATAGTCTAGGATTTCTGAGATAAACATTATTCACCTATGCAGGATATCTCTGTTGACTTTGTAAAATTATGTTTTTTTAAATTAGCTTATGAAGTAGTAGGTTTTCGTGTGGCTTCTTCATAAATCTTAGTTTTTGTTAACCCTTTCCTCACCTGCTTCTATCATTTGTTTTCTCACCTCATCCTTGTATAAATCTTGCTACCCCCAGTATTCTGTCCATGTACTTTCATATTCTATATTTTCTATAATTTTCACTAAGGTCTAATTTTCCCCCTCACATGGATTCTTTCTAGTCTCCAGGTTTCGGCAGACATTCCAAGTTAAACACAGAAATCTAAAAATTTAAAGCCATGATCCATCCCTGCATCTCTGGATTGAAAAATGAAACAGTGCATCCATCTAGGTATTTTTTTCAGTGGGATATTTAAAAAATTTTCCTCCCCTTTGAGAATTTCACCCGTATTTGCAATGTGTTTGATCACATCAAACCTTCATTCCACCTTCCAGCTCTTCCCAGGTGCCTCCCCAGCCACATTCCCCTTCCAGTTTCATGGCTTCTTTTCATAGCTTGCTTTTTATGAATCTTTTTATTTATATATTCTTGGCTTAAATTTGATAGGTTATAAGTATTTAGAAATTCAAACATTTCTTTTAGATCTTCCAATTTAGTAGAAAATATATTTTAACTTATATCTTAATGATTTTCTGAATTTCACTGGTGTCTCTGGAATGGGATCCTTACTTATTCCATCTCTAATTTTATTCATTTGGTTTTCCTTCCCTTTCTTGGATTCATTTGGCTAAGGGTTAAGTAATCTTGTTCATTTTTTAAAGAAGTCTTTGTTTCATTGGTATTTTTGATATTCTCTTCATTTCCATTTCCATTTTATTAATTTCTTCTCTTAACTTATTTCCCTTTGTCAAATCATTTTGTGTTGGGCCTGTTTCTGTTTTTTTTCAAGGCCTTAAGTTGCATCAGTATTTAATTTGAGATCCCTTTATTCTTTGCAATATAAGCACCTTACTCTTAACACTGTTTTAATTGTATCTCATAGGCTTTTGTCTGATGTGTATTAATTTTCTTTCAAACCTGGGAATATTTTTATTTTCTCCTTGATTTCTTCAGTGACTCATCATTCCACAGGTTACTGATTTCCATGAATTGGTATATACTCTACACTTTCCCTTACTATTGATTTGTAATTTTATTCGATTGTAGTTTAGGTAGACTATAAGGAATTGTTACAATTTTCTGTATTTGTTAAAACTTGACTTGTGTTCAAGCATATATTCTACACTACATAATGTACTGTAGACTGCTGAGATATCTGTTAAGTCCATTTATTGCCATTTAAGTCAGATGTTTCTCTTTGCATTTTTTGTTGGGATGTCCTGTCAATTGGTGAGTGTGGGTTATTGAAGACACTATTATTGCTCTACCATTAATCTGTAACTTTACATCTAAAAACATTTATTTTATGAAATTAGGTATGTGGTGATATATTGTGCACCCCAATAAAACTTACCTGGGGATCAAAGGACAGACCCAGCCACTAGATTAGACATAGAGGCCAGACAGTAGTGACACACACCCTTAATCCTATCACTCATGAAGCAGAGATCAGTCTGGATCTCTGTGAGTTCAAGGCCACACTGGAAACAGAGCCAGGCAGTGGTGGTACATGTCTTTAATCCCACTTGAGATCTCATGCCTTTGCTTGGAAAGCACACCCCTTTAATCCCAGGAAGTGACATGACTGGGCAGAGAATGGTGTCTAAGGTGTGAGGTGACAGGAACTAAGCAGCAGTTCAACTAAGATCCTCAGGGGTGAGGACTCAGAGGCTTTCAGTCTGAGGATTTGTGGAAATAGGATTGACTGAGGAGTTGATGAAGTGAGGTTGACTATGGCTTGCTCTGCTTCTCTGATCTTTCAGCTTTCACCCCAATATCTGGATCAGGTTTTTTTTTTATTAATAAGACCATTTAGCAATTCGTGTTATATAGCTTCACTTTTGTTCAGTGAGTATATGATTACAATTATAATGTTCTCTTAATGAATTGTTCCCTTAATCAGTATGAAGTTGCTTTATTTAATCTCTTCTAACCAGTGTTGGTTTGAAATCTACTCTATCAGATACTGTAACTGTTACATCTGCTTGTTGCCTCTATTTATATGGGATACCATTTTATTCTTTCACTCTAAAGCAGTATCTGTCCCAAGGCTGAGGCCCATTTCTCAAAGGCAGTAAATAGATTCATTTGTCCGCTTAATTCATTCAGCTTCTCTGGGTCTTTTGGCTGGGAAATTGAGATGAGACTTTTTATTCAGAATTAATTTTGGAAAGTGTGTATTGACTCCTTTCATTTGTATTAGGTTTTTTTTATTTATTTGGTGGGTTGTTGGTTTTGTTTGTTTGTTTGTTTTTGCTTTTGTTCCTTGAGACCGGGTCTCTCTAAATAGCTTTGGCTGTCCTTGAATTTACTATGTAGACCAGGCTGTTCTTGAACTCACACAGATATGCCTGTCACTTCCTCTTAAGGTTTTGTAATGTTTTGTGCTTTCTAATTCCTTTCTTCTTATCCATTATTCAAGCATGGGTTATTCTTTCCTATGACTTCATGGGTGTGTTTATCTTTTTGTTAGTCTGAAGGACTCCTTCAAATACTTTCTGTAGAACTGTCTTAGTGGCAATGGATTCCTTTAGCTTTTTTTTTTTTTTTTTTTTTTTTTTTTTTTTTTTTGGTTTTTTCGAGACAGGGTTTCTCTGTGTAGCTTTGCGCCTTTCCTGGAACTCACTTGGTAGTCCAGGCTGGCCTCGAACTCACAGAGATCCGCCTGGCTCTGCCTCCCGAGTGCTGGGATTAAAGGCATGCGCCACCACCGCCCGGCTCCTTTAGCTTTTTTTAAAAAAATACTATGGAAATCTTTTTTATTTATTATGACAAATAGCTTTCCTAGCTTTGGTAGTCTGGGTTGTCACTTGTTGTCTTTCAGAACTTGAAATACATCATTCCAAGCTCTCCTGGCTTTTAAAATTTCTGTTGAGAAATCTGGAGGTTTTCTGATTGGCCTAACTCTGTATGTGACCTTGTACTTCTCTCTTGATGCTTTCAATGTGCTGTGTATGTTCTGTAGTTTAGTTATAATGTAATGAGGGAAGGTTCTTTTCTGGTCTTGTCTGTACGTTGCTCTGTATGCCTGGTGTCTAGATTGACATCCCTTTCACTAATTTTCAGAAATTTTCTACTGTGAATTTGTTGAGACTATTTTCTACACTGTCAGGCCTCTTCTTATGATTCTTAGACTTTGTATTTTCACAGAGTGCTTAATATCTTGAACATCTCATTCATTCCTTATTAATTTACCCCTGCCTTTGTTGAAGTGTTCTGATTTGTCCATCCTGTCTTGAAGCTCAGATATTCTGTTTTCTCCTTGGTCCATTATATTGGTGGGACTTTTCATGGAACTCTTTATTTGACTTGTGGTGTTTTTCCTTTCCAATATTTTAGTTTGATTTTTCTTTATCATTTCTACTTCTTTGCTGAATTCCTCTTTAGTATCTTGTTTTGTCTTCCTTATTTCATTCTGTTTTTTTAGTGTTGTTTATGTTCTCTTGGGATTCATTCATGAGTTTATTTTATTCTCTGAATATAGTTATAATCATTCTTTTGAAGTCTTTGGGAATTCATCTAATTCACTCTCACTGGAGCTGTACTATGGGATTAGTAATTTTTGGAGGAGTTGTGGTCCCTTGGATTTTAATGTTTCTTACATTGCTGTGTTGAGATTTACACATCTGTGCTTGTTTGATTGCTTGCAGTTTTTATTAGCTGTGTTCTTTCAATTGAAATATTTTCAGTGTTCAAGTGGGTCTAGATTGTGGTAGGGTGGAGGTACATATATTAGAAGTTATATTCTCAATCCAGGAACTCACGGTACCTGGTGCAGCTTCTATATTACCTCCATGGTAGAATATTAACTTTGGGAACAACCACAGCTGCTGGATATAACCATTATGCAAATATCATATTAGCCAATTAACAACAGTGGTCCCTTTAAGTTCAATAATTTTTAGAGTGAGTTTCTGGCAAACCTGCATGGAGTTGATCAGCTCTTTCTCAACCCTTTCTCAGCTCTTTCCTTAGTGCTCTCTCAGTTTGTCTTGGCAGCTTGGCGCTGTGTGGGGACGTGGTGAGTGGGAGCCCTTGGCTTCAGCTTCCATCTCAGTGTTCTCTGGTGCTGATGTATAGAGGACTGGAGGTTCTAAGATGTTGCCTAGTAGTTACTATGAACCTAAGCTGGTCCCTGTAGTTTGCATCAACTTTTTCTGTTCTTGTAGTGTTGGTATGTGAGAGAAAAAGCACGTCCCTGGTGGTTTCCAACACACCTGCAAGCACAGCTTGCTTTGTCTGATTTCTCTGGAACTTACAGAGGCTGCTTGGTTCAGGCAGGCACTGAGTCACTGTGGTTCCTACCTAGTTTCCTAAAGGAGGTGTCATTTCAGATTAAGTATGTTTTTTCCTACTATTTCATAAACTAGATTTATTGTGTCCTTAATCAAGTAAGGATCTGATTAGACAGACCAGTGAAGCAGATGTTTCATCATTTACTACTGTCCCAAAGTTTGCTTCATTTGTTTGTTTGTTTCTTTCTTGCTTTAACAACAACAACAACCAATAAACCAGATCTTGTTATTTATCACTGGCCAGCTTGATAACTCCTTTGTAGCCCAGGCTGGCCACCACTTCATGGCAATGCTCCTGCCTCAGACTTCTGATATTGAGATTATAAGAATGCGTCACCTTGCCCAATTTTGCTTGCTTTTGTCCAAATGTGATGTTTCAAAAGACCTCTCTTCAAGCTCCCACATTCTTTTTCTGCTTTACCTAGTCGTTCTTTGACAAGTTAAAGTGAATTTTCTATTTAGCTGCTATTGATTTCTAAAATCTTCAGTTCTTTTTTCAAAATATTTATTCCTTTACTGAATTCCTTGTTAATATCCTACATCGTGTATTTTCTTGAGTATATTTCATTGAGATTTCTAAAACTCATTCTTTTTAATTTGTCTTTAGTCATTTCATCCATTTTGTTGAATTTGGAATTTGTTAGCTGAAATTTATGACTTTTAGAAGCTGTCATATATCTGTGTCCTTTCATATTTCTTATGTTCCTATGTTGATACTTGTGCATCTGGTATAATGGATATCCCTTCAATTTTTGTGGAATGATCTTTCTCGTAAGTAGCTTTCTTTTGAAGATGTATCTTGTAGTATCAGGGGTAATGCTGAATTTATTTCTAGATGGACACTATACTGTATTCTCCCTGTATCTTAATTTTTTTGGGGGGGGTTTGAGACAGGGTTTCTCTGTATGGCTTTGGAGCCTTTCCTGGAACTCACTCTGTAGCCCAGGCTGGCCTCGAACTCACAGAGATCCACCTGCCTCTGCCTCCCGAGTGCTGGGATTAAAGGTGTGTGCCACCACCGCCTGGCCTTAAAATCTTTACATGTATTTTTTCTGTGTGTATATGTGTGGGGATGTGCACCTGTCCCACTAACACAAGGATATCTAAAGATAACTTGAGAAAGTTAGTTGTCTCCTTTCGCCATATGGGTTTCTGGTATTGAACTCAAGTCATCAGGCTTGGAGGGAAACCCCTTTAACCACTGAGTCGTCTTCTTGTCCCGCTGTGTTTCTTGGCTATCATTATTGAGTTTGAGAACAGTACACATGGTATCAGTTTTGGAAAGAACTTTTGACTCTGCAGGTCACATGAGAGGGGACACTAGCAATAGAGGTAGGTATGCTGTATACAGTGGCCTGTGTCAGTGGCAACATTCCTGGATACACCTACAGTGGGAGTGGTAGCCTCTATCAGATGATGGGGATTTCCTAATGCATATTAATGTTGGCTGTGTAGTTTGAAAAAAAATCTCAGTATCAGATACTCTAACAATAGTGAGGGACCTGAACACTTACTTACCCTCTGTCTAGACACTGGTATAGACTGTGCTACTTCTGGCTAAAAGGTGATGACAGGAATCGCAGCAGTCCTTATGAAGTGCTCCAACTCAGTCTTGGCAGCAGTGTGTGATTAGACAAGTAGCAGAAGCAATGAACTATGGGATAGCATAGGCGTGGTAACAACAGTAAATACCATGCTCTTCTTTCCGGCTATTGTGAATGGACATGCCTTCCCAGAACAGTGTCTCGGACACTCCCTCTACCATCTATGTACATCTAAGTGACTTTCAGGGTTTCTCCTCCTCCCAATCCCAGCAGTAATCAACAGGAGTGGGTCACAGTTGAGCTGGGAAAATTCCACCCAGCTGAAGTGCTTGAGGGAACTAGAGAGAGTGGAAGGTGGCGACAACAGCTAAAGTTTCCCTCTTGACCTTCATAGCTGCAGCCCCAGGGGTGGGGCAGGGCAACAGGCAAAGTGGAGGCATTGCTCAATACTGCCTCAGCATGCCTGTGGGTACAAGAGAAGGTGGTAACAAAGAATTCTTTCCTTGATGCTGTGGCAGACACTTCAGTCCAGGGTGGGGGAAGGGGTGGTGGATATTATGTGGGTAACTGCCTTGGACCTGGAGTGAAGCTATGCTTGACTGACCGTGCCCCCAGTCTCAGAGAGCAAAAGTGATTGAAGTGCTCTAGTTTCCCATTTGTCTCAACACACACCCACAACAATGAAGCTTTCTCAGGCAGCTTGTGTCACTCACTATCTTGAGACAATTTTGGTTTGTGAGGCAGCAACCTACTGAGCCAGTACAGTGGAATGTTTATATATGCAGGGGTTTCTGTCACGTAGTACAGTTCAAATTCAAGGGACAGGGCCCCTTATCAAGCAGGCTTCTGGCTACAGCCCCCCGAGGGTTTGGTCAGAGATGTGAATTCCTTTTCCTAAGCCTGACTTCTGAGTACATTTTAGGTTATTTATTTAATCAGGCTGTAAGTCTGCAATGGTTATACAACTTTTCAATAGTTAGGACTGTGCATACTCACACTGACTGAATTTACTAGGATTTACACTGTGGTGCCGATATATTTAATTTCTTTCACTGTGCTGTAGTCTTGCTTGTTTTGGGGTCTCCATTTCCCGACTGTCAATGACCAGTGTCCTCCCAGGACCACTCATCTCAACTTGCCCTGTTCCTTCTGTTGCCTTGCGTCTTTGTGGATGAGCTGATAAGGGCTGCTTGCCCGAATTCAGCCATCTTACTATTCATTAAATGTTCTTAAAATCATTTCAGGAAGATGGAAATCAAAAGCTTTGAAATATTCCTAGTCCTAGCCTAGCAATTCTAAACCAAGAGTATAGCCTAAGAAAATACTGAGAGGTTAAGCTAAAGGTGCACACCAGATCCCACAATTTCCTGTTCATTTAAGCAGTGTAAAGCTGGCAGATTTCCAAGTGAGTACACATTGTTACTAAGGAAATGTTATCTAAACACTGGACACTGTATTTTAGATGTTATTTAGCAAATATTTGAATGCTTACTAAATGTTATGTGGGAATTTAGTGTATGAACCATAGGACACAGATTTACATAACATGCAAACACACACAATACCCATGTACCTAACAGACACTAAGAACATAAGGGAGAAGCAGAGAAAGTGGGAAACTCCACTGAGGTTCAGAATGGTAAACTTCGGATGATATTGCCAGGAGGAGTTTTATGTTCTAATTAATAATTTGCACTCTGGAACACACCTCTCACTTTATAGATGTTAAGATTTTGCTATATTTATTTGATCTGTCCTTTTTTCAGTCATTCCTCCAAAGCTGTCTACCTTGTTTCTATAATTTCTGAAGTCATTTGTTATAATCTTTTTCATATTGTTCTACTGCTGTTTTATGCTCAAAGAATTAGTATGAATTGAGTCCCTCAGCAAATGAGATTTTTATAATCTAGCAAATTTTAAGTAAATCTATTCTTTTGGAATAGTTATATATTACAGAGATATTATAAAAATAGTGAAGACAATTCTAATATATCCTACATTTAGATTACCCTAATAAAAATCTATCACAGTTAGTACCTTCAGAGGAGAGGATTTGAGTACATTACTCTCAAATTTAAAAGAAATACATTTAAGTTTGGTCTAACACTTTTATTTATTTTTATTATTAACATTTTATCTATTTTCATGATTTTATTATTTTTTTAAAAATTCATATATATATATGAATTTAATAATGTAAATATACTGTATTTACATTATTTCCTCTCCTTCTCCTCCCCCAACCCCTCCTACGTATCCTTTCCCATCTTCCTGCACCCTCTCAAATTCATTACCGCCTCTTTGCTACTGTTGCATATATGCATATATTTATATAAATGCATATTTATATTTATGATGTTTATATCAGGGATGACCACTTGGTACAGGGTAACCAATTAGGGACCTTATCCTTGAGGAAGACTCGTTCTTCCTCTTTCAGCAGTCATTAATTGTCTGTAGCTCTTCATGCATGGGTGGGGCCATTGTGGAACCTACCCATCCATGTTGGCATGTCAACTGCTGTTGTCATTGTTCAGATCTTATTTAGGCAGCCATACTATTTAGTTCTTTTGGGTATAGTTTCCCTTTTATATGTAGAAAACACAATCTCACATTGGGCTTCCTGGTGCTCTGGGCCTTGAAATCTCTCTTGTCTCTGTTCTATAATGTTCTCTGAACTTTATGTGCAGAAGTTGTGTGGTAGATGTATCAACTGGAGTGACATAAAAGGAAAGAAAGTGGGATATAGTTAAGAGAGGATATAAACTCACCTTTACAACAAAATGAAACTCTGGAAAATAAATTTTACTCAGAATATTTTCCTTGAGGCATGAGGGTTGGATTTTGTACCTCTGTGTGAATCATGTGCTACATCTACCACTAAGCATGATTGGTGTATAATGTCTAGGAAGTAAGGTTCTGATGAAGACAGTTCTTTGAGGTGGTAGCATTCATCAGCAGCTAATAAATAATACTGCAGCAGATAATATATCCATATAAAATGGATATAGTGGACTGATAAAAGAAATCTCATCAGAGAATGTACGCCATTCGTTCATTCATTAAAATTCCAGTAATACTCATTGCTTTACAGCTTGACTTTGTCAATATGGCTTTATCTACTCCACGTTAGTATTTTCTGAAACAACTTAAGTCAATTGATTTTAAACATTCAGTGTCATTGTGTCTTAAATAAACATGGCAGTATTTTCAGGTTTCCTAATATGAAATCTGCTGTCACAAGAAAGTTAAATCTGATAATATTTGTTAAGAATGGAACATATTTGGACTTATTATACAACAATTCTCTGGGTTTACTATGCTTTATAGATACCTCATTCATTTAGTGCCTTATCTTCAAATTAAAATATGAATATTTGGTACAAAGATCACAACTAACATTATCCTTCTCAGGGATGCTGGATGTCATCTTGTCGACCAGTATTTTAGTTCCACTATTTCTGGCCTGTGTTGTTATTTTTTAGATTACATGTTACTGATAAAATTGCAAATTTATATGAAGCTCTATGAAATAATTCAGTGAATAAATGTATTCTTAACTCACCTTTGCTCACAAAACATCTTGCCAAACTACAGGATGGTGTTACAACCACGATGTTACCCTGATACATAGAGTCATGATGTTTAACCTTTCCATCACTCCAAGGAATTTTCCTGCTGACCCAATTTGTTATCTCTATCCATAACCCTTGACAACTTGTAATCTGTTCTTCATTTCTATACTTCTTTTATTTCAATAATGTCATATAAGGAAATGATGTGTATCATTTAGAGATTGACTGTTTCACTCAGTTGCTGTGGATGATTGATTGATAAATAAAACACTAATTGGCCAGTAGCCAGGCAGGAAGTATAGGCGGGACTAGCAGAGAGGAGAATTGAGAGAACAGGAAGGTGGGGAGGAGGAGACGCCAGCCTGCCGTCCAGGGAGCATGATATAAAGGCAGCAGGTAAAGCCACAGAACACGTGGCGACATATAGATTAACAGAAATGGGCTGAGTATAAGAGTAAGAGCTAGACAATGGTAGGCCTGAGCTAATGGCTGAGCAGTTTAAATAATATAAGCTTACTTAGTTTAAGATTTCCAGATTTCCACATAAGTATAATTATTGGGGAGTTGTTACTATCAGGAGTGGCACATTCCTTTTGATTCCTGAGCAATATTCAATAGCATGGATGTGCTAGTTTATCTATACATAGTCAATGAAGGACGTTTGGGTTGTTTCACAGTGCACTGTTGTTTTTATTTTGTCACAATTAGTGAATTATAAGAAACATATTAGTTCAGGTCCCTTTTTGTACCCCCTTTCACAATATTATTATCTTAAATATTTCTTTTTACATTTAGAAACATTACCATTGTTAGACTTTTTGATCAACCCCAAAACGTAATTATGATCCCTTGAAGGGAAAGAAAAGCCCATAGTATTTACCCATACTTTTGTTTGCTAAACTTTATCTTCCTTCTTGATAGTCTATTTCAGCTTCCTTTTTTGTTTACAGAACTTGCTTTACTCATTGTTTCAAAGAATTTCCTTACAACAAATTGTCTTTCCTTTCAGTGCAGGCCTATTTTTCCTTCACCTTTGAAACTTACTTTTGCTGTATACACAATTATGAATTTAAAACATAAACAAACAAGCAAACAATAACATTGTGGCACCCCTTTTTGTCCTCCATAGATCAGAAATTGTCATTCAAATGGTTTCCAATTTAAGGTAATTTTTTTAAAACTTAGATGTACACTGGTACATATTTCTTTGAATTTATTGGGATCCACTGAAATTCAGATAATAGTACAAATGAACTGAACAATTTTGTATATGGACAACCATTCTTTGATTATGTTCATCATCTCCCTGTTACTCTCTCTGGTCCTTCTAATTCCTCCTTGTAGTCCCCTGCCTTCCCCTAATTGTCTTCCTTATACTTTGGTGTCTTTAGGTTTTCCTCTAGATTCCATATATGGGAGAACACAGGAGATTCTTAACTTTCTGAGTCTGGCTTATTTGTCTTAACTTGGTGATCTGCAGTTGCACAAATTTTCTACAAATGAGTTCAGTCTTTATGGCTAAATACTACTCCATTAGATATTTGGATGGATATGTATGTGCATCACATTCTCTTTATTCCTTCATCTTTTAGTGTTTACCTAGGATTATTTCATACCTCAGATACCATGAATTCACTGGATTTACAGAATATGTAACTTTATGCTTTGGAGGGAGTTTTGAGAAACTTGCAAACTTAATTTCCTTGATTCCTCCCCCCACAACCTTTTCTCCCCTTTTAAGGCACAACAAACTGTTTACTCTTAAAGTATACTTCTGAAAGCCCTGGAGTCTCAGCTCTTTCTTTTTTGTTTTTCCTTTGTGATCTATTATTCCTTTTTTATTTTTTAATTTTTTTTATTTTATTTTACAATACAATTCGGTTCTACATATCAGCCACGGATTCCCTTGTTCTCCCCCCTCTCGCCTCTCTTCCCTTACCCCCAGCCCACCCCCCATTCGCACCTCCTCCAGGGCAAAGCCTCCCCCGAGGACTGAGATCAACCTGGTAGACTCAGTCCAGGCAGGTCCAGTCCCCTCCTCCCAGGCCGAGCCAAGCGATCCTGCATAGGCCCCAGGTTTCAAACAGCCAACTCATGCAATGAGCACAGGACCCGGTCCCACTGCCTGGATGCCTCCCAAACAGATCAAGCCAATCAACTGTCTCACCCATTCAGAGGGCCTGATCCAGTTGGGGACCCCTCAGTCATTGGTTCATAGTTCATGTGTTTCCATTCGTTTGGCTATTTGTCCCTGTGCTTTATCCAACCTTGGTTTCAACAATTCTCGCTCATATAAACCCTCCTCATTCTCGCTAATTGGACTCCCAGAGATCCACCCAGGGCCTAGCCATGGATCTCTGCATCCAGATCCCTCAGTCATTAATCTAGCACAACAATTAGGGTGTTTGGCCATCCCATTAGGAGGATACTAGATGTGGAACAAGGATGACTGGACTGCTACTCACATCACCAGGGAGGCTACCTGGAAAACAGGACCCCAAGAAAGACACGGGGATCACCCAATGACGGAGAAATGGAAGAGATCTACATGAACAGCCTGGACATGAGTGGGGGAAATGAAGGGCGAGGGTCGAGGGAAAGAGAACTTGGGGGAGCGGGAGATCCCAACTGGATCAACAACAGAGAGGGAGAACAAGGAATAGGAGACCATGGTAAATGAAGACCACATGAGAATAGGAAGAAGCAAAGTGCTAGAGAGGCCCACAGAAATCCACAAAAATACCCCCACAGTAGACTGCTGGCAATGGTCGAGAGTCAGCTCTTTCTTAATTAAAAAAACGGTATGTATTTTGCTTTTGAATTGTGTCTGCACATGTGCAGGTGCGCATATTGTCCAGAAGAGGGCATCAGATCCCTCTGAAACTGGAGTTAAAGGTGGTTGTGAGTCACTTGACATACGTTTTAGAAAGATACCCCCCACAACAGACTGCTGGCAATGGTCGAGAGACAGCCCGAACTGACCTACTCTGGTGATGGGATGGCCAAACACCCTAATTGTCGTGCTAGAAACCTCATCCAACGACTGAGGGATCTGGATGCAGAGATCCACGGCTAGGCCCCTGGTGGAGCTCTGGGAGTCTAATTAGCGAGAAAGAGGAGGGTTGATATGAACGAGAATTGTTGAGACCAAGGTTGGATAAAGCACAGGGACAAATAGCCAAACGAATGGAAACACATGAACTATGAACCAATGACTGAGGGGTCCCCAACTGGATCAGGCCCTCTGAATGGGTGAGACAGTTGATTGGCTTGATCTGTTTGGGAGGCATCCAGGCAGTGGGACCGGGTCCTGTGCTCATTGCCTGAGTTGGCTGTTTGAAACCTGGGGCTTATGCAGGATCGCTTGGCTCGGCCTGGGAGGAGGGGACTGGACCTGCCTGGACTGAGTCTACCAGGTTGATCTCAGTCCTCGGGGAAGGCTTTGCCCTGGAGGAGGTGGGAATGGGGAGGGGGGGCTGGGGGGAAGGTGAGGGGGGCGGGAGGGGGGAGAACAAGGGAATCCGTGGCTGATATGTAGAACTGAATTGTATTGCAAAATAAATAAAGAAAAAAAAAGAAACTGAGCTTGGGTCTTCTGCAAGAGAACTATATCACACACTCTTAACTGCTGAGCCACCTTTCTAGCACCTTGATTCTTTTTTTTCTCACTAGAAATAATTTTTATTTTTTAAATTGAAAATTATTTTTTCATATAGTATATTCTAATTATGGTTTCTCCTCCCTCAGATCCCCCAGCTCTTCCCCCTGCTCCCCCAGCTCCTCACAGATCCTCCCCACTTCCCCACCCACCCAAGTCCACATCCTTTCTCTCTCTCATTAGAATACAAATAGACATCAAAAATAATAATAACAGAATAAAATAAGATAAAATAAAAGAAAACAAGCCAGAATATGGCAAAACTAACAGGGGAGAAAAAAAAAGAGCCAAAGCAACACGTATAGATGAAAAGACACACATGGTTGCACATACAAAAATACCATAAAAACACAAAACCTGAAAGCCATAATATATTATGCAAAGGACCTGTAAAGAAGCATTATGAGGTGAAAAAAAAAAAACCTCCAAGAATGCCATTGACTTTGTTTTATGTTGGCCATCTACTGCTAGGCATGGGGCCTGCCCTTAAGTGTGGTTTTTCATACCCAGTGGGGCACCATTGGAGAAAACTACTTTTTCCTTTGTGAGCAGTTATTAGTTAGAGATAGCTTTTGGCTTAGGCATGAGAACCCATGTCTACTTCCCCTCCAGCACTGGGACCTCATCTGGCTTAGATTTGTGCAGGCCCTGTGCATGCTTTCACAGTCTCTGTGAGTTCCTATGAGTGTCAGTCCTGTTGTGTCTAGCAGGCCTTCTTTCCTTGGTTTCCTTCCTCCTCACTGGTTCTTACAACATGCCCCCTCAATACTTAAGTGTGTTGTTCAGATTGTGTAAGTTCTAGTTTGTCTCTCAGGTCACTGATTCTTCCCTCTGTTCTGTTCATGTCCTGAAACCCATCCGTGGTTCTTTAGTTTTGTAATTCTAAGTTCTCAAATTTGCCTCTTATTCTATAAAAATGTTTTCAGATACATTCATTTTATTTCATGTGTGCGAATGTTTTGTTATGTATATGCTCCACATGTGTGCCTGGTGCCCAGGGAGTTGAGAAGAGAGTGTTGGATCTTTTTGAATCGGAGTTATGAATGGTCGTGATCCCCACTTCGTGGGTGCTTGGAATTGAACATGGATTCTCTGCAGGAGTAGCAAGGGCTATCACCACATTTATTCTTTTATGTGTTCTCTTTCTTTGCTAATATTTTTTAATCCATATTCTCAATGGGGTCTTCATGTATACCAGGGATCACAAATGCCATCTCAGATGATAGAGATATTTGACTTATCTGATAGATTTTAAAGCATCTATAATTTTAAATGAGTGATTAGCAACACCATCACAACAACTGAAAATTGATGAGCCTCAGCAAGGAATTAGAAATTATTCTCTGACCCAACTCCAACAGAGAAGGGATTCAGTGCTTCAATATTGGTTGTGGGAGCTAACCCCAGACTCTCCCATGTGACAGTCACTGACCCTGTGTAGATAACGTTTGTTACTAGGAGTCGACAATGAAAATGAAAGGTTCTGCCTTATACCTGGCTATCTCTGAAACCCTGCAACTTCAGGTGTAGGTGAACATTGCTATGGTTTTGGGAAAGTGGATGACAGGCTTCCCACTGGCCCTTTCCTGTCATGTTGCAGGGGTCGAAGCACAGTTCATTTTCTGTGTTACCGAGTTCTCATTTCATGATCCTTCAGCTAATTGGAATGAGTTTCTTAAAAAAAAAAAATGCGTATGACTAATCAGCATTTTCAGTCATGTTTGGCAGAGGGCAGAAGGAATAGGGAAATGCGTCTACTGTTTCTTGTCGGGTATGAAACTCCCAGGTCAGTTTATAATACATCCAAAATATTTTGCAAAATAGTCATAATAAACCTTACTCATATATCACCCATATATCTTTGCTTCAGATTTAGCCCATTATTGTATTGCTGGCTCCTAATGCCTCCCTCAGGGGAGGGGGTGAGAATGCGTGGAGTCAAGGGCACAGACACCAGGAGTCAGGTAAAAGGCAACAGAAGACTAGTTTATTCAGCAATGGGGAAGGCCTTATATACTCTCCTCCCAGCACCCAGGCTGTGTCCAGATCTGGTGACACTGTGTGATCACCCCTCATTGGCTAGGCATGAACAGGGCCTCTGACCACACCTGTTGCTCGGCCCTCAGGCAGACTCCAGGTTGGTTCATCTCTTGGCCTCATAGGCCTTATCTTCCTACAATCATGTACCTTCATACTTGCAATAGTAAGTTCCTTCAATGTTTGTCTGAAAAATGTCTTTACTCACATTTACACTTAAATACTTATCTGGGTACAGAATCCTAGTTAAACACTTATTTTTCTTTTAGCTGTTAGATAATAGATGGATGATTTCTTTTATCATGTATTACTTTTAACTTTTATTATTTTCTTTGTATGTATATGTGTAGGCACATATGTGCCATGATGTGCATGTGGAAGTCAAAGGATAATTTGTGGGATTTGGGTCTCTCCTTCCATCATATAGGTTCCAGCCATCCAAACAGCCATCTCACTGGCCTTTATCCTGTATTATTGATTTGAACTCCCCTCCCCTTTTTTGATATCTGGTAGTTTTCCTACCTTGTTTCTACATGTGAATGTAATTTTATTTATTTTGATTGCACATTTACTCTTGCAATCTGAGTTCTTGCATCTTCTTTAAATTGTGGAAATCAAGCCTTTTGTGGTGGTTTGAAAGAAAATGGCTCTCTAAGAGAGTGGCACTATTAGGAAGTGTGGCCTTGTTGGAGTAGGTATGGTCTTGTTGAAGGAAGTGTATCACTGTGGAAGAGCGCTTTGATGTCTTTTACATGCTCAAGCCATGCCCAGTGAGTCAGTCAGTTCATTTCCTGTTGCCTGCTTATCAAGATGTAGGACTCTGAACTCCAGCACTATGTCTGCCTGCATGCCACCGTGTCCCACCATGATGATAATGGACTAAACCTTTGAAAATATAAACCACCCCAATTAAATATTTTTTCCTTTATAAAAGCTGCCATGGTCATGGTGTCTTTTCACAGCAATAAAAACCGTTGCTAAGATATTTTTCAATATTTCTTCTTTTCTTTTTTGTAGTCTTCAGTAGGAATGATTGCTATATGCATGTTACAGCTTTTGCCATTCACAGTTCATCTTTTAATCTCTCCTTACTCCTTTATAGCTTAATCCTACATCAATTGGTTTTTTTAATTTAGTGAATATTTTCATTCCTGAAAGATTGGAATAGTTTTTAATTAAAATTACTATGCATCTTTAGAAACTCTTTAGTGTAGGTTACATATGTGTGACCTATATTCTGTTTATCATTTGAGCACATGTATACAGTTTAGTTGCTGTTTGTCTTCTCCTTTCCTTTTGTTTTGGTCTTTTCTTTTTCCGTTTGGAAGTCTCTGTTATTCTGTTCTGTAAGGTTGTCCTTACAGAGTCATTTCTGTACAGACTTGTGCTAAAGGCAGTTGGGATTTAATCCACTAGGAAGCAGCTTTCAATGTTAATTTTACTTTGTATGTGTTCACACCATATGTAATACAAATTGAGACTCAATGAAGGCAATTTATCATAAGATGGAAGCTTTCATTTCACTTTGTAGACTTTTTTGTTTGTTGTCCACTCAGTAAGCAGGCCAGAAATGTTTCCTTGAAGCATCCCTGGGCTACTGAAGAGTATTTTTTCTCCTAGTTCTCTCTTCTCAGGATATAGCTTATCATATTTATGGTTCCATTTACAGCTCTCTTCCTTACACAGGCACAAGGTCATGAGCCACTTCCCTGAAAAGGCTTTTGACAGCCCCATTACTGTCAATGCCTACAAGCAATTAAAATTGCCCTTAGATCACCGTAGTACTAGCTAATGTGCTTATCACTCAAGGCTCAAGTTCCTTGTTTATTATGGCAACTAGGAATTTTGCTTTCAAGATTTATCATGATTTTTTAAATTGTCGTAATTCATTCATCATTTCTATGTCCTTATAGAAGTGTTTGGTGATAGACCGGTTTGTCATGTTGATAGAACTATTATAGAAATTACTTTGAATAGTGTAAAAATGCGGGGGATATGCTTTCCTGTGTGCTTTTATGGTCATTATCCTTGAAAATGTATTTTCCCAGAAGAAAAATCCCTCTATGACTCAATCTCAAGCAAATAAATATGTGACCAATTACAAAATGCTATGAACAAACTTTCTACCTTTTAGGGAACTGATAGTCTTCTTAGTATAGGGTATGTTTGAGCATACTTGTCTGTAATGGACAAATGGAAGCATGTTTGCTATTGTTTGGTTGAAATCCCCAAATTTAGGTAATACAGTTTCTATGTCTAGCCCTCATTTAGCTACAAGTATGCCTGATAATTTCTGAGGTTGTCTACTTCCATTATAAAACCATGAATATTTTTTGGCCACTAATTTCTCCCAGTATTTTGACTTAGAGTAAATTTGTTTCATCCAAATAAAACCTTTTTCATTTCAATAAAAACTTCCTACTTATGATTTTTACTGAAATTTGCATATTTAATGTTTTATTGTATTTATATACCTTTAGAAAAATGGCTGTACCATAATAGGAGATAAACATATCCCGTCCCATTACGTATTATTTATTTATTTTATCTCTTTTGGTCCTAAAACAGATACTAGTGACTAGTAGTCTAAACTATATTTTAACATTAGTGTATAGTAGCCTGCACATGGAATTGTGCTGTTATTATGCTTCCTTGAATTTTATACTAAATTATATCATAAGAAAACAATACAGTGTATACTAAAAGTTTACTCATAAAACAGTCAAGAACAATTAATGAAGTTTTATAAAATGCTAGGAAGTTTGAGAGAAGTTAAATGCTGGATAAAAATCCAGAGAACTTCCCAAATAGTAACAAAAATAGGTTATTTACTTACATCTACTGATGCATTTTGAATTTTCATTGCTATCTTTAAAAAATTATTTCTTTTATGTTTTGAGATTATCATAAATCGCTCAATTACTTTAATAGGAATTACACTGCCTTCATATACATATATGTATATATATATATATGAATATATACTAATATGTATATATTCCTAAATACATCAGTAAAACTTACTCATTTCATGGTTTTTGTACATGGGTTTTCAGGGCTGACCACTTGGTATTGGATAAACTATTGGTGTGCTTTTCCCTGGGGAAGACTAGTTCTCCTGCTCTCAGCAGTCCTTAGTTCCCTGTAATTCTTTGTGTAGAGTTGAAACCTCGGGAGCTTTTCCTCATCCACTTTGGTGTGGTTATTGTTGTCATCCTTGTTCAGCTCACGTTTGGGCAGTCATATTGGTGATACTTTATGGGTGTAGTTTCAGATGTTACTAGTAGACACAATCTCACAGCAAACTCCCTGATCCCCTGGCTCTTACAGTCTTCGTGCCCCCTCTTCCACAATGTTCCCTGAGCCTTGGGTGTGGGAGTGTTTTGTAGAGGTATCTTTTGGGACAGGGTGCCACAACTCTGCATTTTGATTGGTTGTGGTTTTCTGTAATGGTCTCTGTCTGTTTGTAAGAGATGTTTCCTTGATGCTGGGAAAAGATTTATGTATATGTATGTATTACAAGAAGCTTCTACAGTGGTATGTTTCAATTTAACTTTTCCAAAATTATTCAATGTTGGTTATTCATTCCCATAACTTCTCATCCACCCTGCCTTCTCATCTCCACCTCATGTAACCCTTCTTGCTCCACTATTCGTCATTCTCTCTTTATACTACTGATATTCTATTTCCCCTTTCCTACAAGCCTCTTGCCTTACTGTTTTCCTAACTTCTATAGGCACTACATTTTAAACACATATATTTAAAATTAAAAGCTAGCATCCACATATGAATCAAAACCTGTGACATTTCTTTCTTATATTTTTGGTTGTGAGCCTAGCCTTTAACGGCTGAGCCATCTCTCCAGCCTGACATTTCTTTCTTGTTCTTGGTCAATTCACTCTGAATAATTATTCCCAGTTTCATCATTGACCTGTGCATTTTACAACTTCATTTTTCTTAACAAGTGACTAATACTCCATTGTGTAAATGTGTCACATGTTCTTTATGCATTCATTAACTGATGGGCATTTAAGCTATTTTCATTTCTTGCTAGTATGAATAGTGAAGCAATTACTATGCATGAGCAACCATTTCTGTAGTAGAATATAGAGTCCTTTGGGTACATGTCATGGAGAGCTATAGCTAGAGCATTGGTAGATCAATTTCTAGCTTTTTGAGGAACCTTCACACTGGTTTCTATTCTAGCTGCACCAGTTTTCACTCAAACCAGTAGTGAATAAGTGTTCCCCTTCCCCACACCCATGCCAGTATTTGTTTTCATTTGATTTTTATTCTAACCATTCTGACTGCAGTAATATGACATCTCAAAGTAGTTTTAGCTTACATTTTCCTAAAGGCTAAAAAAATAGAATATATATATACATATATATATATGTATATATATATCAGACACATAGATTTCTTCTTTTGAGAACTCTGTTGGGTTCCATGCCCAAGTTGTTAATTGGGTTGTTTTCTTGTTGTTTGGTTTATTGAGTTCTTTGTATATCTAACACTCAGATGCACACATGGTAAAGATATGGTTCTTATTCTATATTCTGCACACTTGAATGATGATATCTTTTGCTTAATGTCTGTGCTACAGGGATGCTCTTCAGAAAGTCCTTTTCTGTACCTATATAAGTTGAATCATAACACCTACTTTTTCCTCTACCTGAATAGGGGCTTTAGGTATTGTATTGATGTCCTTGATCCACTTGGAGTTCAGTTTTGTGCAGCACCATTTCTTGAAGATGCTATCTTTTCTTCCATGTATATTTTTGTCTTCTTTGTCAAAATTTAAGAAGCTGTAGGGGCATGGGCTTATATCTACATCTTCAGTTCTACCAAGCTCACCACAGTGTCTTTTTTTCCTGTTAATGGCATGTTGTTTTTATTAGTATACCTCTATAACATATCTTGAAATCAGGGATGGTGATAACTCTTTCAGTGTTTATATGGTTCAGGATTGTTTTGGCTATCCTGTTTTGTGTGTGTGTGTGTGTGTGTGTGTGTGTTTGTGTGTATTTCTATGTGAATTTTTAATTGCCTTTTCAATTTCTAAGAAGAATTGTATTAGAATTTTGATTGAGATTGCAATGAATTTATATAATCTCTTTGATAGGATGGCCATTTTCATAATATTGATCCTGACAATATATTAACGTGGAGAACTTTCTATCTTCTGGTCTCTTCTTCAATTTGTTTCATCAGTGTCTTACAGTTTATACTTGTAAAAGTCTTTCACTTCCTTGGTTAGATCTATTTCAAGATACTTTAATTTGTTTTTGTGGATATTATGAATGGGATTGTTCTGTGACCTCTTTCTTAGTATATTTATTGTTGACATGTAGGAAGGCTAATTATATTTTTTATTCATTTTGTATCTTTGATGAATGTATTTATCAACTGTAGAATTTTTCTGGTGGAGTCTTTAGGATCTTTTTTGTACACAATCATAACTTCAAATAAGGATACTTTGATATCTTTCTTTCCTATGTATATCCCCTTATCTCTTTCACTTAACTTGCTTCAAGCATTACATTGAAAAGTAGTGGAAAGTGTTGACATCTTTATCTTGTTCCTGATTTTAGGAGAAATGCTTTGACTTTTTCTCCATTTAGCATGAGGTAGGCTCTGGGTTTCATGTATTATTACAAAAATGTATTAACAAGTAATTTTTTCTCCCTCAGAATCTAGTTGTATTTACCTTATACTTTAGCTTTACAATTTTTAAAACTGGCTTAGTAGTTCAAACCACTTGCTGCCTTTGCAGAGGACTGGGGTTCAATTCCCAGCACTGACATGGTGGCTCAAGACCATCCAGAACTCCAGGTCCAGGTTATCTAACACTCTCTTCTAGCCTTAAACGACACCAGGCACACATGTAGTGTACATAAATTTATGTAAGCAACACACACATAAACAAACAAACAAGTAAATAAATAAATCCATTAATTTTTTTTGAATCCAGAGGATTTTTAGCCTGTCTACAATACCAGTATGTTTCTGTAGATATCAGAGAGACAGTAACATTGTGTAAAAACCTAGATTTCATAGTTATAAGCCTTGTGTTTGCATAATCCTTGCTTCAATTATAATTGTGACCTCTGACCAGTTATTTACTTTCATAACAACTCAGGTTTCTTATCTACAAGGTACAATAATTAATATATACTTCCTAATTTATCTAAACTTGGCAATTTTTATAAGCAAAGAACCACTTTCCTTTTTCATGATTTGAAGGACTCAGCACTAATCATTCTTTAAATAATTCTGACCTGAATATTATTGTAGTGTTTAGTATTTTTACATTGTTTGCCATGTGAGTTATTGAACATATACTTTCTGAATGGAATGAATCCTTTATGAATCCCTTACCATATAATAAAATTTAAGATTAATGAATTTACTTTTCTGTCCCCTAAAACTTGCTACTAGGAGTGCAGACCTCCAAACTAGCAGAACTGAATATATTAGGGAGCTGATTAGAAATGTAGAATTGTAAGCTCAATACACCCTTACTGAGTGAGAATATATATTTTAGTCATATGTACATTAAATTTCAAAACACATTCATCTAAGTGACTGTGGAAGGATAAAGATTCCTTTGGATATCAGAATGTGATTCAAGTCTGGTTAGATGATATTACTATAGTTCAAGGATGTCACACATTGAGATGGCAGCAGAAAAACAAAGAGAGAATCAGAAGAAGAATTCTAATAGAGACATGCAATTCATTTAATAATTCTGAGGAATTATGTACTGTATGGCAGAGATAATTGATAATCTAAATAAATAAAATAAAAGAAGACAAACAGAGAGTGAATGGGCTGTCTAGCATCAGTTCATGTGGACTATTTTTCATTTTTAGTTAAAACATTATCTAGTTTTTAAAACAATCTCTTCTCAGCTAGTAAAACTTTCCGGAGGCCCTATAATTATGAACATGTTGGTCCATTGTTCTACCAAACATAAAACACCTTATCATTTGTAGTACACAAATCTAGGATGCAGTTTTCTAAACAAATTGGTTTGAGGACACACTTTTAAAACTATTTGATCAACAGCTCAATTAGGTGTAGCCCATTCCCAAAACTGGAGTCTTCACTTGGCAATGAGGAAGGTCCAGATGGGGCTCTGTCTCCTGTGTTAAGAATATGGCAGCAATGAATATGGATGAGCAAGTGTCCCTATAATAGGATGCGGAACATATGTAGAGTATTTGCCCAAGAATGATATAGCTGAACCTTGGGGTAGATCAATTCTCAATTTCCTGAGGAACTACCATACTGATTTCCACAGTGGCTATACAAGTTTGCATTCCAACAACAATGGATGAATGTTCCCCTTACTATGCATCTTTGCCAGCATGAGTTGTTGTTCATTTTATTGGTCTTGGCCATTCTGACTAGTGTAAGATAAAATCTCAAAGTAGTTTTGATTTAAATTTCCCTGATTATTAAGAATGTTTAACATTTCTTTAAGTGCTTCTCAGCCATTCATGTTTCCTCTTTGGAGAAGTCTCTGTTTACATCTGTACCCTATTTTTTTAATAGAGTTGTTTTTTGATGTCCAGTTTTTTGAGCTATTTATGTATTTCAGAAATTATCCCTCTATTAGATGTGTGGTTCATAAAAATCTTTTCCTATTCTGTAGCCTGCTACTTTGCCTGAATGCTGGTGTCCATTGTCATACCAAAGCTTTTCAATTTTATGAGGTCCTATTTATTAATTTTATTAATTGTTGTTCTTAGTGCCTGTGCTATCAGTGTTCTGTTCAAAAAGTCCTTTTCTGTGCCAATGAATTCAAGACTATTTCCCATTTTCTTTTCAATCATATTCAGTGTATCTGCTCCTATATTAAAGTATTTGATTCATTTGGAGTTTTATGCAGGGTGATAAGTATGGATCTATTTGCATTCTTCTACATGAAGCTATTTTGTTTGACCACCATCATCATTTGTTGAACACTTGCTGTCCGTAGGTGTGTGGATTTATATCTGAGTCTTAAATTCAATTTTATTGAACGTGTTTGTTTTTATGCCAACACCATGCTGTTGAAATCAGGGATGGTGACTCTTTCAGAATTTCTTTTATTGTATAGGATTGTTTTGTAGCTACCATGTGCGTGTGCATGTGCATGTGTGTGTGCGCGTGCGTGTGTGTGTGTGTGTGTGTGTGTGTGTGTGTGAGAGAGAGATAGAGAGAGAGAGAGAGAGAGAGAGAGAGAGAGAGAGAGAGAGAGAGAGAGAGATTCCATGTGAAGCTGAAATTTGTACTTTTAAGTTCTGTGAAAAATTGTGTTAGAATTTTTATTGGGATTTCTTTGAATCTGTGTATTGCTTTTGATAATGGGGACCCTCAAACAACCCAGGCTATTGACAAGGCTATTGGTTGCTCTCCACAAACTGATGTCAAGGCCCTGTTGCTAAAGCCAACACCCACACTACCCATTGAACATGGAGATGTTGAGCTTGAGCCTACCTAGAGCCTTCATCCCTACTGACTATACTATTCAGGGCACTGGAAGGTTCTTTGCATGCTACCAAAGGGGAAAGGTAAACACCAGCCCAAGCTACAAATCCTTCTATCTACAATGGTGACCTACATGCAAGATGAGCTAGTGCAATAATGGAACAAAGCTTGTAAGATTAACCAACCACTATCTGATTAGATTTAAGACTACTTCATGAGATGGAACCATTCCCTAACACTGCTCATGTGGTCAAGAACCTGAGACTAGATAGTCCTGAAACCTAGGGGGAAAAGAAATACTACTAAAGAAATGTAGCAACAAAATAAATCCTAATGACTTTATGTTAGAGTCATATATCAGTATCTGTTCAGCCATCACCAGAGAAGTTTCATCCTGAAGTAGATGAGAATAAATACAGAGACTTGCAGTCAAAAAAAAAAATGTGCAGAGAGTGAGGGACCTTGAAACACTCTATCAAAAGCTGGATGTCTTTATTAATTCCTGCCCCCTCATGGCTAATGGAACCCTGTGGAAAAGAGCCAGAGGGGATACATAACACCAAGAAAACAAAGTCTTCTAAACACAGCAGCAGTCCAGTCACATACATGAACTCACAGAGCCTGTGGCATCATACACATGGCATGCATAGGTCTGGGCCTTATGGGGTCCCAGTGTTGAGAGTAGAAGTGGAGAAAACTCCACTTTCCTAGCCCAGAAGCTATCTCCACCTGCTAACTACTCACAAATGAAAACTTAATTTTCTCCAATGGGCTCTCACTGGGGATACAAACCACTCTTAAGGCCAGACCTTATGCTTAGCAGTGGATGGCCCCCACAAAATGAACTCAATGGTAGTTTTGGAGTTTTATATGAATGTGTGTGTGTGTGCTTTTGTTTTGTTTTATTATATTTTATTATTAAATTTATTCATTTATTTTACATACTGACCACAGTTCCCCCCCATCCTCTCCTCTCATTTCTTCCCTCTACCTCCCCTCTGCCCCCATCCATTTCTCCTCTGTTTCTGTTCAGAAAGGGTCAGGCCTCCCAAAGGTGTCAACAAAGCATGGCATATCAAGTTGAGATAGGACTAAGCTCCTCTTCTTGTATTAAGGCTGGGCAAGGCAACCCAGTATGAGGAATGTTCTCAAGAACTAGCCAAAGTGTTAGGGGCAGGCCCTGATCTCACTGCTAGGAGTCCCACAAACTACACAACTGTCACATATATGTAGAATGCCTAGGTCAGTCCCATGCAGGCTCCCTGGTTGTTGGTTCAGACTCTGTGAGTTCCTATGAGCCATGTTAGTTGTTTCTGTAGGTTTTCTTGTGATGTCTTTGACCCCCACCCTAGCTCCTACAGTCCTTCCTCCCTCTATTCAGCAGGGTTTCCAGAACTGGACCTAATGTGCAGCTGCAAGTCTCTGCATCTATTTCCATCATTTACTGAATGAAGGCTCTCTGATGACAATTGGGGTAGTCACCAATCTGATCACAGGAAATGGCCAGTTCAGGCTACATATCCACTATTGCTAGGAGTCTTAGCTGGGATCATCCTTGTAGATTTATGGAAATTTCCCTTACACCAGGTTTCTACCTGACCCCCAAGTGCCCCCCATATCAAGATATCTTTTTTAGTACTCTCCCTCTCCATCCACCCCAACCCAACCCCTCATATTCCCATCCCTACCTGTTTCCAGTCTATCCAGGAGATCTCTTCTATTTCCTCATCCAAGGGAAATCTATGCATCCCCCTTCAGGCCCTCCCTGTTACCTAGCCTCTCTGTGTCTGTGTGTTGTAGCATGGTTATTCTTTACAAATAATATCCACTTATGAGTGAGTAAATACTGTGTTTGTCTTTCTGGATCTGGGTTACCTCCCTCAGGATGATTTTTTTTTTAGTTCCATCCATTTGCCTGCAAATTTCCTGATATCATTGTTTTTAACAGCTGAGTAATACTCGGTTGTATAAATGTACCACATTTTCTTTATTCATTCTTCAGTTGAGGGGCATCTGGGTTGTTTCCAGGTCCTGGCTACTATCAATGATGCTGCCATGAACATAGCTGAGCAGTGTCCTTGTGGTATGACTGAGCATTCCTTGGGTACATGCCCAAGAGTGGTATAGCTGGTCTTAGCGTAGATTGTTTCCCAAGTATCTGAGAAACCGCCATACTGATTTCCAAAGTGGCTGTACAAGTTTGCACTCACACCAGCAATGGCGGAGTATTCCCCTTGCTCCACATCCTCTCCAACATAAGCTGTCATCAGTGTTTTTGTTCTTAGCCATCCTGACAGGTGTAAGATGGTATCTCAGAGTCATTTTGATTTGCATTCCCCTGATGACTAAGACTGTTCAGCAATTTCTTAAATGTCTTTTGGCCACTTGAGGTTCTTCTGTTGAGAGTTCTCATTGAGAGTACCTCATTTTTCAATTGGACTATTTGGTTTGTTGATATCTAGTTTCTTGAGTTCTTTATATATTTTGGAGATCAGCCCTCTGTCAGATGTGGTGTTAGTGAAAATCTTTTCCCATTCTGTAGGCTGCCATTTTGCTTATTGACAGTGTCCTTCGCCTTACAGAAGCTTTTCAGTTTCATGAGGTCCCATTTATTAATTGTCAATCTCAGTGCCTGTGCTATTGGTGTTTTATTCAGGAAGTTGTCTCCTGTGCCTGATAGAAGAGAAAGTGGGAAATAGCCTTGAACACATTGAAGATTTCCTTTGTTCCATAATACTTTGGGAATTTTTTTCTTTATTTCATTTCTTACCATATGGGTCTTTTGCATAATATGATATGGTTTCTGATTTTGTGTTTTATAGGATTTCTTTGATTTTTACAACCACTGAATGAGGGGGAGATTGCAAAGGTAGACACTGAAGTAATTAGAAAGATTACACTGACCTGAATGAGGTTAAGGTATAAGAAGGAACACTAATGTCCATGAGTTCCCACTAGCTTGGGTCAGCTGTCTCTGTGGTTTTCCCCATCATGAACCTGACCCCCCTTTGCTCCTATGATCCCTCCTCCCTTTCTTCAACTGAACTTCAGGAGGTTGGCCAAGTGCTTGGCTCTGGGTCTATGCATCTGCTTCCATCAGTCACTGAATGTAGGTTCTATGATGGCAATTAGGGTAGACATCAATCTGAGTATAGGGGAAGGCTAGTTGAAGCACCCTGTCCACCATTGCTGAGTCTTAGCTGGGGACATCCTTGCGAGTTTGTGGGGATTTCCATAGTTTCAGATTTCTCCCTAACCTTTTAATGGTTCACTCTGTCAAAATATCTCTTTCATTGCTCTCCTTCTCCATCCCTCCCCCAACTCGGCCATCTCAAACCCTCATGTTCCCACCTCCTGCATGGGACTGCACTAGGCCCTCTGAATGTGGGTGACAGCAGTGTGGCTTGATGTGTTTGTGGGTCCCCTGGCAATGAGACCAAGACTTATCCCAGGTATACGAACTGGCTTTTTAGAGCTCATTCCCTATGGTGCAATGTTTTACTCACCCATGATGCAGGGGGAGGGGCTTGGTCCTGCCCCAACTTGGTATGCCAGCCTATGTTGATTACCCAAGGGAGTCCTTACCCCCTGTGAGGAGGGCGTGGAGGTGGGATGGGGGGAAGTGGTGGGGGAGGGAAGGTGAACAGGGGTTGGTATATAAAATGAAAAAAAACTTAAGTAAAAAAAAAAAAAAAAAAAAAACAAGGCACGCTAAATTATCCAAATGGGAGGCAGCAGCCTATAATTGTGGATAGCAATAAAGTAAATGTAAAGAAAAGCCAAGATGCACAAGACATTGCTCAGAAAGATAGGATGTAGTAAGTGATCAGAGACAAGAGAAGCCTAGGGAGAAGGCTAAGTCAATGACAATTATGTAATTAAAACTTAGCTGACTAAATGGACCCAAAATACCATAAATCCAACATAAAACATCAAGAAGTCAATGAAGCTCTTCTGTGTGTCTTTATGAAGAGAACACCTTATACAGGCCTTTTCTGATGCACCCAACTTTATGTTAAATTGCCTCATTCCATCATTTCACAGTGCCTGGTATCTTTTCTTGTAGTGCATTTTAAGTGGAATTTTATACTAATTACTAATTCTGGAAATTTTGTTAATATCTGTGTGCTGTACTATATAGTAAACGTCATGGAATGTGCTACAGTAATGCCTTGTACACCATAGACACAAAATGTGAAATTTATCTGAATATCTTTAAAAACATAAATGTTCCCCACCTTTAGCTAAGGAGCTTTTGGCAGTGATGGCTTACGGAGGAAGGCAAGTCCGTCTTCTTCAGTGGTGTTATCCCAGGTAGGTTGACAGTGCTCCAGTAGATGGACTAACACCCCAGGGCATATGGGCAACACCAATTGGACTCCCTGAGTTATTTAAAGAAAAGAGGACATGAAGGAATGAAGTCAGGAGAGAGGTGAGGTGCAGGGATATTTAGAGGAGATGAAGGGAGAAGCAGGAGTGCATATGATTATAACATTTTGCATATATGCATTGAATTCTCAAACAATAAATCAGAAATAAAAACTTAAAAACCTTAAAGAATCTACCTCCTATTACTGGCAAAAGAAAACTGTATACTTTTGTTTCAAGCACTTCAAAATGTGTAATTGTTAATTTCCTCTGCCTTGGTCAGATAAAAATTGTAATATAATTTTGTGTATTTTATTAGTTCTTTGAGAATTTCATACAGCATGTTTTGGTCATATTCACTCTCATACTCCCAACTTTTTCCAGACCCATCACCCTTCCTTTTCCACCCAACTTTGTATCCTTTCTTCCAGATCAATGACAATTTCTGCTTCTCCAATGTTCTTGGATACCATTTTTATGAAAGATACTAGAGAAGATATGTGTACTTTTTTAACAAAAAATTTTTGAAACATTTTTTAGGTTATTCACTTATTCACTTAGTTTATGTATGGGCACACATTTGCTCACATTGCTCATAACTTAAGACCATAATACATGATTCTGTGTAAAATTTGGAAATTAAAATTCTTTGTTAAATTATAAGGACACGAGTCTGTAACAATTGTGCCTGCCTTGCCTGATACAGGTGAAAATCACTCAAATGAATTTCACAGAGTCCAAGCATTTTGTTGTTACTGTTGAGGTGTTATTCCATCCTTTGCAAAGCATCCTTGTTCTTCTCCATTCTTTTACTCAGAGAACACAGAAGCTAGCAGGAGTAAAAAGTAAGATGCTTAGTCTTTCTACAACTTGATGTGCCATATTTTGTTGCTATCCATGGGAGGCCTGCCCTTTTCTGAATAGAGGAGGAGAAGTAGATGGGATGGAGGAGACAGAGGAGAAATGTGTATGGGGGGACTGGGAGGAGAGGAGGGAGGGAAAACTGTAGTTGAGATGTTAAATAAATAAATTTCTAAAAATTTTAGAAAAAAATTAAGAAGTTAAAATTTTTCTCTTTCCTTTAAAATGTGTAGCCCAAGCTGGCCTCAAACTCATGATCCTCCTGCCTCCACCTCCTTCAGCAAATCCTATCATCATATGCCACTACAACCAGCTAAAAATCTGTGTCACATAGCAAGTTTTAAATTCTGAATTATTTGGTTGAAACTATTTGCCTGTTTAATTATAGTGAATTGTTTCATGGTTCACTTAATTTCCAATATAGTGTTCCATATTGACATCTTTTTAGGGAATACAGAACTATTTTTTAGGAAAATTAACTGGCAATCCAAATGGTGGGTATGTTCCAATGATATGATTATTGGGAAGATACAGGAAGTGATAAAGTTATACTTGAGAATATTTAGTACCGCACATTTAAAATAGACATTAAAAGGGATCTTTGTACAGATCAAGTAAAAATCACTATGTATCTGAGAAGAGACTTACACTCGGCACAGGAATAAGAAAAGGGCATTTGGAGGCCACCAAAGAAAACGTGATGCGATTCATACTTTGTTTCTCTTTCCCCAGGGTCCTTTTATATGATGGTGAATATGCATAACAAGAATTTCACCATTGTAACTATTTTAAATTATACAATCTAGGGGCATTTAGTTTAATCACAAAATTACTCAGCAATCACCACTATCCTGTCCCAGAACTTCTTCTCCCTCAAAGAAAAACCCAAAACAGATAATTTTATTTTAAAACTTAGATTAGAGAACAATTCACCCTGGGATTAAAAACATTTAAGTAAAGAAAAGATAGCTTCCTGTTGAAAAAAATCCAGGCTATCTCTAAATTTTCCAATCATTCCATTTTTTGTCTCTGGACCTACCTCTTTAAATGTAGACCACATATCAAAGCAGCTATCAGAGACATGATTATCTACAGCCTGTTTATAAACATAGACTGACAGTTGACTTCAGTTTATTACATCAATTTGATTAAACACCCACTCTTGATGTAAAAGAGGAGAATCCCATTCAGAACACAATATAAGACTCCATTGAGATAATGTACGTTGGTCATTAAAACTCATATGCATAAGAACCCCAAACAAAGCCTAGGTGTGTGGAAATGGAAAGATATTCTTGTAGTTATTGACTTAAAGGAGAGAAAAGAAGTTGGTGATAAAATGTTACACATTTTACTCGAGTGGAGAGGTGGGTAATACATAGGGTGAGGAAGGAAGGAGGGATAAATAATATTAAGGATGTTTTAAAAATCATTGTAGAAATATTTTATGTTTACTTAAAATATGTATATATATACATATGTGTGTGTGTATGTTTAAATGGAGTTATGCCATATGGGGTGATAAAGCTCCCCTTAAGAATCATAACCTATCTAACACAAAGCCTAGTGCCTGCTATGGGAATCCTTCCATTGAGTTGTTGATCAGGGGGTCCAAGGCACTCCCTATCACCCTTGGTTGTCTCACAGAAATTGAAGATAAGACCCAATCCTTAAGACACCACACACTTCAGACCCACGACATGGAGGAATCAAGGTGGAACTCTTATAGCTTCAGAAGGTACAATGCAAGCTCCTAAGGAAAAAAACAATCAATCGGTAATCCTACCCAGGTGTAAGGCCTATGAAACACAGCAATGACTGGTGGCCAGGCAAGATATCTCTGGTGTGCAATAGTGGCACTTATAATCTTGGGGATAGCCAACAGCTGTATAATTGTGTCTAAGTCCTGTTCAATAGAAAGGTATTCATGATCATTACTGAACACCTAGCCAACTACTTGTGGATGAAGAGTGCCATTTTCCTAATCTATGTAATTCCTAAATGCATTCTAAGTATTTTTTTATTTATTTATTTTTATTTATTTATTTTTTTAATTTTTATTTTGTAATACAATTCAGTTCTACATATCAGCCACTGATTCCCTTGTTCTCCCCCCTCCCGCCCCCCTCACCTTCCCCCCAGCCCACACCCCATTCCCACCTCCTCCAGGGCAAAGCCTTCCCCATGGACTGAGATCAACCTGGTAGACTCAGTCCAGGTAGTAGGTCCAGTCCCCTCCTCCCAGGCCGAGCCAAGCGATCCTGCATAGGCCCCAGGTTTCAAACAGCCCACTCATGTAATGAGCACAGGACCCGGTCCCACTGCCTGGATGCCTCCCAAACAGATCAAGCCAATCAACTGTCTCACCCATTCAGAGGGCCTGATCCAGTTGGTGACCACTCAGCCATTGGTTCATAGTTCATGTGTTTCCATTCGTTTGGCTATTTGTCCCTGTGCTTTATCCAACCTTGGTCTCAACAATTCTCGCTCATATAAACCCTCCTCATTCTTGCTAATTGGACTCCCAGAGATCCACCCGGGGCCTAGCAGCATTGTTTGTAATAGCCAGAACATGGAAACAACCTAGATGCCCTTCAACTGAAGAATGGATAAACAAAATGTGATACATATACACAATGGAATACTACTCAGCAGAGAAAAACAATGACATCATGAGGTTTGCAGACAAACGGATGGATCTAGAAAAAAACATCCTGAGTGAGGTAACCCAGACTCAGAAAGACAAACATGGTATGTACTCACTCATAGGAGGATACTAGATGTGGAACAAGGATGACTGGACTGCTACTCACATCACCAGGGAGGCTACCTGGAAAACAGGACCCCAAGAAAGACACGGGGATTACCCAATGACGAAGAAATGGAAGAGATCTACATGAACAGCCTGGACATGAGTGGGGCTAGTGAAGGGCGAGGTTCGAGGGAAAGAGAGCTTGGAGGAGCGGGAGATCCCAGCTGGATCAACAACAGAGAGGGAGAACAAGGAATAGGAGACCATGGTAAATGAAGACCACATGAGAATAGGAAGAAGCAAAGTGCTAGAGAGGCCCACAGAAATCCACAAAGATACCCCCACAACAGACTGCTGGCAATGGTCGAGATACAGCCCGAACTGACCTACTCTGGTGATGGGATGGCCAAACACCCTAATTGTCATGTTAGAAACCCCATCCAACTACTGAGGGATCTGGATGCAGAGATCCATGGCTAGGCATTCTAAGTATTTATCCTTATACCTACAGGTAAGTGTAGTTCATTAAAGAAAGTTCATTTTTTGCAGGAGATAGTAACTATCACAAAGATTCACAACTCTCCAAAACACAGAGA
The DNA here is from genome assembly GCF_007827085.1 of Peromyscus californicus insignis. Taxonomy (NCBI): domain Eukaryota; kingdom Metazoa; phylum Chordata; class Mammalia; order Rodentia; family Cricetidae; genus Peromyscus; species Peromyscus californicus. Next base: position 98,000,033 of record NW_026294391.1, read on the forward strand.
CCAAGTGACAGGGGGTGCATGACCCCAATTGATCCATCCACAATGAGACCCTTAGAGCTAAGGTTTGGGGAAATTCACAGAAAATGGGCAGAAAGATTGCAAGATTCAGAGGATCATGAATTCTGCTGTGAGATAGTGTCTGTTAGACATGACAGGGAAGCTGCACCCATGGAATCTTAACAGTATGGTTGTTTAAATAAGACCTGCATAATCACAACTCCAATTTACAAGCCAATGGATGGGGAAATTTCACAAGGCCCTGCCTTGTGAAAAGCTACAGGCAATCAATGGCTTCTGAGAGAGAATCAGTTTTCTCTGGGGACAAATTCCCTGGTAGGTTACCCAATACCAAATAGTCAGTCTTAAACACATGTATATACAGCATTAAATGGACTCAATAGGTTGTGTGTGTGTGTGTGTGTGTGTGTCTAGTAATTGTAATGAAAGAAAGAGATTATTAATATGAGATGAAGTAGGGGGGAAATAGGGACAGTTGGAGGAAGACTGGCGGGAATGAGATAAATACAGCATTCCCATAAGAAATTCTAAAAAAAAAAAAAAAAAAGTGTTATCCTAGAATTTAGTGCTTCCTAACCAAAAAAAAAAAAAAAAAAGGATAGCAGGGAAGCATCTAACATGCTAAAGAAATATTGCATGTCGGTTTGGAGAAGGAAAGAAAGAGAACAATAGAACAGGAAGTAGATGGGGCATTACAGTTTGAGACAGTAAAAAGCTTGGTGTAATGGAGGCAACAACACTCTCCACTGGACGTTTTCTTCAATGGCGCAGAGCAGTCTTGACTGCAACAGAAAGAGGAAAAGCAACTGATAATTGATTTTCTTTTCCAGTCACTGTGCAGGGCATTGTCTGCAGAAACCTACCAGATGGTCTGAGTGGGGAGGGAAATAAAGCATGATGATACAAGGGAATACAAATCAGTCATTTTTATTGCAGACTTGCTTGGAATTTGATTGGAATGGCAAAGCAGCAAGGGGTCTTTCAGTATGCACTTGCTATTGTTCTTTTGGGAGCCAATTTATTTTGCTATTTTACCTCAACCTCACAATTATACATAAAACCAAAGGCTCTCAGCAGAACTTTCTTAGCTTGTTGTCCCAGAATGAGGTCAGATTTCATCTCCAGGTCAAGCTTTAATTCATTAGAAAAAAGAACAAGACCAAGGCTTTGAAACAAGTGGACCAGATGTTCAAAGTATGTATCCCTCCAGTCTACACAAACTGTTTGTGAAGCTGCAGAAACTAGAACCATTTTCCTGTAATGTGCTTTCCACCATTTTTACAGACCAGACACTCTGAAGTATTAACCTTCATGATGGTAATGACAGCTATATTTGCTTTCTCAGAACAGATTAGGATAAAGTGACTAAGGTAATCTTCAGTCTGAGAAGATATGTATGCTCCAACCTTTCTTTGTAATTGAATTGCTCAGAATCTGTAATTCATTTTCAAAGCAAGGGTGCAGATAAAACTTTAAGGCTAGAAAACAATGCTGAATTAAACCTGGGGCCTTGGTTTGGGGTTATAAAGTGAAAGAGTGGGGAGATAAAGAATTTTCCTTCTCTATACAGGGTAAGATAAAATTTTTAAGTTTTTCAAGATTTCATGTATGATATTTTATTTAGATCATTTCACATTTCTTTTTCTTCCCTTCAATTCCTCTCATGTCATCCATCAACTACCTCTTAAATTTATGACCTCTTATTCTCTACCACACACACACACACACACACACACACACACACACACACACACACACACACACACACACACACACGTCTCTTTAGCATTACTCATGTGCACATGTATTTAAGGCTGATGACTTGGAATTGACAACCAAAAGGGGTGCTCATCCCTAGAGAAGACTGAGTTCCCTTCTCTCAGTAGTCATTAATTTTCAGTACCTCTTTTTCTAGGGTTGAAGCACTGAGCTTTCCCACATCCACTTTGGCATGTCAACTGGTGCTGTCATTGTGAAATACAACCATATTGTTGGGATTTCATGAGTTCACTTGTCTAGCACACATCCTGGTCCTCTGGCTTTTACAATTTTTCCTTTCCTTCTTTTGTAATGTTCCCTGAGCCTTAGTCGTAGGAGATGTGTTATGATCTGTCAATTGAGGATGGGAAGCCCACAGTCAATTGTTCTCAGAATTTTGACTAGTTGTGAAATTTGTAATATCCTCCATCTGCTACAAAGAGAAGCTTCTTTGATGAGGGATGAGAGCTTATCTGTAGATGTAAGGATAAGCTTTTAGAATTCAATTTTATATTATGCTGGTTTAGGAAAGTGGCAGGTTTTCCTCTAGGGTCCGTGATTTCACCAGCCATGCTTAGTGGGCTATGTTTCCAGTGCAGGAAAGGCAGGCCTTTATCTGGGGGCCTATACCAGCACTTTTCTCAAGGCTACAAAAAATACCATGCTCTTAGAATCCCTAATATTCCCCCTACCCACCACCATGGCATTCTAAGCAGGCATTACCAATTTCTTAAAATGCTAGAGTATCCAAATTGATTTGTTCCATTTCTCTCCAATAAAATTGTCATGCTTTCTTCTTGGACAAATCAGTTTATAACCTAGGGTTAAGCAGAAAGGAATGTGCTTTAAGAATCTCTCATGAACACATATCAATCATTCCTAACCATTGGCATAGATGACTAAATTTTTTAAACACAATTCTTATTAATACAAAAAATATCACCAACCAACAGGTTTTATTTTGTTAACACTTAGGAACATATTTAAGCCAATTATGATAAAATGGAGCTGAAGACTAATATAAAGTCTAGTTATTCTTGAATGTTTTTCATCCTAAGATGCTGGTTTTAGTTTCTTTTTCTTTAGTTCTTCATGTTGCTATAAGGCATAATGTATAGATGAAGAATAAGATTAAGCAGGGATGTGTGAATTGATTTCTCTGAGATGTACAAGCCAGACAATACACAAGTGAGTGAGGGACATAAGCTAGAAAAATCAAACTGTAGAGAAAATACTCTCTCCAAGGACCAATGAATTTATTCACCATGAGCTCATTTATTCCTTAAGCATAGCTAGTTTGGGGTAGTTTGGGGAAGAATCCCAGGGCATCTTCCAAGGTCAAATCTATGTATCCTACAGTGGGTATTTTGCCTTCTCTCTCTCTCTCTCTCTCTCTCTCTCTCTCTCTCTCTCTCTCTCTCTCTCTCTCTCTCTCTCTCTCTCTCGTATATGGATGGCTATGCAGTGATTATAGAGGCCAAAAGAGAATGTCAGATGCCCTGGTACGGTAGTTACAGACAGTTGTGAGCTGCCATGTAGATGCTGAGAATTGAACCCAGGTCCTCTGGGAGAGAAGACCATGCTCTTAACCACTGAACTATTTCCCCAGCCCCTATTTCTTCTTTTTCAATTACAGTTTTTTGTTTGTTTGTTTGTTTGTTTGTTTGTTTGCTGAGACAGAGTTTCTCTGTGTAGTTTTGGTGCCTGTCCTGGATCTCACTCTGTAGACCAGGCTGGCTTCGCAGTTTTAAATTTCACATGAAGTCTGGATTTTTGGAGACTCTAGTAGTAGGAATTCTGCTAAAAATGGGAAAAAGGTATTGTGTGTTAATTATGTGACACTATTGCACATACTATTGTTAATAATTGTAATATTAGTAATAGCTGTAAATATATTATTATTTTATTTCTTATCAGTGTTTGAGATCAAACCCAGGCCTTCACACATGACTGAGCTACCCCTCCAGACATACACACATTTAATTTAATTCTCTGATACCAAGAGATAAGCATTTTATTACCTCCATTGTGTAGATAACAAAAACTGCAGCTTAAGGAGCCTATGTCTTCCCTAAAGTTATATTGTTAGAATAAAAGAACATCAGTTGAAACCAAGGTCGGCTAGAGAAAATGTCTTCTCTAAATTCACTATATTAAAAGTGGACATATGCATTCTAGGAAGTGCACAAGATGATTTACTTGGGTCCTAGTGATTTAAAGAAAAAATTTGTTTAATTAAAAATATCCTCTTCCAAAATTTACCACAGTTTAGTATATATGTCAACACAGGCACCCTCACTAGATCCAAAATATGTACTGTCTATATTGTATGTGATATGCATAGCATGTACTGTATATGGTATATGTGGTATGCATAGTATGTACTGTATGCAGTACAGGATTAATGCCTTGAAGGTGTGGCTTTTGACCTACTCCCACGCTTTACAATTTCTTTGTTTACATTTATGTTCATTTTTGGATTACATTAAGGAGTTTAGAATGGACAAGTTGTTTTTTTAATGAAAACTTTATACATAATGCTAAATTCAAACATGGATAAGAAAATGTGGGCCTGAACATGTTTTTCATTAGACAGCAATGATTTTAAATGGTACACTACTGTACTGTGTTGCTTCAGCAGGGGTATTAAGGGTCAACATTTTTCAGTGAACACTCTCTAACCCACTGAAAACTATTAAATCGATCTGTTTCTCCTTTGATCCCTTTTACAAGTCATATTCTACAGTAAAAATGTTCAGTTTTTTTAAAGTAATGTTCAGTATTTTAAAGCCTTAAATTTAAGAGCTACACTGATCAATATTGGAACTGTAATTTCATTATCCTATTATCTTGAAGCAATGGGTTTTGGCGTATTAGTTAGCATATGGGTGAACTTTTTAGAAATCATGAAGTTTATTTTTTGTCGCATCTATTTTTTAGAGATTAATATTCTGGGTTTCCAAGCTACTGAAGCACTATGTTCAGGTTCTTTCCTTCAGCAAATTAAGATAATTAAACAATGAAAGTTGTACATTAACAGTTATAAGAACACAGACCGTGTGTTTGAAAACACCCTTCCCACTTGACAAATAGCTGATCTGAGCCAATCTCAATAGCATTTCTGCAGCCTCCCACCTGGTGGCAGCTTCTGGCATTGCATCAAGCATGCTTGTCCCAGAACTGAGGTATAGTAAATGCTCAACAGTGGCAGAAGTACATTTACACCACTGAGAATAGATGGGCCAATCAAAGTCGGACACATGAAGCAAGGAAATGCATACTTGGGAAGAACTGATATCACATGAGACCAGAGATAGGCTTCAGGAAGATGTATTGCCAAGAAACAGCAATAGTCTGGGAAGAAATTGGCAGAGGGCAATAGTCAGTCCAGGATAAAACTCGTTTTTAAGGGCAAAATTACGAAAAGAATAGGCAATTACAATGCAAAAATTCAAGCAAAACAGTAATACACCCCACTTTCATAAACGGATAAAACAATGAGATCATGATGTCATACACCAAGTACAGAACTGTGAATGGAAGCATGGTGCACTTTAATGACTTGAGCTGATTTCATGATTAGCTGTCAAGTTATGTACAGATACTAGGGACTTAGATATATACCTAAAAATCATGTTTCTTATGGCCCATATATTTATATATATGGCTCTATGTCTAATGAGTCTAATAAGAATGAACCTGAAGGACATATTGGCAGGCTAGCAAGTCAGCAAAGAGTTGATGCATCTCAAAAGTAGAGTTCTGTCTTCCTTAGGGAGTACAAGTCTTTCTTCATTCATGGTTGTTAGTGTGATTGGGCTAAATGTACATATATTGTGGAAAACAATCTATTATATTCAAAGTCTCCTGATTTAAATGTTAATCTCATAGCAATGGTTAGACAAGTGTTTTATCAAATATCTGATTGTCGTGACCTAGCCAACCTGACACAAATGTAGGCATCACTTGGTTATTAGTATACTAATACACTTCAATGAAGTTTATCACTTACTCTGTGTTAAACATCACACTAGATCAATTAGAAAAGGGGAGGTGAAAGATTGAACTATCAACTTTGAGATAATTTTACATTTTGAGCAATAAAATTGATGAACTTTGAAACTGATTCTGAATATGACCATTTTTCATGATCAGTTCTCACCTGAATTGCTGTTGTTTTTGAGGTTAGAACACAATCACAGCATTTCTCCCCTCCCTTTCCTCCCTACAAACTGTCCCATACAACTTGCCTTGCTCTCTTTAAATTCATGGCCTCTTTTGTCATTAGCTGTTATTGCATGCATATATGCATATACATGTATATTCCTAAATATCACCTGCACAGACATATAATGTTACTTGTATGTATGTTTTGTTTTTGTTTTTTTTGTTTGTTTGTTTTGTTTTGATACAGGCTCTCACTATATAGCCCTGGCTGTCCTAGATCTCACTATGTAGACCAGGCTGCCTTCAAACTCACAGCAATCCGCCTGCTTCATCCTACTGAGTGCTGAGACTAAAGGTATGTGCCACAACACCCAGCACTTAAATGTGTTTTCAGGGTTGATCATTTGACACTAGCCAATCAATTGGTGTGCTCTTCACTGAGGAAGACTGCCTCGGCTGCTCCCAGCTTTTCTCAATTACCTGTAGCTCTTTGGGTAGGGTTCAGGCCTTGTGGGCTTTCTCCAGCTACTTTTTCATGTCCATTGGTGTCACCCTTGTTCAGTTCTTGCTTTTAAGTTTTTATTCTTGACTGCCACTCCATGTACCATAGTATATTACGGATCAGTTAGATTCACTCTGTTAAAATATAGGTGGTGTCATATCATACTCTTGCTGAAAAACTCTCCACATCATTCTCCACTTCACTCAATGTGAAAAAACCAAGTTCTTTTGCCTACAAGGCTCTAGTTGATTGCCCTGTTGTGTTGACTTATGTAATGCTTTCCAATTGTTTAACATAATTTTCACTACATTGCTCTTGATGTTCCAGAAACCTGCTTGGCTGCACTTGTCTTGAGACTTTTGTGCTATTGCCTCCGATAAGGAACTTACATCCCCTGAAATTTCTTCATTCCATCCAGACCCCAGTTTGAACACTAAGGCTCTAATGCTATTCTGAAACCTACAATGACAGCCTACCCCAAATTGATCCCTATTTTTCGCTATACTATATGATGATTTACATTGATTGTCAACTGACAGATTCTAGAATCATCTTGTAGACAGATTTCTGGACATGTTTGTGAGGGATTTCTAGGTTAGGTGATCTGAAATGCGAAGATACAGCATAACCATGGGCAGCACTGTTGCATAGGCTGGGGTTCTGGATTGAACTAAAAGGAGAAATGAGCTTAGGCCAGCATACATCACTCTACATTATGATTGCAGAGTCAGTGTGACCGACCAGCAGCCTCTTGCTCTTCTCACTATAGCTTCCCTCCTATACTGGACTGTATTCTACTGGAACTGTCAGCCAATACCATAAGCCTTTTCTTCCCTAAGTTGCATTTGTCATGGATTTTATTATAGCAAACAGGAAAGTCATTTAACACAGACATTTTATCTGTTTTATTTTTATCACACTTATAAATGACCGGTATATTTATTTATGCCTTTATTAACTAGAATAATAACTCCATAAAATATTTATTTTGCTTACATATTTATCTCTACTATGATATCCTTTTGTTTGCACATTTTATTTAGTGTGTGTGTGTGTGTATGTGTGTGTGTGTGTGTGTGTGTATACAGACAAACACATGCCTTGATGTATGTGGAGATCAGAGGACAACTAGTGAGTCAGTTCTCTCCTTCCTTGATGTGTGTCCTGGTAACCATACTCAGGTCTTGGTGGCTGCTGTCATTACCTGTAGAGCTGTCCTACTGGCCTCAGTATGATATCCTCAAGTACAGGATAATGAAACCCAGTGTTATAATCAATATATGCTAATAAGACATTTAAAAATTAGTAGAATGAATAAGTTATTGAACACATTTAGTAATTTATTGGTTAAGAACTGTAACTAAAGATTATTAGACCATGTAAGTCAGTCCACAGCTTTTGTATATCAAGGGTGTTGGATTATTTGCATTTATTCTAACAACCAGTGAAAGCTTATTGTTTCTCTTCTCGATATGCCTCTCATTTTTCTGCTTCGCCTCTATAATTAAACAGTCACTTTTAATATCAAACACACTGTTATATTTTATCATCAGAAAACAGTGAGAATTCTCTATATTTTACTCAATTTCAGGTGGGTAATGAATCTCCTTACATGAATCTCCTTACATAATATAGCTAATATGATCAAACAAATAGAGTTATTGCTGAGTTGGAACCATATTACCAAAAATCATTTGAAACTGCATGGGCAAATCATATATTATATGATAGTTCATACAGAACATGGCCTATTCAGTCTATAATAACTTTAAAATAATCCATTTTTACTTATAGATTTTTTGAGTCTTATGAGATGGACAGATACTCTCCAAAAATGTTTCTTCAAGTTCTTATGTTTTCTGTCTTACACACTTAAAACAAATCTCAGCTATTATACTTATTACTTCTCAACTCGAACTGTAATAGTAGATACAGATCTTTTATTTTCCTTTGTTCTAGAGTCTCTATAAAAAACAATCAAAAGTTTGAGCTGGTGAGATGATTCGGTCAGTAAGGGTGCTTGCTGCCAGGCCTGACAACCTGAGTTCGGTCACTTGGACCCACAAAATGGAAGAAAAGTGACTCTTGTGGGTTGTCTTCTGACTTCCACATGTATCTGTGGTACACAAACCCCCAAATAAATAAAAATGTAAGAAATAATAAATAAAGTCTAAGATGTATTTAGCATGGTTGAAATGCCTTTGGGAGTGGGGAAAGGAAGTTTCTAAGACTCATATACTGTTTTAGGCATGGGAATGAGAAAGAAAAGCTGTGAATAATCACAGTGATAACTTTCACTTCCTACAGTATGAATTTAGTGTTATAACTTTAAATTTTAGCAAAGTCATATAATGTGTTCATTTCCTCTTCCTCCTTTCCCCCTTCTGACAAGTGTATATAAAAATGTAAAATAAGTAGCAGACAATTCATCCTTGTTTCATGTCTAGTATCCTGCTATGAGTGAGTACATACCATGTTTGTCTTTCTGAGTCTGGGTTACCTCACTCAGGATGATTTTTTCTAGATCCATCCATTTGTCTGCAAACCTCATGATGCCATTGTTTTTTTCTGCTGAGTAGTATTCCACTGTGTATATGTACCACATTTTGTTTATCCATTCTTCAGTTGAAGGGCATCTGGGTTGTTTCCATGTTCTGGCTATTACAAACAATGCTGATATGAACATAGCTGAACAAGTTCTCTTATGGTGTGAGGCTACCCGGAAAACAGGACCCCAAGAAAGACACAGGGATCGCCCAATGACAGAGAAATGGAATGAGATCTACATGAACAGCCTGGACATGAGTGGGGGTAATGAAAGGCGAGGGTCGAGGGAAAGAGAGCTTGGGGGAGCGGGAGATCCCAGCTGGATCAACAACAGAGAGGGAGAACAAGGAATAGGAGACCATGGTAAATGAAGACCACATGAGAACAGGAAGAAGCAAAGTGCTAGAGAGGCCCACAGAAATCCACAAAGATACCCACACAACAGACTGCCGGCAATGGTCGAGAGACAGGCCCTGGGTGGATCTCTGGGAGTCCAATTAACGAGAATGAGGAGGGTTTATATGAGCGAGAATTGTTGAGACCAAGGTTGGATAAAGCACAGGGACAAATAGCCAAATGAATGGAAACACATGAACTATGAACCAATGGCTGAGGGGTCCACACTGGATCAGGCCCTCCGAATGGGTGAGACAGTTGATTGGCTTGATCTGTTTGGGAGGCATCCAGGCAGTGGGACCAGATCTTGTGCTCATTGCATGAGTTGGCTGTTTGAAACCTGGGGCCTATGCAGGATTGTTTGGCTCGGCCTGGGAGGAGGGGACTAGACCTACCTGGACTGAGTCTACCAGGTTGACCTCAGTCTGTGGGGAAGGCTTTGCCCTGGAGGAGATGGGAATGGCGGGGGGGGGGGGGGGGGGGGGGGGGGGGGGGGGGGGGGGGCGTTGGGGGGAAGGTGAGGGGGACGGGAGGGGGGAGAACAAGGGAATCCGTGACCGATATGTAGAACTGAATTGTATTGCAAAATAAATTAAAATAAATTAAAAAAAATGTAAAATAAAAGAAAAAGAATTTTCTTAGAAAAGTGTTGTAAAAATGCAAGTTGGTTAGATTTTTATATAGAACAATCTGGTATCAAAACCAGGAATGCTTTAACAATACTTTTGTATAAATTAGTTTTGATTTTTCAAAAACTTTGCTATGTTTATGATTTTTGTGTATATATGTGTACATTTGTGTGACTTGATGTGCACACATACATGGAGGAGCCTGAGGAGGCCAGGAGAGAGCATTAGATTCCCTGGGACTGGAATGACCAAATAGTTTGAGCTACCACGTGAGTTCTGGAAACTGATCTTGGGTCCACTGGAAGAGTAAGTGTATTTATCCACCAACCCATCTCTTCAGCTCCTATTTCCAATTATTCATGAACAGAAATTTTACTTACAGTTAATCTCTTTATATAATGATTACTCTGAGACTTTCCTGGGATGTTAAAAGTTAGAATTAGACTCTTGAGTCCTTTATTGTATAATATCTAGGTCTTATTTGACTTTCAAATTTTAATCAACCTTCTTATTAATTTTAAAATACTCCTTAAATTCTCTACTGAGTATAGCTTAAAAACTTTTTTATTTCCCTTTCATAGAGACTGACATACAACTCTCCGCTCATTTAGATTTTTCTGGGATTTGATGCCATCGTGAGAGTTAGGAGTTTATCAAAGTTCTGAAAATGACTTTCCAAGTATAAGTCACTACTTAGTGAATGTTATGCATTTATTAACATGAAGTTAACTAAATAAAACTAAGTGAAATATGAGTCCCTAAAAGTTATTCAGAACAATATATATGTCAGAAGACTATACAGTCACAAAATCCTTGCCTTTTATCTTTTTATTCTGCAAGAATTCATACCATCTTCTTTGAAGGTTTTTCTTATTTTTTGTTATTTACTTATTTATTTATTTAGTTTATTTATTTCATGTGAATTGGAGTTTTTTTTCCCCGCATTCACGTCTGTTTGAGGGTGACAAATCCCCTGGGTCTGGAGTTACAGACAGTTGTGAGCTGCCATGTGGGTGCAGGGAATTGTACCTGGGTCCTCTGGAAGAGCATCCAGTGCTCTTAAATGCTGAGCCATATCTCCAGCCCCTCATTGTTTTTTACTTTTGAGATTATAATATAGTTACATCATTTCCCCTTCCATTTCCTCCCTCCAAACCTTCCCATGTACCCTCCCACACTCTCATTTCCTCCCTCAACTCTTTCCAGATTCACTCTCTTCCCTGCTTGCCTAACTTTGTCTCCATTTTTCTTAAATCCATTGTGGTAGTTTGAATGAGAATGACCCCATGGCCTCATATGTTTGAATGATTGGTCATCAGTTAATGGAACTTTTTGGGAAGGGTTAGGAGGCATTGTCTTGTTAGAGAAGATGTGTCACTGGGAGTGGGATTTGAGGTTTCAATGGACCACACCATGCCCATTTTCTCTGTGTTGCTGTCTCTGTCTCTCTGTGCCAGCTCCCTGTTACCTATAGATCAAGATGTGAAGCTCCCAGCTACTGCTCCAGCACTGTGCCTGTTTGCTTCCTATTATGATGATCATGGACTAACCCTCTAAACTATAATCAAGCCCCAATTAAATGTGTTCTTTTTGGAAGAGTTGTCTTGATCACAATGTCTCTTCACAGCAATAGAACAGTAATGAAGACAGAAGTTGCCACCAAGAGTGAGTATTGCTGTGCCAGGACAAACCATGCTGTTTGTTGGAGGAATATGGAAGACTCTGGGACTTTGCACCAGTAAAGTGGTTGAAAGCTTTATGCAGGGCTTAATGGGCCATCCTAGCAGAAGCACAGAAGACAGAAGTGCTGAGGGTGATGTGGACTATGCAGGTCCAGCTCAAGAGGTTTCAGAGGAGAATATTAGGAAGTGGTCTACAGACTATTCTTACAATATTTCTACAAAGAACATGGCGGCTTTTTGCCCTTGTCCTAAAAATCTGCCAGAAGCTGAATTAAAGAGCTTTGGATGAACTCCATTGGCAGAGGAGAGTTCAAAAGATACTGGTATTGATTGTTATGTGGTTATTAGTGGTTACTATTATACAGATCTAAAATAAAAAGAGCAAACAAAGCAAAGATATATATAAAATTTACAGTTTGAGGAGAAAAAGATAACAAAGAAATGTAAAGTTGGAGTCAAGTCCTGTGCTCAACCAGATGAGAAGCTAAAGAAATGCCTGCTGCTAAATGGAATAAAAGGAGCCCCCAGACCCCAAGATGTTGCAGATGCCAGAGTCATAGGATGTCTCCCATGAAAGCAGCAGAAGTGTGTAGAACAAGCTCAAGAAAGAGAGTGTGTTGCAGTCAGCAATGATGGAAGGGCAAAGCCATCTAATAAACCATTTAACATCAGACAGGTCCAGGAGTTACAGGATTTGGAGTTTGCCCTGTTTTTTTTTTTTTTCAGTCTTGCGTTGGTACAATATTTCCTCACTGTCTCTTTTTCACCTTTTTGGAATGGTAATGTATATTCTGTGCCATTGTATGCTGAAAGTACATGATGTGCTTTTAATTTTGATTTTACAAGGGATTATATTTAAGAGATTACCTTGAGTCTCAGAAGATATTGGGCTTTTGAAACATTGTTGAGACTGTGAAAGACTATGGAGACTTTTGAAGTTGGTCTAAATGCATTTTGCATTATGATATGGGTATAAGCTATGTGGATAAGGGAATGGAATATTGTGGTTTGAATGAGGATGACCCCCATAAGCTCATTACATTTGAATGCTTGGTTCCCAGTTAGTGAAACTATTTGGGAAGGATTGGGAGATCAATGCCAGGCCTAGTCTCTCTCTCTCTCTCTCTCTCTCTCTCTCTCTCTCTCTCTCTCTCTCTCTCTCTCACACACACACACACACACACACACACACTCCCTGCCTCTCTCTTTCTCTGTGTTGATAGATTAGGATGTAAAACTCTCAGCTATTGCTCCAGCACCATGCCTGTCTGCTTCTGCTATAATGATCACAGACTAACTCCTTATAACTCAAAGCAAGTCCCCCAATTAAATGTTTTTTTTTTTTTTGTTGGAGTCGACATGCTCATGGTGTCTCTTTATAGCAACAGAACAGGAACCAAGACACAATCTTTGTCATCCAGTGTCTTTTATGTATAATCTTTCACTGAAGCATGGTCAACTTATCATGGCTGTACTCTTAGAGAAAACTGACTCTCCCTTTCCCAATAGCTAACAACTGGTGATAGCTCTATGGGTAGGGGTGGGATTTCCTGCCCAACACCCATATCCATAGTGGGATTTGGTCTGACTTGTGCACACTGTCACAACTGCTGTGACTTCATATGTGTGGCTTCCCACTGATGTCCAAAAGATGCTGTTTTCTAGTAGTTATCCACAACTGTCTCTTACACTCTGTTTCCTCTTCCTCAATGATACCTGAGTTTTTGAAGGAAAGGCGTGCAGTGTACATGATCCATAGAGATTTCCTTATTCTCTTCACATTGGATAATTGCAAATCTCTGTCTTAACCATCATCTACCAAGGAAAGAAGCTTTTTAGATGAGGGATGAGAGATACATAATCTGTAGGTGTCAAGATTTATCATAAGGAATTAGTTTACATGAGTGCATTTAACAAAATAGTAGTAGTAGATTCTCCCCTAGAGCCTACAACTTGTCTTGTCATAGGTTCTTGGCCTAACAAGTTGTGTCAGGCATGAGTTTCATCTTGTGGAGTAGAATTTAATCAGAAATTGGTTGGTTATTTCAGTGGTATTTGTGCCACTGTTGTATCAGCAGACATATCTTACCAGGCCTGTCATTATTATAGCTCATAGTGTTCAGAGCTGGATAAGACTGACAGTGGCTTTCCTTCTTTTGTAGTATACGTAGCAACTTCCAGTCTTGTGAAATCTAACCAGAAGGGATGAAACTTACAGGTCAGTACCAGCTTGATTTATCTGTGGTCTATAGCTCAATTGTTATCTTCAGCAATAGAGTCTTGCCATTAAGTTCTGGATGATAATCAAGAACAATGACAATAGCCTACAGTGTTTGTGAGTCTATGAGAACTCACTGGCCAACCAATCCAAAAGAAGTAACTCATTCTTGGAACTGAACTTTTTATTTGCTGGTTTCTAGTGACCAGTAAGGGAATTGTTGACCTGTTATAGGATATCTCCACTTTAACTCTCTCTCTCCCTTTCTTTCTTTCGTCCTTCCTTCCTTCCTTCCTTTATTTATTTATTTTTCTTCCTTCCTTCCTTTCTATCATCTATCTATGTGCAAATATATGTATATTTATACATACGCCCATATCCATATATAGACTTATGCAGTAGTAGGTTTCACGTGACTTTTTCTTTTTTTGTTGTTTTTGTTTTTAGAAACAAAGTCTCACAATGTAACTCTAGCTACCTTGGAATTCGGTGTTTAAACCACACCAACCTGGCCTTGAATTCACAGAGATTCACCAGCCTCTGCTTCCCAAGTGCTGGTATTAAAGACCTGTGCTTCCACTCCTGGACCATATAACTTTTTCAGAAGGTTTTCAGTGTGTAGCTAAAGAGTTTTCTCTCCAGGTCCCGCCAAGCCCTGGCAGCCCAACAACCCACTTATAAAATAAACACACAGACACTTATATTATTTAAACTGTTTGGCCTAATGGCTCAGGCTTCTTGTTAACTGTTTTTATATCTTAAATTAACCCATTTCTATTAATCTATACTTTGCCACATGGCTCGTAGCTTACCGGTACCTTACATTTTCCTTGTCATGGCGGCAGCTGGCAGTGTCTCCCTCTCTGTCTTCCTGTTCTCTCAATTCTCTTCTCTGTTAGTCCCGCCTATACTTCTTGCCTGGCTACTGGCCAATCAGTGTTTTATTTATTAACCAATCAAAGCAACACATTTGACATACAGAACATCCCACAGCATCAGTGTTATTTGTTCTTTCCCATACTCCATTCTCTATTCTGCCATCTCCTTCCCCAACCCCAATTTAATATTTTTGGTTCCATTATTCCCCTTTATGTCGTTATACTAGTGTGTTATATCTCTCTTCCTTTGAAAGCCCCTTGGCATCTTAGTAATTTTTTTTTATCTCTCTGAGCATTCCAAATAAAACATAAATATCTGAAGATTCAAAGCTAAAATCTGCAAAAATAGAAAATATATGGCCCTTGTATTTCTTGGTCTGGGTTACCTCACTTGGAATGGAATGATTGTTTCCAGTTCCATCAATTTACCTGCATAATTTACAATTTCATTTTTGAAATTACTCAATGGCTGAGTAGTATTCCTTTATGTAAATATACAATATTTTCATTATCCATTCATCAGTTGATGAGTATCTAGGCTGTTTCCATTTCATGGCTATTATGAATAAAGCAGCAGTGAACATAGATAAGCAGGCATCCTCTGAGGAGTAGGATTTGCAGTTTTATGGTCTATAACTAAGAGTGCTACAATTGGATTATATGGTATATCTATTTATAGATTTTTGAGAAATCTTTATACTAATTACCATAGTGGCTGCACTATTTTTTACTCCTACCAGTAGTAAACATGTGTTCCCATTTCTCCACATCCATGCCAGCATTTGCTTTTTTTTTTTTTTATCTTGTCATTCTGCCTGCGGTGAGATGAATCTCAAAGAAATTTTGAAGTGTGTTTACCTAATGGTTAAAGATACTGAATATTTTTAGAAATGTTTCTTAGCTATCTGTATTCTATCTTTTGAGAACTCTGTTTAGTCCTATGTCCCATTTTTAAATTGTGTTATTTCTTTTCATGCTGTTTACTTTTTTTCTAGTTCTTTATAAATTTAAATATGAACCTATTGCCAGATGTATTTCTGGTAAAGATGTTTTTTCCAATTATGTAGGCTGCCTCTTCAATTGACAGATGGTGTCCTTTGTTGTACAGAAACATTTAAGTTTCATGAGGTCCTATTTATTAATTGTTGGTCTATATGCCTGTACTATTTGGGCCTTGTTTAAATAGTTCTTTCCTATACCAATGACTTTGAGTGTCAGGTCTGATGTTCTGATCCTTGATCTGTTTTGAATTGGATTTTTTGCAGGGTGGGAAATAAGAATCAAGTTTCATTCCTCTATATATAGCTATCTACTTTGACCAGCACCATTTGTTCAAGTTGCTGTCTTTTCTCCAATGTGTTTTCTTGGCTTCATTATCAAAATCCAGGTGGATTTTTGTTTATGGGCGCTCAATTCTACTCCATTCATGAATGAGTCTGTTTTTATGTCAGTATCACGCTGATTTTTCTTACTGTTGATTGTGGCTTAATTTTATTTTACTTTATTTTTTATTAAGGATTTTTTTTTATTCATTTTACATACCAATCACAGATGCTCCTTTCCTCACTCCTCTAGCTCCTCCCACCTTGCCCCCAGCCCATCCCCCATTCCCTCCTCCAATAAAGCAAAGTCTCCCATGGGAAGTCCTCAGAGCTTGGTACATTCAGCTGGGGCAGGTCCAAGCCCCTCCCCTAGCATCAAGACTGTGCAAGGTGTCCCGCCATAGATAGTGGGCTTCAAAAAGCCAGCTCATACACCTGGGATGGATCCTGACACTACTGCCAGGGGGCCCCTTAAGCAGATCAAGCTACACAACTGTCTCGCTTATGCAGAGGGCCTAGTCCAGTCCCATGCAGGCTCCACAGGTGTTAGTCTAAATTTTGTGAGTTCCCACTAGTTTGGTTTTGTTGTTTCTGTAGGTCTCCCCATCATGATCTTGATGGCCTTGCTCATAGAATCCCTCTTCTCTCTCTTCAACTGGACTCCTGGAGCTTGGCCTGGTGTTTGGCTGTGGATCTCTGCATCCACTTCCATAAGTTACTGGAGAAAGGTTCTATGATGACAGTTAGGGTATTCACTGATCTGATTACTGGGATAAGCCAGATCAGGCACCCTCTCCACTACTGCTAGTAGTCTAAGCTGGGGTCATCCTTGTGGATTCCTGGGAACCTCTCCAGCACCCAACCTCTCCTCATCCCCATGACATATCCCTCCATCATGGCATATCCCTCACTGCTCCCCCACTCCATCCCTGCTCCAGCGTGACCATCCTGATCCCTCATGTTCTTATCCCCCACCCCCACCCTCTATTGCCCTCCCTCATCCCCAGTTCACTCATGGAGATCTCATCTATTTCCTATTCCCAGGGTGATCCAAGAGTCATCTTCCAATATCTAGAAACACATATTACCCTGAACCACGAGTGGCCTCATGTAGCAACACACAGCCACCACACCTTCCTAAAAACCAGAAAGGGTAACAGAAAGAGGAAAAAAACACCCACTGAACAAAGACAAGACCATACACATATCAGCACCCAAAATTACAATTATTCCAAATCTAGATTCCTAGACACCAGTGTAAAAACACAATAACATCCAGGACAATATATCTCTACTAGAGGCCATAAATCCTATCACATTAGGCCTTGAGAACTGCAATATACCTTAAGCACAAGTCAATGACCTTATACTAGCTTTTATGGATATAGCAGAGATCTTTAAGGAGAAAATGACAAAAAAAACCATACAGAAAACCAAGGAGACACAAACAGTTAAAAGAAATGAATAAAACTGCTCCAAACCTGAAAATGAAAATAGAAGCAATAAAGAAGACACAAACTGAGGGAATTCTGGAAGTGAAAAGTTTAGGAATTCAAATGGGAACTACAGAGGCAAGTTTCCCAAGAGAATGCAAGAGACTGAAGAGAGAATCTTAGGGGTTGAAGATTAAATAGAAGAAATTAATGAATCTGTCAAAGAAAATGTTAAATCTAAAAAACTCCTGACACAAAAGATCCAGGAAATGGAGGGAGAAGAAGAATTCCATCTCAAACGCACAGACAATATTTTCAACAAAACCATAGAATGAACTTTTCTTAATTCAAAGAAGGAGATGGTCTATCAAGGTACAAGAAACATATAGAAAACCATATAGACTAGACCACAAAAGAAATTTTTCTTGGCACATAATAATCAACACACTAAATGTATGCAAAGAAAGAATATTAAAAACTGCAAGGGAAAAATACCAAGTACCATATAAAGATAGACATGTTAGAATAACATCTGACTTCTCAATGGATACTCTGAAAATCAGAGGGGCCTAGATAGATGTTCTACAAATTATAAGAGACAACAGATGCCAGCCCAGACTACTATACCCAGCAAAACTTTTAATCACAATAGGTGGGGAATTCCATAATTAAAAAACCCCACAAACAAACAGAATGGATACAAAAGAGGATTCATCCTCCTGCTGCATCCAAAAAACACACCTTAACATGAAGGATAGACATTAACTCAGGGTAAAGGGTTAGAAAAAGATATTCCAAGCAAATGGACTTAAGAAGCAAGTTGATGTAGCCATTTTAATATCCAACAAAATAAACTTCAAACCAAAACTAATCAGAAAAGATAGGGAAGTACAGCACATACTTATCAATGGAAAAGTCCACCAAGAGAACATTTCAATTCTTAACGTGTATGCCTCAAACACAAGGGCACCCAAATTTGTAAAGGAAACACTACTTCAGCTGAAATCACATATTGACCGTCACATACTGACCATGGGAGACTTCATTACCACACTCCCATAAATAGACAGGTCGTCCAGATAAAACCAAAACAGACATGCCAGAGCTATCAGACATTATAAACTGAAGGAACCTAACAGATATTTACAGAACATTTCACCCCCATATATATATATACCTTATTCTCAGCACCTCATGGGCCTTTCTCAAAACTAGGCCATATACTGGGCAAGACTCAACAGATCCAAGAAAATTGAAATAAGTCTCTAAATCCTTTCTGATTACCACAGATTAAAGCTGAGTAACAACAACAGAAACATCAGGGGAAAAAACAGCTTATAAACTCATGGAAACTGAAAAATTTACTACAGAAGGAAAAATGGGTCAAGACAGAGATTAAGAAGGAAATGAGACTTTCTAGAATTGAATGAAAATAAAAAACCCAGCATATCCAAACCCATAGGAATAACTAAAGGTGGTTCTCAGAGGCAAGTTCAAAGCACTAAGTGCCTCCATTAAAAAAATGGAGAGATCTCTCACTACTAACTTAACACACCTGAAAGCTCTAGAACAAAGGGAAGAAATGACACCCCAAATGAGCAGACAGAAAGAAATAATCAAACTCAGGGTGGAAATCAATAAAACAGAAACAAAGAAACAAACAACAAAAACAAAAGTAATACAAAGAATCAATGCAACAAAGTTGTTTTTTTGAGAAAATCAGTAAAATTTACAAACCCTTATCCAAATTATCTAAAAGGCAGAGACAGAATATTCAAATTAACAAAATTAGAAAGGACAATGGGGACATAACAACACACAGAGAAGAAATCCAGAGAATCATAAGAATATAATTAAAAATCTGTAGTCCAATAAATTGGAAAATCTAAAAGAAATGGACCATTTTATTGATACATACCACTTATCAAAGTTTAATGCAGATCTGATAAGCAATGTAAACAGACCTGTAAACCCTAGTGAAATAGAAGTAGTCAGTAAAAATCTACCAACCAAGCCAAAAAGAGCCCAGGACCAGATGGTTTTAGAATAAAATTTTTAGAGACAGGGTTTTTCTGTGTACTCCTGCTGTCCCAGAACTCACACTGTAGACCAGGCTGGCCTCGAACTCACAGAGATCCGCCTGCCTCTGCCTCCCAAGTGCTGATATTAAAGGTGTCAACTACCACTGCCCATCTTTTAGCACAGAATTTTACCAGATTTTCAAAGAAGAGTTAATGCCTATACTCCCCAAATTATTTCGCAGTGTAGTAACAGAATGAAGTTTGCCAAACTTAGTTTATGAGGGCACAGCTACCCTGATGCACAAACCACATAAAGAACAAACAAGGAAAGAGAATTCCATAACAATTTCCCATAATGCAAAAATTTTCAATAAAATACCCGCAAACTGAATTCAAGAACACATCAAAAAGATCATCCACCATCATCAAGGAGGCTTCATCCCAGAGATACAAGAATGGTTCAACATATGTAAATTGATAAATGTAATCCACTATGTAAACAGACTGAAGAGCATAAAACACATGATCATCTCACTAGATGAAGAAAAGGCCTTTGACAAAATCTAACACCCCTTCATGATAAAGATCTTGGAGAGATCAGGAATACAGAGAACATACCTAAACATAATAAAGGTAGTTTACAGCAAGCCCATAGCCAACATCAACTTAAATGGAGAGAAACTCAAAGCAATTCCACAAAATCAGGAACAAGTCAATGCTGTACACTCTCTCCATATCTATTCAATATAGTACTTGAAATTCTAGCTAGAGCAATAAGACAACTGAAGGGGACCAAGGGCATGCAAATTGGAAAAGAAGAAGTCAAAGTATCTTTATTTGAAGATGATATGATAATATACCTAAGTGACCCAAAAATCCCATCAGAAAACTCCTGCAGCTTAAAAACACTTTCAGCAAAGTATCTGGATACAAAATTAACTCAGAAAAATCAGTAAACCAGTAGCTCTCCTTTATACAAACAACAAATGAGCAGAAAAAGAAATTGGGAATCAACACCTTTCACAATAGCCTCAAAGAATATAGAAAATATCTTGTGGTAACTCTAATCAATCAAGTGAGACTTGTATGATAAAAATTTTAAGATACTGAAGAAATTGAAGAAGGTATCAGATGGAAAGATCTCTCATGCTTATGGATTGGTATGATTCATACCGATTCAATGCAATCCCCATTAAAATTCCAACACAATTTTTTCATAGAACTTGAAAAGACAATATTCAGCTTCATATGGAAACACAAAAACCCAGGATAGCTAAACCAATCCTGAGTAATAAAAGAATGTCCAGAAGTATCACCATTTCGTTATATTACAGATCTATAGTAATAAAAACAGCATTAACATTGGTACAAAACAGACACATGGATCAATGGAACTGAATTGAAGACCCAGACATAAATACACACCTATGGACACGTGATTTTTTTAAAGAAGCCATAAATGCACACTGGAAACAATACAGCATCTTCAATAAATTGTGCTGGTCAAACTGTATGGTTGCATGCAGAAGAATCCAAATTGATTGTAGATCCATACTTACCACCCTTCGCAAAACTAAACTCCACATAGATCAAAGACCTCAACAAAAAACAAATACAGTGAACTTAATAGAAGAGAAAGTGTGGGGGGGGGCATAGCCTTGAACTCATTGGCACAGGAAAAGACTTCCTGAACAGAACACCATTACTGCAGGTACTAAGTTCAACAATTAATAAATGGGACCTCACGAAACTGAGAAGCTTCTATATGGTAAAGGACACTATCACTTGGACAAAGTGGCAGGCTACAGAATGGGAAAAGATTTTTATCAATTAAAAATCTGATAGAGACCTAATATCCAAAATATATAAAGAACTCAAAAACCTGGGTATCAAGAAAAAAGTAAACCAATTAAAAATGGGTACATTATCTAAACAGGGAATTCTCAGAAAAGCACATTCAAATGGCTGAGAAACCCTTAAAGAAAATTTATTATCCTTAGTTATGAGGAGAATGCAAATCAAAACTACTTAGAGATTACATCTTACACCAGACAGAATGGCTAAGATCAATAAAACAGGTGACAGCTTATGATAGATGTCCCTCAACAGAAGAATAGATAAAGAAAATGCAGTCCATTTACACAATGAAGTATTACTCAACCATCAAAAAAATGAAATCATGAAATTTGGAGCTAAATGGATAGAATCAGATAAAAACATCCTGAGTGAGGTCACCCAGAGGCAGAAAGAAAAAATTGTATGCATTTGCATATATGATATTATTATATATAACATTATATGATGTGATATATGATATGATTATATGATATATGTTACATATGATATTATATTTGCTTATATGATAGTATATGATAATAGCTGTTAACAGAGCTTAAAACTGGTATTCTTGGATTACCAAATGTTGAGAAGTCCACCTTCTTCAATGGCTTAACCAATAGTTGAGCTTCCACAGAGAACTTACCATTCTGCACTATTGATCCTAATGAGAGTAGAGTGCCTGTGCCAGATGAGAGGTTTGAATTCCTTTGCCAGTATCACAAGATTCCTGCTTTCCTCAATGTAGTGGATATTGCTGGCCTTGTGAAGGAGCTCACAATGGGCAGGGCTTGGGGAATGCCTTTTTATCTCATATTAGTGCCTGTGATGGGAGTTTTCATCTAACACATGCTTTTGAAGATGATGATATTACACATGTTGAAGGAAGTGCAGATTCCATTCGAGATATAGAAATAATTCATGAAGAGTTTCAGCTGAAAGATGAGGAAACGATTGGGCCCATTATAGATAAACTAGAGAAGGTGGCTGTGAGAGGAGGAGATACGAAATTAAAGCCCGAGTATGATATAATATGCAAAGTTAAATCCTGGGTTATAGATCAAAAGAAACCTGTACTCTTCTATCATGACTGGAATGACATAGAGATTGAAATGTTGAATAAGCACTTATTTTGTACTTCAAAACCAATGGTCTATTTGGTTAAATTTTCTGAAAATGATTATAGAAGAAAGAAAAGCAAATGGTTGATAAAAATTAAAGAGTGGGTGGACAAGTATGACCCAGGTGCCTTGATCATTCCTTTTAGTGGGGCCTTGGAACTCAAGTTGCAAGAACTGAGTGCCAAGGAGAGACAGAAGTATCCAGAAGTGAACGTGACACAAAGTGCTTTGCAAAGATTACTAAGGGTGGGTCTGCAGCACTCCAGATAGACTACTTTTTCACTGCAGGCCCAGAGAAGTGTGTGTGGATCATCAGGAAAGGAATGTAATCATTGTGGAAGGTACCACTTTTGGCATTTTGTTCTGTGTGCATTAACAAAGCAAGCAAAGCAAGCCAATCACAGCAAGCATGAAAACATCATGATTCCATGGCCCCTGCCTCGATTTTTGCCTCTAGGTTCTAGCTTTAAATTCCTATAGTGCCTTCCACGGAGAATAGACTACAAGCTATAAGATGGATAGGGCTTGTGCTGGCTAGAGGTTTCTCAGTGTGGAGCAAGCTGAAGTCATCTGAGAGGAAAGAACCTCAATTCAGAAAATATCTCCATAAGATTGACCTGTAGCCAACACACAGAAAATTTTCCCGATTGATCGTTAATCTGGGAGGGCTTGGCTCATTTGGGGAGCTATCCCCTATGGCATTTGTACCTGGGCAAAATGAGAAAGCAAGCTGAGCATACTATTGGCAGCAAGCCTGTCAACACTGTTCCTCCATGGTCTCTGCTTCCGTTTGTGTTTTCAGGTTCCTGCCTTGAGTGTCTGAACTGACTTCCACAGATGATGGACTGCAAGCCAGGAGATTAAGTGAATTTTTCCCCTAAGTTGATTTTGGTCATGGTGTTTATCCAAGGAATCCTAAGGTCACTTTTCCCATGGAAGATTCCTAGGCTAGTAGCTCCTTAGTCAGGGATGGATCTTGGAGAACATTTCCCATGGCAGATTCTGCTAGCAACATCTCCCCAGTACGGGATATGGCACCACTCCCATGGCATCTTTAACTAGCACTAACTCCTCAGTAAGGAATGAGGCCTGAAAAGCACCTCTCCCAAGGTTGCTTCAACTGTCAGTAACTCTTTAGCAAAGGGTAGAGTCCCAAGAGAACCTCCACATGACAGACTCAACTGCCAATAGCTTACAATTAAGGGACAGAACCAGGAAATCCCTTAAGCATAGAAGATTATACTGCCTTCAGCTCCTTAGTAAGGGAAAATTTGTGGTAGAGTACATACTCATGAGAGCTCATATGGCCAGCAACTCCTCAGTATGGGATAGGGCCTGGTAGATCATTTCCTTCATGGCAGCTTCATCTACCAGTATTTCCTCAGTGTGGGATATTATCTGCAGAGCGTTGTCCATAGCAGATTCTACTAACAATATCTCCACATAAGGGATGAGACCGGAAAGGCATCTCCGCTCATGAGAGTTTCATCTCCCGTATCTCTTCAGTAAGGAAAAGGACTTGGAGAACTCCTCCCAAGGAGGCTTCAACTGCAAACAGCTATCCAGTGTGGGATGGGGTCTGGAAAGTTTCTCCTCCAGGACTTATTAACTGCCAGTAGCGCATCTATAAGGGCTAGAGCCTACAGATCACCTTCCTGGCAGCTTCAACTGCCAGTGTCTCCTAAGTAAGGGATGGGGAGGGCTTGAAGAACAGCTCCTCACTGCAGCTTCATGAGTTCCTCAGTAAAGGTTGGACCCAGGTGGAGCACCACCTCACATCACAACTTCAACTGCCAATCAATCTCCAGTAATTGATGGGCACAGGAGAGCTCTTCCTCATAGCAGCTTCAACTGCCAACATCTAAATAAGGGATATGGCCTGTGGAACACCACACACATGGCAGCCTCAACTGCCAACATCTATATAAGGGATATGGCCTGTGGAACACCACACACATGGCAGCCTCAACTGCCACTAACCCCTCAGTAAGAGACAGAGTCTGCAGATCACTTCCCCCACAGCAACAACTCTCATGAGGTTTCCAGTAAGGGCCAGGGCATGGTAGGGCTCCTACCCCAAGTCACCTTCCATTGTCAATAGGTTAACAGGGACAGGGCCTGAAGATCACTTCCACCATCAATGCTGGAAAATTCTGCTGAAGGTGATTTAAGATTTAAGATAGGATAATTGTAAAGAAAATGACATTTAGAAAAAATAAGAATAGTAACAAACAGAATTGACTGGTGCAGAGGGAAATACACTAAACAAGTCTACTATCCAAACTTGCTAGAATAAAATATGGCAATGAGGTCATGACTGAAGGGTGTGACTGGAGAAATGAGGGTCTGAAGACAGCACAAGCAGGATAGTATCTCATTGAAGTACAAATAGATAGATGCAGTGAATTATTATTCCAGACATTTGCTTCTAACACTTGTCCAAAACTCTGAAATGGATAAGGTGGCCTCATTCAGATGTTGTCTGCTCCCCTCTGATTCCCCTGGCTGCTCTGAGTTATTTCGGTTTTATCTTTTATGACCACTTGAAGATTTCTGCAAGACGGAATGCAGGAAGAAGTCACTTCTTCATTGCTAATTTCACTGGGTCAACATGTATCACCCAGTCTTCCTGACCCTGGCATTTCCAGCACACACTGTGCAAATACACCAATCAGTCAGTATAAGCCAGACGGCATTATGTCTGGCTTAGGGGCAAAATCACATTGTCCTAGGCATTCAGGAGCTAATGTCTCATTAATGGCATCTGTATTCAAGGCAGCCACATAGGGATGAAGAAGATTTGAAGGGCAGTAAGTCCACAGTGAATTTTAGCTGTGGGATATAGTATATTTTATTACTTTTTCATTCCATCTTTTCTTTTACTATGAGACATTTAAAAATATTTTATTTCATTACTGTTTCATACAGAAGGAAGATACATATAAAGATAAAAAGTCTATACCATGATACAGAATATAAATAAGCTTATTGAGAACTTAGTCATAAAACAGAACAAAAATGAATTTTGAAAGTTGGAGGAAATATTTCAGTGAGAATCATACTTAAGAATGATTGGTTTTCAATAGCACTAAGTAGATAAAGTTGCACACATAGGCAAATATTTCACATATACAGAATTGGTGACATAGACACTTCAGCCACATTAGAATTCACTTGAACTTTGCAGTCTGACACCTGAACCCAAGTCATCATACATGGTGAACAAGCATAGTACCATTGAGCTATACCCCAGCTCCAAACCCTCTTTTTACTAATGAGGTCCTTGAATAAATGAAGTTGAGTCTCAGTAGATTTTCATAGAGCTCCTGTTTTTTCTTTATTTTTGGGGGGCGGTAGATGACAAAAATTCCAACTAGCTACAGTTTTGGTTCTCCCTAGATGCCTAGGAAGATGAGGATTTATATGTATTAAATAGTCCGTACATTTAATTTTTCTCTTCAACAATCAAAGGGGGAAAGAACCAAAGACTACTGTTAATCACACAGCATAAAGTGATATATGGTGAAATGCAATTTGGTTGGAAGGAAATGACAGATCAGAAATCAACTCCTTTTGTTCTGCCATTAGAATATTAAGTGCATGGGATCATTCATTTGAAGTCACATTGTTGTAGTATGGTTGCAGTTCCAGAAGAAAAAGCTTTCTTAGGAAAACAGTTTCTTATTCCAAACTACAGAAGCTAATTCACAGTAGTGCAAGCAAAAATAAAGGCTTATTAAAAGGAACCAGTCATGTATACTTCCTGGACTTGTGAGAAATAGAAACCAAAACTCAAGGAAACCAAGAATCAAGATGATTTCTCACTCTCGGCCCACTTTCTTTTTTGAACCATCTTGTGTTGCATACTGTTTGTGTCCCTCAGTGATTCTTTTTCATGTTTTCTTTACAGACCCACTTATATCCATCTACCTAAAGAAGATAGTCAAATTACTATTTCTAAACTAGGACTGATGAGATGATAAAAGAAGAAATGCATTTTATCCTCTATATATGCCAAAGATAGAAAGAGCTAGAAGACACTTTCTGGGGGTACAGTTCTGCTTTGTGGAAAAAGCTGATATCCCACACATCCACTTTCAAAATCTGCCTATTCCACAAATTAACACTGTACCATTGAGTAAAATTTGTTTTGATTTTTCAATTCTCTGAAATATGGACACCAATATTTATCTTGCTGATATGCTATGTAAATCAGTTAAAGTAAAATTATGACAGGACTTGTCACTAAGTAGATACTCAAGAATATTGCTATTGTTTATTATGTTGTTTCTTTGCTATCAATTTATTATACTTGTCTTAGTGTTATTAGTATGTTACAGATAAGATTCCTCTACGTAGGGTATTTGATGAGGTTGGTGACAAGAGTTAAGGATTCTTAAAGTCCTAATTTTTTAGTGTTCTTTCTACCATTAGCTCATAGATGTCTCAAGTTTCCCTTGGAGCAGAGTTTCAGAGCTGGGGGGACATTTAAAGAATGTTCAACTCATCATTCTTTTTGTACACCTAATGGGGATTTTAAGAAAGGGAGATTGATCTCTGCAATGACTAAAGTGTTGGATTAGCTCCTTCTGAAGCACTCTCTTCTATGGATTTCATAACACCATTCATGCCTAATTTTCCCCCCAGCTCCACTCAGTTTCTTTGTTGGTTTCCTTTTGTCTGTCTATCCTTAAATCTTGGTGTGTCTTAATGATTGTTTCCCTCTTTTTTCTGAGTCTTTTCAATCATGTTTGCTCACAGTCCTACCTATATTTATGTCTTGAACTATGGTTAATGACTTCCAATTTTATATTTTTAATTTCTGAATTTTCTTTTTATAGATACCCAAAGAGCAACACATCAAGCAATCAATCCTTTCCCTTGTTATCTCTGCAAAGAATCTGCCTTCCTTCTCCCATGTGTGCTCTTTTAGTATGTGCACCACAATTAACCTACGAGGCCAAGCAGAAACATAGGAATTGTTTTTGACTCCTTTTTTTCTTCACCATTACAACATTTCTACTCCTAATCCCTTTGGTTCCCAAGACCTGTGAGGACTAGTCTAGGATACTTATCATCTCCTGCCTAATAATTTTAATCACCTACTAACTTTCCTCCTTGAACAAACCATCAACATTCCCTATACATTCTCTGTAACCTGTCCCAAGAGATCTTGAATACATTTTCAAGGCAGACTCTTATACAGTGTGTCTGTGTGGCTTCCCAGTTCTCCCTGTTTTTCTGTATTACCCAGAAAAGCATACCTTTTCTTTTTTCTTTCTATTTCTGTTCCAATTGTGCTTTTCCTAACACTTCGGACTTCCTTAATCTTTTTGTAAAGCTTCTCACCATGTGGCAGACCCCCCATGTCAGCTTAATTCAAGCAGTATGTGTTTTTCTCCTTCTCTACTCCATTCTCCTCCATCCATGAAGTGGTCAAGAGTTCGGTTTGCCTCCTTCCTTGGGGTTCTTCTTTTAAACCCTAATAAAATTGTCCTCAAGCATATGAAACAGCTTAGCAGGTAAAGGAACCTACCTGATGACCGGAGTTCAATCCCTGTGACCCACATGGTGGAGAAAACTGACTTCAGCAAGTTTATTCTGACTTCCACACATGCTGTGGCACATGAACCCCCTCCCCAATATTAGTTTTAAAAACTCACCTTGAAAATAGTAGTTGTCCCTTAAAGAATCATTCGTTACCATGTGCTTGTTTCAGGATAATGTCTTAACCCCTTTAGTGGTTTACAAAACTCTGATCAAATTTTAGTTTCTTTTCCAGATTTTCATTCTTTCCTCACCCCATTCCCTGCATTTTCTGTTCTATTCAGTGTTAATTGTTCTTTCCCTGGCACAAGATCCAGGGTCTGGCATGTTCAGTGCTCTTTTTGAGTGCATGTAGACCAAATGAGCAAATCAGGTACAATGTATAGGGAGCTTGGAACTTAGTTTGAAGCATTTTCCCTATAATCTTGTTTTAGTTATGCACTCCAGAGTTAAGATTACATTTCTGTGCTTCACACTCTGCCCTACCTAGGCTTTTCTGCTTTGTAATGAGTATGCTTCAATACAGAAATGGTTGTCTGCCTTTGAGTTTCCAGTTCAAGGCTCATTAGACTGCATTGATCAGTTCCAATCAAATGACAGTGGAGAGTGAGTCCAAATTCAGGTGATGAAAGCACCTCACTTCTTCGATCAGTCATATTGTTATATATTCTTTCCTATGCCTTGTGAGTTAGATAGGAAAAGAAATGAAATCATTCTGAACTGAACCAATCTGTGGTTCAACTTGACCCAGCGCATGTGTAATCCTGGGAGGACCTTGATGAGAATTGTCTTCTGGACTCTAGTTCAGGGATCTCAGTGTGTAGAAATCAGCTTTCCTTACACTTTAGTTCTGACACTTGCCACTGTCAACATATGTGAGAACTAATGGCTTCGTTCCTTCTATTGTCAGAGTTTAATGTTCTTGCAAATTATTGATTGGTTGCCTATTATATAACTTCTTATTGGTTGAAAATGTGAAATAGAAGAGACTTTAAATGGCATTTGTTTTTTTTTTCTTTCATAGCCCGTTTGTCACGTGTAGCAATTATGAATATGCGTGACCATGCTGGCTGCTAACTGGCCTGCACTGGTCACTGCCTCATTCTCCTCACCTTCTGACTTCCTCCTCCTTCCTTCCCTCCCTTCCCTATCTCCTGTCCTTCCTCCCTTCCTCTGCTTTTATATAACATCATCACCCCTGCATTATTTTCTCCTGCTTTCTTTTATCTTCTTGCTGTTGTTTCTCTATCTGATGAATGGTGTATTTGTGTGCATGTGTGCATTCACCAAAGAAGAAATGAAATGAGAAAAATATGCTTTCCACTTGGAGGAAATTTCAAGCTCACTTGGAGTATTTTTCCCTCATTCTTACACACAAAAAGAACATAAAATCTATCACGAGTTGAGCTCCTAGGAAGTTCAGAGACCAATTGGATTCTCACATGAGCTACTGGAAGCTCAGAAATGTGAAATGATTCACATGAGCCAGACCCCAAACATGTCAGTTTTATGTACAAAGGATATAATAGATGCAGGAATGTGCTGGATATACGTTTTGAGGCAAAGGAGATCTGAGAAGAATGGTGACATACATACAGATTAAGGAGCATGTAAATAGCTTTAAATGCTCTGTTTCAACTTAAACTGAAGGAGGGAAGTATAACAAAATTCCCCTCAGAGTGGCTCTGTAGTGGGTAGCCATTCCAGCTTTGATCTGGAAGTTCCAACCCCCATTGAGGCTTCAGTAACTGTCACGCCTACAAGGCGGGGCCAAGAGAGGACCCTGAAGAACCGAGATCAGGATGCACCGCCTCTCTTGGTTCCTGGACCCTGGACGGTGGAGGTAGACCGAGCAGAGTTCTCCAGAGAACACCGACGGACTTCGACACACCTTCCCCAGACCCTGCAACCTACCTATCCCTTCATTTGTAAGTTACGCCACTAAATAAACCTCCCTTTTAACTACGTGGTGTGGCCTTAATAATTTCACCAATAGTCTCGAATACACTCTCCATATTTGTTGTATATTGCTCTCATACTTTCATAAACTGTTAAATACGACCACAATTACTGTTTGAACTTCCCAGGAAGGCTTTGAGCTTTATTAAATATACTTAAAGCATCCAAAGAATGAAATAATAAATGTGTATGTATAATAATGATGATGTCTAAGCATATATCTGCTTAGTATTCACTTTCACTATTGACTGTGCCCCAGTTTGGACACAATTATGCATGAGCCATGATAGAAAAGAATCAGAATCCTCACTTATATTAAAGTCCTTTAATACTCTAACATATTGCAGTAAGAAAGTTCCAAGAAGCAATTTATTATTAATTCACATAATGTAATACATTTAATGTACACATAATCCTGTCATCAGAGACTCTCATGTGAGTCATTATTTTTATAACTATTTGCAGCATTACACCAAAATCACTAATGACAGTTGTAGCAGAGAGATTAAATGATATGGGTAAGGTCACCTGTCGGTTTATATTGGAGCAAACCTAAAAACATCATGGTCATCAACATGACTAAATATGGTAACAGCTCTTCTCTTTTCTGAGATATTTCTTAAAACTCCATGATCTTTGTCAGCTTTATTTTAAACAGAAAATAAAGGGTAACTGAATTTTAAAATAGAACCAAATAAGGAAATTCTAATGCACAGTGGTAAATGTACTCTTTATAAATAACCAGTCTTAAGCCGGGTGGTGGTGGCGCATGTCTTTAATCCCAGCACTCAGAAAGCAGAGGCAGGCATATTTCTGTGAGTTCAAGGCCAGCCTGGTCTGCAGAGCAAGATCCAGGAAAGGCGCAAAGCTACACAGAGAAACCCTGTCTCAAAAAACAAAAACAAAAAACAAAAAACAAAAAAAAAACATAAATAACCAGTCTTCAGATTTTTTAAAAGTCCCTTTTGGTATGGGATTAGCAGTTCTTTGAAATCCTTAGATAACATAATTCTTCTGTCAGCCTTATTAGACCACATGCTTCCTCCTCCTCAGCATATAATCTCACTTTTATTTTACCTACGCTGACCAGACCATCAAATAAAACAAATGCATCAACACCTTCTTGATGGATGTGCTTGTATGAAGGCTAGTCATTCTTAACTCTTCTTGTATGCAGATATTTTCTCTCTTGTAGGGTCTCATTGATATGGAATGAGGTAACACACAATGTGTAGTGTTGGGACACAGGACCTATTAAGAAGTGGTTAGTTCGGAAGTACAAAACCATCATAAATGCATTAGTTATCAGAGTTTTGTCCCCTCTTGTTTTCTTCTCCTGTGGTTATCTCTTGCCTTCCTGCCTGCCAACATAGTATGACACATTAAAAAGATGCTGCCACAGAGATATTGGACTTTTCAGCCTCCAGAATGGTGAGAAATAAATTTCTTTACTTATAAAGTACCCACTGTGCAGTATCCTTTGACAACAATACAGAATGGGCTATGACACTCATTTGAGTCCTTTTCAAGATTCTAATGCAAAGATTTACTTGCTTCTCCTGTAAGTTAAGCTTTTATCCCTTACGTGCATTTCTACCTAGATTTACAGTACTTGTAAGTTCTCTCTCATCTTAAATAATATGGGAACACTAAAAACAAAGTGTCACAATTCTGGATATTGTTTCAGAAACCTTGTTAGGACCTTCCCTGTTTAAATTACTGACAGAAATAACTATGTTCACTCAATTACCTCAATTTTGACTTTTCTATTTATTCTTTTTAATTATCTTTGTAAAAATGTTTATTTTCTGGCCAAAGAAAAGAATGGCTTTAAATTTCTTATCCCAAACAAAAAAAAAACAGTGTTTAGTGTAAATATGAGAAGAATAACATTACTAGCTTTATAAATGTTGGGTGTCAACAAATCAAGAAAATACAGGGAAAGCTCTTTTAACAGATAATGCAGGACAAACTTCTAATAAGTCTTTACATTTTATCACTACTACCAGCCACCATTACCGTCAATTTGTTGTCTCCTTACAGTGCCAGACCTGATAAATTTCTTTATCTTGAAAAAGATGAGCTAGTTCTTTTCTTCTACAATGCTTTTCCTGATTTTTCTCCTATCCTTTTAGCCATTCTCTCATCAATATATTATCCCTCAATATGCCATTTTTTTGCTGATACTATTTTTCTCATTAAAATTTTTTGTGCCGGGCGGTGGTGGCGCACGCCTTTAATCCCAGCACTCGGGAGGCAGAGCCAGGCGGATCTCTGTGAGTTCGAGGCCAGCCTGGGCTACCAAGTGAAGTTCCAGGAAAGGCGCAAAGCTACACAGAGAAACCCTGTCTCGAAAAAACCAAAAAAAAAAAAAAATTTTGTGGTTGCTTTTTTTGGGATAGCTACTATGTAGCTCTGTGTATGCGAAATCCACGAGAGTCTGTTTAAGGGGTATCAGGGATTTATTAAGATATGAAATGGAGAAATACACTCATGAATACAGGATAAGGTAAATTCAGGTGCAGAGTCCTTGGAAGCTGGAGACTGATCACACACTGCTTCATGCCACTTAACCCTGTCTTCACCACCCAAGAGAGCGTACCACTCAATTCCCTCCACTATTAAGGAGTCACATAAGCAGACAGAAAGCTACACCCCAGGGTTTGTACCCCCAAAGCCATTGATGGGATGAATTCCCACAACTCTTACCCTTTTCTTTTTGTCTAAATAAGAAGGTTATAAACCTAATAAAAATCTATATACAATAAGAATAATTATCAAGTATTATCCAGGAGAGAGAAAGGGCAATAACATACCCTATCCTGAAGGATCTAAATCTTGAGCCTGATATGATCTTAGCTGAGATATGAGAGTATTGTAACTACAACTATCTAGTCTTCAGCTCCATCAAAGACCTGAAAAGGAAAATCACATTACCTGAGTAAGTAGGAAGTGCAAGGAAGCAACTTCCGAAACATTCAAGGAATGACAGAGACATCTGGCTGCCTGGACAGTCAGTCACCCAATGTTTCTCTGCAACATTGGAGCATCCACTTTTGGCTACAGGCCTATTTCTGACAGACCTTTATCAGAAACAGGAACATTTGAAAGACTGTCCTACCCTGTCTTGGCAAGGTGCAGCAGTTGCTTTTCCCTTGTTCTTGCTCATCCTGATTGGACAGTATACTTACTGTCAGCAGTAGAGGCAAGGGCAGTTCTTTGCCCAACAGGACATTTATGCCAAGAAGAAGACAAATATAAGGAGTGTCTTCAATGCCTAACATCCACTAAGGAGTTGAATGGTCCTGGCGGGAGCAACCATGTCTCACATCAACAGAATTCTAAGTTATTAAAACATTTCAATGCCATATTCTCTAGCTCTATGAAGCATTTAAAGATTACCTATCCATCTGACATGTATCTCTTTATATCTAGAAAGCCTAACTAACATGTCTGTAAGTAGAAAAAGCATTGGTGACTATTGTCCTATAATTTTTATCTACCTAAATAGTTTAAAGACTAAGAATTCACATTATAAAAGTAAACAATCTGTAAAGAGATGTATAGTATAGGGACAATGACTTCAAAGTTGTAACAATATACAAAAATATCTTAATCAAAGGTAGTAATGTATAGTACAGTATGACAACAATATCCTTAATTTGTATCAATATACAAAATATCCTAAACAGGTAGAACAAACATACAGTATGACAAATATAATTTTACATTTGTATCAATATATAAAAATATTTCAAGCAGAAATAGGAATGTATGTACAATATGAAAAATATAGTTTTATATTTGTATCAATATACAAATTATCTTAAACAGGAATATAAAAATAATGTTACAATATATAAGAATCCATGCCAATGTAAATTATCTAAGCTGATAGTTACTAAATTAGTTTACAGCTCTGGCTGTCTTGGATCATTTAAAAATTTTAATTACCCCAGGGCAGGTCTCAGGAGCCCCACCCAACAGCATGGAAGAGGAAGAAGACCAGGAAGGCATGCACCATGGGAACAAAAGATTGCTATTAACCTCAGATTTCCAAGTACATGAGAACGGCAGACTGAAAGTGACTCCATGTCCTGGCTGGGCCCACAGACTTGTAGGCCACTCCTCAGCTGTGACCCTGGAGGGGCAGTTAGTTCTCCACAAGCCCCCACACTCTGAACTCCTCGAGGCTCCTGCTGGCTCCCGCCAGCTCTGCCCCGTGTCCTCATGGGAGCCCAGCCAGAACCTGCCAGCCATATCTGGGCCCCACAGTGCTCACAGCCCGCCCTAGCACACAGTCATGCCTAGTTCCCATGCAGCCTCTGGGCCAATCTGGTTGCAATCTGCATTGTGCTGTAAAGCCTCTACTCCACAACTCTCTGAGCAAGCTGGGGCCCCCGAACCTGCTGAGTCTAGGTCCTGTAATGCTCACAGGCTGCCTAGCCCTCTCAGTGGTGCTCTAGGTCCTCAAAGTAGCAGCTGTACAGCCACTGCCTGCTGGACTCATTGCAGAGCTTTCCGCCGCCTGCTGCCTGCCATCTGGTCAGAAGGAGAGCAAGGAAGCAATGGTGAGTTCGGTTAGTCTGTGCCAGTTCAACCACCAAAGAGGCCTCTATCTCTTCCACTGGCCATCCAGCCCACAAGTCTCAATGCACACATAAGCTCAGGCATAAAGCATGCACACATGTGGCCACAGTTCTCACACACATACATTTATATAGGTAGGACATTCTAACAGAAAGGTAAAACTTTTTAGCAGAAATATAACAAATCACACTGACAAACAAGATAGTCAGACAAAAAGGAAGAACAAGGGCCCTGCAGATGGTCCAGGCAGACGCGAAGTCCAGAGAGGAAGCCTCAGTTATGCCAAAGACCATATGGATGGGACAGGGACAATTCAAGAGAGTCTCCCAATCCCCAGAGTTCACAAAACAGATGGACCCCTCACAGGCATCCAAACAGATGGACCTCTCACAGGTGTCCAAACAGATGGACTCCTCACAGGCATCCTCTGATGGGAGGACCTGTGGGGAACCCGCATCCTGATGAGGGGTTGGGACGTCTCCCAACTCCTCAGGGTCACCTTACAGGCGCTTGGCTGGCAGACACTTCCAAGTTTCAGCTGCTGACTCCACTGCTCCAGATGACTGTAAGCTCCGGACTTGCTAAAAGCTGATGTGGACAAGCCCAGCTAAGATGATTCTTCTCTGTCTCTATGGAGTCAGGCAGCTACATGCTTCTGACAAATGCCCCCTTGCCCAGTCCTTGACTAGCTTTTCAGCCTTTTGGGGTCCCTGACAATGGCGCCCCAATGCCAGCTCGAAGCAGTTCCAGAAGAGAATATGTCGTCCCATGTTCCCTGTTCAGAAATGGCTGAAATGCTGGGTCAAAAGGAAACTCCCTGGCATAGAGACAAGATGGCTTACTATACATGGCCATTATTAGAGAGGGATACCTGTGAGTTAACTGCCCAAAACCCATGATTGGGTTCCATTAGGCACATGAGAAGGGGGAAATGTGAGACCAAAATGAGCCATCTTAGAAGTAAGACCAAAATGCTTTCACCCTAAAACTAAGGCCTAAGATTTCTCCTTTTAGGAATAGGCCATGAGTTTCTGAAACCAGTCAGTCCAGATTCCAGAAACCAGGAAGTGTAAAAGCACAGAGTCATAAGATAGTCACGAGGTAATGACTGCCGGACTATGGAATGTCCTCTCCCTCGTTTCCAGGGTAACTGACCACAGAAATGTCCCCACGTGAGGGCAGCCAATGAGAAATGGTGGCGGGCAACCACCCCCTTAGAAATAAGATTAAGCCATGATTTCTAGAAAGCCCCTAGAAGCGAGCCAATCAGAATTGTACCCGTACTAGCACCCCTAAACAATGTAACCTTGTGGTTTTTGCCTTTAAAAACTGAGCTTGCAGAGAGGTGGGCACTTCCTCCAGCCTCCACTGTTTTGGATGTATTGGACAAAGTCCCTGCCTAGGCTTGTATTGTTTTTGGATATGCTTTTGGATATCCCAAATTAAACCTTGCTTTTGCATTTTGGCAAAAAAAATTAATTACACTGGTTTATTTATTGTGCATATATATGTATATATATATATATATATATATATATATATATATATATATATATATATATATATGGGTATATGTATGCTGTGGTGTAGATATGAAGTTGAGTGGAGAGTTTGTGGAAGTTGGTTCCCTTCTATCATGTAGGTCTGGGAGACTGAACTTGATAGATCATCAAGCTTCCTGGAAAGTGCCCTTACCCACTGAGCCATCTTGACAGCCATATTTTTCTTGTTTTATGCTGTTCCTGTGTGATCTGTTCCCTATATCATACATTTCACTTGCCCTCCATTCATTAATTTTTGTGGTTCACAAGGAAAAGTGAAGAGTAGGAGGAAGAAGCAATAGTAGTAGAGAAGTTGGAAGAGAAATAAATGGAGGAAGATGAAGGTCTGGACACAACAAAAGTATTTGGAGAAAATGTTTCCAAAAGGAAGAACTGATGGGAGAAAAGATGAAATTAAAATGGACTGTATATGATAAGTCCTGAAGAAATCGTGGTGAGGTAATCCAAAATCTGTTTTAAAAGTCAATAAATATGTCAAATGCACACCACTGTTACAGAACTCCCTAAGTAATGCCAAAACTGGTAGTTAAATCAGTACTTGGAGAAACATTTATAGTTTTTTGAAAACTTCTCAAGAAAATTAATGAATGATTTGTAAATTAACTGTGAATTCAACTTAAAAGCAGAGTAGAAGTATCTGTGGAGTAGGATGATGTGTCTTTGGGCATATGTCAGGGAGGGGCATAGCTGGAGCATATAATGGAATTAATTTTGTGTTTTTGGTGATTCTTCATACTGATTTCCAGAGTGGCTGCACAAATTCGCATTCTCAGCAACAGTGATGAGGATTCCTCTTTCTCTCCAACCCTACCAGCATGTGTAGTCAGTTGTTTTGTTAATCTTAGCTATTCAGACTGGACTGAGATGAAATCTCAATTTTTTTAAAATTAGCATTTCCCTAATTGCTAAGGATGATGTCTTAGTTACTTTTGTATTGCTGTGAAGAGACACCATTGTAGCATGTATCTTAAAAGTTCTTATTAATAAAATCAAACCTGAGGCCAGTTATTGGGGTGAATGCTGGTAGATCAGATGTAGAACAAGCCATAGCTACCTCACCTTGCCAATTCCTCAGCTGGTCCTGTTTCCTCAGACTGGGGGCCTCTGTGTCCTCATCCAGAATGGGTCTCGGGTGAACTGTTGCTCAAAAGCCTGAATGTTTAACCAGGCCGAATGCTTAACCAGCCAAATGCTTCTAGTTTCTGGTCCTCACGCCTTACATACCTTTCTGCTTTCTACCACCACTCCCTGGGATTAAAGGCTTGCTTTCTGGGATTAAAGGCGTGATGAGTCACCATGCCTGTCTGTATCCTTGAACACATGGATTTCTGCTTCTGGAATGCTAGGATTAAAGGCCTGTGCTACCACTACCTATCCTTTATGTTTAATATTGTGGCTGCTCTGTCTCTGACCCCAGATCAGTTCATTAGTATGCACAATATTTGGGGGAATACAATACCACATTTCCTCTCTTTTTGTCTAAAATTTAAAAAAGCTTATAACTAATACAAGAAAAATTATATCCAGTAAGTATATACAATATACACAGTCAAGATTACATTAACGATGTCTAGTCCATTAACATTTGACAGATTCAGATAAAAAAACTTCATTATATATATTAACAATGTCCAGTCCAGTAACATCTGATAAACTCAGACCAAAAAATTTTCATTACTTATCTTATTTAAAACAAGTAGTTCGTTTTTAAAAGTAGATTCCATAATCTCCCTTTTTATCTTATCATATCTATATTCTCTCTTTTATCTTTTCATAATACATTCAGTAGTCTACCTTTTGTCATTTTTATATCTTCCCCTTTTTCTTCAGTGTAGATTCAGTGATCTACCTATTTATTCTATTTATCTTTTTTCTCAGAGTAGATTCAATGATCTATCTCATATCTTATTCTCTTTTTCTTTTTGCTTTCTGGGGTGAAAATATCTTTAGGGAATCTTGAAAAGAAAATTTTTGGGTTAATTGTTGAGTCCTGTATCATTTGTCCAGTCTTTACATAAAAGGAAAGTTCAGGGCTTGTCATAAGTCCTTGCTCGAGTAGTCTGTCAGGCTGGATCATCTCAGCTAGTCATCTCAAAATTGTCCTGACCAGTTTGTAGTCCAAAGTCGATTTTTCCATGGTGTTAATCAGCTTAATGGCTTTATCATAGTCCATGTGGAATCATCTTTGTGGGGTCCTGTCATCCTTTTGAAGATTTCAAAGTTGCTGTTAGGTGTGGTCATGGTTCCCTGGAGACTTTTTTTTGTGTGTGCCTCCTCTGTGGTTTGGAGCAATCACAGTCTGATAAATGTCTGTCTCTTGGAACCATGGACATTCTTCCCTAGAACAGAAAATCTTCACAGCAATTTCTCCCCACCATTTGTCTTGCCAAACTTTTCCAAACTGACCTTTGTCGATGCTTTCTTGTAACACTATGGTCCTGGCAATTCTTCTCTGAACAAGCAGCAGTAAATCCTTTGTCCCAGGTAGCAGCACACCATGACCAAAGCAAAGTATTTTAAAAAGGATTTAATTTGTGTCCTTCTTACAGTTCAGAGGATGAGTGCATCATAACAATACTTTTACCTCTGGAAAGACTGATATCTGTCTAGACTGGCCAAAACATAGAGTGAAGATTATAAGAAAGTAAGAACATAGGTAAAGGGGAAAGAGCTACAGATACTACTCAAAATAATGAAACAGTACACCTTTAGACAATAGGTTTAGAAATAAAGATTTATTGAACATATGTATGTTTATGACTAAATGTTAAAATAATCATTGCCGGGCGGTGGTGGCGCACGCCTTTAATCCCAGCACTCGGGAGGCAGAGCCAGGCGGATCTCTGTGAGTTCGAGGCCAGCCTGGTCTCCAAAGCGAGTTCCAGGAAAGGCGCAAAGCTACACAGAGAAACCCTGTCTCGAAAAACCAAAAAAAAAATAAAATAAAATAAAATAAAATAATCATTTAAAGGTCTTGAAATACCTTTGTATGAAGTCAATAAAAGCAAAGCAATTTGTTTTTCAAGGGCATATAAATAGTGCAAGAAGAAAAACAATCTACTCAAGATGTGCTTTTGAAAACAACCACTAACATGAGAGCTACTTGATAGTATGAATGCAAGTTTAACAATTGAATATGTCAATGTGAATGAACACTTTGACAAAAATAAAAAATACACTTAGTTAAAGGTACTACAATTTCTGCTGGGTCTATTCCTATTCCTACTTGACCAAGTCTCAATTTTTCTTTTAAAATCAAGTCAGAGATCTTTTCCACATAAGTTTTTAATTTTTTACTCTGTTTATTTGGTAGAAATATCCATTCCAATATAATATCTTCCCTCTACATTAAAATTCCTGTAAGAGAATGCTTAGAGGGTAAAATAATCAAAATGTGATCCAGCTTTGGATCAACATGATCCACATGTCCCTCCTGTACTTTCTTCTCTACCAAGTCCAATTCTTTCTCAGCTGCAGGTGATAATTCTCTTGGACTATTTAACTTTAACACTAAAGGAAGCTTTAGTTCCTTTGGGCCAGACAAGGAAGATCTGAGGCCACAGTGTGTTGGGGGTTACTCATTCCTCTTCTTCCTCATACCAAGGAGGACTTAGACCTATCGCCCTCATGCACAGATAAGCAGAGGACCTTCACTTTCCAGTCAGAGGTGGGAGGTCTGATGGCCTTTTAGGAAGATGGGGGATATAAGAAGGCCATGTCAAGTAAGAGGAGTTTCTGAGCACATCCTGAGTAGAAGGGCCAGGTCAGAGAGCCCGGAGGCCAAGAAAGAAAATATAACACATTTTCTTCAAAGAGGAAACATTAGAGGCCCCTTAGAAAAAATCAAAAGCTTTGAAGTCTCTCTGTCACATGGTGAAACTCTGAGGTCTGTGAGCAAAGGTTTAGGTCTAAATCCCCTTGATAAGAGTGAAAAATTCCTGACAATGGTGTGCAAAATCAGAAATTTCCATAGACTTTGGGCTCCATGTGAATGTCTCTGACCATCTTGCACATTACAAGGACCAGACACTACCACCTCAGCTACCACATCTTTTTGACAGCAGGACATGTCCCTATCATGAGCATTGGGTTCCCTATGCCCTCATGACAGTCCGAGCCACACAAAGATTTGGACCTTCCTGGCCTCTGTTCCACAAGAGGGATTCTGCCCAGCATCCAGTAGACCTTCAGCCCTGGAGAGTTACCTTACCCTACTCCTACCAAGACTTTGGCTATCAAATCATACCTCTGATTCTTTCTCATGATAGCTGCACAAAGTATCTTTGCCCCAGTGAGTTCTTTCCATCTCTTCTGAGACCCTGGCCAGACCTGCTCTTTCTGTCATCCAAGAGTTTTCTACCCCACCAAGAGCTCCACCTGCCAACCCTCTCTCCTCTGGTTCTGCTCAGGGCTTCTATGTCATCATTGTTCCACTTGGTCATAATGCCCAAAAGCTCATCCAGCCCATGAAGGCTTAAGCCAGTTCCACCCTAAAGCAAATTGTCTCATACATATTCACACTTGTACCCAGAGAGGAAAGCTGCTCCCAGCTTTCACCAGAAAGGGCTGATGTTAATCAGAAAGGCTTTCTTAATCAGAAAATGCTGCCCAAGTTGTAGAGGAAAAGCTAAGATATTGGGCTTATTTCTGAATAAGGAACTTAAAACACCCTTCTAATCTCAGGGAACATTATGGAAGGAGGAGTCAGAAGCGTGTAAAGGCCAGAAGATATGGGGAACTGCTGTGAAAAAACCATTTTCTAGTCTCAGTACAACTATTGAATTTACTCAGAACTCCATTGACTGCACTGAGATCATAGAAAAGAAGCACCAATAATAACTTAAGCATGGCAGAGTGGCTCCTGGGACCCCACATTTTACCTCTGAAGTACTGGATTCTGATGGATTCTGGGTAAGAGGAACCACTGTCTTCAGTTGTGTACCCAATGCTG
Organism: Peromyscus californicus insignis; assembly: GCF_007827085.1. Lineage (NCBI taxonomy): Eukaryota > Metazoa > Chordata > Mammalia > Rodentia > Cricetidae > Peromyscus > Peromyscus californicus. The sequence goes on from NW_026294391.1 coordinate 98,041,170, forward strand.
AGCCCACTAGGCTCCAACAGATATCTATAAACCCATGGTCCCACAGAAAATCCTGCTTAATTTCAGTGAGTCACAAAACAATGATGATCATGAATGTGTTAAAAGATCATGGGGAGGCTGTGCAGATGGGTAGTCTTAAGGAGTGGAGGTTGAGAGTGGCCAGTATGTATTGTTTACAGCTGTAAAACTATCTGGAAACAAACTTCATGAAATTATTCAAAACCAGAACTAGAAGCCAGTATCCTGGAAAAGGCTGTTGCAGAAACCAGAAAGGCAAAAGAGTGAGACAGAAATCCAGAGGGGAACTGCACTGCAACAGAACCCACTCCATTGATGACAATAATAATTCACTCTTGAAAGTGAATCTTCACAACCCTCTCCCCTCCAATTACGCCCTACTCCCCGTTCTGGATCAAATTTCTTAATATGAATTTAAGCATTCCATTCAATGAGTAACAGGGTCAATAGTGTTGATATCATATACACTTGACAGTAAGATTTTAAATAACCCTTTAAGTAACCTTTTAAACACAGCATTAGGATTGGTGATTTGACTCAGTGGTAATTGCAGCTGTTCCAGATAAACTGTGTTAGAACCACAAGATGCACATGGTAGAAGAACAACAAGACATCACAACATGTACTTCTCACTTCCATATGTATGTCATGGCACATGCACACTGCACCAACACACTAGATAGATGATAGATAGATAGGTAGATAGATAGGTAGATAGATAGGTAGATAGATAGATAGATAGATAGATAGATAGATAGATAGATAGATAGATAGATGATAGATACATACATACATATATACACACACATACATACATGCATACATACATACATGATAGATGGCAGACAGAGACAGATAGATGTAATGATAAACACTACATCATGGTGTCTTTACTTCTCATCCTCACACTGAGCATAGTTTTGTACCCCAATTTGGGAGGCCTACCCTTTTCTGAAGAGAAAGGAGTGGATGGGGGAAAGAGGGAAGGTTGGGGTAAGTGACTGGGAGGAGGGAAGGGAAGGAGGTGAAACTAATGAGGCTGGAAAAATTAACTAATTAATAAAAATAAATTTTAAAAAGAACTGTTTAACTAAAAAAAGACATAAAGACTGGACATTCAAACTACAAAAATATATACAAAACACTGAATTTCTTGTTCAATGTCCATTTGATTAGTAACTGGGATTTCCTTTGTTTCTGGCTATTTTCAGTACTTATACCTGGTAACACTTCTGTTGTTGTTTGTTTTTCTTCTTTTTTTTTTAATTTATTTTAATTTATTTTGCAATACAATTCAGTTCTACATATCGGTCACGGATTCCCTTGTTCTCCCCCCTCCCCTCCCCCTCACCTTCCCCCCAACGCCCCCCCCCATTCCCATCTCCTCCAGGGCAAAGCCTTCCCCACAGACTGAGGTCAACCTGGTAGACTCAGTCCAGGTAGGTCTAGTCCCCTCCTCCCAGGCCGAGCCAAACAATCCTGCATAGGCCCCAGGTTTCAAACAGCCAACTCATGCAATGAGCACAAGATCTGGTCCCACTGCCTGGATGCCTCCCAAACAGATCAAGCCAATCAACTGTCTCACCCATTCGGAGGGCCTGATCCAGTGGGGACCCCTCAGCCATTGGTTCATAGTTCATGTGTTTCCATTCATTTGGCTATTTGTCCCTGTGCTTTATCCAACCTTGGTCTCAACAATTCTCGCTCATATAAACCCTCCTCATTCTCGTTAATTGGACTCCCAGAGATCCACCCGGGGCCTAGTCATGGATCTCTGCATCCAGATCCCTCAGTAGTTGGATGAGGTTTCTAGCACGACAATTAGGGTGTTTGGCCATCCCATCACCAGAGTAGGTCAGTTCGGGCTGTCTCTCGACCATTGCCGGCAGTCTGTTGTGTGGGTATCTTTGTGGATTTCTGTGGGCCTCTCTAGCACTTTGCTTCTTCCTGTTCTCATGTGGTCTTCATTTACCATGGTCTCCTATTCCTTGTTCTCCCTCTCTGTTGTTGATCCAGCTGGGATCTCCCGCTCCCCCAGGCTCTCTTTCCCTCGACCCTCGCCTTTCATTACCCCCACTCATGTCCAGGCTGTTCATGTAGATCTCATTCCATTTCTCTGTCATTGGGCGATCCCTGTGTCTTTCTTGGGGTCCTGTTTTCCGGGTAGCCTCCCTGGTGATGTGAGTAGCAGACAATTCATCCTTGTTTCATGTCTAGTATCCTGCTATGAGTGAGTACATACCATGTTTGTCTTTCTGAGTCTGGGTTACCTCACTCAGGATGATTTTTTCTAGATCCATCCATTTGTCTGCAAACCTCATGATGCCATTGTTTTTTTCTGCTGAGTAGTATTCCATTGTGTATATGTACCACATTTTGTTTATCCATTCTTCAGTTGAAGGGCATCTGGGTTGTTTCCATGTTCTGGCTATTACAAACAATGCTGATATGAACATAGCTGAACAAGTGCTCTTATGGTGTGGTTGAGCATTTCTTGGGTATATGCCCAAGAGTGGTATAACCGACATGTGGCCCAATGGAATCGAATTGAAGACCCTGACATTAATCCGCACACCTATGATCATATAATTTTTGACAAAGAAGCCAAAAGTGCACAATGGAAAAAAGAAAGCATCTTCAACAAATGGTGCTGGCAAAACTGGATATCAACATGTAGAAGGCTGCAAATAGATCCATATCTATCACCGTGCACAAAACTTAAGTCCAAGTGGATCAAGGACCTCAACATAAATCCAGCTACTCTGAACCTGTTTTTATTCTTTTGAGAGGGCTCACCACCCAGCTCCCAAATAAATCACACACAGAGGCTTATTCTTTTTTTTTCTTTCTTTTTTCTTTTTTTTGGTTTTTCGAGACAGGGTTTCTCTGTGTAGTTTTGGTGCCTGTTCTGGATCTCGCTCTGTAAACCAGGCCTTGAACTCACAGAGATATGCCTGGCTCTGCCTCCTGAGTGCTGGGATTAAAGGCATGTGCCACTGCCGCCCAGTTCAGAGACTTACTCTTAATTATGAATGCCCATACTCAGCTTGTCTTGTTGCTTACCAGCTTTTCTTCAATTATCCCATCTATTTTTGTCTCTGGGTTTTTTCTGTTGTCTTACTTCTGTAAATCTTACTCTTACTCCATGGCTTGCTGTGTAGCTGGGTGGCTGGCCCCTGGAATCCTCCTCCTTCTCTGGCTACTTCTTTTTCTCTTCTCCCAAATTTCTCCTTCTATCAATTCTCTCTGCCTGCCAGACCTACCTATACTTTCTCCTGCCTTGCCATTGGCCATTCATCAGGTGTTTCAGACAGGCAAGTAACACAGCTTCACAGAGTTTAACAATTGTAACATAAACAAAAGTAACACACCTTAAAAAATATTCCCCAACACTCTTCCTTACACTTCATTATTGCTTCAATTTATTACTGTGTACTTCTAATTGGTACGAGACAGCAAAAATTCTGAAGGTATTTATGCTGCTGAAGATATTAAGTCTAAGACACATCAATAAAAAAGAATCTTTCGAATGACATCAGATGAAATTTTCTGCATGTGTTACAGTTGTGTAGCTTGGTTCAATTGTAGGACTCTTGACTGTGGGAACAGGGGCTATCTCAACACTCTCAAAGGCTTTTGAAACCCAACTAACTCCTCATTCTGGGTTGCCTTGCCCAGCTTTGGTGCATGGGGAGGTGGTTAGCCTTACTGTAACTTGATATGCTATGTTTTGTTGATATCCATAGAAGACCTGGCCTATCCTGAATAGAAACAAAGGAAGAATAGATTGGGAGGGTGGGAACAGAGGGGTTGGGGGAAGACTGGAAGGGGAGGCTGTGGCTAGGATGTAAAGTAAATAAATAATGAATTTATTTTTAAAAATAATCATTAGGTGGAAAAACTTAACACATCACAGGAAACAGTTTTGCACATAAAATATATTTTCATGTGAATATTGATTAAAATGATGGCTTGTAAAATAGAATTACATAGCAGTATGTCTTTGAAACAAACGGGTGGAAGATATGCATACATTGTGATTTTCAAATAGAGTAGAACATGTTAAGCTTTTAATCATTTGGTTGCTGGATTTTAATGCCAGTAAATGATTAGTATAACAAGAAAATATCAAGATGTCCTCTTCTAAACTTAAAAGAAAGCAGCATCACTTAGAAGAGAACAAGAACAATCAAAACAACACCAACACAGTAACCGTTTCAATCTGTGGCATCTTCAGGAGGATATGCAATAATCTGAACACTGTTCCAAGAGTGTGGCTGGTGTCTATGGCTTTTTCAGCCTCACAGGTTGGTGTTCAGCCATCCTGGTCTGGGTACTAAAGTTGGGACCACTCCATTTCTGATGTTCTGATGAATGCCCTGAAGACTGATAACTATTGTTCCAGCCTCTCCTTGTTACTCTTGAGCTCTGAGACCTCAAACCTGAGGGGAGGAATGTTATATTGATGAGCTTGAGAATGTCCAAGGATCTTTGTCCACATTATGTAAATGTGATGTCTCTTTGATCAGAGTGGAAATGTTGGACACCTGCTTGGTCAAAAGGTAAAACCAAAGGCCATTTTGGATAAGATGTTAGTATAGACACCTTATATAATGGGAGAGGAAGGTCTGAAGTTCTGTTGGCTGGAGGTGGAGGTGGATACTCCATTAGTCAGAAAGAGTATGTGTGAGACACCCTTGGTCAATGGAAGCACTATTGAAGGCCTCATATTCAGGCACTGAATGTCCCCCAACATTAATCAGAAACGTACGGCTAGGGATCAATGGGTCAGAGGTAAGAGGTCTGAGGCTTGCCAAGAGGCATGGAGAAGAAATGAGAACTCAAGAGCCCTGGGGAAAATTCAAGGACCCAGGGTCAGAAGGGAAATGTTTGAGGGCATCTTGGAGAAAGAGTAGAAACTGAGGACTCGTCAGATGGTGGTGGTGCACACCTTTAATCCCAGCACTCGGGAGGCAACGCCAGGTGGATCTCTGTGAGTTCAAGCCCAGCCTGGGGTATAGAGTGAGTTCCAGGAAAGGTGCAAAGCTACACAGAGAAACCCTGTCTCAAAAAACAAACAAAAAAGAAAGAAAGAAAGAAAGGGAAAAAAAAGAAAAAGAAAAAGAAATCTGAGGCCTCTTTAGAGAGCTAGACTACCATACTGGGCTGCATAGAGGTAGAAGTGTGCATACCCACTCCCTGACATGAGATCAAGGTCCCAGCTCACCTCATGCGCTGGAGCACATTCCAGGTACTGCCTTATCAGCTTCCAGCTCTTTGTTGGAGACTCGAACATCTATCCACTATAGTGAATATGTGGCAGGGCAGGCAGCAGTCTGAAATTTTGTCCAAAAGTCTATATGATAGTCTCAAACTGGTTCTCCTTAAGAGTATGTTCAGCTGCTCAGGTCTAAGTACGAATGATGGAGGACACATTATATTGTTTTCTGCCTAAAGGCAGTGGGCTTTGGTTCTAGACTCTACTTGCTATTCTTGGGCTCTGATACTTTAAGACTAGTTGGACTGGAGAAAAAATGGGTGAAGAAAAAATGTTCTAGGACCACACATTTGTGTGGAGAATGTCTAAGGCCCCTGAATTAGAGGAGAACAATATGAGGCCCTCTTTGAGCAGAAGGGCATATTTGAAGACAACTTGTGCAAAAAGAGAAGACCTGAGTACCTCCCTGGTAAAAGAGAGACAGTAGATTGAAACTCCTTTGGTTACAATGGAATGATCTGTGGCTCAATTACATAGACCCAGTAAGTCCACTCCCACAGGGGCACATTCAGGTCTGAGAACCCTTTGGATATTGGTGGACTGTAGCTCTATATTAGACCAGCCAGGTCTGAGAATCCTTTTTCCAGAAGACAAATAGTTGGTGTATACTTGGGGAGAGGGGAGAGTCTAAAAGCCACTTCAGTAAGAGAGGATAATCTCAGATTTCTTTGGGTAGGTGGGGAATATCCAATTTCCCAGTAAGCAGAAAAGGAATTTCTGCTATCACTTTAGGAGCAGGTGAAAGATTCAAGACCCTTTAATACAGAAGGATGAGGTAGGCACTTCCCAGGCCTGAATGGAAAAGTCTCAACCTCTCCTGTTCAATGTCTGGTGCCCTATTGGGCAGAAGCTGAAGGTTGAATGATACCTTGAGAATTATAAGAAGTTCCAGGTACTCACTCCTTCATCAGCACCAAACTTGAAATCACACTCTAGATCACACATCTTCTGAATGTCCATGTCAGGAATGTCAGCACTCTTAGAAGTCTTCCAAGAGGCTGCATGGCAGTAGTTTCTGACTCTGTGTCTTCGTCCAGTATATATCCATCCACACATTCCTCTGCAAGTAGGGCAGGACTTCTCTGTCTAAGGGACCAGAATGAAGACAGTAGTCTGAGTTACCATCATCTTGCTGCTCTTGTGTTCAGGGACCTTGGTCCATAGTGCTGTGAGATCTCTTGGATAAGAACAGTACTTTCCAGGCCACCCAAATTAGAAGTTGAGGTATGAAATCCACTGGGCAGATGGTGAATATGTGGGATTTCCTTGACCACACAAGGCAGGTCTGACGCACTCTTTATTGATGTGAATGTCTAAATCTCTGTATATAAGAGAGGGGAAGGACCTTGGCACTTTGGACAGAAATAGAAGGACGATTATGCCCTTCATTAAAGAAGCAATGTGGCAGACTCCATGGGAATAAGGGGAAATGTTGATACACCCTGGTCACAAGTGGAATTTCTGAGACATTTTGTGCAAAGGTGAAGGTTTATACCTATTTGCCAGAGGGGTAAAAATCTCTGGCTATGTTCAATGAAATAGGAAAGAGCATTTCCCATGGGGCATAAAATAAATATCTTGTGGAGCAGAGGAATGTCCAGAACTGCCTGGTCAGCTTCTAACTCTTCAGTATTTAGAATATCTGTATATTTTGTGAGCTGTGTGGAATGCCAGGAAACAATCATTGCATTATTTTCCAGCAGGTTGGATGATTATCCTCAGTCTAAGAAGTCTTTCATCAGATGAGATAAGCCCAAGGCCCCTTTGTTCAGAGCGGTCATGTCTTAGATTGTACATAGCGGGGAGAAAGTTGGATATAATCCTAGATGGTTGGGAATATAACAGGCATACATAGTCAATAGAACAAGATCTATAGACCTCTTACAAGAGGTGGTGAGCCTGAATCCTCTGTTGGAAAAAGAGGACATTTTTCAGGCCAACTTGAGGATTGGGAAAAATTTCTTTTCCCCCTAGACAGAGGGGGAAAGACTAAGTCTTTATGAGTAAAAGTGGGGTGTTTGTGGCTCCCATGTGCAGAGGGAGAGGACATGAATCCCCTCTATGAAAGAAAGATATTTTTTGACCTCTTGGAAAGAGGATAAGAATTTGGGGGCCACTGAAACAAAAGGAATAGTTCTGATGTCCCTTTCAGATGCGGTGTTAGAGGTGAGACATTTAAATAGAAGTGGAAGGTCTGAGCCTTCTCAAAGGGAATGATTGAATCCTTGGTCAGAGAGAGCAAATTTTGAGGGCTTTTTTTCCTGGAAGTGGAAAACCTTAGGGCCTTGGGTAGGTAGAGATGATCTCTGTTCCCCTCAGTCATGCAGGTTAGGTATCAAGCCCTCTTGGTTACAGAGTGTGCATTTGATGTCTAATGGGCAGAAATTGATGGTATTTAGGAGCTAAAGACTAAAGCAGATGTAGGGAGAGTAGCAAAGTCTCCAAACATGTAGGGAGAAGTGAGTGTCCCAGCCTACCTTGTGCAGTGGAGGAAGGACTCCATCACAGTTTAGAAGATTCACATCTTCAGGCACATTTTGGCAGGCCTGGCAGCAATCTGAGCATTCTTCATCTGTCACGATTGCCAACCTCAGTCTCTAAGTCCTCTTATCATCAGCTACATTGGTGTGTACATGAAGGATGCTGAAGGATGCGACCTCTTCACTTTAGTGACTAGAATGAAGGACAGATGACCTAAGTGTCAGGCTCTGTCAACTCAAAGCAGAGCGAAGTGAAGTCCTTTGGGTCACACATATATTTTTCTAGTGGTCATGGTTAGAGGGAAAAGATCTGAGGCCCTCCATTATAGGGATAATTTGGAGGTCTACATGTACATGGGGGTGCTCTAATGACCCTTTGATCCTGGTACCCTTGGGTAAATGGAAATCCTGAGATTGCTATAGTAAAAGACAATCATTCTTATAACCCTCCTTGGACAGAGAGAGAAGTTCTTCGGTATTACTTGTAATAGCAGAAAGGTCTGACAACTACTTTAATCAAAGGAAAGCTCTGATAACCCTTCATCAATAGGGCATGATGTGTGATGCCTTGAGAATAGGGACAGTTTGGGGAGCCCATATTCAGAGGGGAAACTTCTGAGGTCATTCTGAACTGTCTTGCTTAGACAGAAAGTGTCCTGCCATGTTTAACCAAATAGCAAGATCCAGTCACTCCATTGTGCAGAATGGAAAGGACTAGCTTACCTTGGGTGGTAGGAGAATGGTGTGGTTCTGGATCATGTGCTTCCAACTGTTCTTCCCAGCTCCCATCATCCATATATTACATTGGCTATTGGGACGAGTACAAGAGGCAATTACAGCACTCTTCCAATAGGATGAGTGATTGTCTGGACTTTGCTTCATCAAGGTTGTACTGATTTGTGCATATCTATGAGTGAAAGATAGGAACATTGCATTTCTAACAACCATTCTGGGCAGCTGGAATAACTATTAATTTTAGCTTTCTCTATTTTGTCGTCTGATCTAAACCTAGAATCTTGTAAGGTCCCATTGGTGACAAATGTGTTTGCCCAGTAGTCTTGGTTACAGGGATTGGCACTAAGGTAATATGAGTTCAAGGGTCACATGTAAGGTTTACTTTGAAGACAGGGAATTGTCTAGGGCTTCCAAAGGTCAGTGGCTAGATCTGAAGCTCCATTGAGTATAGAGTGAAAGAATGAGAGCCCCTTGGCTATGGGAGCCAATTCTGAGGTCTCATTCATTATGTGGCCAGACACTCAGGCAAAAATGGGATCTCTGTATTCTTTGTGGTTGAAAGGAGGTAATCACAGCCCTCCTTTGCACTACACTGAATTGCATGTGGGCAGATATTATTCTCACTTGTACAGAGGGAGTAATGTAAAAAATACTTTTTCTGAGCCCTCTTTAGTCAGAGGGAAGCGACTTAGGCCTATTTGCAAAGAAACAGAAAGTTTGAGGGTCTTTTCCACAAAATAAGTACTTGAGACCACCTTGGGCAAATGGGGAAGCTCTGCAGTAGGCTTTGTCCTAGAAGGGAGGTCTGACACTCTCTTTAATTAAGTAAAAGGAGTGAGGTAACTTAAGAAGAGAGGAAGTACTGGGCCCCTTGTCAGAGAGAGAAAACTTTGACACCTGGTTGGTTTGAACTGGAAAACCCTTGGAGAGAGAGGGGAAGTCCCATGCACAGTTCTGTTGAAGGTGAATGTCCCTGATACCTTATTCAGTGAAGAAAGGTCTCATCACTGCATTTCAGCTTCCAACTCTACTTTAGAATTTCCAAATCTTCTCTTGAGTCTCAGAGAGTTCAGGAGGCAACTAGCACCTTCTTCAAAGAGCCTGGATGGCTGTCCCTGGCTAGGTTGCCTCTTCTTTCAGTTTGTCTTCATAGTGCATGTCTGGGCAGCAATGATGGGGCCACTTGATTTCTAGTGATTGGATTGAAGAGAATAGCATAGAGTTCCGTCTCTAAATATATACTTAGGAACTGGGCCCTCAAACCAGCATGGAGCAATGCATTTCCCTAGCCACTAAGGTCAAAAGTGAAAGGTTTAAATCTCTCTTATTTGCAGTAGCATATGTTGGAGGTACTTTAAAGAAAAGGGGATGCTTGAGGATTTGTGAAATAATAATACAAGGTATGATGCAGTATTATTCAAAAGAGCATGTCTAATGCCTCCTTGGGAATAAAAGGAATGCATGAATTTCCTTGGGTCAAAGACAGTGGTTCCTATTCCCCCTTGAGCAGGTGGGTAAGTTCTAAGACCACATTGTTAATGAGGGGAAGGATGAAGGCTCAGTATGATGTAGGTAGTTCTCATGAAAGCTTCAATAAACAAGGAATGTGTGAGGTCTTGTGGGAACAGTGGAGTTCTGAGACCCTCTTCTAGGGAATGGGAAGTCATGAGAACACTTTCTGTAAAGGAAAAATCATGAACATCTTTATTCACAGGGAGGAAGCCCTCAGCCATATTTGATAGAATAGGAATATACAGTTCACCCATGGTCAGAAGGGGAAAGTCCCAGACTGTTCTGGGTAATGGGAAAAGGTCCTGTCTCTGCCTCACTAGCTTCCAGCTATTTTTCACAATACAAACACATATACCCTGTGTGAAATCTTTGAGAGTCTAAGGTAAATCTCATAACAATTTTCCAACAGGATAAGTGGTTATGCAAGCATTGATGTTTCTTCAAAATATGTTCAGCTGATAATATATGTGAATAAAAGCCAGGAATAGTGCATTTTTGATAGCCAACTTTTGAGGCAGATGGCTTGAGAGCAGATTTCATCTTTCTATCTGCTGCCTATGATCTAAAAGCAGAAAGTTGTGAGGTGTCATTGGTCACACATGTGTTTGTATGGCTATCTCCATCAGAGGGGTCAGCTCTACAGCAATCTTAGTTAATAAGGGAATGTGTGACGTCACCATGGAAAGAAGGGAAGCTCTGATGGTTCTTTAGACATAAGGGTTGACCTAAAGTGCCAAAGAGCAGAGGGTAGAGGTCTGAGACATCCCTTGGATACAGGGGAGAGTTTTGAGTGCCCTTTCAATAGAGTTTGATTTCCCAGATCTCCTTTTACAGAAACTGGATGTTTGAAATCCTCTTGCTGGATGGAGGTGTATAATTGGCCCGCAACCTATTGGGAAGATCAGGAAAGTCTGATTCTTGTTTGTGCAGAGTGGTATAATGCACTCTTGGTCTGACACCCCTTTAGTGAGAAAAGGAAAGACTCAGAGCCACTTGGTAGGAATGAAAATATATAAAGACCATGTAACATAAAATAAATGTTTTAGGCCCCATTGGGAAAATGGAGTTTAGAATAATCTTACTCTTAGGAGAGTCCTGACATCCTATTCCATATACTGAGAAGGCATAAGATAATAATAATAATAATAATAATAATAATAATAATAATAATAATAGGAAAAGTGGAAGCTCTGAGCCCTATGTAAGAGAGAAGTCTTTTGAGGCCCATTGAAAAATGAAGACAGAATCTCCTTTGGGCAGAGGGTGAAGGTGCCATATACACTTCTGCTGAAGGTGAATATCCCTGGTACCTTATACAGTGTAGAAAGTTCCCAGCATTGATTATGAGCTTCCAATTCTTTTTTTTTTTTTTTTTTTTGGTTTTTCGAGACAGGGTTTCTCTGTGTAGCTTTGCGCCTTTCCTGGAACTCACTTGGTAGTCCAGGCTGGCCTCGAACTCACAGAGATCCGCCTGGCTCTGCCTCCCGAGTGCTGGGATTAAAGGCGTGCGCCACCACCGCCCGGCGAGCTTCCAATTCTTATTCAGAGTTTTGTATCTTCATAGTTTGTGTTCATTCTGGGAGAGATAAGGCAACAACAACCTATGTCTTCGGCTAGGTTGGTTCCTCTAGTTTGTGTTCAGCTGTCCAGATCTAGGCAGAGATTTTGAAGTCATTCCATTTCTGCTGACTGGCCTAAAGGCAGATGGCATGGGTTTCTATGCTGTGATTGCGAAACTTGGCCTATGGGACCTCAAACCAAAGTGGACTGGTGCCCCTTGTTTATAGAGAGTCTCTCATAGACCTATGCCTGATCATTTCAATGTGAGACACATTTGGCCATATGTGGGGAGATGTCAGGCCTCATTCTTTAACAGAAGAAAGTTTTGTGTTGGCAGGTTTAGTAGGAATGAGCAGAATGGTCCTAGAATACTTCATGCAGAAGATGAAGCTCCCAGGTTACCTTGGGAGTTAGATGAAGGTGCAGGCAATACCTTATCAGGTCCAAGCATCCTCACATTACAGAATACTCATGTGTTCTGGGCTCTGAGCCTTGCTTGCCAGCAATCACAGCAATTTTTTACAGGTTGTTTAGTAGTCCCTGGCTCTGTGTCTACATCAGCCTTTCATCAGCAGCACAGCCATGGGCAACAAAGATGGGACCACTCCATTTCTGGTGAAAATCTTAAAAGTAGAAGGTGATTAATCAAGGATCAGATTTTTACAGTCATGTCTCAGGATATCAGTTTAGAGTTATCTGACATCCATTTGGTCATTTGGGAATGCCTGGCCACCCAGGTCAGAAGGGAAAGGCTGAGACCTCAGAGGAATACAGCTGAGGTTTCTGTGGATACAAGTGATTTCTCTGAGGAAACCATTGTCAGGGAGTGTTGATTTGAAGTGTACTTCAGAAAAAGATGAACATCTGAGAGAGTTTTCATGTTACTGAACCAGTCTGTATTCCCTTAATCATAAGAGTTTGTAACGGTCCCCTTGAAATGAAATGGTGTGTCTAAAGTCCTCTTGTTCAAGGAAAGTAGAATGTAGCCAACTTCCTTGACAAGGTATTATGTCAGAGGTTTTTCACTGTATCAGTATTGAGCCTCCAATTTATCTTGGACTGAAGGCCAAATTTGGGACCCATTTATTAAGAAGAATTTCTGAGGCCCATTCCATAATATCACGAAGTGTGTGCCCCCCTCACACAAAATGAATGTCTAGGTTTCCTTTGAACTTACTGGAAAAATATGGGTCTCCCTTTGTTTCAGAAGGAAGATCGGATATCTCCTTAACCAAAGGGAGAAGGATTGAGTACCCTTGAAGAGAGAGGAGTTTCTGCGGCCCATGTGACAGGGGAGATATATTCAGAGTATGAAAATCCCATACAACTCTGAACAAAAATTAAATTGACTACCATACCTCATAAAGTCTTAGCATTGCCTCAACTTCTAACATTTCATCACAGTTTAGGATGTCCATATCTTTAGCTGAATCTGCAAGAGACCAACTTCAGTACCAGGATTCATTCATTAGCAACTTGGGTAGGAGCCCCAGTGTGGTTGACTCCTAAGAATTGTGTTCAGCCAACCAGAACTGGGTAGAACTGATGATTCCACACCATGGCAGGTGATTTTACTCAAGGAAGTGACATGGGTTCCAGATTTCCTTGCTCTTCTTCTGTCAACTCTAACCAGAGTGACCAATGTCCCTTGGTCAGAGGTGAAATATCACATGTGCCCTTGTTCAGATGGGAAAGTTCTGAGGGCCCTTGGGGTCAAGCGGGGATTTTAAGGCCTAAGTTATCAGATCAAAAAATAATAAGGTTTGGCTGCTAGAAGAGAAAGTAGGAAGTAGTCTCGAACACATTGGCATAGGAGACCACTTCCTAAATAGAACACCAGTAGCACAGACTCTGAGAGAAACAATCAATCAATGGGACCTCTTGAAACTGAGAAGCTTTTGTAGAGCAAAGGATACGGTCAACAAAGCAAAGCAACAGCCTACAGAATGAGAAAAGATCTTCACCAACCCCACATCTGACAGAGGACTGATATCCAGAATATATAAAGAACTCAAGAAAGTAGACATCAAAATGCCCAACAGTCCAATTAAGAAATGGGCTATAGAACTAAACAGAGAATTCTCAACAGAGGAAACTCAAATGGCCGAAAGACATTTAAGGAATTGCTCAACATCCCTAATCATTAGGGAAATGCAAATCAAAACAACTCTGAGATACCACCTTACGCCTGTCAGAATGGCTAAGATCAAAAACACTGAAGACACCTTATGCTGGAGAGGATGTGGAGCTAGGGGAACTCTCCTCCACTCTGGTGGGAATGCAAGCTTGTACAGCCACTTTGGAAATCAATATGGCGCTTTCTTAGAAAATTGGGAATCCATCTCCCCCAAGACCCAGCTATACCACTCTTGGGCATATACCCAAGGAATGCTCAACCACACCATAAGAGCACTTGTTCAGCTATGTTCATATCAGCATTGTTTGTAATAGCCAGAACATGGAAACAATCTAGATGCCCTTCAACTGAAGAATGGATAAACAAAATGTGGTACATATACACAATGGAATACTACTCAGCAGAGAAAAACAATGACATCATGAGGTTTGTAGACAAATGGATGGATCTAGAAAAAATCATCCTGAGTGAGGTAACCCAGACTCAGAAAGACAAACATGGTATGTACTCACTCATAGCAGGATACTAGATGTGGAACAAGGATGACTTGTCTGCTACTCACATCACCAGGGAGACTACCTGGAAAACAGGACCCCAAGAAAGACAAAGGGATCGCTCAATGACAGAGAAATGGAATGAGATCTACATGAACAGCCTGGACATGAGTCGGGGCAGTGAAAGGTGAGGGTCGAGGGAAAGAGAGCTTGGGGGAGTCCCAGCTGGATCAACAACAGAGAGGGAGAACAAGGAATAGGAGACCATAGTAAATGAAGACCACATGAGAATAGGAAGAAGCAAAGTGCTAGAGAGGCCCACAGAAATCCACAAAGATACCCACACAACAGACTGCTGGCAGTGGTCGAGAGACAGCCCGAACTGACCTACTCTGGTGATGGGATGGCCAAACACCCTAATTGTCGTGCTAGAAACCTCATCCAACTACTGAGGGATCTGGATGCAGAGATCCATGACTAGGCCCCGGGTGGATCTCTGGGAGTCCAATTAGCGAGAATGAGGAGGGTTTATATGAGCGAGAATTGTTGAGACCAAGGTTGGATAAAGCACAGGGACAAATAGCCAAATGAATGGAAACACATGAACTATGAACCAATGGCTGAGGGGTCCCCACAGGATCAGGCCCTCTGAATGGGTGAGACAGTTGATTGGCTTGATCTCTTTGGGAGGCATCCAGGCAGTGGGACCGGGTCCTGTGCTCATTGCATGAGTTGGCTGTTTGAAACCTGGGGCCTATGCAGGATCGCTTGGCTCGGCCTGGGAGGAGGGGACTGGACCTACCTGGACTGAGTCTACCAGGTTGATCTCAGTCTGTGGGGAAGGCTTTGCCCTGGAGGAGATGGGAATGGGGGGGCCTGGGGGGAAGGTAAGGGGGACGGCAGTGGGGAGAACAAGGGAATCCGTGGCTGATATGTAGAACTGAATTGTATTGCAAAATAAAAAAATTAAAAAAAATAATAAGGTTTGGGGAAAGGGACTGATTCCAGACCTTGTTGGGCAGAGGGGAAACTCCTTGCTTACCTTCTCTAGAGGATGAAGGTCCAGACACTCCCTAGTCAGTCTCCAAGTCTTCAGTGAACTCTAGAAAACCTTATCTCTGAGGACACCTTTTGAGGCTTGACAGCAATCAAAAGCTTCTTCTGACAAGTGGTTCACAGTCCCTGGGTCTGTTCCCTACTTAAACTCAGGACAAGCTGCACAGGTGTGGACATGGAGGACAGTCACCTTTCTGGTGAGCAGCTTGAAAATAGATGGCCTTGGATCCAGGGTGAGGTTTTTATTCTTCTGCAGTGTGACTTCAATCTAGAGTTCCATGAGGTTCCTTTGGTGATCAAGTGCATTTCCTAGCCACTCAGGTCTGAGAGAAAAGTTCTAGTCTCTCTTAGTTGTGTGATAGACCAGAGTCAGCCATGAACACAAAGAGAAGTTCCTATGTTTTCTTGGTAATAGGGTCTCAGTCTCAAGTACCAGTCAGCAGTGCAGATATTTGAGACACACCCTTCAGTCGCAGGGTCAGGTCTGTAGCCTTCTTCATCAAAGGGGCATGTCTCAGACCACACCAGTACAGACAGAGAAAGACTAAAGTTTTCTTGTTCAAAGAAGGTATGTTACAGCAGCACCACTTTTACGTATCTTCAAAGTCAGAGGCTACCATGTTTGGAGGAAATAAGTTTAAGGAGCTCTTCAGAAGATGTTCCAGTGAGTTGTAAGATCCTGAATTAGTGAGATAGTTTCTTCTGAGGGGCCATATCTAAGACTTGATGGAGTTATTTGCTGAAGGCCTGAATTGTCCTGGTTCTGGAAGGATAATTCTGAAGCCCCATTGTGACTTTGCAGAAAATCTATGGCGCATTGATTTTATAGGGATTGTATTTGTGGCCTTCTTGGGACACTAAAGAGGTCTCAGGCCACTTGCTTCTCAAGTTATATATCGAAGGCCCCCTTCAGTCATTGAGAATGTGTGGGACATCTTTGTTCTGAAGTGGTAAGTATGAGGCCCATTTGTCAGCTAGTGAATGTCTGAGGTTCCATGATCTCAAAGGAAAGGTGTGTCAATGTCCCTTGACAATTAGTGAATGTCTGAGGTCCCCTGGTTTTCAAAGGAAAGGTGTGTCAATATCTCTTGTCAATTAGTGAATGTCTGAGGTCCCCTGATCTCAAAGGAATGATGTGTCAATGTCCCCTGAACACTGGGGAATGGCTGAAGCTTTTAATGTTGAGGAGGTAGATCCAATACCCCCTTGAGTTACTGGTGAAAGTTGTGAGTTACCTTGTTTCAGGACAGATAAGATTGAGGCCACCTGGGCCATTGGGGAAGGTCTGAGATTCCCCTGGTTCTGAAGGACAGATCAGAACCCACCTTAGTCCATACAGCAGTTTGAAGACCTGTGGTTCTGCAATGGTAGCTGTGAAGCCTGCTTGAGAATTAGTGGAGTGCATTTGACTTCCTGACTCAGAGGAGATATGCCTGAGCACACCACAAACCCCTGAAACAATTTGAGCTCTACTTCAGACATTGGGGAAAGTATGAACCAGGAAGCCAAATGCACTTCACTAATTCTCAAGCAGGCTTCAGACCTACCACTTCAGAACCACAGGTCATCCAAACTGCTGAACCTCTTGAGATGAACACCTTTAGAACTTCAATTGGGCAGGCTTGTAAGGTCTGAAGCCTCCATGGGCAGAAGGAGTATGTTGGGGGCTTCCTAGGGCAAAAGTTGAAGTTCTGACCCACACTTGTTTAGGGGGCACATCTCTGAATTCCCTTTGGTCACAAGGAGCACATCTGAGGCTCATCTTGTTAGATGGGGTATGCTTGAGGCTCTCTCTTTCAGATTGAAACATTCTAAGGCTGCCTTGAACAGGGTGACCATCAGAAATTCTGAGGCCCCTTTGGTCCCATTGAGAAGGTCTGATACCTGCTTGGGGGGAGAGGTTAGAACTCCAGCTCCGTTTTTGCAGTGGGATTCTTTGGAGACTGCATGAGATTGAATGTGAATATCTGTGGCCTCCTAGGACAGAAGGGTGACATATGGGGGCCCCATATTCATATTGGAAGGCTGTGCCTGTCCCTTGATAAGAGAGGGAAGATCTCAGGTCCCCTAGTTGAGATAGGGTATGTCTGAATTTCCCTGGGACAACAGGGAATGATGTGCCACTTGCTTTGGGAACTGGTGAATATATGAGTCCCCATTGGACAGGATACAAAGCCCTGAGCCCCTCTCTGGCACTAGTGGAAGGTTTCTTTCCCTCTTGGACAGAAAAAGCATGTCTAAAGCCCTCCTTGGTAGAAACAGGGTGTCTGACATCAAGGATTTGGGGTGATGAGGAAAGTATGATACTCCCATTGGGATTGTCACCATCTATAGATGAGTTGAAGATTCCTTGGACTGCAGGGGAAATTTTGATGACTTTTTGAGTATAAGCAGCACCTCTGAGTCTTGTCCTGGTAGTAGTAGAAGTAGTATGGCTGAAAGTCCCATGGGGAGAGGTGGAATGTCTGAAATTCTTTTCATAAAAAGGGAGTAGTTCCCGAGCCCCCTTCTGTACAGAAGAAAGGTTTTATGTTCTTTTGGGGAGTAGGCTTTGGTTTCTGGTTCATTTTGGCAGATGAAGAATGTCTGAGCCAACTTTTTGACAAAGAGAATTGTTTATAGCCCTCATGCTCTGGATGGGAAGCATGAACATCTGCTTTGTCAGTGGGGGCCCTTTCCAGTTTGGATTTGGTAGATTTGGAATGCTGAGGGATGCCTTTGGGAGCTGGAGAACTTCTGTGTCTCTCCTCCTGGGATAGTGAGGATCTGCAGTCTCCCTTATCAGAAGGAGAAGTGGTGATGTTCTCTTTGGGCTCAGTCTTAAGCCTTACACCCTTTCTGTCAGAAATAGAAGCTTTGCCTCCCATTTTGGAAGAATGGTGAATTTTTAAACCCTCATCTTCTGATGGGACAGATTTGAGGCCTGCTTCTTTAGAAGCATGTCTTGATTTTGTTTTCTCTGATTTAGAATATATGGAGCCACCTCGTGGAAAGGGAGAATGCCTGAGATCTTCTTTAGGAAGGGAACTAGATCTGAAGCTCAATTCTGATGATGTTGGGGGTAGAATGCTCCTCTGAGGAGTAGAGATAGGACTTGAGTCCGTTTGGGCATACACTGTAGATGTGAGCCTACCTTTGGCATAAAGAATAGATCTTAACCTATCAAGTTCTGAAAGGGAATATCTAATATTCCCTTCAGGAAATGGGACATGTCTTGATACATTTTTGGTAGAACTGGAAAGTCTGGGGCTTATTTTTGGATAAGGGGAATGCCTTGGGCAGTCTTCATGAGAAGGAATAGGAATGAAGTCACCAGGTGCACAAATGGACAGGCCCAGAAACTCTGTTGAAAAGCAAGGTCCCACAGATTCTTGGGTAGATGACATAGGTTCTAGAGGCCCTTGGGGTGGTTTGGGGTTTTCCAGAGTATTTTGGAGAGATGTCGATGGTCCCAGATTTCCTTGATCTGATACCGAAGGGCCCAGAGGCCCTGGGTTAGATTTCAAAAGTCCCAGAACCCCTAGTACAGATAGAAAAGATTCTAAAGTGCCTGATGTTGATTCTGAAGTTTTACAAATATTTTTGGTAGATGTCAAAGTTTCAATTGTCTCTGGGGAAAGTGGGGAAGGTTTCAGAGTCTGCACAGAAGGAAGTGGAAGTCCTAGAGAATCTTGGGAAGGTGGTGAAATTTCTGTAATCCTATGGGCAGAAGATGGTATTTCTAGAGTACTTTGAGTACGTGGCAATGTTCCTAGTGTCCCCTGGGCAGATTGAGAAAGTCCAAGATCTCTTGGGTCAGATGAGGACTGTCGTAAGGGCTCTTGATCCAAACAAGTACCTGAAGTCTCTTGGGATGACAAGGAAGTATCTGGAGACCCTGGAGCAGATGATGAATGTCCAAGAGATTCTTGTACTGATGTAGACAGTCCTAGAACCCCTTGTGTAGATAATGCATTTCCTAAATAGATTTTCTGAGGTGATGAATCTTCTGGAGTCACCTTTTCACCCAAAGACACTTCCTGTAAACCTTGGTCTGTTAGTGAAGATCTTAATGGCTCAGTTTGAGATGAGGCAGATTTCACAGACCCTTGGTCAGATAGAGAATGTTTCACAGTTTCCTGGGAAAATTTTGGTGATGCTAGTATCACTTTGTTATATATAGAAGGGTCCACAGCATCTTGGGCAGATGTTGAAAGTTTCAGTGCCTCGAGGACAGATGCCAAAGTTTCTAGGGACCATGAGACAGATTTTAAAGTTCTAGGAACCTCTTGGTAATATGGCAAAGGTTCTGATGTCTCTAGTTTAAATTGTGAAGGACCCGGAGTCCTCTTCAAAGGAGCTTGGATTCCTAGAACACTTTGAACAGATGATGCAGACTCTACAGACCCTTGGGCAGATGATGGTGTTTCTTTAGCACCTTGGGTATATGATGATGTTCCTAGAGTACCTTCTGAAGATTGAGAATGTCCACAGTCTCCTGGACCAGATGAATATGCCAAAGCCTCTTGGGCTAAAGAAGGGCCAAGATCCTCTTGGGAAGATGTGGAAGTTTCTGGAGACCATTGATGGGGTTTTGAATGTCCTACATACTCTTGTGTTGATATAGAAGTTCGTAGAGCCCCTTGTGCAGATAGTGAATCTCCTAAACCCCCTTTCTGAGATGGTGAAGGACCTAGAGACCCTTGGGCAGATCTAGGCAATTCTGGACACAATTGGGCTGATAAAGATTCCAAGGTCCCTGGTACAGATGAAGTAAGTCCCACTGAACCTTTAGAAAATGGAGAAAATTGTAGAGTTTCCTGGAGAGATTTTGATGATCCCTGAATTGGTTGGTCAGAATCACAAGGGCACACAGCACCTTGGGCAGATATGGAATGTCTCAGAGAACCTGGGAGAGGTGACAAGGTTCCTAGAGTCCCTGATGAAGATTCAGAAAACTTAGAAACCATTTGGGGACATGACCAATTTTGTGATGTCTTTGGAGTACGTTGGGAAGCTCCCAGATACGCTGGGGAACGAGGCTGAAGTGGTAGAGTACCTTGCACATCTAATGAAGCATCTACGGTTCTCTGGATAGAAGGTGATTTTTCTAGACTAATGTGGGAAGATGGCAAAGTTCGCAATTTCCTTTGGGCAGAAGGAGAAAATCCAACTCCTGGGAAAGATGGGAACTGTGCTACATCCCCTTGATCATAAGAAGGGCCTAGCACTTTGTGGGAAGATGTGGAGTTTTCTGGACACCCTTGAGCAAATGATGAATGTCCTAGATACTCTTTGCCCTGGGAAAATTGGGAAGGTTCTCGAGTTCCCAGGGAAGGAGACTTGAGTCTCAGATTGTTTTGGGCATATGGCAAAGGTTCTTTATTTCCCTGGCCAGCTGGTGAAAGTTTCATAGCCACTTGGGCAGATGTCGATGTTCCTAGAATACCCTGGGCAGATAGAGAAGATCCTAGAGACACTAGAGTAGATGGTGAAGATCCCAAATCCCCTATTGAAGAATTGGATATTGTTAGATCTCCATGTGTACATGTAGAAACTTTCAGGGTTCCCTGTGAAGACAGGCAAGGTCCTCCAGCTTCTTGGAAAGATAACAAAGGTCCTGAACTCACTTGAACAGATAAGGAAATTACCAAAGGCCCCAGGGAAGATGCTGTAGGTCCTAGAGTCCCTTGTCCAGATGAAGAAATTACCATGTACCCCTTTGAAGATATAGATCTTGAAGAGTCTGAAGCAGGTTTATCTGTTTGTTGAACCCTTTGGCCAGACTGCAAAGACTCAACAGGTTGCTGGAAAGAAACAGAAGGTCCTAGTGTACTTTGTGTATGTGTGGAGAGACCCAAAGTCCTTTCTACAGACAGGGAAGGTTCCCAAAGGCTTTGGAAAGAAAGGAAAGGACTCAAGTTTGCCTGGTAGATATGGAAAGTTTCAGAGTCCCTTCATCAGATACAACATGTCCTGGTGTAGCTGTAGAAGTTTTGCATGCACCTGGTGCAGATGATGAATATCCTGGAGTGTCCCAGGGAGGTGGCAAAGGTTCTAGAGACCCTTGTGCAGTTATAGAAATTCTCGGAGACCCTTGAGCAGATTTCAAAGTTCCTACCATCTTTTGGGCATAGTGGGTATATCCCTGAGACACTGGCATAGATGGTAAATGTGTTACTGTGCTCTGTGGAGAGGTGTAGTATGAACCCATACCTTGTGTATGTGAGGAAGTGCTTGAAAGCCCTTGGGCAGATGGAGGATATCCTGCAGTCCTTTGTGTAGATGTAGACAGTCCCATAGTCCCTTGTGTAGATAGACAGAAACCCATAGCTCCTTGAGCACAATGAGAAGTTGTTTGACTGCCTTGTTCTAAAGAGGAAAGTCCCAGGGGCTTTGAAGCAAAAGGTAGATAGATGGAAGTCCCTAGAGAAGATAAAGTCTCCAAAGTCTCTCCTACATGTGACAATTGCCCATGACACCTCTGTGTAGATTGAAGTGTTCCTAGAATGTCTGCAGAAGAATATAAGGACTCTAGAGTTCCTTTGAAAGATGCTGAAGGACTCAGAGAGCCCTGGGCAGATATACTGTGTTCTAGAGGCAAATGAGCAGAGAACAGAGGTGCTGGATCACGTGGGGCATTTGATGAACGTCCTCTAGGTACTTTGTTAAAAGAGGAAGGCTCTCTAGTACCTGGGACACATGAAGAGGAATGGACTGATGGTTCTAGAGTCCTTAGGAAGGATTTGAAAGAACTTTGCACAGGTAAAGTTCCCTCTGCAGCTGTGGAGAGTTCCTCAGACCCTTTAGAAGACAACAAATGTCTTAGAGTCTCTGGAGAAGTTAGAGAATGTTCCTGAGCAGATAGTGCAGATGGTGAATGTTCGATATCCACTGATGAAGCAAAAAAAGATCCTTGAGTTTCCTGGTTAGGCGGGAAAGGTACTGTATCACCTGGGGAAGATACTGAACCTTGTGAAGTATGTTGGGTAGATGGAGAATATCTTGGAGATGCCTGCGAAGAAGTTGGATATTTCAAAGCACTTTGAGCAGATGGCACAGTTCCTACAGTTCCTTGTGTGGGTGTGAATAGTTTTAGAGACCCTTGGGCAGATAGGGAAGGTCCCAGAGCCTCTGGGGCAGATGGCCAAGATCCTAGAGTTCCTTGTGTAGATACAGAAATTACCAGAGGCACTCGGCTGGGTAGACAAACTCCTAGTTCCTTCTGGGTACTTTGATTAGATCCCAGAGTCCCTGAGGTAAAAACTGGATGCCCTTCAGTACCTTGTGCAGATCTGGGCTGTCCCAAAATGGTTTTTGCATAAAGGGAAGCTTGCCCAGGCACCTGAGTAAATGGAGAAGGTTCTAGAGAGCCTTGTGCTGAGGTGTTCAGTTCCAGAGTCTCCTGTGTATATAGGCAAGATCCATCACTTTTTGGCAAAGATGGGAATGGGGCTGGAGTTGCTTGTGTTAGTGGGGAAAGTCTAGGAATCATTGGAGCACGTGTCAATGTACTTGTAGTCATTGGGACACATGGAGACATTCCCAAAGAATCTGGGACAGAAGACAAATGTCTATGTGTACACTGGGCAGACTTGGATGGTCCCAGAATCTCTTGGGAAGATGCTGAATGTTGTAGAGACTTTTGAGTATATGGCAAAGGACCCAGAGTTTCCTGAGCAGATATGCAAAGTTGGATAGATAGAAAATGTGCTAGATCCCTTGAGACTGATAAAGGAGATTCCTGAGGTCCTTGGTCATGTTGTAAATATCCTGTAGTCCCTGAGGGAAATGGCAAAGGACCGGTAGTTGCTTGGACAGATGATGATATATCCTCAGATTCTAACACGATAGACAAGTGCCCTAGCTTACTTTGGAAAGATGCTGGTTGTCCCAGAACTGATGAGGAAGATGTCGAATGTTCTACAGACCCTGAGCTGAATGAGAAAGAACCCAGTGTACTCTGGATAGACATAGAATGTTCCTGAGGCCCTTGGTTAGATAGCAGAGATGGCAGATGTCTTGGAGCAGATGAAGAGGATTCCAGATCACCCATGGCAGAAGGAGAATTTTCCACAGGTTCAGAGTTACATGGCAAAATTTCAAGAGCATAATAGGCAGATGTCAGAAGTCCATGAATCCCCTGATGAGTTGGGGAATGTTTAAGAGCTCCTATGCTACGTGGCAAATGTTCTAAAACATCTTGGGCACATTGAAAGTGTCCTTTAGTACCTTGGGAAGATGATGGGTTTATCAGAGCCACTTGTGCTGGTTCCAAAGGATGTGTGGTCCCTTTTTCCAATGTGGATGGTTTTGGAGCTCTTTGAACAGACAGGGAATGTCCCACATCCCCTTGAGCAGATGGCAAATGTCTGAGAGTTCTTTGTGCAGATAAGGAATTCTCAACAGGATAATGGTCAGACATCATAAATCCTGGAAACCCTAAGATATTTGTCAAATGCCCTGCAGATCCTGGGGCATGTGAATGTGTTCCCACATCCACTTCCATGGATAACAATGGTCCTAGGGTTTTCTGGGAAGACAGGAAAGGTGCCATATCACAGAGACCAGACTGAGAATGTCCTGGAGTTCCTTGTTTGGACTTGGAAATTTTTATAGCCTCTTGTGCGGATAGGGAATGTCCCACAGACCCTTGGGCAGAGGGCACAGGTGTTTTCCTCCCTTCTGAGGATGAGGGACTTCCCTGATGCCATTGTGAAGATGGCATCGAATTTAGGGTGCCTGAGCCATATTGAGATAATTCTAGAACTCCATGAGCATGTGGCAAATGTGAAGGAGTCTCTTGAGACAATGCCGAAAGGACCAGAGACACTGAAGCCACTGGTAGGGATCTAAGAGCCACAAAGCCTGAAGGGGAAATTTCCCGAGCTGCTTGTGTAGAGGGCAAATATCCTAGTAGTTCTTGTGCAGATTGAGAAGTTGCTATTTTCCTTGGAAATGGTAACAAAGGTCCTAGATCCCCATAGATAGATGATGAAGTACCAGCAGACCTCTGAGTAGGTATGAAAAGATCCAGAGGCCTTTGCAAATACACCAAAGGCCTTTGCAAAGACACCCCAGGTGAACATGAAAAAGTTTCCAGAGCCACCTGAGAAGGGGGGACATATCGTAAAATTCCTTGTTCAAATGAGGAAAGTCCCAGATCTCCTGGGAGGTAGGGCAAATGTCCTGAATAACTTAGTGAAGATGGAAAACTGTCCTGGGTCCCTTGGACAGATGGCAAAAGTTCTATTGTTCCCTGGGCAGACTGGAAACACCACAGAGCTCCTGGGGCAGATGGTGAATGTACTAGAGATCCTTGGACACGTGGTGATGTTCCTAGATACCTCTGCTTAGATGTTGATGGTACCGGGGAACCTGGGGGGGATGGCAAGTGTTCTGCATCAAGAAGGCAGGATGCAGAAGGATCTTTGGATGCTTTTGAAGACATGGGAGGTGTCAGTTCCTTTTGGGCTAATGGTGTAAGACCTAGAGTTCTTTGTACAGATGTGTACTTTCCCTCAGACCATTGGGCAGATAAGGAAGGTTTCACAGTTCCTACTTTAGATTTGGAAAGTGACAAAGCCCCTTGGGCATGTGGAGAACTTTCTGGAGCCCTTAACAGAGATGGAGACTGTCCCCAAAACCCTAGGACAGATGGTGATCGCTGTAAACCCTTTTGGACAGACAGAGAAGACCTTTGAGCCTCTTGAGAACATATGGAATGTCCCAGAGACACTTGGGTAGATTTGCAAGGTCCCAAAGTCTTGTGGTTAGATGTGGAACACTCCAGGGCCTTTTGGACAGATATAGGGGATGTGGGACTCACATGAACAGTACTTGTAGCTATTGGTGTTTCTTTGGGAGCTTGAGAAGATACACATCCCCCTTTTGCATTAGGGAGAAGGTTGAAACTGTCTTTCTCAGACAAGGAAATACTTAAGTCCCCTTGGTCAGAAGGATCAACTGTCAACATCTTTTTGGTAGACATAGGATGCTCTGGGTCCACTTGATTAGAGGGAGAATATCTAATATTTCCCTCCTTAGAAGGGATATGCATAAAAACCTCTTGTGTGGATGGGGAAGATCTTTGACCCTCTTCTCTAGATGTGGACAGTCCTGGAGTCCCCATGACAGATATAGAAGGGTTCAGAACCCCTGAGGAAGATGGTGAAGGTGCTAGAGCCCCTTGTGTGTGTTGAGAAGGCCCAAGAGTCCCTTGGGCAGACTTGGGAGTTTCTACCACCTCTTGTGTATATGTGGAATGCTCTAGGGCCCCTTCTGAAGAGGGAAAAGGTCCGTGAGCCCCTGGTATAGACATGGATAGTTTTGTTTCTGCTTGGGCACGCATGGGTGGTATGAGGCTCACTTGGGAATTAGTGGTCTGGCTTAGGCCACTTTGGGCAATAAGGGAAGATCTGAGCCCATTTTTTAATAGTGGAGGACATTTAAAGCCCCCTTGGTTTAATGGGGAAGTTATGAATTTCCCTTGGTCAGAGGAGGCAGGACTCAAGATCACTTCAGCAGAAGTTAGTTGCTTAGGGCCCTTATGGGGAGAGGGGAAACGTCCTTGACTGTCTTCATTAGAGGGAGTAGCTCTCCAGCTACCTTTGGCAGTTGTCAAAAGTGTGAAAGTCCCCTGGGGAGAGGTGGTGGGACTCAATCTATTTTGGGAAAATGAGAAATAACTGAGTCTCCCTTTTGGAGAAGGTTTGGAACCCTCTTTGTCTGATGGGGCCTGTTGGAGGCCCCCTTGATCAGAAGGGCCTTGTCTAAAACCCTTTGGGGGAGAACAGGAACGATTGGTGACCCCATGGTTAGAGGATGGACTTCTGAAACCCCTTCTGGAAGAGGAGACATGTTTGATTTTCCTTTCAACACAAGTGGGAGGTCTCTGGGATGCCTGGGCACATGTGGAATGACCCATAGCCCTTTGATCACATTGGGGTCCTTCCAGAACCTTTTGGGTGGATAGGGATAGTTCCTGAGCATCTTGGGAAGAAGGGGAAGATCCCAGAGCTCCATGGGTAGGTGGGGAGGGTTGCAGGTCCCCTTGAATATGTGGGGAGATTACCAGTCCATGTTGGTCAGTGGGAGAGTCAGTAGAAGATGGCCCAGGCACTGTGTCATCTTTGAACTTTTCACTAGCATCTCCAGTACAGTGTCCTGAAGATGTTGCACTTACTCTGGTTTCCGATTGGTCAATGTCCATAGGCTCTTCAAACACAGTAGACATAGCCAGGCTTCTTTTCACCTTCCTAGGTATGGGCCTGGTGGCAGGCTGTAAGGCAGATGGTCTGGGTTCCCTGCTCAGTGGGTTACTCCTGCACTCAGGAACTTCCCACGAAAGTGCAACTTTTCCTCCCTTGTTCTCTATCAGCTCCTTTATGGAGTCCAGGGTCTTCTTATTAGATGTACTTTTTATAAGTACATCCCTAAGACTTCTCAGGCTATGTGTAGTCTGCAAGTCGGGGACTTTGAATGTTTTGTCCTCATAGGGCTTCTGGCACCTGAACTTGTGGGGAGTCAGTTGAATCACCGCCGGAGGTGCAAAGTCTCCTGGGTCTTTGATGCTGGTCCAGTGCTTCCCCCAGCGGGGTGAGGTGTCATCATCCCTTTGGGTGACACTGAAGGGGGTCCCAGGTCCGGGAGGCTGAGAAAACTGCGGTCTATGGTCACCATCCCTTTGGGTGACACTGAAGGGGGTCCCAGGCTGGGGAGGCTGGGAAAACTGCGGTCTATGGTCACCATCCCTTTGGAGGATATCGAAGGGGGTTCCAGGTCCGGGAGGCTGAGAAAACTGCGGTCTATGGTCACCATCCCTTTGGGGGACACTGAAGGGGGTCCCAGGCTGGGGAGGCTGGGAAAACTGCGGTCTATGGTCAGAGGGTAACATCTGGGCTGAGGCTCGCTGGCCTCTCTCCACAAGTCTGGCCATTTAGCCAGTAAGATAGTTGAAAAGGGAAAAGGGAAATGGGAAATTACCCCTCTCAAGAGGTAGCGAATGTACTTGGCAATGGTGACTCACGGCAAGCGGCATCTAAGCAGTATCCTGTCAGAGAGGCTCTCGTTTCCCGAGAACTGCGGACATGTCCGGAAGGAGAAGCACACAGAATCTGAGTGACAGTTGGCCTCAGGAATCCAGCAACGCTCGAGAGGGGCCCTTGGAATTTTGTCCTCGGGCCTGCACGGGCCAGTCCCGAGCTGCCTCACCTGGCCGTTCTGCATGCAGCTGCAGGGCAAACATCCCAGTTTTCTGAATGAGGAGGGACGCTGAGGACCCTCTCCTCTTCCTTAGGGTCAAGAGTGCTAGCTAGTCTGGTGCCCACTGTTGGTGGCCATGATAAAGACTTTGGAAGGGGCACCATGATTGGGAAAGGCTAGTCTTGTGCCCCCTGTCAGAGACTGTAACAAGGATTGTTGAAGGGGCACCATGATTGCAAAAGGCAAGGAGTGCTTGCGAGACTGTGCTTTCGGGTCCCTCTTGCACCAGGACAGTACCTGCTGTCAGGAGGCCATCAGTGTTGCAGTGAGGTCTGCTTAAGCCTCCTGAGTGAGAAAGGGTGATCTGGACCCTTGCTCCTCAGAGACTGTGCGGGCCAGCCAATCACTGCTTATTGTGCTAGAGAAAGAACAAGTAATAGAATTTGGATAGAGCAGAGGATGCCTGGAATTGATATTACAAATGGTATTCTGAATTTTAAGCATGGCCTATCCTGGGATTTTCTAGCTAAATTTGTGACTTCTGTGAACATCTTCCTGTATGCTGAAATACATCTCAAGACTGCTTTATAATACTTACTGAAGTGTTCTTATTATAGAAGTACCTATTATATATAGATATTTATTGTGGAGACAATAAAAAGGAGAAAAATAATCTCCTTAGAGTACAGATGCAAGTTGTTTTTCCAATACTCTTATCTGCTTTTGCTTAAGTTCACAGATTCAGAACACACACACACACACAGTTGGACTCCTGAATGCAGCCCCTATGGCCTTAAACAATTGCTCTGTCTGTCACGGTTTACATGTTGGGTCCTATAACATTTACATATTTGGATTGCTTTTGGAAGGTCACATACTTTCCCTGAAGGCACAATATGGCCAATGGTTCATATTAGTGGCTCTGCATGGGCCATTCACTTTCATTCCAATGATACAGCTGTGGCAGAGTTATATAGAATGATTTTTGAAACCCTTGGTCAAGTTGATTCTTGGAAAGGTCATGTTTATTTAGCCGCTGACATCCTCAGAGAGTGTAAATTTAAGGATACAGATGAAGATGTTATCTTACTGATAGAGAAACTTGGTTTGCTTGTTGCACATTTTACCAGTTTTCCTTTGAGCAGTTTTGTTGTTGCTGGATGAAAGGCTTTTGTTTATTTATTTCAGTGCTGTATTTGTTTTTGTGAAGGATTTCTGTTTCCCTTTGCCTCCACAGACACTCAGGCTTGCATCATTCAGAAGCACTGGGGCACTTTCCTATCCTCAAATTATCTTCATGTGCCATTGCCTTAGTGATTTGGCACATACTTCCTCCTTGGAGTTTCTGAACACTTCACAATGCCTTCCATTGTTTAGCCCCAACTTATGCCACTACTTTCAATTTTAAATGTATCTGTCTCCAGGAAACCCATTATTTTCCTACAATCTGGGATAAATTGACCTCTTGTCTAATTTTATAGCTCACTGTGTTTATCTGCATACTAGCACATATCATAACTCTCATAAACCTTTGACTCACTTATCTGAATTTCTTGTTGGTCTTTTGAGGTCCTTGAAAACATTGGATTTGCATACCAGCATGAATGCTGCTAGGCATGAAGAACTTGGTGTAGGGTAAAATGGACAGGAAATATGAATATCAATTCAGATAACATACATTTTGAGAATTAGCTTGGCAATTCTTTTTTTATTTTTAAGATTTTTTTCTTTTATAATTAATTTAATTTCACATATCAGCCACGGATTCCCCTGTCCTCCCTCCTCCCGCCCCCTCCCACCCTCACCCCAATCCACCCCCCATTTCTACCTCCTCCAAGGCAAGGACCCCCCTGGGGATTCAGCTCAGCCTGGTAGATTCAGTTGAGGCAGGTCCATTCTCTTCCTCCCTTCACCTAGGCTGAGCAAAGTGACCCAGCATAGGCCCTGGGTTCCAAAAGGCCAGCTCATGCACTAAGGACAGGTCCTAGTCCTACTGCCTGGGGGCCTCCTAAACAGTTCAAGCTAATCGACTGTCTCACTTATCTGGAGGGCCTGATCCAGTTCCATGGGGGCTCCTCAGCTATTGGTTCATAGTTCATGTGTTTCCACTAGTTTGGCTATTTGTCCCTGTGCTTTTTCTAATCATAGTATCGACTTCTCTTGCTCATATAATCCCTCCTCTCTCTTGCCAGTTGAACTCCTGGAGCTCCACTTGGGGCCTGGCCGTGGATCTCTGCATCTGCTTCCATCAGTCATTGGATGAGAGTTTTATCACAACAGTTAGGGTGTTCGGCCATCCGATCACCAGAGTAGGTCAGTTCGGGCTTTCTCTGGACCATTGCCAGTAGTCTGTTGTGGAGGTATCTTTGTGGATTTCTGGGGACCTCTCTAGTACTTTGCTTCTTCCTATTCCCATGGGGTCTTCATTTATCATGGTATCTCTTTCCTTGTTCTCCCTCTCTGTTCTTGATTCAGCTGGGATCTCCTGTTCCCCTAAGCTCTCTTTCCCCGCAACCCTTGGCCATCATTACCTGCCCCCTCATGTCCAGTTTGCTCATGTAGATCTCATCCATTTCTCTGTCAATGGGCAATCCCTGTGTCTTTCTTAAGGTCCTGTTTTCTAGGTAGCCTCCCTGGAGTTGTGAGTAGCAGTCTAGTCATCTTTTGCTTTACATCTAGTATCCACCTATGAGTGAGTACATACCATGTTTGTCTTTCTGAGTCTGGGTTACCTCACTCAGGATGATGACTGACGAATCCATTTCCTCTATTGTATCCTCTACATCAGAGATCCCCTCTTCCATCTCTTGTATTCTGTTGGTTATGCTTGCATCTGTGTTTCCTGTTCATTTACTCAGATTTTCTATTTCCAGCTTTCCCTCTGTTTGTGTCTTCTTCATTTTTTCTATTTCCCTTTCCAGGTTTTGAACTGTTTCCCTCACCTGTTTCTTTGCTTTTTCATGGTTTTCTTTAAGGGATTTATTGTTTTCTTCCACTTTTTTACTTGTCTTTTCCTCTAGTTTTTTATAGATTTCTTCCCATTTTTGTTTGACTTTTTCTCATTTTCTTTATTGATTTCCTCCACCTTTTTTGTTTATCTTTTCCTCAATTTCATTTTTCATTTTTTTTTCTTGAAAGGCCTCTAGCATCTTCATGATGCTATTCTTAAGGTCGCTTTCTTCTGCTTCTTCTACCTTGTGAGGTTCAGGTCTTGCTGCTGGAGGAGGGCTAGGTTCTGGTGATGCTGTATTGCTCTTTGTGTTGTTGTGTGTACTTCTGCCTTGACATCTGCCCATCTCCTCCTCTAATAGGTATAGGAGGTGCCTGTGTCTGAGCGAGTTACTATCGGTCCACTTTGTGCTTGTTGTGTCTGTGTCTCAGGGGTCCCTTCTGGGTCTAATCTTAGCTCTTGGTCTGATTGGAGCAGGCAGCTTCTGTGTCTCGGGGAGCTGCTCTTGGGTCAACCAAAGCTAGTTGATTCTGTGACTCATGGATTCATCTTGGTCTTATCAGGGTTCTTGGTCCAGTCAGAGCTGGAAGATTCTGTGTTTCAGGAAGCCTCTCTTGGTCCAATGAGAGGTGGCAGATTCTACTTCTCAGAAAGCCACTCTTGGTCTAATCAGGGCTGGCATATTCCCTGTCTCCTGAGTTTACTCTTGGTCCAATGATGACTCTTTGTCCAATGAGAGCACTCTCTTTCTCTGGGCTGGATAGGAGCTCTCTGGGATACATGGGAGCTGGGGGTTTGTCTCTGAGTCTCAGGAAGTGGTGGGGGGTCTCAGACGGATGGGTGTGGGGGCAGGGCGCATAGACTGCATGGTCTGCTAGAGCCCTGACTGCTGGCTGGCAACTGGGGCCAAGTTGGGTGGAACGGCTGGAGCCCAGGGATGGGACCCAGGGGCAGGCCTCCCTGAGTATCTAGCTTGGCAATTCTAAAGTCAGCACAAAATAGCTTTCTCAATTTAACTTACAATGACTATGTTTAGTTCAGATAATCAATCAAAGATAAATAGAATAGTTTATACATACACGAATGACTGCTCTAAAATGGTAATATTTAAAAGAAATTTCAAGATTTTACTTTGTTAAAGTTGTTCAACTACAATAACTTCTATGCATAGTGAATTTAATAAAGAAAACAACTATTTGAATAGTATATTTTGTAGCATTTAACTCATTCATTAACGTTCTTTTCTAAAGAGTTTATGTTTTATTCATTCTGTCAGCATACAAAAACATGAATTTCACTACTGCACTTTCATACCTATGCTTTTATTGATTATTATTATGTATGTAATGGGAATGACCATTGATGTCTAGGTGAGTGCCAAGTTCATTTCCTGGCATGAGCAACAAGTGTATGACCAGGAAAGACAGAAGGCCAAGCCTCACAGGAAACAAAATTAATAACTTATCCATTCAGGCTGGGAGAATCTTGAGACAGGCAGTCAGTTAAACAGATGCTAACATGGATGTTTCCTAGGGCCCCTGGGTCTTTTCCTTTCTAGTATTAGCCCTGTCTAGATACCCAGCCTTGTGGCTTCCTGCTATTTCTCCTGGCAGATTCTTCTGGGAACAAGAAGACACTGTCTCAGGGAGACAGCCTTAGTTTTCCCTTCCTACTTATGTTCATCTAACCCCACCTCATGTGTATGTGTGTGTGTGTGTGTGTGTGTGTGTGTGTGTGTGTGTGTGTGTGTGTATGTGTGTGTGTGTGTTTTATGGGCATGAATGTGTAGTGTGTTCATATATGTAGGTGCATAGGGGAATGGGTGTACATGTGTATGTGTGTATGTGCATGCAGAGACCACATGTTGGTGTTGGGTGTTTTTTGGTGAATCTACACTTTATTTACTGAAGCACGGTTTGGCTTGTAGGTGCACATGTGAATGGGTATACATGTGTATGTGTGTATGTGCATGCAGAGACCACATGTTGATGTTGGGTGTTTTGGTGACTCTACACTTTATTTACTGAAGCTTGGTTTGGCTTGTCTAGCTAGCCAGCCTTTCCCTGGGCATCCCCAGTTTCCAACTCTCTATAGCATAGTTGGGCAGCCACACTTACTCACCACTTATTTGGGTACTGGGGGTCTGAAATCTTGTTCTCACATGTGTGTGGCAACTACTTTATCCATTGAACTAGCACCTATTTTTTTAATGTTATTAGAAATTGGTTTTTATTTTATTTCTTTCTCAGCAAGTCTTTGTTGACATATAGAAAAGCTTCCGATTTTTAAATGTTGATTTTGTATCCTGCTGAACATGTCTATACATGAATTTTCTGCTGAAGACTTAAGTACAGTGTCGCGTCCGCCTCGACCAGCAAGGAAGACGCAACACCAGGCTCTTCTTCAAGCAGTTTATTCAGGAACCTTGAACAATCTTTTGACCCCGGGGAAAGCCATTTTCTTCTTCTCTCTCACTCTCACTCTCACTCTCACTCACTCTCTCTCTCTCTCCTCCAATCTCTCTCTCCTCCTCCGATCTTCATCTCCTCTCTCTCTTCTTTCTCCTCCTCCGATCTTCTATCTCCTCCTCCTATCTTCATCTCCTGGGGAAAACCAGCCCACGCCCTTTATAGCCACTGGGCAATCAACCCCATAGTGCCGATAGGGTCAGACATACACAAGCAAGCCAGATTAGGTCCAGGTGTGAGGAAGCAAACCAGATAAGGTCCAGGTGTGTGGAAGCAAGCCAGATCCTAGCCTTAGCCAAATAAGGAGCACCTGCCATCGGGAAGGCAGAAGCCGGACGCCGGCGCCATCTTTGAGGCACGGCCATGCACGGCTCTCTACAGTACAGGATTATACTATCTACAAATAGGGATAATTTGACTTTTTCCTTTCCTATTTGTATTCCTGGTGGAATGACAACTGGTGCCACACTGGTGCCACACTGCGTAAATCAGTGTTTATGACTTCAAAAAATAAACGTAGAATTATTATAAGACCTAGCTGTAATACTCCTGGACAAATAATCTAAGAGACCTAAGTCTTACTTCTGACATACTTGCACATCCATGGTTTTTGCTGCATTGTTCACAATAGCTAAGGAATGGAACCATTCCTTTCTCTTATGAGATGAGTAGATAAAATGTAGTATATATACACAATGGAATTTTATTCAACTGAAAATGTAGATAAAAAGGTGACATTTGGAGGAAAATGGATAGAACTGGAGATTCTTATGTTAGGTCAAGAGGCATAGATTTGGAAAGAGAGAACTACCATAGGTTTTCTCTCATATGTGGATTTGAGATTTAATTTTTATATATTTGTATGTATATGTGTGGTTATGTGGGGTAGGTCATAAAACTAGAAAATGAAGTATGAGAGGAGAAAAGAGATCTCAAGGGGAAAAATTAAAAAGTGTAACAGAATACATAGGACATAAAAAGATAAAGGGATGCATACTAGTTACTGTTTTATTGCTGTGATAAAACACCATTACCAAGGCAACTTGTGGAAGGGAGAAGTTA
Source organism: Peromyscus californicus insignis (assembly GCF_007827085.1). Taxonomy (NCBI): domain Eukaryota; kingdom Metazoa; phylum Chordata; class Mammalia; order Rodentia; family Cricetidae; genus Peromyscus; species Peromyscus californicus. The sequence continues at coordinate 98,075,103 of NW_026294391.1, forward strand.
TTGGCCTTTTGGTTCCAGAGGGATGAGCATCCATCATGGTGGGAAAGAATGGCAGGAAGCAGTAGGCATGGTACCAGGAATAGGAGCTGTGAGCTTACATCTCCAAGCACAAGTTGGATTCTGAGAGAGTGACCCTGACATTGTGTGAGTCTTTCAGCTTTCAAAACATGCCCATAATGACATATGTCCTTTAACAAGGTCATACCTCCTAAAACACCCCAAACAGCCACCAACTGGGGGCCAAGTATTCAAACACGTGAGAATATAGGAGACATGTCACTCAAACCACCACAGGATGACTACTGAAGGAAGCAATGAACCAGAAGGAGGAAGTTGTGGGATCTGGGATGTCAATACAGGAGGATCAGCAATATGGAAAAGGACAATGGAGAGATGGCTTAGCACTTAAGGGAACTGGCTGCTCTTCCAGAGGACCTGGGTTTGATTTCCAGATCAACACATTGGCTCACAATTATTTGTAACTCCAGTCCTTGTGGGATATGACACCCTCTTCTGACCTATGTGCTGCAGGCTACAGGAATATATCATAAGAACTCAGCTGGTTATGGCAAAGTCACTACCTGGAGGGATCAGGGAATTCCTCCAGAGGAAGCCAAATCCCAAGGAGTTTTTGGTGTTACTTGGCTTGTTATATATCAGCTATATTCTGTTATGAAAATCATGTGCGCCTTCATAGTTTTCCCAATTGACTTTTCCCTAAGAAGGACTAACAGTATGGACTGATCATCCTCTGGACATACACATTCCAGGTATTTGGAGAACAGCCTCAGGAAAGGCTTTCTCTGGAATCAGATTATCTCCCTTGGCCACTTTCAAGGACTACAGGAAACACCACCCAGGTGGGCGCCCAACTTCTGAGGACTAACAGTGATAACAGCCCACCTGCAAGTCTCCTGACTTAAATTCCACAAGGAGACACCGCCCAGGTGGGCCCCAACTTCCGAGGACTAACAATGATAACAGCCCACATGCAAGTCTCCTGACTTACGGTAAATTCCACAAGAAGACACCGCCTAGGAGAGGTGGACGTTAAGTAATAGCTTTACACAATTTAGCTCGGACCCTCCCTTTATATACCGGGACTTCCAGGGCACAGGGGGATGGAGAAGAGAAAAGAGAATGGAAGAACTAGATGGGTAAGAACTTGAGAGGAACAAACTGAGATGGGGAAGAACTAGATTGAAGGGCTAAAAGAGAGGACTAGAGGAACGAGATGGAAGATGAGGAAGAGCCAGATGGGGAAGAACAAGATGAGGAAGAGCCAGATGAGAGAGAAAAAGACAGGAGAGGAGCTGATAGGGGAAAGAACTAGATAGATGAGAACCTAGACCGGACACAACTAGATGAAGGAATTAAGATAGAACCTAGAGGGGACAGTAGATAAATAGAGAGAGAAATCAGGCAAGAAAGGAACTAGACATGAGAGCAGAATAGAAGCTGTGTAGAGAGAGAGCTATCACAGAATAATGAAGTGTATGAACTAAGGAGTTTCGTGTACATAGATTCATTTCTTTTTATCAAAGATTAATTATCAGCTGGTTGTAGATTCTTCACGGACCCTGGGAGGGGACTATCGAGGGGCTGGACCCCCCTAGTCCCCGATACCTATGTAGGCACCAGGCATGTATGTGGTGCACAGACATATGTGCAGGTAAAATGCCAGTACACATACAAATAAGGAAGGAAGGAACGGGAGTGAATGAAAATGCCATAACAAGTCTCACTTTGCATGCTAACTTTTAAGCCTGGTAAAGTATGTGTATTGTTCAGCATCTGTGTTTATATAGTTTTTGTTCTTTCCTTGTTATTGACTTATATTTTTATTCCCACTATATTTTATGAAATAAAATGTATTTATTGTTTTGTGTTCATTAAAACTTAATTTGTACAAAAAAATACCCACATGTGGTATATTTTAGAGGAGATTCCATGGAGTACCAAGAAGAATGTATATGCCATACCTATTTAATAAACTATTCTGTAGGGATCTGTTAATTCCAATCTATGTATGGTCTAGTCTAGCTCTGATGTTTCTTTGTTAACTTTAGTTCATATGATGTGATGTTTTATGTGGATTGTCAACAGGAACTATGATGAGGAAAAGGAGCCTGTGAGGGTTATCTAGATAAGGTTAGTCTCCGGTGGGTCTGTCAGGGATACTTTGATTGCCTTAACTTAACTGAGTTAGGAAGACTAACCCTAAATGTGGGAGTCAGCATTTCATGGCCTGGGGTCCAGGACTGAGTTAAAAGGGAAAAGGAGACCTGAATAGCAACATTCAATGCACAATTACCATCTGTCTAAAGCCCCTGTGGCCATGGCTCCCTGCAATGATAAACTGTACCCTGGAATGGTGAGCCAATACAAACTCTGCATTTCTTTTGATGCTTTGTCAGGGTATTTTATTACAGAAACCAGACAAGTAACCAGCACAGACAACCTATCTAATGATGAGAATGAGGAACTGAAATAAATGATTAGTGTTATAAGGGGACCTATAGGAATTTTTCTTTAGTGTTTCTTATATGAAATTGAGAGCCCCAAGATTTGGTATCTATATGTTTATAATAGTTACACATACTTGGTCGATTAATAAAAGTTCACTTTACTAAAATTTATCTACTGTCTTTACCTATTCTCGCTAATTTTGAAGTCTACTTTATCATATACCAAAATAGCTATATCTGCTTGCTCTCCATCTCCACTCAGTTGGTAGCTAGTCTTCTATCCTTTTGCTCCTTGTCTATAAGTGATTACACCAGTGAGTCCTAGTTCTTTTACATACTTATTTAATTTTTTTAGTTTACATAGCAACCCCAGTTCCCCCTTCCTCCTCTTTCCCTTCCCTCCCCACCTCCCCACCTCCCACCTCCCATCTATTTCTTTGAGACAACCAGAAAGTTGATTCTAGTTTCAATTCTGTCAGCTAGTCCTCATCTCTTTATTGATGATTTGAACTCATTTATATTTAAAGTTATTATTAAGAGATGTTTAAGAGTTCTTGTGATTTTGTTGATTGTTTTGGATTTTTAGATTATTGTTTCCTGTTTCTTTTTATCTTATCATTGGGGGTTTACTGCTTTACTGTGTTGTACTTGATGGGTTTCTTCATGGTTCTTTCTTGTTTCATGTACTCCTCCAATAAAATTATTCTTTCTTCATGATTAAAACTGTCACCATCCTCTATGTGTTTGTCTTGAATGTCCTTATTACTTTGTAAGTAATAAAAGATATCTCTTCTTGTTGGTAGTCACTCACTTTAAGAACTTCAAAGATGATAGTCTATGCTTTACTAGCTGTAAGGGGTTCCAGTGAGAGATTTGGTGTTAGTGGGATGTTTCTGTCTTTGTATTTCAGTGTTTTGTTCTGTTTTCTGCTCTACAGCTCTTGATAGTCTCCTTGATTGTATTTTTGAAATTTTAAGCATGCTATGCTATGGAGAGGTTCTTCTCTGTTCATATCTATTTGGAATTCTAAATGCATCTTGCATTTGAATATTCATTTCTCTAAACCTCAAAAAATGTCTGTTTTAATTTCATTGACCACATTCTTAGTGCCTTTAGTTTTTAATCTCAGCTTCTTCTTTTAACACTTGGATACTTAAGGTTTTGTTTATCTTTTTAAATAAATAAATTTATTTGTGTATTTTACATCCTGGCCATAATTTCCCTTCCCTCCTCTCAGTTCTCCCACACCTCTGTTCCCACTGCCCAATCTACTCCCCCTCTGTTTCTGTCCAGGAAAGGGCAGGTCTCCCATGAGTATCAACAAAACATGGCATATCAAGTTGCAATAAGACCAAGCACCTCCCCATGTACTAAGGTTGGACAAGGCAACCCAGTATGAGGAGTAGTTCTCCAAAAGCCAGTAAAAGAGTTAGAGACAGCCCCTGTTCCCACTGTTAGGAGTCCCACAAGAGGGCCAAGCTATACAACTGTAGCACATGTGCAGAGTACCTAGGTCAGTCCCATGCAGGCTCCCTGGTTGTTGGTTCAGTCTCTGTGAACCCCTATGAGCCCAAGTTAGTTTATTCTGTGAATTTTCTTATTGTAATCTTGACCCCCCTGGCACCTACAATCCTTTCTTCCCCTCTTCTGCAGGATTCCTGGAGCTCCCCCTAATGCTTGGCTGTGGGTCTCTGAATCTGTTTCTATCAGTTGCTGGATGAAGCCTCTCTGATGACAATTGGTCTAGGCACCAATCTGGTCAGAGGAGACGGCCAGTTCAGGTCACGTATCCGCTATTGCTAGGAGTCTTACCTGGGGTCATCCTGTAGATTCCTGGGAGATTCCCTTGTGTCAGGTTTTTCCCTGACCCGGAAATGCCCCCCTTTCTTGTAGTCTCTTTCAGTACTCCCCCCCCCCACACACAACCTGATTGCTCAGGTTCACATTCCCACCTGCCCTCAGTCCACTGACAAAGTATCTTCTATTTCTCCTTCCCTGAGAGAGCTGGATGCCCCTCCCCCAACCACCCCATGAACCCTCCTTCATACTTAATCTCTCTGGGCCTGTGGATTGTAGTATTGTTATCTGTTAGGGAATATTACTTTACCTGGGCAAAGATATGTTACATTTGTTTATTCTGCCTTTGTTAACAATATAAGGATGTGTTGCATTTGTTTATGTTATATTTGTTTAATTAAGTAAAGATATATTGCTGTTTCACCTTGCCTGCCTAAGGCATCTGATTAGATTGATCTAATAAAAAGATGAATGGCCCATAGCTAGGCAGGAGAGGGATAGGTGGGGTTGGCAGGCAGAGAGAATAAGTAGGAGGAGAAATCTAGGCTCAAAAAGAATGAGAAGAGGAGAAGAAGGGGAAGGAGGGACATGCCTGGGGCCAGAAGCCAGGAAGCCACCAGCCAGCCAGACATAGAGACAGCAGGAAAGTAAAATATACAGAAAGAAAGGTAAAAAGGAAGATAAAGAGAAACAGATTAAAATGAGAGCTAAGACAAAGCTGAACATTCTTAACTGGTAAGAAGTCTTTGTGTCATGATTTGGGAGCTGGTCAGTGACCCCAAAGAAAAAGCCTGACATAGTTATCCTTTACTTACAGCTAATGTCCACTTAGGAGTGAGTACATATCATGTTCGTCTTTCTTGCTCTGGGTTACCTCACTCAGAATGAGTGTTACTCAGCTGTTATCTTATCTTTTATTACATTTTATTTTGAGTTTCCTGGACATCATTTTCATGCTTTTTTGTTTGTTTGTGTTTTTTGTTGTTGTTTCTCTTTTGATGTGTGGATGCAGTATTGTTTTTTGCAGTTGTGGGCTGGGTGTGAATGCGGGCTCTATTCCAACCCATGTGCCCTTTCCTCTGCTCCTTCACTTTCTTTCTGTCAGCTCCCACCTTTAGCATGAGAGATGCCCAGGGAACTACCTAGTGTGAGGGTAATAGAAAAGTGTAAGGAGAGGGATGAAAAGCCCCTTCTGCCCTTCAGATCAAGTTGAAGTTGCTGGTGCTAGAGTTTAAGGTCAAAAGGATCCAAGGTGGGCTGTAGATGTATCCAACCTTCTTATTAAATAAGAAACACAGAACCAATGCAAAGAAGAAAGCCAAGAGGTCAGAGCTAAGAGCTAAAACCTTACCCTTCCTCCTGCGGTGGTCCTACCTCTCCGAACCAGAGCTACCCCTGTGTTAAAGTCTTTATATAGAGTTCCTGTCCTGCCTTCTCATTGGTTGTAAACCCAACCACATGACCGCCTCCTCACAGCCTGTCTGTATAGGCCTCCAGGTTTTCCATGATTGGTATTAAGATTAAAGGCATGTGTATCCAATAATGGCTGTATCCCTGAACACATAGAGACTTACCCAGCTCTGCCTACCAAGTGCTGGAATTACAAGCGTACGCTACCACTGCCCTGCTTTCCTATGGCTTGCTAATAGCTCTGACCCCCGGGCAACTTTATTTATTAACATACAAATAACATTTTAATACAAATAAAATATCACCATAGTGGGCTGTAATGAGTCTTTTATTTTTCTGTCCCACCAGCCAGCTCTCAAATAATGAATGGAGACTTCTTATTAATTATGAAAGCTCAGCCTATAGCTTAGGCTTGTTCCTAACTAGCTCTTATAACTTAAATTAACCCATTTCTATTCATCTAAATTCTATCACGTGGTGTTACCTCTCTTCCATCTTGCACCTCCTGTTTTGTCTCCTTGACTCCTGGCATCTCCTGTGAGACTTGATTATCTCCTTCCTACTTCCTCTCTCTGCCCGGAAGTCCCGCCTATACCTTCTGCCTAGCTATTGGCTGTTCGACTCTTTATTAAGCCAATCACGGCAATATACCTTCACACAGTGTACAAATATCCCACAACATTGGGCTGGAGAGAAGGGAGGCCAGGAGAGAGCAGAGAAACAAGTAGGTATTGTGTGTGTGTGTGCGTGTGTGTGTGTGTGTGTGTGTGTGTGTGTGTGTGTGTGTGTGTGTTGGGGTGAGGGCAGCAAGGAATCAGTGGTCATAAGGAGGTCTAGGGGCCCATACACTGTAACAATGAGGATATGAGGATATGAAAGCTGAACTCGTCAGAGGTTGTGGTCAGATTATCCGAGCCAAAGTGGGGCCCATAGAGCGATGGCAGGTTGTGTAACAAGCCCAGCAGCACTGTGGTGTTCAAGATGCTACTAGGTGAGGACGATAGAAGAGGCACCCACATGGATGTTGAAGTCTCCCTGAATGCTGTTGGGAAAGGGGGTAGTGTGAAAAGGAGGACTATAAATCAAGTAATGTTAGTCTTGGGTGAAGTTGCTAGTGACCGTGGGCCCTGGAAGAGTGGGGTCTTGAAAGGAGAAAAGGAGCAGGAGAATGGGCATTGAGATCAAGCACAGAGGGCCGCAGGCACTAGTTTCCTCTGCCTGGAGGCTGCCAGTGGGAACGAAAGGATTGGAAAGAGTGGGCTCTGCTTAGAGCTGCATCCTAGGGAAACTTAAACCCTAGGGAGGGCCTGATGTTGAACTGGACAAGCAGAAACCCAGACAGCTATCTGGAGGTACTCTAGGTCTGAAGGAGGAGCCTCCTCTTTCTCTCTTCATTTCCTGTCTCATGGGAGCTAGAAGGCAGTTAAGAAAGAGAGCTGGAGACTGTCCAGGGGCTCCCCTTCCTGAGTCTCTGGAAGGCCCTCAGGAGACACGAATATTCTTAGTGTCCAGATAACACCCCCATCAGCACAGTGATCTCGGCAGCCGCTCCACAGCACCAACTCACCCATTGAGACCACAGGTAAGGTCACCAGCTTAGCCACTGTGTCAGGCCTGGTTTTCTGGGATATGGATGAAAAGACAATTTGAAAACAATTACTGAGATACATAGAGAGAGTCTGGCCACACCCCTTTCGGCTCTGTCTGTTTCACATGGGGTTTATGAACAGTCTGTTTGGGGATTGTTCTGCTGGCCCTCTCTTCATTTCTGAAATGGAAGAAAGGGGAGCAGGCGGAGGAGGGTGATTGAATCCTATCAGTGACTTCTGAACCAACTTGAACCTGACTTCTGAAGGCTGAGAGCTCCTCTTGGGTTTCCCTTCTCTCCTGCCTCCATTCCTATCCTAACTCAGGGAACTCCCGAGGTGAAGCCTGTCCACAAAGGCAGTGGAGCTGGGGTAGGCCTAAAAATGAGTGCAGCTTAGAAGCCAGATGGGCCAAGTTCTGAGGCGTTGGGTGACCAGGGATGGGTCCTTTGGGGCTAGAGTGATCATCCCCTTTCTCTCCCATACCCAAGAGCCCTGTTTCCTCCTCCCTGTTTGCCTTAGCAGGCACTTGCAATATTGCAAGGTTCAGTAAGAGGAGGTCCGACCTCAGGGCTCCCAAGAAGCCTTTGGGTGAGAGTTGGCCTCAGCCTGATGCCCCTCTGGCCTTAGCCAGTGTGAGGCTTGCAGGTCTGTGCCACTGCAGCTAACTGGATGTAGTATTTCTTTAAACTTGTAATTCATCCTGGCATTCTTTCTTGTGCTTGGTTGAGTCACGTTGTGATCCTCAACATTTTTTATTTTGTTGTTGTTTAAAGTCACAGTTTATTTGTTGCTTTCTCTTTCATGTCACTAACATTTTTGTTGATATTATTGGTCTTCTCATCTATGCTGATTAATTTTTACTCTCTGTTGTAAATGAATTTCTAAATGGTCTTATTAATTAAAAAAAAACACAGAGCCAAATATGGGGGTGAAAGCCTTAGAGAGATCAGGGAAATAGGGAAAGACACCAACCAACCTTACCTCACCAACACTGCAGCTTCCAAATGCGAGTTACTTCCTGTCTACCCAAGCCATTATTGCCTTGCTGTTCTGCCCTCTCATTGGCTCTCTTAGCCCAGCGACCTCACTTCCTCTTCCTACACAGCTCTGTCACTTTATGTCTGTCTGTACAGACCTCCAGGTCTCTATGGTTGGCACTGGGATTAAAGGCATGTGCTCTGAGCTTGGTTCTGTTCCCTAGTGTGGCCTTGAACACACAAAGATCCTGCATGCTAAGTGATAGGATTGAGGGCATGTGCTACGGCTGCCTGACTTCTATGTTTACTTAAAATGACTTGCTATTTCCTCTGATCTCTAGGCAAAGTTTATTTATTAAAGCACAAATAAAATAGCCCCACACACTGTGGCTGGCTTTCCTCAACAGTTCATGGATCTTCTTTCAGGCCATTTTTCATTTTTATCAGAAAATTTTTGAAAAGTATATCTGGAATTTCATCCACTTCAGTATGTATGGGTTCAGTAGTTGAGGTGTTAATATTGTTTGAGAGAGTCATGTTAACTTGTATTCTCATGTTTCTTGTGTTTCCATGTTGTGATTTATTCACCTGTTGGCTTGCATGTCTCTCCTTATTATTTTGTGTTCATTTAGAGGAAAATATTTTTCTAGCACAGCCTACTCTTGAAGGTTCGATATCCAGTACTATCCAGTAAGGAGAAAACAAACTGCTCTAATAAGAGTATTAAACCATATACAACATGGAAATACATTTAAAATTGATTGAAACTGTGTTTCACTTGACAGGACCTAAAATCATCCTGGAGATGGGCCTCTGTGTATACCTGTGTAACAAGTGATTTTGATTTCATTAATTGATGTAGAGAGAGACATTTTTTGAAGCTCAATAAAAGTTTTATTATAGCTTAAAAGAAAAAAAAAACTTGCATTGCCAAGATGGGAATACCAACATCTGCCTAAAGGAAGATAATTGAAGTGGAGAAGAAAACAGCCATGTTCTTTGATTTACTGGCATGAAGGTTCACCATGGAGCAGCAGGCAGCCCTATGGTGGAGAGTATACAGAGAAGCTTCAGAGAAAGATTGTAATCCTAGCATATCAGAAAAAAAAGCACACTTTGATTTTTGGCCAGCATCTGAAAGAAGACAGATTAAAGAAACAAGAAAAGTTGCAAAGTTAAGACTCAGAAAGTTGAGCAGATCCAGTGAAAGCTCATGGCTTCTAGGGTTATAGGAGTTGTGTGGAAATTGTGGTTAGGAACAATTCAGTATTCTTTAAAAGAAGAGTTATTATTCTCCTATCTCTGTAGTGTTGCTCAATGAGAACCTACCTTCCAGATGGGTAGTCCTGTAGTCAGGTCAATGACACTGTATCAGTTACTTTTGCTTGCTGTGATAAAATACCATGACCAAAAGTGACTTGTAAAAGAAAGAGTTTATTCTGGCTTAAAGTTCTAGAGAAAGAGTCCATAGTAGCTGAGTAGCATACTCACAGATGGACAGATTAGGAAGCTAAGAGATCACATGATTGTTCACATTCAGAAAGAGTGGGAACTAACTGGAAGTGGAGCAAGGCTGTAAACTATCAAAGCTTATTCTCAGTACCCAGTGATGCATTTCTTCTGGCAAGGCTATGTAACACAAATCTTAAAAGGCCCTATTAATAAAAAAAAAATCTCAGGAGCCAGGTATTGGGGTGAACGCTGAATGATCAGAGAAGCAGAACAAGCCACAGCTAACCTCACCTTGCCAATTCCTCAGCTGATCTTGTTTCCTCAAACTGGCAGCCTCTGTGTCCTCATCTGAATGGATCTAAGCTGAACTGCTGCTAAAAGCCTAAATGCTCTATCTAGTTCCTGGTCCTCACGCATTATATAACTTTCTGCTTCCTACCATCATTTCCTGGGATTAAAAGCGTGTATACTTCCCAAGCAAGACATGAGATCTCAAGCCCTGGCATTAAAGGTGTGTATCGCCGGGCCGGGCGGTGGTGGCGCACGCCTTTAATCCCAGCACTCGGGAGGCAGAGCCAGGCGGATCTCTGTGAGTTCGAGGCCAGCCTGGGCTACCAAGTGAGTCCCAGGAAAGGCGCAAAGCTACACAGAGAAACCCTGTCTCGAAAAACTAAAAAAAAAAAAAAAAAAAAAAAAAAAAAAAAAAAAAAAAAAAAAAAAAAAAGGTGTGTATCGCCATGCCTGGCTTCTATGTCTATCTAGTGGCTATTCTGTTCTCTGACCCCAGATAAGTTTATTAGGGTGCACAACATATTGGGGGACACAAAAAAATTCCATAACCTCTCCAAGAGTACCACCAATTGTTGAAATACCTGAGCCTGTAGGGAACAATTTTCATTTTAAAAACCACACTGTCCAAATGGAAGTTTAGATCTCCACTTGGGTCAGAGATTCTATTCTCTTTGCCAGAAGGATCCTTTATATCTACTCTAACATTCCCCACTCTGAAGAGGTAGCCTTAAAATCATTTAGGAACCAGATCAGTGATCAGATCCCCAAAACACTTCTTGCATCTCTGGCCTCCAAAAAGGAAAAAGCTACCCAAAAGACCAAGAAAATTTGTGCTCTTTTGCCAAGAAAGAAACTACTTAATTTTTTCTGGGATCTTCTTACACTAAACTGCTTAGCTAATTTCCACCCCTTGTTCACTGTTCTCTCCCCCAAAGAGATACCTCTAACTGTTAGTACAGAACTGGGGTAATGACTAATCTGGCTTCTTAAGATGAATGGGAGCATTAGGTATGGGAATTGTGGTACTCCTCTAGTGGGCTTCTCTTAAAGATCCCAAAAGTACATGGGTAGATTAATTTGTATGGTAGCCAGGAGAAAGAAGTAGAGGAAGCCCTTGACCAATGCCTGGAAAGAGATGTGAAGAAGTCAAAGCAAGAGTTATTAGCATTACAGGCCCTCACAGAGAATCAAGAGAAGCCAGAACAAGGGATATTTTTTAATGTCTGAGTCAAAGTCCACTAGAGTCTCTTGATAGGCTTACCAAGGCATCCCTCTATTTGGATCTTTTTTTTTCACTTTGTGTTTTGGCCTCCAAGAATGGATTTGAGAGTTATGAGCCCAGGATCTGCTTTTAGGAAATTTGATAGTTGTTGGAGTAGCTAGAATCACAGTGTGAGGTCCTTCCAAATAGTTTCTGAAGTGGGAGGAAAAGAAGAAATTCAACCATCAATCAAATTTTAGGTTAAAACAATAATGGGCCTGTGTCTTTTGGCTGCAGGTAGGTGCTGCAGTATTGAATTGAGCCAAGATCCCAAGTCTTATATTTGAGCAGTGTTTTCCTTATCAAGGAAAAAATCATTAGTAAGAACTATTTGTCTAAATAATTTATCATATGGATTTGAGTCTAAAGTCTGGGGGTGGGGGTAGGACCCTGGACATATCAATCATTTTAATCTGTGGTTATACCTTCCCAGTGAGTGCTTAAGATCGTGCATATGACAAAATTAGCCATTCTTACTTTCCTTTCAAGGTCAGATAGGATCTTGTCCTTAGGATCACTTGGGTTAGAAGGAACCTCTGGGTCCTCTACTCTCACTTTTTATCAGTTGTCCCATCTTCCAAAAATAAATAAAAAGCTTGACTGCAGCTTTGCCTGGAAGCATTGAAGAAATGTTGTCCTCTAGGTTTATCCTCCTCTTTGTAGACTTGACACCAGTCAGAATTATCAGATAGGCTCTCCATGATTACTCCAAACAAAAAGAAGACTTGCCAAAGTTGCAGGCCATTTTGAGTGATGTCCCACAGTTCCCTGGAAGCTAGCTGACTTTGGAGGACAGGGAGGAACATATCGTCCTTATATTTCCTTTGATCACATTAGTATAGGCCTTCAAATATGATTGTTGAGCGCCTAGAGGTCAGTTACTCAGGTCTGTTTTTTTTTAACCATTGTGAAATATTTGGATAAAGCTTGGACAAAACTAAATACTTTTAAATGAACCTTGATCAGATATTATTTTTTACTCTTAGCCAGTCCTTGTAACTATTACCAAGAGCACATAAATAACTCCATTGATAGAAGTAGTAAAGATTTGATAACAATGTATTGACCTTTGTCCTTAGAATTAGATTTAATACCATACATATATCATCTCTAAGGCTCACATTTTATATATGTTATATAGCATACTCAGAGCTTTGTAACTCTCTTAGTCCTTCATGCTTTTTTCACCATTCTGGAAGAAACATCCAGCTATCTTAATTTTTATACACAAATCCTTTTTTGCTCAAAATATTTTTATTCTTATATCCTTCTAACATTTATTTTTCCTACTTCCTGGTTACCTTTAATTTTATTTTTCATACCATGAGATACAGTAACAAAACTTTATCATCTGTTGTGAGAATTTTCTCCCTGGCGGGACTAAGCAATAGGAAGACTCATCTTAATTAGGGGATGTGCCAGTTCCTGGGGAGAGCATCTCAGAATATATATAAGGTGGAGAATGTGAGCTGAGTGCTAACTTGGATTTGTCTCATTTTGTTCCTGAATGTGGATGCACTGTGACCAGATGCTTCAAACTCCTGGTGTCTTTACTTCCCATCTATGATGGACTTAATTCATGAAATGTGAGCTGAATAAGCTATTTCTCTCTTAACTGCATTTTTATCCATGCATTTTATCACAACAGCAGAAAAAACCAAGACAGAAACTTACTAAGACATCACCATTGTCTGTAAGACAGAAAATATCAAAATTAGTGGAAAATGTGATAATCAGTTAAATATTATGTAAGATAAGTATGGAAATAGCTAATGAATGACATAAATGAAGGTGAAGGAGTCAGTGAATGGGAGGAAATAGAAGCCTCCCTGACCAGCAACTCATGAAGAACCTCACACAGGGGACTGCGAATTTTGTTTGAGAAACAAAGACTGCTAGGTATAGCATCATCTGGCCATGCAGGACACCTGTCTTCCCACTATTTTTAACACACCTGCACACACACACACATACACACACACACACACACACACACACACACACACACACACACACACACACACACACACACAGCATTTTATTTTTGAAGATTTATTTTATCCTTTAATTGTGTGTTATCTGTACCTCCTTTGTTTCTCCTGTCCCCTAATGCCTATTCTTACTGGAACCTTTCTACCCCACAGTTTGTCCTCTCTGCTTTCACAAACTTAAGACATTCCCCCAATGATCTTTTTCTAGTTTAGTGACTTCTACAGCTGCTCTACATTAAATTTATCAAACAAAGGTTTGAAGCTAGGCTCAATACATAAGAGAGCATATGAAACATTTGTCTCTGGGCCTGGGTTACTTCATCCAGCATACTTTTTACAGTTCTACCCCTTTTACTTGCTTATTTCATAATTTCAGTTTTATTTACAGTTGAATTGAAGTCCATTGTGTTTGCCCACAATATTCTCATTATTCTTTCATTTGTTGGTGGATTTCTAGGCTCATTCCACTTTCTAGCTTTTGCAACTAAAGCATTATTGAGCATAGATGATCAAGCATCTCAGGAGTAGGATATAGATTCCTTTGATTATATGACGAGGAGTGGTACAGTGGGGTCATATGGTATATATATTTCTATCTTAAAAAATTACATGGCTGTTTTCCTATATGTGTATCTGTGTACCATATGTGTGCCTGGTGTCAACAGAGGCCAGAAGAGGGCATCAATTTTCCTGGAACTGGAGTTACAGACAGTTGCAAGCAACCATGTTGGTGCTGGGAATCAAACCTAGATTCTTTTAACCACTGAGCCATCTCTCTAGCCCCCTATTTCTAGCTTTTTGAGGAAACTCCAAATTGATTTCCATAATGGCTGCATAATTCTACACTCCCACTAACAGTGAATAAGTGTTCACTACTGATGTTTCTCTCAACTAACATGGCACCAAACTGTAGTATAAATATTTGTGTTTATATTCAAATATAAATGTTAGTCTCATCTTTTCTTTAAACTAACATGGCACCAAAATATAATATAAATATTTGTGTTTATATCCAAATATAAATGTTAATCTCATTTATAATAGAAGAAACTTTGCTTTGTAGCTAACAGCAGTGATTGTTCATGGTTAGAATAAATTACAAAATGCTTAGAATAAATTACAATTGAGTTCTCAGTCCTGTAGGACATTTATGCCATTCCTTCTAAGGCTCCAGGAATACTGCCCAAGAGGAGCAGAAAGAATGTAAGAGGTGAAAGATGTGAAGAAGCTGTGTGGATGCTATCTTCAGGGCAGGACATGGCCATTACAAATATGATCTCACATCACCAGCAGTAGCCTATATTGGGACTACAGAAGACTGCACTTATCATTGATTGGACAGAGCTTAACGTAGTCCTTACCACTTCGTGCAGAACTATTAGCAGCTGATAGATTCTGGGGGGAGTGCAGTTATTGTCTTCAGTTTTGTGCCCAACAGACTCCAATGAATAATTCTAAACCTGTGGCCACACAGATGGTTCCAGTTATAATCAATGGGCCATGAAACAAACAAAAAGATGAATTTTAAAGGGACATGTAGTGAGGAGGGGAGGATGATGGAATGGAAGGGGTATAAGAGATGGTGAAGGCTGAGTAAACAAAATGCGATATATCCATGTATGAAGTTAACAAAGAACAAATTTAATCAAAAAATAGCTGATAACATATTCCAGTGACTGCAAGTGTCAGTGTACTCTTAAAGCAGAATCATTAATATGCAATCAACTCATCTTCAAATGAGTAAGCTTGAATATCTCTAGACAAATTTCTAAACAGTCTTATTAAATAAGAAACACAGAGCCAAATACAGGGGTGAAAGCCATAGAGATCAGAGAAATAGGAATGACCTGAAATAAGAATATTATCATTTCTATGGTAGCTCAGATACATGAAGAATTAAACAGATGCTTGTAGGGTATCATACTAAGTGCTGTGGCAAGTACCTCAGCCCATAGCCACCTCCATGTCAGACTCAAAGTCCTCTCTTTCTCAGTTGCTGGCAGTTAACTAGCCCACAGCTTCCATTGAGAGATGGTCTTGAACAAAAACTATCTCATATCATCCAAAATTGGAATCCTTCCCTAATATGACCTTGCAGTAAATGACTAGCAGTATGAATATATTAATGGTATGACCCCTTGTCACATTTTATAACTTGGAAAAACCATCCAAGCTCTATAACTCCCCATCAGATAAATGAAGGATTTCGTGAATACACCACAATTCAACGTCTCTCAGTGCTTGGTTCTTTCTACCTGACTTTCCTCTCACATTTGTTCTTCCTACCCCGAACTAAACGTCAAGAAAGCATACTGATATCTCAAGTCCATTTCCCAACCTATAAAACTTAATGAGCATTTCTTTTACAAATCCGTTTTTGTTTGGAAATGAATTTCAGGTTTTAAACATCTTCTTGTGGGGCTGGGGGTGATCTTTTGACTTGAAGTCCACTTGCTTCTATTTTGGGAAGACACACTGTAGAACTAAGGTATCTTCTCAGCACATGTAGTTATTTTATATTAACATGTAGGATGACCTTGGTCAAATTGCTATAAATGGAAAGCACTGAAAATGTTATCCTTATCTGTTGCCAGGTATAAGTAGTTCCTCCATGCTATGGCAATAGATATTATTTTCTTATCCACATGTCCTTTGAGTCATCCCCTTTACTCCTTTCCAATGCATGTCATAGTAATAGCCACAATTAAATTCAAAGTTCAGTATTAAACTGATGTAAAATGTGAAGTTTAATAAGAAGTTGTCAGCAATTGAATCTTCTTAGCATCCATGTTTCAATTATTTCTAAGCCTTCCCTTTCATTTCCTGCCTTTTTTTTTTTTTTTTTTTTTTTTTTTTTTTTTTTTTTTTTTTTTGGTTTTTCGAGACAGGGTTTCTCTGTGTAGCTTTGCGCCTTTCCTGGAACTTGCTTTGGAGACCAGGCTGGCCTCGAACTCACAGAGATCCGCCTGGCTCTGCCTCCCGAGTGCTGGGATTAAAGGCGTGCGCCACCACCGCCCGGCTCCTGCCTGTTTTTTACAAGTACTTACAAAAGACTTGACTAACATCCCTTAAAACTTGCACTAACAAGAGTTCTAAGCATGTCAGCATTAAGAAAAACATGCAGGAAAGAAGAAGTAATAAGAGAAAATGAAATAATACTTCAAGTAATTGCAATCCAGAAGCCACACAGCAATTCAATAAAATATGAAACTATAGAAATAAAATTTGTTTACATAATTCCTTCACCATGTTGGTGTACAGTGGGGATTCTGACGTTGTAAGAAAAAATAGCTGTTAATTAGAGATTTAGGGTGGTTTTCTTTGTGTGTATGTGATGATATAAGATAACTAAAAGATACACCAGAATTTCTCCTATAGGGATCTGTGGTAATAAAATTATTTCTAATTCTTATTTTTAAAAGGCATGAAGTACAATTTTGTCAAGCAAGCTAAATGGGAAATTTGATTTGAATTCATATTAGGTTTTATATGATTATAGTCCATGTCATCATCTTGTTTCTATTTGTTTAGCAGGAATTCTATCACTGAGAAATTCAGCATGTCAGGAGTTAAGCTAATTTCATTTTGAGCACCAGCCTGTTTGGAGTTTAATTGTTGTTTGTTAGCCTGAAATGACTACATGTAACAAAATGATAATTTACTGAAATATGGCATGATCTAGCATGCAGATAACTCATCAGGTTTATTTGTGAGCTTGAATCTATGGGAATCAGCTATCAGGTCAGATGGGGTGTGTGTGTGTGTGTGTGTGTGTGTGTGTGTGTGTGTGTGTGTGTGTGTGCTAAAAAAGAGATACCAAAGTACTGGCAAGTAAGATTATCTAAGTGAGAACACCCACACTCCCTAGGTGTAATGATAAGTGTGGGTGCTTAAATTTCATGTTCTTAAGATTGACACTGGGAAAATAATCCTGCTCGTATTTTTCATCTGTAATACAGCACAGAGAAATACTTTCAGTCTGAACTCTCAATGCAGTGTAGGGGACAGAAATCCTGTGGCATTAACTCAAAGGAATGGTAGCTTAAGTAGAGCAGAGAAACATAAAGGCTGGAATATATGCATATTCAAATTACCCATCTGCACTATCTACTTACACTTGAGGCATTTTTGCATGCTTATTACCCAGGAACATTTTAATGAGGTACTCACTTTCAGTACCTGAGCTAAATTGCTTCTCTCAAAAGAGTGTTTGTGACATGATTCTAAAAGAAAAATGAGAAATGGATGAATATTTTTTCGTAAGTATATTTCAGAGGAATTGCAGTCTATGAACCATCTCAGTGGGTGTAATTCTATTTTTGGCTAACATGTAAGATTAATGCATGCCTCAATAAAAGGCGATACTTTAATTAGAAATGAGTAATACAAATAAGGTAAGAAAATTAGCTTTTGTTATGTTGATATGAAAATTATGAAATGATAAATAATAAGATACAATAGTATAAATAAAAATAAATATGTAAGTCATATAAATTTCCCAATTATCTTCTGCAATAAATATACCAATAAATTTTCAGGGAAGCCAGAACTTTAATTAAACCCTTATGTATGTATTAGATTATATATTTAAAATAAGGAGTAAAGAATTTTAAAATCTTACCTCAGCAACAACCATACTGATCTAGCCACAAGAAGAAATATGACTTGAACAAAATGTGAGCATAAATTTTCATAATGATTATCCATCCATATACAATAAAATAAATCTGTATAAGAATTATATTGAGGCATCAAAAGTGAGAGATTTGCAAACATTTGTATGATTTATGCTTTTGTATGTTAAATCACAATGCACAGACCTCTAAGACTGTTTATGAACACAGGAGATAATTTATAACATCTTTTGAATGAAAGTTGTACTCTTTATATACAGATTTTTTTCTTTCCTCATTTTCATACAAGAAATATTTTCTGTATGATCTCAGTTATTTTTCTTAGTTCATTTTCTGTTGTCATAACTGGATACCACAAGATGCTGAAGAGTTATTTAACATGAGTTCTGAAAACTTCAGAGTCCAAAATCATACATGCTTTGCACTAGTCACAGGCCTTCTTATGTCACAGTGATATGGAAAAGGCATCTTATGGAGAGGAGGAGCCACAAGTCCCATAGTGTTCATCTCGTGATCTTGTGCAGTTCAATTTGGCCCATTGCCAAAAACTATTATTGTATATGGTCAAAGATTAAATTTTAAGGATGTGAATTTTGGGGAGATACATTCCAACGATAGCATAAGCTGGCCAGCATTCTTAGCTCCTCAGGAGTGATCTAAACATAAACCACCTTACTTCTGACACATCACATTCCTTGGTGGTGCTTCCTGTGTTGAGCTTTCTTTTATAACTGGTACCCCATTAATATTCTGTCATCATTACCTAGTTAACACTGAAAGGCTTTATCTCCCACACATCATAAACATGAGTCTGTGGATTAAAAATGGACCCATGAATGTTTGGCAGAGGCATCTAAGTCATAGCAATTTTACACTGATATGATCTAGGCTTCAGTCTGCTTTATCAGATAGATATTTGAAAAGTATTTCCTTGAAATACTTCTGTGTTTGAAAAGTGGATGATTTTTATTAATTGATAATGATATAAAAAGCAGAAGAAAAGAAAAAAAGAATTACAAAGCAGGCACAATAATTAAGAAGATGACAATGGTAAATTCTTACTATATTAGCAGTGTAAGTGTAAATGAATTGAAATATTTACCTGAAAGATAGAGTGACTAAGTTGATAAAAATACAAGATCTAAATATATGCTACCGACAAGAAACTCAGTTTAGATGTAATGACATACACAGGCTAAAAGGTAAAAGATATAAAAGAGAGCAGGTATAGTACACTTCCATTAGACAAAATAGACGTTTCAGTCAAAATCTGCCA
Source organism: Peromyscus californicus insignis (assembly GCF_007827085.1). Lineage (NCBI taxonomy): Eukaryota > Metazoa > Chordata > Mammalia > Rodentia > Cricetidae > Peromyscus > Peromyscus californicus. The sequence continues at coordinate 98,094,249 of NW_026294391.1, forward strand.
CAAAAGAAGGGAAGGTAATTATATAATGATAAAATTATAAAATATTCAGAAATGTATAATAAATACATACATTTATATATCCAATATCAGAGAACTCACATATATAAAAGAAATATTGACAGGCCTATAGGAAAGATAGATAATACATTAATAGTGGACTTCCAGTTGTCCACTTTTAAAAATGCATACAATGTCCAAGTCAAAAATTATTAAAGAAGCAACCATGAAAAATGATATTGACTAAATGAGCATAGCAACAGATGGGGGACATTTCGCCAAACAATAGAATTCAAATTCTTCTCCATACCATCTGGATTCTTCAGAATAACACATGTTGGGTCACCAAACAAGTCTTAACAAACTTACAGAAACTGAAATCAGAGTAAGGAATAGAACAAAGCCAGAAACAACAGAAGGAAACTGGACGATTCATGAGTATGTAGACATTAAGCAGCACACCATTGACTTACAAGTCAGTCAGAGAAGAAATCCAACGGGAAGTTAGAATGTGTCTCAAGACAAATAAAAGAGAAAACATATCGTAACACATATGGGAGGAAGCTACAGCAGTATTAAGTCTTGTTGTAGTGATGTGTAACTACAATTAGAAAAGAAGAAAAATCGTAAATTGCTGACTTAAATTTATAGAAGAAACTATAAGTAGAAATTAGGCTCAACCTAAGCAGGATGAAGGAAATGAATGAGATTAGAGCAGAACTAAAATAGGGACAAAAGCCTGAACCAGCCATCTTCTATAACCAGGCAAGGCCTCATGGGGAGGGATTGGAAATCAGGGAGCCTACATATAGCCTAAGTCTGAGTAACTTGGTATCCGTGTGGGATTCCTAACAGTGGGAGTGGTCACTGACTCTTTTGCCTGCTTATAGGACCCTTTTCCCCCTAATTGCCTTGTCTGGCCTTGATGTGATGGCATGGGCCTGGTCATATCATGCTGTGTTGATGTCCCTGTGAGACTTCCTCTTTTCTGAGGGAGAGTGGATCTGGGAGAGATGGGAGGTGGAGGGGAGAGACAGGAGAGGAGAGGGAGGAGAAACTGTAGTTGGGATGTAGTATATAGGAGAAGAATTTTTTAAAAGTCTTTAAATAAAAATAATGAAACTATAATGGTTCATTTGAGCTTATAAATAAAACTTTTATGTATTTATAATGACAACATGGTGTTCTGATGTATATTCTCAATTGACTGCACCAGGCACTTTAATTTGCATTATCTCCCATACGTGCGTGCGTGTGTGTGTGTGTGTGTGTGTGTGTGTGTGTGTGTGTGATGAAAACATTGACAAATCTACTTCAACCAATTTTCAAATGCACAATATGCTAATTGTAGTTATTATATTCAACAGATTTCTGGAATTTATTGCTATTGTCTAACAGAAATTTTGAGTTCTCCAGACAGTGTCCCCCTTGTAGCATGAATCTTTAAAGGTCTTATTAATAAAAACAAACCTGGTGCCAGGTATTGGGGTGAATGCTGGAAGATCAGAGAAACAGAACCAGCCACAACCACCTCACCTTGCCAATTCCTCAGCTGATCCTGTTTCTTCAGACTGGATGCCTCTGAGTCCTCATCCAGAATGAATCTCAGCTGAACTCCTAAAAGCCTAAAAGCTTAACCAGTTCTAGTTCCTGGTCCTCGCACCTTATATACCTTTCTGCTTCCTGCCATCACTTCCTGGGATTAAAGGCGTGAGTCACCATGCCTAGCTGTTTCCAGTGTGGCTCTAAACTCACAGAGTTATCCAGACGGATCTCTGCCTTCAGAATGCTAGGATTAAAGTTGTGTGTGTGTGTGACACCATTTTCTAGCCTTTGTATCTAGTGGCTGTTCTGTTCTCTGACCCCAGATAAGTTTATTAGGGTGCACAATATTTTGGAGAACACAATATCACCATACCCCCTTCATCTAGGTCTTCAGCAAACAGCATTTCTTTTTGTTTTCTCAAGTTTGATATTTATTTAGGCTCCAAATATAAATGAGAACATGTAGTATCTATCTTTCTGTGTCTGATATTTTTCACCTTAAGAGTCCTTCAGGTTCATCTATCTTGTGTAAAATAACATAACCTCATCATAGTGGCTGCCTATCAGTACATTGTAGATGTATTTGGAGACACATATCTGCCAAGTTTCTTTATCCTTTCTTCTGTTGCTATGAAATTCGATCAAATTCTTATTCTCAACCATCACGAATGCTGCAATGGGCCACAGAGTGCTGATATGACTTTGACACACTAAGTTCCTACCTTTTATTCATGGGATTAGCAGGTCATATGATAGTTCAAACTTCTTGAAGAACACCCATACTATTCCCAAGGTGCTCATGTGAATTACACTCTCATCATGAGTCTGCCAGGACACAAGGTTCCCTTTTCTTCACACCCACAGCACTTGTTATATATATTTGATAATAGACATTTTAAGGTGTGTGATCTGATATCTCATCTTGTTTTTAATTTGCTTTTCCCTGATTAAAATGTGGAACATTCTTTCTTTTTGTTGTTTATTTGCACATGTCTCCTTTCACAAATATGTGTTCAGATTTTTTGTCCACGTTTAATTCGGTAAATTGTTTCTCATTTATTCAAAAGGTTTTCCATAGTACCTTTGTGAAATTTTTGGTTGTAAATTGTGGTGATATTTTATTCATGCTTTAATAAATAAATCTCACCTGGAGATCAGAGGAAAAAAGTCAGCCATTATAAGTAAACAAAGAAGTCAGGTAGCAGTAGCACACACCATTAATCCTATCACTAAGCAGGCAGGATCTCTGTGTGTTCAAGACCACACTAGGGAACAGAGCCAAGCATGGTGACACGGGCCTTTAATCCCAACCATAGAGGCCTGGAGGTCTGTACAGACAGACAGAAAGTGACAGAGCTGTGTAGGAAGAGTAAGTGACATAGTTGGCTAAGAGAGCCAATGAGAGAACAGAACAGAAAAGGCATATAAATGTGAGCATACAGGAAGAAGCTCTCTTTGGAAGCCATGGAGTTGGTGAGGTGAAGTTAGCTTGTCATTTGTCCTATTCCTCTGAACTTTCTCTCAGGCTTTCACTCCTGTATTTGGCTCCATGTTTTTTACTTATTAAGACTGTTTAGAAATTTGTATACAGTAAATCTTCAGGTGTATTACTGTTGTCACAAATGATAGGACTTTATTCTTTTTATGGCTCAGTAATATGCCATTGAGCATTATTTGTATATATGTAGATATATACCCTTTTAAACACCTCTTCATTAGTTGATTGTGACATAGTTTCTTTGCATTTTTTTGCTATTATAAATAGTCCTGAAAGAATACAAGGAATATTTTGCTTATAGATACTTATTTCACTTAAGTATATAACCAATAATGAAAGTTTTGGCTCATGTGGTTATCTCTCTGTCTTTTGATTTTTTTAAAGAACTCTATTCAGTTTTTTATGACATTATATCTGTAATTGTTTGAATGTTCACTAAAAATATTCTGTTGTTTTCTTTTCTCCACATTCTTGCTAGTACCTGTTACATTCTAACCCTTTCATAATATCCATACCAACTAGGGTGAAGTGCCATCCTCCTGTAGTTTTTACTTCATTTCCTTGATGATTGTTGATGTTGCACATTTTTCATACCTCTAATGTCTATCTGTATGTCATCTTTTATTGAGACTGGATATCATGTAGCTCCAGATGACTTCAAACCCCACAAGTAGGCAAGGATGGTTTTTGATTCTTTTGTCTTTATCTTTTAGGTGCTTGGGTTATAAGCATGGATCACCATTCCTACCTTTCTAAACCCAGGTCTCTGTGAGTATTAGGCAAGTGCTCTACCAACTGAGCTACATCCTCAACATTGTGTACTAACTTTTGAGGAACACTATTTAGATTTTTCTGCCCACTTATTTTTTGTGTGTATTTATTTGAGTACATATGTACAGGTCTATGTGTTGTATATTCATGTCTGTATGTGAATGCACAAGCACATGTGTGTATTCATATGTGGAGACTAAAAGACTTTTTGTACACTGTGAAGATGTGTCTTTGCTAAAGCACCTTCTGATTGGTTAATAAAGAGCTGAACAGTCAATAGCTAGGCAGGAGAGGATAGACAGGACTTCCAGGGAGAGATAGGAACTTGGGAAAGAGAGGTAGAATTTGCCAGCCAGACATGGAGGACGTTGGACGTATGGAACTGAGGAGAGGTAACAAGCCATGTGACAGAATGTAGATTAATATAAATAAGTTAATTGAAGTCATAAGAGCTAGTTGGGAACAAGCCTAAGCTAAGGCTAAGCTTTCATACTTAATAAGATGTCTCCATGTCATTATTTTAGAGCTGGCAGTACAAAGAAAGTCTGGCTACATTTGGCACCCCACATTGTTGTTTTTTTCACTGGCACAGTGGCTGCATCTTAATCTACTGCTGTTTTAGCCAGTAACTTCAGTTACTGGCCTGCTTCTATGTCCCGCCAGATCCACCTCCTGCTGCTGCCACCAAATGCAGTTTTTAACTAACTCTATCATTCTATTTACCAACAAAAACTCAGGAGTCAGAGGCTAGAGGTGAAAACCTGCTAGCTCAGAGAGATTGAGGAGCAAATAGCTGACCCTCCCTCTTCGCTGACATGTCAGAAAAGAGCACCTCTTCCATTGCTTCAAACCAAAAGAGGACCACCATACTCATAGTCTCTCCCTACTACTTTTTGTGTCTATCCATTTTCCATACTCCCTCTGACTCATTATGATTACTTTCTATCAACTAGTTGCTGCCTCTGCCTCCTGACTCAAGGGTTCATTGTGTGGTCATATATCGTGCAACAATTGAGTAACTTCTCATTATTGTTTTTGAAACAGGGTCTCTTATGGACCCTAGAGTTCTCTAACTCAATAACAGTGGTGGATAGCAAGCTCCAATCATCCCCTTGTCTCCAACTACCTAGTGCTGGCTACAGATTTGTATGCACACAGCTGGCTTTTCACCAGTATTGGGTATCTGAACTTGGGATCTTCTGCTTTTGAGAGTTTGTTTGATTTAGGTTAATGAAAATAGGAAGACCCACCTTAAATGTGGGCATGAAACCTTAATGTCCCAGACACAAGGAAGTCCCAAGGAGGAGATTTTGCAGTTTGTTTGCTTACTATCACCTCTGTTGCTGGCGAGCTTATCTGTACTGCTGCTGCTGCTACTGGAACTTTTGGTAGCACCCTTTGCTAACATCAGAACCCAGCTTCTAATGGGGACTGAAGAGCGTAGCTTCTGGGCCTTCAGTGTCATATTGGGACGGCTGAGTCATCAAGCCTCATGGACAGAGAAGCTTCCTAGTTATCAGCCTTTCCAGTATACAGAGTCATTCATTTTTTATTAAGACATTTTTGTTCATTTTACATACCAATCACAGATCCCCCTCTTCGCTCCTCCCACCCCTCTAACCTCCCCCTCCCAACTCACCCCCATTCCCTCCTATAAGAAGGTAAGGCCTCCCATGGGGACTCAGTAGAGCCAGGTACATTCAGTTGAAGCAGGTCCAAGACCCTGCCTTTGCATCAAGGCTGTGTGAGGTGTCCCATCACAGGTAGTGGGCTCCAAATAGCCAGCTCATGCACCAGGAATGGATCCTGATTCTACTGCCAGCGGCCCCTTAAGCAAATCAAGCTATACAGTGTCTTGCTTATGCAGAGGGCCTAGTCCAGTCCTGTGGAGGCTCCACAGGTGTTGTTCTAAATTTCATGAGTTCCCACTAGTTTGGTTTTGTTGTTTCTGTAGGTCTCCTCATCATGATCTTGATTGCTCATAGAATCCCTCTTTTCTTTCTTTGACTGGACTCCTGGATCTTGGCCTGGTGTTTCTATAACCCACAGCTCCAGAGAAGCTAGCTAACAAGGAGGACCCAAAGAGGGACACATGGATTTCCCTGAGAAGGGGAAATAGATGAGATCTCCAATGGTTAAACTCTGGGTGAGGAGTAGGCAATGGAGGGTAGGGGTTGGGAGATGAGAACATAAGGGAACTGGATGGTTGAGCTAGAACAGGGATGGAGTGGGAGAACAATGAAAGAGATACCATGATAGAGGGAGACATCATGGGGATAGGGAGAAACCAGGTGCTAGAAAAGTTCCCAGGAATCCACAAGGATGAACCCAGCTTAGATTACTGGTAATAGTGGAGAGGGTCCCTGAACTGGTCTACCTTAGTAATCAGATTGGTGAATACCCTAACTGTAATCATAGAGCCTTCATCCAGTAACTGATGGAAGCAGATGCAGCGATCCACAGCCAAGCACAGTCATTCTTTTAAAAGGTGATTCATTGAGATAAATACAAAACTTCTCATAAAAGCACCACTTTGGCACAATCAAGTGGGACTCAACCCATAAATGTGCAGATGGTTTAACACATACTACCAATATTGTATCATGTAAGCCAATCTAATCAATCCTCTTTTAATAGATATTCATTCTCTTAATTTTGTTCCCCTACTGAATCCTGACTAATACAAGTGTTTTACTGTTAAGATCTGTCACCTTTAAGTTAAGTTTATTCGTAGGTATTTTGTTTTTGTAGCTATTATAAATGGGTTTGTTTTCTTAATTTTTATTCATGATAACTCAGCATGCTAGGTGTTTGTATGCTGATTTTTCTCCTACAATTTAAGACATCATTTTATTAGCTTTAATAGACTTCTTGTGAAGTGTTTGGGGTTTCAGCAGTGTAAGATCATGTTACCTGCAAGCAGTGGCAAAGTGGCTGCCTTCTATTTACATCACATTTACTTCTTTTTCTTGGCTTGTAGTACTATATAATCCGTTAATGATTTAATCTTTATTACTCATTATTGGTCAGGTAAGGTTTCTCTTCCTTATTTTATTTAGGTAAGATGTATGTATGTAGGAATTTGTCTATTTCTTCTAAGGTATCACATTTCCTGGTATATATTTGCTTATGACAACATTTAAATTTCATTTGTATAACTGTGGTGCCGGTTATAATGACTTCCCTTTGACTTATGTTGACCCTTATTTATCTTTTTCTTAGAATAGCTAACGGTTCATTAATTTTGCTTATCTTTTCAAAGAACCAGTACCTTATTTCATTGGTGTTTAATATCTGCTTCTGTTAGTAAATATTTGTTACATATATTTACAGGTTTACCATAATATTTCCATTCATGCATAAGATGCACATTGATTGAGCAAATAATTCAGCCTTCTTCCAACCCCAACCACAAGGCTCAGTTTCTAGTTTCTAATGATTACTATTCTAACTTTAGATTGACCTTCAGTTGTTGTTGTATCCACATATGAAAGAGAAGACACAGTACTTGTCGTCCTGTGATTGGCTTATTTTCTTTAATATAATGTCCTTCAGTCCTCTCCATTTTTTCCAGAAATGCCAGGATTTCATTATTTTTTGTGGATGAATAATATAGATTTGTGTATATATGCTATATGTTCTTTATCAATTTATATTTTGATGGACATTTGGACTGATTCCATACCTTACGAATTCTGAATACTGACACACTAAATGTGAATACAAAGGCATTTCTTTGTAGTTATGCCTAGGAATGAGACAGCTGGATCATAGGGTATTTCTACTTTTAATCATTCACGGAACTTTTGTTCTGTTTTTCATAGTGGTTTGCTTAGTTTACATTCCCACCAATATTGCATGAGTTCATTTTTATTCCCATATTCACTGGTGCTTGTTGTTTATTTACTTTTTGTCATTCTACATGGAGAAAGATGTGATGCAGCATTGATGAACATTTCCCTGTTGGATAATGGTATTTCATGATTTTCAAACTTTTGTTGGTTATTTGTACTTAATCTTTTGAGAAGTATATGTTCAAATGATCTGGCTATATTTAATTGTATTACTTGTTTTTGTATTATTTTAGGCAATATTATTTACTTTGTCTCCCATGCTTTCAGAAAAATCATTGCCTTTATCAATATTCTGAAATGATCCTCCCATGTTTATTTTCAGAAGTTAGGGATTTGGCGTCTTTGATCCATTTTGAGCTTCCTTTGAAACAAGAGTAAGTGATAATATCACAATTAGCTTTCAATCTTCTGCATGTGGGTATTGTTTTCACACCATTATTTGTTCAAGAGACTTTTTTTTCTTTGTTATATGTATTAGCACCTTTGTACAATTGTACTTAGGAGTGTGGGGTGGTGGTGGTGTCTGTGTGCATGTATATATATATGCGTATGTATATATATGTATATATATACATATATGTATATTAAAACAATTAATAAAAAGGGAGGCCATGGATTTGAAAAAGAGAAAGGAGGGGCAATAGGAGCGACTAGAGGGAGGAAAGAGAAGAGGGAAATGATGTAATTATATTATAATCTTGAAAAACCAGTAAGTTTGAAAAAATCAGCTGGCTGTAGAGTATGGGCTTATTGTTTGGATTCATTCTGCCCCATCAGTCTATATGCTTGCTTTTATGCTACTACAGTACTGTTTTGATTACTGCAACATTGCAGTCTATTTAAACTTTGGTAGTGTTGTATCCTCAGTGTGTTGGGTAGTTTGAGGGGATCAACATTACTTTAATTATTTAGTCTTTTTCCTGCTATAAAATTTTTAGGATTATTAGTCTATTTCTTTGAAGAATAAAATGGGAATTTTATGGGGATTGTATTGAATCTTTAGATTGTTTAGAATATTTATTAACATGTTAATAATACTAATTTTTCCAAATCTATGAACAGATGATTGCTTTTAATTCATTTCTCTAATTTCTTTCATCAATTTTTTGTATTTTCCGTGTACATATCTTTCAACTTCGGTTAAATTTATTCTAAATTGCTTTAATTTCTTTGATAGGGCCACACATACAATTGCTTGTTAAGTTATTTTTCAAATAGTTTGTTGTTAGATTGTGAAAATTCTTCTGCTTTTGAATATTGGCTTTGTATCCTTTGACTTTTATTGATTTTTAAAAAGTCAATTCTGACCATTTTGAGTGGGAGATTAAGTTATCAGCAAACGTGATTTTGGTTCTTCCTTTCCTGTTCCTATGGATTTTATTTCTTTTTCCAGTATAATTTCTCAAGATAGAATATCTAATGTTATATCCAACAGAACATTAAAAATATCACTCTATGATAAACATGGAATTTATTCCTGCCATTCAAATTTTAGCTGGATAAAGGATAAATGTCACGTAATTGTGTTAACCACAAATGCAGAAAACAGTTGACAAGACCCCAAATCTTCATGTGTTAAAAACTTTCATCAAATTAGGTTTAGAAAGAATATTCTACACCATCAGGGTTCTCTATGATAACCCCAAACTAATATACTCAATGGGGAAGACTCAAAGGCTTTCTCTTGAAAATAAGAAAGAATCCAAGGATGTCCATGCTCATTAGATCTTTACAACAAAGCTTTGACTTTTTAAAACATATAAACACATACCACTTACATAGTTATATTGTGGAATTATGCCAGTGTACACATATACTATAGAATTAAAGACTAGTACAATTTTTAACAAGGAACATAATGATTAGTTAGTGAAAATTCCTGTGTTACAAACTGGATTTTTGTGTCCTCTTACAATTTATCTACTGAAATCATAATCCTGAAATGGACAGTATTGAGAGATGGCCTGCAGAATGCTCAGGAATCTGATACTTACAATGGGAACCCTAACATGTTTCTTGTCCTTTTGCCCTATAAGGACACAGAAGGTATCTTGTAACTAAGGAAAGGATCCCCATTTGAACCTGTGTTGGTACCCTGCACTCAGACTTCTATTAGCCAGAGCGTGAGCAGTAAATTACATTATATATAATCCATGCAGTCTGTGGCACTTTGTTATTATAGCCAGAACTGAAAGAAACAAGGGTAGTGAGATTCAGAGATATTAACTAAATTTTTATAAGACCACCTGCTAAGAAGAGTAGCAGTAGATGTTTTCCTTTTTCAAAGTAGGAATGCCAGATCCTCATGACTTGATTTCAAATGTAGGCAAGAATATTCCAAATAGTTTGTTTTGCATCTCATACAGCAGGTGCAACTTACCTATATTGCCAATACTCATAGTTTTTTTTCCTTAAAGGTAAGATTTATATATACATATCCTTTTCAAAGAATTAATTTCATATATATGTACTGTATTTGTAACATTTCTCTACTCTCTCTAATGCTTCCTGTGCCACTCCCAACTCCCTTTCATATTCATGACCTCGTTTTCTTCAATTATTACTGTTATATAACTATAAAAAGGAATTAATATATAAATACAACACGCTGACTCCAGTTAGTTCACATGTACTTTTATGACTGACCACTTGGTACTGGATAGGCAATTAGGGGCCTCATCCATGGGAAATATGGATTATCCTCTCTCTGTAGTCACTAATTGCCTATAGCTCTTCATCTAGGAGTTGAACCTTGTGTGATTTCCTTTATCCATGTTGTAGTGTCAAATGGTGTTGTTACTTTTCAAGTCTTGTTCAGGCAGCCATATTGAGATTTCATAGGGACAGCTTCCCTATCATATCTGAAAGATACAATCTCCCAGAAAACATCCTTTTCCTCTGGCTATTATCTATCTCTCCACCTTTTGTCCATGATGTCTCCTGAGCCTTAGCTGTAAAGGTAGTATTGAAGATATATCAACTGGACCTGTATTTTAATATATGTTGAGAGTTTACTAACTTTAGTCATCAACTAGGGCTTCAAGCCATGGAAGCCATTATGTAACTATTTGCACATTTATATTTTTGATTATGAGATTATTATTATTGTGATATGTCTTATAAAATGAGATTATAAGACATACTCTGTGGAAGGCCATCTCCCACCTTTTAAAGGGTTCCTATGAGGAGGAGAGAGGGATAAGAAACTTTTAGATAGAAAGATGGTGAAGAGGAGACAGAAACACAGGATAGCTTCAGGAGGACCTGGATCAAAATCCACCAGCCCCATCTGTCTCTTCAAAGGGGCTTTTTATAGCAATGACAAGGGGCAGGGCAAAAGACCTCCCCCTTGCTAGATCAAAGCACACCACACAGCCAAATGTAGACCCTTCCAAACACCTGGTAGCCCTGCCCGTGGTCAAATCATCCTGTTACACATCCCTGCTGGGTAAAGCAAGCTCAGATTCTCGGACTCTAAGTAAGTTCTCACTAGGAAACCTCTGTGGGTCGCTATAATGCTCACTATTTATTCAAGAATGCACTATGCATTTTATTTTATTTTTATGTATTATTATTGTTGTTGTTGTAGGTGTGTTTGTATGCCACAGTACATATGTAGGTCAGGGAACAATGTGTGGAAGTTAGTTCTTTCCTACTATGAGGGTGTCAGAGATTGGAGACAGGTTGTCATGTCAGGCTTGGTGACAAGAGTCTTTATCTGATGACACACAAAATACATTTATTCTGAACACTTATTTTATATGAAGAAAAGGCACACAGAGAAACAAGTGGACTTATGATCCAAAGCCGTCAAGTTGAACCTTAGGGACAAAACCATAATATATTACTGACTGACTGTTTTATGCTGTGAGTCCTCTTCTTGTACTATGCCATTAAGACCTCTATACCTCATGGTATCTTCAAAGGAACTAAGTGTAAATAATAATTTATGTCTTCATTTTATTCTTCCTCTCAATTTACCTTCCAAAATATATGCATACTGCTTTTGAGGACTGTCCAAAGGCATGCAGGACAAACAGGTGTAATACTTCTTTTCCAATACCGAAAATGATAGGAGAGAGGATGCTAACTCATAAAGACACAACAACACCACAAGTAACTATTATTTTCCTTTCAATTATTTGGGACAGGGTTCCGGCTGCAGTGAAAATTATAAACATTTAACTAATCTGGTACAAATCTTTTAATGCCTCTTTCAAGACTTCTTCCTCTAAAAGGTAAAAAAATATCACCTAAACTGTATTGCCAAGAAATTACAAAAGTCTGTGTAACTCAGGACAGAGTGAATCAATATGGTTATCAATTTTATTTATAGTTTCTATTTACAAAATATTATTCTCTGGGGCTCCTCGAACAACTCAGGAATGAGTATAAAAACAAACAAACAACACACAAACCAACAACAGAGGAACTATCATATATTAAATACCTATAATACATCAAGACTTATTCTGCACCTTTTTACGTATTATCATTTATCTTCACAACAATATCACCAGATTGGTACTTTGCTTTTGTTTTACAATTGAAAAAGTGGTACTTCAGAAAACAAGATGATATTTTCTAGGCCACAATTATATAGCTGAGACTTGAATCTCATGGCAAAGCTCATGCTTATTCGTCAAGAACATACATATTCTGTATATACTTGTCCTAAGTGTATACAGATTTGAATTGGGAGGGGTGTTGGCATTTCTCAGACTTGTAACCTCTCCATGATTTCTCGTACCTCAACCAGTCATCCATGCTCCATAAGTCATTGTCTCAGTCTTGGAACCAGTTTATCTGCATCTGGAAATGTATGAGCTCATTGAGAAGCCAGTATTCCCCATCCTCACTTGCCTTGGACTTCAGTTCATCTGCTAGTATATTTGTTTGACTGTTTCTAGTTCTGCTTTCTTTCTAGTTGTGCCATTTTCTAAATCTGTGACTTCTTCCTGCTATCATTGGATGACATTCTATGTACAGCATTGCTAATTGACCCCAAGGACCAGAACAATTGGCAAGCCATCTGACTCATCAACTATATCCTTTCCTTGGGAACACTTGGGAGATGATCAGATGATTCCAAAACTTGTAGCACAGATGTGCGTCCTTAACCCCAATAGCATTTTGTAGACCACAGAACATTTACTTTAAAAAAAATTTTAATATCTACACAACAAATATTGTTAATAACAGTAATTTCCATTAAAAACTGCAGGCAGTATTATGATCTGTGCTTCTATTTGGGGTGTATTTTAGAAGATGAATACTTAAACTTGATACAAACCAGCAAATCCTCCCAATCACTTCACCTTTCCAGAAATATAATCATAAAGCATGTTTATGACCAGAGAAGATTGCATTCCCTGTGGACTATGTTCTAAATAGGTCGGAAGTCTGGATGTTCTAACTCTTCTCCATCTATTGTGTACAACCCCTTGGAGAATAACTTCTTCCAATACATCACAATCTGGATTTTCTCATTACATAAAATACTATTCTCTGAAGTGTTATTATATTTGATTTCATCACATACATCCTTGAAAAACTGGCGTTGGCCAAACGTTTTTCCTTGAAAAGATTAATTTTCTTCCACACTATAAATCAATTTGAGAATAACCATGTGCTTGGATAAAGTAAACAATACAGCAATCAAAATACCAAAATATGTACTTCAATAAATGAGCAAGAGAAATACTGCCCAGAGAGGAAGCCATGGCATGAGAATGTAAGAAGAACTTAGAGATAATTTCATAATGCAGACCGAAAAATTAAGGACAAAAATATGAAACAGCTCATTCAAATTTGTTAGGTGAGCCACAAGGAGAGCACATGCGATGGGAAAGCTGTTTATCTATGCACCCTCCTTGTTTTTAACACTCATTATTCATTTCCATTACTTGGAGAGCTCTTACTTATTTGGTCTCATCATTAAAGATTTTGATTTAAATCATTGGTGGTGAGATAAGTATTTGTATTATTTTAAGTGTGTGTGTGTGTGTGTGTGTGTGTGTGTGTGTGTGTGTGTGTGTGTGTGTGTACATGCTCATTGAGGTAAAAAAGGACATCAGATCCCTTGAAACATGATTTACAACATGGATGCTGGGATCAAACTCTGTTCTTTGGAAGAGCAATAGGACTCTTAACCACTGAGTCATCCCTTCAGCCCCAAACATTTGCATTTTTAAAGCTGCTTTTCTTGTTTCCACTTCAGTTATTGTCCCAAGAATAAAAACTACCAAACTACATAAGGCAGCTCTTTAATGTTTTAGACTTAAATCACCATCTTTGAAACTGCAGTGAATATGTTCATTCTACAGAATGAGTCCAAAAAGACCTTTGCTTGGTAGGCTATGTTGGAAGAGATGCTGCATGTGTTTATGAGAGGTCTGATGTGCTGCCCATGACCAATGAGCACCCTTATGTTTAAGGGTAAGGAATTTCTGGTTTTCTGAAACTCCATATTTAAGGGAATTATTATTTTCTCTTTGGAAAACGTGCTTCCAGACGTTGTCACTGAATCTTTTTCTCCCTAGTCAGACTCTGATGATTGTGTTCTGTTCATTTGTGTCAAAGCAGTCACCAGACTAATGGAAGATTTTGACTGTTTGTTATACTACACTGCAAAAAATATGAGGGAAGAATTGTTATTCATGTTTTCAAAATTTAGTACCTTGTCTGACAAAAAATAGAAGCCAAAAATTTCTGTTGAAATGAACTTAATTTGTATCTAGAAGTCCAGTTAATAAAATACAAGTAAAAATGGAAAAAGTGGTACTAAGTGGACTGAAGGATGGTTGCCTCTAACTTCATAAGGAAAGATTAGATTTATTACATTATTTTAGTAGTAACTTTGCACATGTAGTCTCATTTCATGCCCATTTTAGGTTGTTCTGTACAAAAGTAAAAGTAAAAAAACAACAACTGATGCTCAGAGAAACTTAATATCTAATCTGTCCATCCAAAGTCACAGGGGTTGTAAGTAGTACGAGAAGAATTCACTTTTTTATAGCCATGCAGCACTCTTTCTGATTATTCTTCATAATTCATTTCTTATCAAAAACATTTATAAGTTTCATTCCCCAGAGCAAAGGAGCAGAGAAGGGAAATAAGGGAGAGAGAGGAGAAAACAAGACACAAATGATCTAGTAATTTCACAACTGGGTGTGTAAAATGAAATGAAATCAGCGTGCCAAAGAGACATCTGCATTCCCATGTGTATTGCCTCATTATCCACAATAGTTAATATGTGGAACTAGTCTAAGTGCTCATGAACACATGAATGGATAAAGAAAATGTGAAATACATGCACAATAGAGTATTATTCAACCATAAAAGGTATGAAACCCTGTCATTTGCAGTGAAGTGGATAGAACTGGAGATCATTATAATAATACAAATAATTCAGACACAAATATAAGCACTGCAGGTTTTTAAATATGTAGAAGCCAACATATAGATAGCTAAAAAAACCTTCCAAATATTGGATATTAAGAGTAAAGCGGCTCAGACTTGATCAGTGCATGTCGTATGTACATATGGAAATGTTACACAGCACCCCACAAGAGTCACAGTTAATTTCATCTTGGTGAACATTATAATACAAACATGTGCTCCAAAATGCATGTTAGTGTTTTAATCATTAACATTAATAAAATGTTCATGAAAAGCTAAATGAGTATATGATGAAGGTATAAGACTTAATGGTCATTTAGATGGAGGATGGATAATGGGTACTGAAATGTCAAGTTCTAGTGTTCTATAGTATAGTGAAGTGGCTACAGTTCATCCTAACTTACCATGTATGTTATGATGTTATAACTTCAGGTTTGAAAGCTGGAAAGATAAATCATGAAACCTATGATTTCTGACTAGGTAAATGTAAACTGACTGTGTATATTCAAGTTACATTGTACTTAACAGATAATATACAACTATTATGTTAATAAAAAAGCAAATGGCAAACAGCTCAACTAAAGCACAAGCAAAAGACTTTAGTAGACCTTCTCCTAGTGATGATGTAAAATGACCAATAAGTACATGAAAGATATTTAATATTGTTAATGATTACAAAATGCAAATGAAAACAATAGTGAAATACCACTTGACAACCACTAGGAGGGTTAGGATTTAAAAGGCTGCAATAAGCATCTGCTGGGATGGGGAGAAATTAGAAACCTCAAGTACTGATGGCAATAATGCAAAATATACAGTTACTTTAAATAGAGTTTGGGGGTTGGAGAGAAGGCTCAGAAGTGAGCAACACTTGTTGCTCTTGCAAAGAACCTGAGCTCAATTTCCAGGACCCACCATAAGTCTAGTTCCAGGAGATTCAAAATTATCTTCTGACTTCCTTGGGCACCAGACATGTACACGGTTCACATTCATACATGCAGGATAAATATTTATACACCTAAACTAAAACAAATAAATCTTAAGAAATGAAAGTTCAGTAATCTTTGAAAAAGTCAAGTATAGAGTTGTCAGATAGCATAACAATTTCTTTTCCAGAGATTGGAAACATCTCTACAAAAAGACTTCAATACAAACTTTTATAGACCTTTATTATGTAACAGCCAAAATTAGAAATAACTCAATAGTGATCAAGACAGACAAGCAAAATGTGGTGTCACATAGCGACTTATTATTTAGTGTTGTCCATCAGATGATAAAAATTGTTATTTAGCAAAAAATGAATGAAGTATTGATACACATTGAATATAAAAAGTGAAATATATGTTTTCCAACATGGGTGGGTCATAAAAAGTATGTTAAGTGAAATAAAACAGTCATAAAGACAATGTAAATGCATGCATATAAATTATATATATAATTACATTTATAAAAATGTACATGTAGTTAAGTTCATACATGCATGTAGATGTAACAGTCTTATTAAATAAGAAACACAGAGCCAAATGCAGTTAAAAGCCCAAGAGGTCAGAGCAGTACGTAAGAGCTGAGTCATAAAACCACCTTCTTACACTTCACTGCCACTGCCGCTGCCTTCCACTGAGAAAGAGAATTACTTCTTGTGTATCTGTCTTTTTATTGACTTTCTGTTCTGCCTTCTCATTGGTTGTAAACCCAACCACATGACATCCTCGTCACTGCCTGTCTATACAGACCTCGAGGTCTCTATGGTTGGTATTGAGATTAAAGGCGTGTGTCTCCATGCTGGCTGTATCCTTGAACACACAGAGATCTGCCTGTCATGTGATCGGGATTAAGGATGTGTGCTACCACTGCCAGACTTCTGCTATGGCTTTCTATTAGCTCTGACCCCCAGGCACTTTTATTTATTAACATACAAATAAAATCACATTTCAGCACAAATAAAATATCACCATACATGCAGAAGGTAGATTAACATTTGATTTGGGGTATGAGGAGAGGGGGTGAAAAGTCATAGATCAGAGAAGCTTCTCTTTGCAGAGGGCAGCAGTTGGTGCAGAGGGGCACAACTGGATAAATTACTGAAAATAAGAAACTGAGTGTTCAGCCCTAAACAGCCCATCTCCATTAATGCCCCCACTTCCAAGGCTCAAGGAACATCTCTGAAAAGGAGGCAGAAATCAAAGAGTGCAAGAACTGGAGAATGGAGAGGAATGCTATGAAATATTATCTTCTGGACACAATGTGGCTATTACAATCATGAACTCACATCAGCAGTGATCACCTGCATATGACATGTTTAAGATCAAGTCAGCCAAAAGCCCAGAATAAAAGGGGTAGAGGATTTCCAGGCTTCACACCTAACTGAGGGGCAATTACTGGCAGTAGGCAGCTGTTGAAGGAGGGAGAGTCATACTTTATTGAGGATTTGGCCACTGGTAGGTTTCTCATGTTCCAGTGGATGGTGCTATACCCATGCATGTAGGAGCAGCACTAACTGAACTCTGTGAGTTATATGCAAAAGATAGGAAGTTGGGAGGAAGACATGTTGGAGGCATATGAAGAAATTTGGGTGTAGAAATTGGGGCCATGAATGACAACACTGCATTTTTTTTTGAAATCAAAAATAAATTATAAAAGAGTGACTGGTTGTGCATATGAGTCCATCCTATGATTTCTGAAGTTTTCTGGAATTAGGTGGCTGATGATATTTTACATAACTTCAAATATGCCAAAAGCATTGAGTTACATATTTTAAAGGTTGTGTTTTTATTATTTGAATTATATCTCAATAAATCTGTTATTTTAAAAGTGAGAATTCTTTATAAATCTTGCCAAGAACTATAAGGCATTCAGAGTGGATTTTTTTATGTTTCATAAAAACGTCCTCTTCCAAACCATTGGTAAAGCTCTTTTTCCACCCATCTATTCCAAATTAAATACATGCATCTAAACACACAGAGTCTAGCACATTACCACATCAGCAAGGCAGAAATCAAACACTTAGAGAAGCCTACTAAGAAGTTTTTATCTGTGTAGAAATAAGGAATTTTCTTTGTCCTAAGCAGATAGGAATAACCAAACTTGCTAATTTAACTTATCATGTTCCAAGGTCACTTGGGATAAAATGGGAGAGTCTGAAAATGACTTAGAGCATCACTGAATATCTCAGCGAGCATTTAAAGGAGATATTTCCAGTCTTTTGGTTCAAAATGGAATTTTCTTTGTAACCTCAGTCACATGGTTTTATGAAATTTCATAGATGAGTGCAGAACACAAGAGAAAGAAAAAGACATCTCTCTCTCTCTCTCTCTCTCTCTCTCTCTCTCTCTCTCTCTCTCTCTGCGTGTGTGTGTGTGTGTGTGTGTGTGTGTGTGTGTGTAAGTGTTCATATACAAGAGCCAGTTGATTTTGAATATACAGCATTCATGCAATGGGAAAGAGGCAAATAAATGGTATCAAAGACACTTAATAGATGTAATTTCCCTTATCGATGTAGATGGAGCAAACTCACAGGGCCCTTGCCCTAGGTGAGCTACAGGCAATTAACAATTGCTGAGGGGGAGGAAGAATTAGTCCTAGTCTTCCCCAAGGATGAGCTTCCAATTAGTAATCCAATACCTAGTAGTCAGGTAACACTGAGGAGACTCAGCAGGCTTTATTTTTATAATTCTTCATTTATATGTATATGTAACCACAGTGGTAAAATGAATCTGTGAATTTAAAAAAGAAGTGCTGGGCAGTGGTGGCACACAGCTTTAATCCCAGCACTCAGGAGGCAGAGCCAGGCAGATCTCTGTGAGTTCGAGGTCAGCCTGGTCTACAGAGCAAGATCCAGGACAGGCACCAAAACTATGCAGAGAAACCGTCTCGAAAAACCAACCCCCACCAAAAAAATGAGGTATAAGTCAGACATGGGAAGGGTAGCAGGTAGGAGACAGGTAAGAAATGATGTAATTATATTTTGAATTTTAAAAAAGGAAATTTTGCTTTTAATCAAAGCACTCTGAAGACAAAGGCAGGAGGAACTCTGTGGGTTTGAGGACAGCCTGGTCTACAGAGTGAGTTCCAGGACAGCCAGGACCCTATCTCAAAACAACAACAATAACAAAATACCACCACCACCACCACCACCACCACCACCACCACCACCACCACCATCACTCAAAAATACCAGAATCTTGAATAAGAATTAACAGTGGTGGGGGTATGGAAAGACTCAGAGGGGAATGAGTAAGGGTATAAATTTGACCAAAACACATACATATATATGGCCATATATATATATATATATATATATATATATATATATATATATGAAATTTTGTGTATATATGAAATTCTCAAACAATAAAAAGCAAAACTAACTAATTAAAACATAAATAGAAACCTTAAAAGGAACTCTAGTTTTAAGCAAGAAAATGTTCTTAAATATTCATTCTTTCTGGAGGAACAAATAATGTTCTCAAAGTAGTTGATTGTAGAGCATTACAGGACAGAAGACAAAATGTCCACAAGTCTCACAAATATCAACAACAAATCATTGTGCTTATTTTCTTTTCTTTATTTATTTTACATACCGATCACAGATCCCCCACACTCCTCCTGTAACCCCTCCCCTCCACCTTCCCCATACTGCCCCATCCATTCCTCCTCCCTCTCCATTCAGAAAGGGCCAGGCCTCACATGGGAGTCAACAAGGCCTGGCACATCAAGCTGAGACAGAACGGGACTCCTCTTCCTGCATCAAGGCTGGGTGGGGCAACCTAGCTTGGGGATTGGGTTCCTAAAGGCCAGCTCAAGTGCCAGGGACAGGTACTGCCCACTGCTAGGGGCCCCCAAACACATCAAACTACACAACTGTCACACACATGCAGAGGGCCTAGGTCAGTCCCATGCAGGCTCCTTAGCTGTCTTTCCAGTGTCAGTGAGCTCTCATGAGCTCAGGTCAGCTGTCTCTGTGGCTTCCCCTGTAATGACCTTGTCCCCCATGGCTCATTTATTTTCAATTTATTTAGATAAACTTTTAAAAATATTTTAAAATATTTATACAATTTAAAGTTTGAGTACATTCATTGTGCACTGTAGTTTGTTACATAAGGTCATTTTCTTCCAAGTATACATTGTATGCTGAGCAGACTTCCACTTCACACGTTCCCTTTTAAAAATAATAAAGATGAGCAGTATATAGAATATGTTCTATCTTGACAGCTTTATTGGAGTAGAACCGATATGTGATAGACTCACTATTTGTACTTAAAATGTTCATTTTGATGAAAGTCCCCATCTGTAAATAGCTACCATAATGAAGACAAAATAAAGTTTAAAAACCTCAGAAGTTACTCTAGTTCTGCTTTGTGATCCTCCCTTCTCATTGCTCCCTACCCTCCTACCACAATGATCTCTGACTATCTCCATAGCAACTCCGTCCACACTCCTACAGAAACTGCTGATTTGTTTCCTGTGGCTATAGGTTGCCTGGTATTTTGTAGTTTTACATTAATGTAATTTTTCTGAATGTACTATTTTTCACTTTTCACATAATTATGAGATACATATATATTGCTAATGTATATCAATAATTCTTTTCATTGCACATATTAAAATTTGTTTAACATTTCCTATTTGTTGACAGTTGTTATTTTTAGTTGGGGCTGTCTACCAAGCTCCTATAAATATGGATATACAAATCTTTGTGTGGTTATATTTTTCCATTTGTTGACTAATATTTGGAACCATTGAAACCACATTAATATGATGTCAAGAGTTGGAGTTTATCTTGACTTAGTAAAACTGTTATCATTTTTTTCTTCAGTAACCTTCAGTGCAGTCATATAAATCCCTTGCCTTCAAATGGTAAAACTAGTGCTTATTTGTATTAGCCTTGTATAATAACCTTTCAAATCAAATCACCCATTAACATAATTAGAATCTTCTTTTGCTAACAAATGTAAATCATTGTTTTTATTTAAAATTGTTTTTTATTTAAAATTCATCTTATAATAATGGTAGTTGACTCTGAGTTGTGGGCAACCTTTTTCTTTTATTCTCTCCATTTTCAGTGTTTTATCGTCCACTGTGTACATAATTTGGAAAAGAAAATATTTGAAATTATATGTCTTAGTTAGGGTTTTTATTACTGTGAAGAGACACCATGACCTCTGCAACTCTTATAAAGGAAAACATTTGACTAGGATTGCTTACAGTTTCAGAGGTTTAATCCACTATCATCATGGCAGAAAACATGGCAGCATGTAGGCAGACATGGTACTGGATAAGGAGCTGAGAGTTATACATCTTGATCCACAGGCAGCAAAAGATGACTGCTGTGGGATGGTCTGTATGTCAAATGCTCTGATTGGTCAATGAATAAATCACTGATTGGCCAGTGGCCAGGCAGGAAGTATAGGCGGGACTAACAGAGAGGTGAATTGAGGAAACAGGAAGGCTGAAGGAGACACTGCCAGCCACCGCCATGACAAGCAGCATGTGAAGACGCCAGTAAGCCACGAGCCACGTGGCAAGGTATAGATTTATAGAAATGGATTAATTTAAGCTGTAAGAACAGTTAGCAAGAAGCCTGCCACGGCCATACAGTTTGTAACCAATATAAGTCTCTGTGTTTACTTGATCGGGTTTGAGCGGCTGTGGGACTGGCTGGTGACAGAGATTTGTCCTGACTGTGGGCAAGGCAGGAAACTTGAACATATGAAACTTCAAAGTCCACCCTCACAGTGACACACTGCCTCCAACAAAGGCTCACCTTCTAATAGTGCCACTCCCTTTAGGCCAAGCATTCAAACACATGAATATGTGGGGCCATTGCTACTCGAACCATCACATTATATTTCTTCTCATTATGCCTTCAAAACAATAATTTTAAATTATACTATCGTATTACTATTTGTAATATACTTTTGTTTATATTGTTTATAGTGTATCTAACTATCATATTAAATTTTCCATTTTAAAAATGTTCAGTTTTTTTTATTTTGCAATACAATTCAGTTCTACATATCAGCCACTGATTCCCTTGTTCTCCCCCCTCCTGCCCCCCTCAACTTCCCCCCAGCCCACCCCCCATTCCCACCTCCTCCAGGGCAAAGCCTTCCCCACAGACTGAGGTCAACCTGGTAGACTCAGTCCAGGTAGGTCCAGTCCCCTCCTCCCAGGCCGAGCCAAGCCACCCTGCATAGGCCCCAGGTTTCAAACAGCCAACTCATGCAATGAGCACAGGACCCGGTCCCACTGCCTGGATGCCTCCCAAACAGATCAAGCCAATCAACTGTCTCACCCATTCAGAGGGCCTGATCCAGTTGGGGGCCCCTCAGCCATTGGTTCATAGTTCATGTGTTTCCATTCGTTTGGCTATTTGTCCCTGTGCTTTATCCAACCTTGGTCTCAACAATTCTCGCTCAAATAAACCCTCTTCTTTCTCACTAATTGGACTCCCAGAGATCCACCCGGGGCCTAGCCATGGATCTCTGCATCCAGATCCCTCAGTCATTGGATGGGGTTTCTAGCACGACAATTAGGGTGTTTGGCCAGGTTTTTAAAAGTCTCTTCAAATAATTTGTTTCTGTTTGTAATCAAATAGGAATTTTGGCCACAATTTTTCCAGGCAAGTCTTTCAATGTCTCAGTTATCTATATATTTTAAGGCATTCAAACATATGGATTTGAGTAACTTGCTTTCTTTGAGAAACACTTCGTCATATAATATGAATGAACCTCATAATTCATGAGTTTATCACATTATACTTGACTGAAATTGGAATGCAGTTGACTTTTGAAAAGTTTGGAAAGCATTTTTGGAAAAAACATTGATTTTTATGTTATAATTTATTGAAGTTCTTTTCCCATATATTTTTCCTTTGGCCATGAAAATATATTACAAAATATTGTTCCAATCCAGCACAAATTAATGTATTGTGTTATGAGAAATACTCTGTGCATTTTCTATATTTTCAAGATTTTTAAAGATATGTTTATTTATTCTCTCTCTCTCTGAATACGTGTGTGTGTGTGTGTGTGTGTGTGTGTGTGTGTGTGTGTGTGTGTGTATACATGCATATGGGCCACAGCACATGTGTGGAGGTCAGAGGATAACTTGCAGCAGTCTGTTCTCTCTTTCCTTGTGGACTCCAATTGTCAAACTCACAGACTTGACAGCAACTGCTTTTAGCCTCTGAGCCATTTTGCTGATCTCTATTCTGTGCTTTTTCATGAGGGGTTTAGATTGTTAGACGATAAAGGTAACTATGCTGTTAGATG
The DNA here is from genome assembly GCF_007827085.1 of Peromyscus californicus insignis. NCBI lineage: Eukaryota > Metazoa > Chordata > Mammalia > Rodentia > Cricetidae > Peromyscus > Peromyscus californicus. The sequence continues at coordinate 98,117,588 of NW_026294391.1, forward strand.
AAGAATGGAAGGAGAATGGTAATTGTTTTGCTTACATTTTGTGTTAGATATTTTTGAAGGGAATTTGAGGAATATCATCAATAATATTTTACACTTACTGTCTTGTGAGAAACTTCATATGAGTTATGTAATCCTGTTTTATGCTATCCATAAAAATCTCACTGGATATGTATACTATCATGTTCTTTTTTATGGAATATTGAACTTAAAGAACTTCCTAGTTCACATGACTAGAAAGGTGAGGTGGAAATAAAAAATACCTTTGACGAATTCCATTGATGGAGATAATTCTTACTTAATCTTTACATTAGAAACTCTGTTAAATGTATCCTTTTTTTAAACTTGAATCAGCACAACCCTTTTAAAGGAATATAATCTGCATTTTATATTTTCTAAAGGAACCAAAATCCATGGACTTTAATAATAAGTGGATTATGATGTACACCAGAAGAACAGGTAGATAATCTGGGTGTTCTTGCTTCTATCCAATTCTCTTTGTCACAGCTAACGATATGTTATGATAATTGTCTTGAGAAGACATAGCCTGTAATCCTCCTTCCAATGTGTTTTGGGGATGAGCAATACCTTGGTTTAATGTTTTCAGTCAGAGACATAGAAAGAATTCAAGAATTTGAGAGACATTTGAAAATGAAGAGAAGCAGTTAAGATTGTAATGATGTCCTCTAAATTTCTTTTATATTAGACTTAAACTGAAATTTTCTCAAATTTTGACTAAAATGCATGGCTTTACAACCAAAGTCATCTTAGACAGTAAAAAAGCCAAGTACATATTTTTTGGTCCCTGATCTCAGAACAAATTCATGTGGAGTAGAATAAAAGATCACAGAATTTAACTAAAGCTTTTATTTTTCTTTTCATATAATAGGCAATAAATCAATGTAATTTTGCCCAAAATGATGTCAGTATTCAGGAAAATGGAGATAAATGTGGCACTGAAAAGATCAATTAGGAAAAATTGATGCATATGTACAGAACATATGTAATGCTAAAGTAACTTAGACATTTTAATATCTAATGATAATTACTATCAACAGAATTTTTGTTTAAAGGGGTACCCAAAATTTGTAGCCATATTGACCTACTTAATATTCAATACTGCTTGAGAATTCCCATGAATCCAATGTCTTAGATTCTCAAAAAGAAAAAAAAATCTGACATGGGATCAGATCCTAAACCATCATTTTTAAAAACAAAAGTAAGATATAGAGTAAAATTTTTGAAGGAACTGCTTAATTTAATTACACTGAGACTATTATTAGATGCCAATTAATAACCCTTGAGCCATAGAAAATAAATATAAAATACAAGTCAGTGATTTAGTAGTAAACCAAAGATCTTGTCATTTCTTTGAACTACCTGGGTCTAGCTTCATTTTCTAACAACAAAATATATTGACTTAGAATATTTGATATCACTGTTATAATCATGTTCAAATACTTCAACACCATCAAACTTATAATAATTATTCCAATTATACAATGGCTGTCTTGCAAATAAAATTGTGTTTTATTTTACTTTTAGAATTTTGAACTAGAAGGTACAATAAATATTGTAGTGAATTAAAAAATAATTTCAAAATCCGTTTGACATTCTACATCAAATTTCCTTTTAACTAGAAGAAAAACCATTTTCTTTTTAAAAATTATTGGTTTCTGAAGAAAGGAGAAAATGTAAGACGGACAAAACATAATTCATTTATAGTATACTCGGTATCTGTCTCTATAGGGGGATAGCCTCCTGTTTTCCTACTATATATTCTCTGTTGCTTCTGTGGCTTTCATGCTAAGTCTAGATGTGAGTTTTATTGGGCCATGTGCTGTTACTACCCCCATGTGGCTTCTAATTAACCTGCAGTTGAATCTACTAGGAATAGGAATGTTACTACCTTCAAATAGAGATTTCATATTGGTACAGATTTGACCAAAAGGAAGGTTAATTTCTGATCTTCCCATTTTATCTGACTTATCAATAAAATGTTTGACAAGGAGTTCCATTTCGTCTGCAACCCCTTATAGTGAGCTCTATACTGTAAATGAATTTCCTGTCTTTTCTCTTAGGTGCTCATGATCTTTCATTTCTTTCTAAATGCTAATCATTTACTGCTGTGGCCCACACTCTGTCTTGAATTTCATGTCCATTCTACACTTATTCATTTATTATATTGGCCAATAAGCATCCAATTATAGAAATATGTGCTTAGAGAAGAGAAGCAATATCTCCATCAGTATTTTCCAAACACTGTTATAATGTGTCCTGTTCCTTGTAATTCTTTTTATGTAATATGACATTTTTATTATTAAATAAACTAAGTGTTTACGTCTTTTTAGGAAGCACTGTGCTCAACACTACTCTCAAGTAAAATATTAAAATATATCCAATAAAGTAGTTGGTTACTCCCATAATATTTGTGCCACTATTGTACCAGTATATTTTGCAGGCAAATAGCTGTTGTGGATGGCAGAATTTGTAGCTGGATGATATTCATGATTGTTTTTCTCTCACAGTAGCATGCAAAGTATCTTCCAACACCATGAACACTAGTCATTAGGGGTGAAGCTTCTAGTTAAGCACCAGTTCAAATTCTCCATGCTTGATACTATAAGCAGTGTTTTCAACAATAGGGCTTTATTGTCAGATTGTTGTGGTTAACTAACAATACTGACAATGTGCCTGTGGTATTTGGGGGATCTATGGGATCCATTTGGCCAATTGTTCAACAAGATGTAACTCATTCATAGCAATGGAGGTTTTACTTGATGGTATAAGATGTCTAGTTTGGACAATGTTTTCCTCATTATTGAATTAAAGAATCACTCCATGACAAGGAACACATTCCTGGCACTGTTAAAGTAGCCAAGAACTTGAATCTACACAGGTCATGAACCAAGGGAAAAAGCCTACTATTGTTATTTGCTAAAGGAGTACATGACTCCTAATGACATATTGCTATACCCTTAGACAGGTGCATCTCTCAACTTTCATAAAAGAAGCTTTTTGTAAGAGATGGTAATTATCACAGAGACTTACATTTGGACAATGTGCAGAGAGTGGGAGACTCTGAAGCAGTCAGCTCTAAATAGGGTGTCTTTATCAAATCCCTTCTGTCTGAGCCCAGGGATCTATTCAGAAGAGGAAGCAGAAAGATTGTAAGACCCAGAGGTGGTCGGTGACTCCAAGAAAAGAGCACTTTCCAGATGCAACAGGACTGATACAAATATGAACTCACAGAGATTGTGGTGGCATTTACAAGACTTGTACAAGTTCAAACAAGATAGAATCCCAGCACTGAGAAGAGGAATTGGACACAAAATCCCACCCCTTAAGCAAGACACTATTTGCAATTGACACCTATTAGGAAAGAGAAAATGATTTTTCTCCTATCGAGTGTCACTGGGTAGATCAACCACACTCCAGAGCAAGCCTCAGGGCCAGGAGAACGTCTGATATAAAACGCACTCCCTGGCTTTTCGTGTGTTGTTGTTGTTTTGAACAATTTTTGTTTTGCTGGTTTTGTTTGCTAGTTTGCTTGTTTTGATTTTTGTTTTGGATCTTCTTCTTTTGAGAGAGAGAGAGAAAGCACATGAAGTTGGGTAGGTAGGAAGATGGAGAAGAGCTGGGACGAGTTGGGATAGGGAAAAGATCTGATAAAATGTATTGCATGAAAAAAATCTGTAAAAAATTAAAACAGGACTCTTTTGTGTATGCATGTGTGCATATTCATACAGATTCCCATGCGTATGTATACATTCAGAGGCTAGAAGTCAACCTCAGGCTCGGGTGTCATTCCTCAGGTGTGGCCTACCTTGTCTTGGGAAACAGAGTCTTTCATTGGCTTTAAATACCCCAAAGTAGGCTAGGCTGAGTGATCAGTGAGCTCCCAGGATCCTTTCCCTCCCTTACCAGCACTCAGGTTCCAGATGCATGCTGCCACATTCAGTCTTTTTACATGGATGCTGGATCAAACTCATGTCCTCGTGCTTGTACAACAAGCATTTAGTGACTGCCTTGTCTCTCCAGCCCTCAAGTAGGACTCTCTTGAATGTAGCTATTACCAGATGCTCCTGAAGTTTTGTCCTTAAGTCTTCTCTCAATATACTGTTAGTGAGCAGCAATTAGGAAATTTAGTGGTTTCTTATTCAGTGTTCTGTGGGTGTGAGCATAACTGCTCACATTATTCTCAGTTTCCATTAAACATATACCTCATGTGCAAATACTTATTAACTGGACGATGAATCTTTTCTCAAAAATAAAAAGCTATAACCCATAGCCTTGAGAGTGAGGAATCTGTGATCATGACCAAATTCTTTAAAACACAAGTTTAATACATATTAAGTTCACTACAGATAGAAATTTCCCTTAATGTGCTATTATATAAAGCTTTCTTTCCTGTTCCCCACATTACCTGAAGGTGGCATCCTTTCCATAAACTGATTTTTCAGGTCCCCAAAAGAGAGGCACTTCCATCTTACATCCACATATAAACTAAAAAGATCAAATAACGACAGAGAAACACAACACTTATCGGTGTCCATTGAGCCAAAAAATTTAGATACTTTATGTGCATCTCAAAGAAAACAATGAAAAGAAAAATATGAGGAAATATCTCAGGTATAACTACAGGACTAGATCATTAATGATAATCAGAACAGATAAATCCAGCTTGTGCCTTGAGAATTAATATTTATGCTCTATCAAAGAATAAGATAAAATGACTCAAAAGTTTTTCATGGTGATAGTAAGTATGAACCAGAAGGAACTGCCAGTGTATAACAGATGCAGCTTCAAAAGTACAGCATCTAGGGTGCATACCTTCAATCCCAGCACTCGGGAAGCAGAGGCAGAAAGGGGTAGCTCTGAGTTTGAGGGCAGCCTGGTCTACAGAGAAAGTTCCAGGACAGCCAGTGCTACACAGTGAAACTGGTCTCAAAACACCAAACAACAAAAAGAAGAAAAACAAAAGAGAAATGGCACCATGATTGCTGTATGTGCCTTTTGACCCGAGTTTGTTCTCTAGAGCCTACATAAAGGGGGAAGGAAAGAACTGACTCCACAATGCTGTCCTATGACATCCACACCTACACAATAGCACTTGCACTTGCATGTACATACAATAACATAAATGAAACACACACACACACATACACACACACACACGAGAAGAGGGTCAGAGAGATTGCTCAGCAAGGTGAGTAACTTTCTGCCAAGTCTGATGACCTTTGACCTCTACACACTCTTTGTGGCATTTGTGCCTACATGCACACATCATGCACACACACACACACACACACACACACACACACACACACACACACAAACACACAATAATAATGATAGATTTTTAAAGTATAGCATCTAAAGGATCATTAAGGAGAAATTTTCCTGTCATTAATGTTGCAGACCCTGTTTAAAAGGACCCTTTTCAGACTGTCCATATTTTCCACAACAGTTATGGGCAAAGAGTAACTTCTCATGTTTAGAGACTATCTTAGAAATGACACCAACTTACTTGTTCTTGGCTCTACTCAAATTATGAATTTTATAACCAGTCAAAAAATAAGAGCAAACTCCAAATTTCTCTTCTCTTGGCATTAACCCTGGATATTATATGCATTCTGTTTACTTCAGCCCACACAGGATCAAAATGTCAGAGGTGACATTTTAGGGTAGAGTTAGACAATCAACACAATCAAATCACAACAATCCTAAGCCCTTTTCTGGTTGTTAGGAGAGTCATGACAGTTGTACTTGTTCACTAATTTGGTCAGAGTTTTGCAAAAAAAAAAAAAAAAGAAAGAAAGAAAGAAAAAGAAAAATCTTTGTTTTTCTTGGAGACAGTGTTTTTTGATGGTTGCCTATAACTCACTATGTAGCTCAGGTTGACCTCAAACTTAGTACAATTTTCCTGTTTCAGCATCTGGAATGTTGGACTTACAGGCACCATCATGTCCTGCTATGGAAATCTGTGGACCATAAACATCAGCAACATCACTTTATGTCCTTGTGAAAAAAAGAATAATTGGGGGTAGTTCGTAAATAAGTTTTCCAGTGGGAAAATTACAACCTAGAAGATGTAGGAATTCCTTCAATGACAATGAAAAACTACTCTAGCAAAGGTGAGTAAATGCAATGTTCACAACCTCCCCTTACTTATGAGATAGAGGGTGAACTTCTGTACCTAACTAAATAAGTTTAAAAATAAGGATACATAAAAAAGAAAAAAACTGAGTGGAAAGATAAACATATTGATCAAAGCCCTTATGAATATGAAAAAACACCTAAGAAAATGCTTAAAAAATTCAGAAGGAAATCTGCTTGAGTCCCTGAGTTGGATACTTGGACTCCACATAGGAGAGTACTGAATCCCACATGATATCCACATGTGTGCCATGTCATGCACTCCCATACATTAACACAATCCTGCACACAGAGACACACATGTACAATTATTCAATGCAATAATAAAAACATGAAACATTGTAGTCTTCTAATCAAGATTATGTGGTACTGGCATACTGATAGATATATCAAAGAGATAGCACTGAAAATAAAATTAACATATATTTATGATCAATTGCTTGTCCATAAGGCTGTCAGGACAATTCAATGGAAAAAACAAAACTCTTCTCAACAAATAGTGCCAGGAGAACTGGATAGCCATATTCAAAATGACAGATTTGGAACTTTAGTATACAATACAAAACAATTAACTCAAAGTGAATTAAATAGATACAAAATAAATCTCTCAAAAGAACACAATCTTCATTCTTCATCACCTTGCTTTTGGAAAGGTATTAAAAGCATAATAAACAAAGAAAATTGAGTAGATGAATGAGAATTCATCAAAGTAAAACAAGATTCTGTTTCAAAGAAGACTATCAAAAGCGAAAAGGCAAACCCATTGAATAAAAGAAGACATTTGCAAATCAGATAGATAAGAAGAGTCTAGCATCTGGAGCATATAAAGATCTGTACACTTTATAAAATAAAGGCAAATAACTCAATTTAAAATAGCCATAGGATTTAAATCGATATCTCCCCAATGCAGACACAGATGGCCAACATTCGCATGAAAAGGCTCTTGATCATAGTGATGTAAATAGAGTAGTCATGTATGAACAAATTGTTTTAATTTAAAAAGATTCTTGATCACATGGTCACAGGGTTACAGAAATCAAAACCACAGTGGAATACGATTTCCTGTTTACTGAGACTGCATTGTGAAGACAGATAATAATGAACATAGGCAATAATGGGAGGAATTGAAATCTTCATTCTTTGCTCTTAAGGATGTAGATGTTTTGAGAAATCATTTTTCAGTTCTTCAAAATTGTTTTCATTTTCATTTATGTGTGCATTTTGTGTATTCTTGTGTGTGCATGTATACAAGTGTGTGCATGTAGAGGCCAGAAGTCAACCTTAAGTGTTGTCCCTCAGGTACTATGCACCATTTAAATTTAGATGGGGGTCTCACACTTGTCTGGAGCTCCAGGGGTTCTTTCATGTCTCCTCAGCTCTGAGATCACAGGAACAGTGTGCCACAAGTGGCCTTTTTATGTGGTTCTAGGGATCAAACTCAGGGTCTTATGTTTGCAAAATAAACACTTTATTGACTGAGCTGTCTTCCCAGGCCCCATTTCCTTCAAATTTTAAATGCGTTACCATGTGATCTACTAAGTTCTTTCCTAGGAATATAACCAAGAGAATTAAAAATGTATAATAAAACACAAACTTGTACATGAATGATCATTACATCATTATTCAAAATAGACAAAAGGTGGAAACTATCCTAATTCCTATGCAATTCAATGGATGAATAAGCAAAATGTGTTATATCCATACCACAGAATATTACTTAGTCGTGAAAATAAATGAAGTATTGATATAAGGTATAAGAATGAACCTTGAAAACATGGTGAAAAGCCAAACCCAAAAGAGTGTGTTATATGAAAACACAGCTTAAATGTCCAAAATTGATAAAACTGTAGGGACAGAAAAGTTTAGCAAGACTGAGGACAAAGAATGATTAGATAGTGACTGCTAATGGGTATGGGCTTCTTCATAAGGTGATGAAAATACTGAGATTAGTTAGTGGTCATTGCTATGAATGTACTAAGACCCATTAAATTTTACACTTATAATGCTAAGTACAGCACATTGTAGTGTGTGACCTGTATATCAGTTTTTAAATGAAGTGGCTATGAGAAGATGGAGCAAGTATAAGCACACAGTATGCCTATTTGAGTATTCTCAGACATGTTACAGAGATGTGAAACAATTCTCCGATAGGAGATCATGGCCAACTAATAAAAAATCAAAGTAAGCTAGATTCTCCATGTTTGGAGGTTAAGAGGAATCAGTAGAGAGACAGCAGCTGAAAACATTAGATGAAGACAAAGAACATGTCTAACTGGGTATCTAACTGCAGCATTGGGATTGTGTCTGTGCAATTGGTCTCTTTTTTATATGACAGAAGCAGCCTCTGAGTTCAAACAGAGGGAAGAACCAAATGAGCCAATTAATCTTTCTCTATGTAATATTTATGATGTGTGTGCACGACTTATGTTCTTTATAGAAAACACACAGAAATTTAATGGTGGTTGTTGTGTAATAGATAGAAAATTGATGTATCCAAACAAGTGAAAATGAGGAAAATAGACCAAACTCAGTTTATTAATCTTCCAGTTTGAAAGAGAAGGAAGAGTCCTTGCAAATATTGTATGTTGATGCTGAATGATAAGGGTAACACACTGCTATATTTTCAGAATCACATTTTTCACACCACTTCTTGAAGTGTAAATAATTTATAGCATGTTTGCATTGTAAATTTTTTTATTATTCTGGGAAAATGGCATTTTATCGATTTGCCTTAAAGCTGCACAGGGGTGAGATGAAACACTCTACAACTTAACTGTATCCAGTGCTGCGAACAGGCAGAACAGGAGGGAGCAGAGGTGTAGTCAGAATGATGCATACTGGTGTTTCAATTCTTTCCACATTAGTGATTTGACAAGATCAGTGCTCAGAAATGTTTGTATAGCATGAGCTCTGTGACTGTTACAAGAGCCATGCACTGTGAATTGTTCAAAAGATTAAATAAATAAATGTTAAACAAACAAATGTTCATGGCGTGCTAAATTTTTAACTCAGCAACTACTCCCTCACTCTCTTTTAAGGTTTCAGAAAATATAGAAATATAGGAAAATAGGCTGGCTTTCTTGGATTAATGCATGCTACCATAAACAGGCATTAAGAACAGTAAGGGGCTAAACTAACACTGATTGTGTGTGTAGAATTGATTTTGCCTTCCCATGTCAATTATAGTCTATTTTAAAAAAAATCTCTGCTACAAAGAGGAGGGAAGGCGGCAGAGAGGGAGAGAAGAAAAAAGGAGGGGGTGGAGGAAAGGGTGGGAGGAAAGAGGGAGAGGAGGAGACAATGGTTGTGCTCACAGGAGATCAATTTAAATGGTGAACAGCCTGGTTGTCTCACCTCAGAACTGCTTGGCAGTGCAAAGCAATCAGTATGTGGGTGTGCTGCTATGGTTCCTGTCACAGAATAAACCCAACAGATTTGAAGACATAAAATTTAAAACCTCAAGGAGCTCTGAAAATGTAACAGGACTGATTTTTTTAATTTTCTGATTAAGAAATTAGGTGGGTAAAGCAGATTTCTCTTAGAAAACACTGCACTGTTTTGTAGCATTTTCACTGATTAAAGTGATTTGAAATGGAAGCTCATTTTTCAGAAATTTCAACATTAAAAATTCAAACATCTATATATTACTGTTGCCCTGTCTCCTTAAATTTAGTTCTATATAATTATATTCTTAAACAATACATGTGATTCAGTGATACCTCACCTATTCAGATTTGCTCTTACTAACTGTGGGACATAGCTTTTAAAATATTTTCATGTGTTCTTTAACAATTTTACATGTATTTGAATTATTTTAATCATATTCACCCTGCATTACTTTCTTTTTTGTCACGCCAGAACTTTTCTTCTTCCTAACACACCCTCCTCTATTTTCATGTCATTTTTTGTGACCCACTGAGTTCAGTTAGGATTGTGTACATTAGCATACTTACAGCTTATTTACCAGAATATGGACAACTTATTGGTGGCCACATCACAGAAAAAAAGGTGGCTTTCCCCATACAGTCAGTTAACTGCTAATGTAACCTTGGGTAGTGGATGGGCCTCATAAGCCCCTCCCCATTCACAATTGAATGTTGACAAACCCTATCTTGCACAGGTGTTGTGCAAGTAGTCACCACTACTATGAGTTAACAGGTACAGTGGCAATGTCAGGCCCAGAAAAGAATGCTGCACAGCAGTCTTCCCCATCCTCCAAATCTTACATCCCTTTCATGCCTTCTTCTGCAGTGTTCACTGAGAATTGAAAGGGGTATTGTATAGGTCCTAGGGCTGTGGAATATATCTAATGCTTTGACTACAGGTAAGAACTGGAGGCAAGTTGTCATTGGAGTCTCTAAAATTCTTTAATATGTTTTATTTAATCAATATTTTATATTCCCTGGTTAAACCACCCCTTTATTTATCTCTGTGCATATATATATATATATATATATATATATATATATATATATATATATATATATATATGTATATATATATTCCTATCTATGCATCTGTGCCTGCATGCATGTATGTATAGTGCATGCTATCTGTATATTATCTTTCTTTGTCCTGTATTTCTTTATATGAAGACCTTGTTTTAGCTGATTATTAAATAAGCTTATATTTAGGATAGACATATCTGTATGCTGTTTTAAAGGCTTCGTTTTTGTTTCCCTTAAAAAATTAAGATTTTGATACAACAGTTCACACTGTGTGTGTGTGTGTGTGTGTGTGTGTGTGTGTGTGTGTGTGTGTGTTTCATATGTTAGTTATAAAGATCAATAAGATGAATGCCCATGTTACCCGACAAGATCTGGAATATGCGTCAGCTTAGAAGTATTTCTCTGTCTTTATTCCTTCCTTCTTCCATATCAGATAACTGTTGTTCTGAATTTGTATTTAATATTTTGTTTCTTATTTATATTTATCTTCTTAAACATTTATTTTTGATACAGTTAAGCATTAAAAATAGCACTATATTACTGATTTCTTTTTTTCATTAAATACTATATTTCTAAAATCCTTGTATATTTTGGGGATAATAGTTCTTAAGTTTTTCAACTATACAATTTTCAGTTATGAATATGCCACAATTTATTTATCCATTTTTAATTAATAGGTTTACAGGTTAGTCTAAATTTTTTTCTCTACTTGTATTAACTTGGGTGCTGATAACAATACTGGATAAGTCCATAAATAGGTCCATTCTTATTGTAACACGAATCTTAAAACATCTTATTAATAAAAAAAACCAAGAGTCAGGTATTGTGGTGAATTATGAAAGATGAGAGAAACAGAACAAGCCACAGCTAACCTCACCTTGCCAACTTCTCAGCCAATCCTGTTTCCTCAAACTGGAAGCCTCTGGATTCTCATCTGAATGGATCTCAGCTGAACCACTGCTAAAAGCCTAAAAGCTTAAGAGCCCCTAGTTCCTGGTCCTCACACCTTATATACTTTTCTGCCTCCTGCCATCACTTCCTGGAATTAAAGGCATGTGTCTTTCCCAAGCGAGACATGAGATCTCAAGTGCTGGGATTAAAGGTATGTGTCACCATGCTTGGCTGTTTCCAGTGTGGCCTTGAACTCACAGAGATCCAGATGGATCTCTGCCTCTGGAATGCTAGGATTAAAGGCATGTGCTACCACTGCCTAACCTCTATGTTTAATATAGTGTCTGTTCTGTTGTCTGACCCCCAGATAAGTTTATTGGGGTGTATAATATATCAACCACAACTTATCACCCTGCACAAAACTCAAGTTCAAGTATATCAAAGACCTCAACATAAAAACAGATACACTGAATCTAAGAGAAGAGAAAATGGGGAATTGCCTTGAACTCATGGGCATAGGAAAAGACTTTCTGAACAGAACACCAATAGTACAGGTACTAAGATCAACAATGAAGGAATGGGACCTTATGAAACTGAAAAGCTTCTGTAAAGGATACCATCAACAGGACAAAACAGAATGGGAAAAGATTTTTTACCAGCTTCATATCCTAAAAAGGTCTACTATCCAAAAATATATAAAGAATTCAAGCAACTGGAAATCAACAAAACCAAATAATCCAATTAAAGATGGGATACAGATCTAAACAGGGAATCTTAATAGAGGAATCTCAAATGGTTGAGAAACACTTAAAGAAGTGTTCAACATCCTTAGTCATCAGGGAAATGCACATTAAAATTACTTTGAGATTCCATCTTACATCTGTCAGAATGTCTAAGATTAATAACACAAGTGACAGCTCATGCTGGCAAGGATGTGGAGCTAGAGGAACACTCTTCCATTGCTGGTGGGAGTGAAAATTTTATCCACATTTTATGGTTGGCAAGTTGTTCCTAGTTTAAAAGTCTAATGTTAGCTAGGAAATGTATTCTTTAATATTTTTTTCTAAGTATTTATAAAAGTGCCGATATTCACATTTTTGTTATTAATCAATCTAGAACAGATTTCTATTATCCAATTCCAAGTCTTCATATAAGAAGTATCTATATAGTATCATTTATTGAATAGTTTCTCCTTTATGTGAAACTTGTGATACCTACCTCAATGGTATAATAACTACATATACATTTTGGACTTTCACTATTTTATTGTTTCACAGTAACTTGACATTATTTTATTTTTATGGGTGTGTGTATATATGAGTGCATGTGTACATATGTTTTTGAGGTTTAGTGAAGTGTATACGCAAATGTACATGCAGGTTTATAAACACAGCTGTAAGAGAAGTACACCAGATGTTCTCTCTCTCTCTCTCTCTCTCTCTCTCTCTGACTTATCCCTTTGAAGTAGCTGGCACCCAACAAATACCAAGTACAGTTTGACATGGTACTGGGATCCCATCTCTGCTCCTCACAGTTTTGCAGCAAGTGGTCTAAACCACTGAGCCATTCCTTCAGCTCTACTTCATGTATTTTAAATAAGCATTGTCAAGTGCTTTCCATCTTATTCTCTTTTCAAATATGTCTTGTCACTAGTCTTTTGTTCATAAACATATATGTGCACCAAAGCATATGTTAGGATCAGTTTGTCAAATGACATAAATATTATTAATGAATGTATACTTTAATTATAATAGAATTTAAAGCTCTGGGATATTTTTCTACATACACAAATAGTACATAATAGAATAGGATTTAGATCTTCTTTCATGACTTCAAAAAGATTGTATTATGTCTGCAAACAGAAAACAAAGTAATTGCAAATGCCCTACAGATAATGTATATGTTGGTGTTAGCCTGTAAATCGTATATATAATATAATGGAATAAGATATTAAAACACATGGAGAGAAAAGAAAGTCAGGAATAGAATTGGTACTTCCAAAAGGAACAGAGACTGAAGCAGCAAGTATGGCAGCTGCAAGTATTTGCACCGGGTCCGCTGCATATATGTTAGGGCTGTTAGCTTGGGGATTTTGTGGGACTCCTAACAGTGGGAGCTGGTGTGTCTCTGATTCTTTTACCTGTTCCTGGGACTCCTTTCCTCTTATTAGATTGCCTTGTCCAACCTCCATGTGAGGGCCTTGGCCTTGTCTTATTGTATCTTGTTTTGTTGTTTTTGGTTGTTGTCTCTTGGAGGCCTGCTCTTTTCTGAGGGGGAGTGGATCTGGGGGAGAGGTCAGGTTGGGGAGAAGCTGGAAGGAATGGACAGAGGGGAAACTGTAGTTGGAATGTATTATATAGGAGAAGAATCCATTTTCAATAAAAAAATTTAAAAGAACTAGAATATCTAAAAAATCAAATACAAAATTTAAGAATTAAATGGTTTAATGGCAGAGAACATGCAGCAGAAAATAAGATGAGTACACTTGAAGCCAGGTCAGAACAAAATATTATGTAACAACATGACTGGATTTGTAGTGTAGTGGTAGAATACTTGCCTAACTTATGTGAAGCTCTGGGTACAGTAGTCATTTGATGTATAAACAAATTTGTGTGTGTGTGTGTGTGTGTGTGTGTGTGTGTGTGTGTGTGTGTGAGAGAGAGAGAGAGAGAGAGAGAGAGAGAGAGAGAGAGAGAAAGAGAAAATGAAGTATAGAACATAAAAACTAGAGTATAATGACATAGTCAAAATACATGTAAATTTGCCTTAGAAAAAATAAGAGAGAGAGGGACTATTGAACAAAACATACTTTCCCAGGTATCATATGGCTTATCTTAGACAGTGGAAGCCAAATGAATTCAAAGTAAACCACATTAGTTTTATCGTAGTGAAATTGTTAAGTATCAGGAATGAAAGGTCAATGAAAGTGATGAAGTAAAAATCTTCAAAGCATCCATGGGGGGAATGATATATTATCTTCAAAGAAATAACAAGAAGCTGGAGAGATGATGTTCCAACAGAAATTATAAATGCCAGAATCAATTCAACAGTGTCTTTAAATGCACTGGAAAATACTTCTGACTTAAATGTGTCAACCTAAATCTACTCCAGTACATTTCTTAAACAAAACAACTTTAGTAATCACAAGCAGTAAAAATCAACAGAGATAGGATCCATGGCAAGACAGTCCCCAAAGGCCCCAGAATGCTACACAGGGTGACTGAAATCCCATCTACACATGTCCCATTTTATAGCACAGCTAAGCAGCTTCAGTATCTCTCTACTCTAAGCTCTATGGCTTGGACCTGATTGGCATTTTGATTGCAAATATTAGAGGACAATTCACTCTATGAGTAATGAGGACATAGTTCAGGAAGTTCTAGACTCTTCCTCCTTATCTCAGGATATATGCTAGCATTTCTTAGAATTACAGTAAAGAAGAAAGAGCACACTGCGGTAGCCAAGATAATCTAGAAACCTGTCATTCTTGAATACTATTTCATTCTTCAAAGTGTTTGCAATTGGAGATGAAAGTGATGCTTTCTTATACTAATTATAGTCCTAAAGAGAGATGGAATTACTGAAAGTACAATCCCATTGGTATATCTTAGCTTGTTCCAGCATTGATCATCCTGTGAAATTTAATTCTTGGTAACCAAAATGTGAGCTCATTCAAAATGTTTGAGGCTATATACTATATTAAGTAAAGAAAAAATATTCCAGTGGATTTGACTAAAACAACATTTTTCTAAATAAATGTTGTTGGTCATTTTTTTTTTTACTTTGGTCGTAGTAAATTGGTATAAAGTTCATGAATTTTGACCAAATTTTGCCCATTAATAAAAGCTACCACTTTATAGTGTGTAATAAGTTACACTAACTTGAAAAGGCTCTTAATCCTTATAATCAGATGATTTTGTGAGGCCAAATCATAGAAACTTCCATTCCATTTTTTGTGATGCTTGGGATTGAACCCAGGACCTAAGGAATGCTATGTATATGGCCTATTACTAAGGTAAATCCTATCCACAGACTTCCATTATTTTTTTAAAATTCTACTTTATTAACCATTATTACATAAGATAATTTTTACAAAAATACATAATGTACTTAGGGCATATGACTCCTCATATCCATTTTTTGATAGATCTGATTATCGCCTTGAAGAGGGCATTGCTTACATGGCTGCCCTGACCTACTCTATGAAGTAACTGTCTAATACTTCACAATACTCTAATTCTGGGGAAAGCCTTTTCTAATTTGTTTTTGCTTTTAACTTAAACTATTAACGTGTGAAGTTCAATTATAATATAACTTCATTATTTATTAATTAATATGCATATGTAATTTACTAAGGCAATGCTAATCTGCTGTAGAATAATCCTCTTGTACACTGTAAAGATTTGCCACTCAAATTGGTTTAATAAAATGCTGATTGGCCAGTAGCCAGGCAGAAGTATAGGTGCAGTGACCAAACTAAGGATGATAGGAAGGAAAAGGGCAGAGTCAGGAGTCACCAGCCACATGCAGAGGGAGCAGGAGATGAATGTGCCATGCTAATAAAGGTACCACCATATAGCAGAGCATAATAAGGAATATGGGTTAACCCAAAATTTAAGAAATAGTTAGTAATAAGCCTGTGCTATCAACTGAACATTTATAATTTATATTAAGCCTGAGTCAATTATTTGGGAAGTGGCTGCCAGGTATTTGGGAACAGGTGTACAGAAGAGAAACATCTGACTACATGTGGTATTCCAATGTGTGGCTGAAATTTCCACACAAAACCTGAGAAGCTTAAAAAGGGATTCTAAATATACAATAACAGCCAAACTTGGCTTCTTGGTAAACGCTTTTTCTCAGTGGGCTCTGTTTAACGGCAGTGAGCAGAGGCACAGCTCCCTTAAGAGATGGCTTCCTGACAGCATTAGCAGCAAAAACTGTGTGTTAAGAGGCCCTGATGCCAAACACTTTTTTTTATTAAGAGATTTTCTATTCATTTTACATATCAACCACAGATTTCCCCTGTCCTCTGTCCTCCAACTCCCCAGCCTTTCCCAAACCCATCCTCCATTCCCACCTCCTCTAAGGCAAGGTCTCCCATAGGGAGTCTGCAGAGCTGGTACATTCAATTGAGGCAGGTCCAAGCCCCTCCTCCCTGCACCAAGGCTGTGCAAAGTGTCTCACCATAGCACTAGGTTCCAAAAAGCCAGCTCATGCACTAGGGACAGGTTCTGGTCCCACTGCCTGGGGGCGCCCTATACAGTTTGAGCTAAACAACTGTCTCGCTTATCCATAGGGCCTAGTCCAGTGCCATGGGGGTGCCTCAGCTATTGGTCCACAGTTCATGTGTTTCCACTAGTTTGGCTAATTGTCTCTGTACTTTTTCCAATCATGGTCTCGATTATCTCTTGCTCATAGAATCTCTCCTCTCTCTTGTCGATTGGACTCCTGGAACTCCGCGTGGGACCCTGCCATGGATCTCTGCTGCCAAACACTTAAATGGAGTTTATAAGCAGCTGGTGGCACACTACTCAGTGGTAGCATGGACCCCAAAACTTCCCAGAGTCGGGGCAGTAAGCATGGTTCCTAGAGCTGGTAGTAAAAGTACCTCCACCATAAGACTTGTCTCTCAAGGAACCAAGGAACGGGGTAGAGCCAGGCACCAAAACCTCCTCTTTGGTCCAAGTCATACTGTTTAGCAGTTTAAAGACTCTTGTGGTCAGCAAAAGATAGAGATATGCAGTAATGACAGATTCAGACCAAAAAGATTTTAAAAAAAACCCTCTAAATGGGTTATAGTTTGCTTAAAAATATGCATAGGCTTGGGAGAGAAAAGAAAAAGTATTTAAAAAGTCCTTAAAAAAGAAATAGAGTAATAAAACATAATAAGCCATGTAAAGATGGGAAATACAGAGAGTCTGAATACTGTGTGTTATTGTTTTGTCTTTAAATTTTTTGATGGCTAATGAGCAAATGATAACTGCTGACAGACATTTGATTATGAAAGCTTCTTGATTAAACCAACCTATATATTTAAAAAATATCTTGACTTCAAAATTTAAGTCAAAAGATATGTTACTTTGGGAATGAGGTTCTGCTTTTATTTCCACAGGAAATGAGAGGCTCTGGATTCATTCTGGGTTAAGAAAAATCAAGTTTGATCAAGGAAGACCCCCTGAAAAATCTCTGATGGGAATGGATGGCCCAGTTGTTCCAACATTGCAGAGTGCCTCTGTTGCAGTTTCCTCTGAGTTCTCTATCCAGAACAGCTTCAAGGCTGCTGGCTGAGACAATACAGGCTCACAGACTACTCCAGAGGGGGGCTTGACCATAATCCTAAATTTTCTCAGGGTCCCCCAAAGATTACTAGCACCCCCAATCAACAGGAAGTAGTCTAGAGAACTATGTCCACATCCCCCAAATAAATTATGAATGTTTGTCATTGTTTAGGAGGGCTGGCTACAAATTGTTATGGATAATAGTCAGGAAAAAAAGCTAAACAAAGGATATTAGATTCAGGAATCTTGTTCTGAAAAGAAAAGGGGGGATATCAAAATGATAGCATAAACAGGTAGATTATTGAATCTAAAAAAACTTTAATCTAAAAAAACAACTATTAATCATACTTTACATTGGTATGGATTTTAGTTTATTGATACAAATTTGAAGTTAATATTGTTATATTCTATGTATATTTCTACTCTTGATTAGAGTATTATGTTTATGCAGCCCATTTGAAAATGCAATACATAAGAAATATAGATTAATAGTCATCTATAATAGCAAATTTATAGTCATGTTAGGTATGTTTTCACGATCATACTGAGATATATTTCAGATAGGCAATTGTCAAACACTTCAAAGACATACAAGTTATGGCATTTAAAAATGTTTTAAGAAATTAGACTTTTCTTGACAGTGAAACACATCTGCTCCTTGCAGCACCAATTACTTCAAAGAGGATGATGGGCATTGAAGAAATTCCATATGGAGTTTGTTCTTTATGACAAAAGCTAGCCATGTGAGAAAAGAAACTGCCCTTGACTCAATTGCTGAGAGTTACTGTCCAAACTGGACCAGCAGGACGAAAGAAAGGTGACTTCCAAACTTTGCCAAGACAAGGTAGGACAGTTCTTCAGAATTCCCTGATTCACAGGAAAGTCCATCAGATATGCTAGGCCTATAAACCAGAGTTGGATGCTCCAGTGTTACAGAGGAACTGTTACAGGTGACTGTTCAGGCAGCCTGATGTCCCTGACATTAGGTAACATTTCACCCTTCTGGGATCTTTGATAGAGTTGAAGACTAGATAGTTATAGCTTTCCTTTGTTATGATAAAAGATAAACTCAGGACATTTAAGGAATTGCTCAACATCCCTAATCATCAGGGA
Source organism: Peromyscus californicus insignis (assembly GCF_007827085.1). NCBI lineage: Eukaryota > Metazoa > Chordata > Mammalia > Rodentia > Cricetidae > Peromyscus > Peromyscus californicus. The sequence goes on from NW_026294391.1 coordinate 98,136,477, forward strand.
AATGCAAATCAAAACAACTCTGAGATACCACCTTACGCCTGTCAGAATGGCTAAGATCAAAAACACTGAAGACACCTTATGCTGGAGAGGATGTGGAGCTAGGGGAACTCTCCTCCACTGCTGGTGGGAATGCAAGCTTGTACAACCACTTTGGAAATCAATATGGCGCTTTCTTAGAAAATTGGGAATCCATCTCCTCCAAGATCCAGCTATACCACTCTTGGGCATATACCCAAGAAATGCTCAACCACACCATAAGAGCACTTGTTCAGCTATGTTCATATCAGCATTGTTTGTAATAGCCAGAACATGGAAACAACCCAGATGCCCTTCAACTGAAGAATGGATAAACAAAATGTGGTACATATACACAATGAAATACTACTCAGCAGAGAAAAACAATGGCATCATGAGGTTTGCAGACAAATGGATGAATCTAGAAAAAATCATCCTGAGTGAGGTAACCCACACTCAGAAAGACAAACATGGTATGTACTCACTCATAGCAGGATACTAGACATGAAACAAGGATGACTTGTCTGCTACTCACATCACCAGGGAGGCTACCTGGAAAACAGGACCCCAAGAAAGACACAGGGATCGCCCAATGACAGAGAAATGGAATGAGATCTACATGAACAGCCTGGTCATGAGTGGGGGTAATGAAAGGCGAGGGTCGAGGGAAAGAGAGCTTGGGGGAGCGGGAGATCCCAGCTGGATCAACAACAGAGAGGGAGAACAAGGAATAGGAGACCATGGTAAATGAAGACCACATGAGAATAGGAAGAAGCAAAGTGCTAGAGAGGCCCACAGAAATCCACAAAGATACCCACACAACAGACTGCTGGCAATGGTCGAGAGATAGCCCGATCTGACCTACTCTGGTGATGGGATGGCCAAACACCCTAATTGTTGTGCTAGAAACCTCATCCAACTACTGAGGGATCTGGATGCAGAGATCCATGACTAGGCCCCAGGTGGATCTCTGGGAGTCCAATTAGTGAGAATGAGGAGGGTTTATATGAGCGAGAATTGTTGAGACCAAGATTGGATAAAGCACAGGGACAAATAGCCAAATGAATGGAAACACATGAACTATGAACCAATGGCTGAGGGGTCCCCACTGGATCAGGCCCTCCGAATGGGTGAGACAGTTGATTGGCTTGATCTGTTTGGGAGGCATCCAGGCAGTGGGACCAGATCTTGTGCTCATTGCATGAGTTGGCTGTTTGAAACCTGGGGCCTATGCAGGATTGTTTGGCTTGGCCTGGGAGGAGGGGACTAGACCTACCTGGACTGAGTCTACCAGGTTGACCTCAGTCTGTGGGGAAGGCTTTGCCCTGGAGGAGATGGGAATGGGGGGGGGGTTTGGGGGGAAGGTGAGGGGGACGGGAGGGGGGAGAACAAGGGAATCAGTGGCTGATATGTAGAACTGAATTGTATTGCAAAATAAATTTTAAAAAAATTAAAAAAAAGAAATACAAAAAAAAAAAAGATAAACTCAGTACAAAACTTTGGACTCACTAAAATTCTGGTGTGCTTTATCAATTTTTGCAAGTACCAGATCCTTTAAAAATATTGGAGCTGTCAATGTAATGATGCCTAATGATACTCTGCTATCCTCCTAGATTGGTGCCTACCCCAATTGCCATCAGAGAGGCTTCATGCAGCAACTGATGGAAACAGATGCAGAGACCCACAGCCAAGCATTAGAAAGCTCAGGGAATCCTGCAGAAGAGGGGGAGGAAGGATTGTAGGAGCCAAAGAGGTTGAGGACAACACAAGAATACAGCTAACAGAATTAACTAGCTAGAGCTCATAGGGGCTCACAGAGTCTGAATCAACAACCAGGTAACCTGCATAGGACTGACCTCAGCCCTCCACACATATGATACAGTTGTGTATCTTGGTCTTCTTGTGGGACTCCTAACAGTAGGATCAGGGCTGTCTCTTACTCTTTTGATAGCTTTGGGACCCTATTCCTCATACTGGGTTGTCTTGCCCAGCCTTAATACGAGGGAAGGTGCCTAGTCTTATGGCAACCTGATATGTCATGTTTGGTGATATACATGGGAGGCCTGTCCTTTACTGAACAGAAATGGAGGAGGAGAGGGTGGGGAGGCAGAGAGGAAGAGAAGAGAGAAGAGGGGAGGATGGGAAGGAGAGTAAACTGAGGTTGGAATGTAAAACATAGAAATAATAATAAAATCATTAAAAATACTGAAGCTATATTCTAGGTGTATATTCTTTTTACAGAAACAGAGAGTGGCAATAATAAAACAATGAAATAATTAGATACTGCTCCACTCTGGAAGCACCCTGCTACCTTATTCTTAATGGTTTCCTTGTCTAAGATCTTTCTAAACACAGAATCATCAACTCATAACCAGTATTTTATCTATATGAGAACTTTTAAGACTTTTCAGACAGTGGAATGTAATTTTTAAGCATACTAGATGTAGAATGCAACAATTGTAGCTGCTGGATTCAAGGCACAGTAGACCAATGACAATGTATTGTCCCCCATAGGTGTGTAGTTAAGTGGAAGCTGATTAGAGACCAAGTCAGGTAGGCTAATCTGAACACTTATGAACAGTCTCCAAAACCAAGTTTCTATTGGTCAAAGGCCTTGTATTCAAACAATAAATCATAGAGTATAAATATTTTTAGAATTCTTTTTAAACATATTAACAAAATCTTCTATCTAGTATGCAGTGCAATTATTTTTTTTCATAGAACGTCACTATACCCCAAATCTCAATTCTAATCCCATTATTTAGTCCATATCATTCAGTTTCCTATTGTATACTTGGAGCAGTAAAATACGGAGTACTTTTCTAACCATGACATAAATCATTCACACTAGACACAGATGAAGAATATTGGTTTTGTGCATGCAGCGCCTCTCCATTTTCTTTTAAACACTTAACCAATGTGGGTATAATGGTCTCAGGGCTGTAACAGAGGAAAAGTTGTGGAAGTTGATCTTTTCCTTCCACAATGTGAGGTCCACGCATTGAACAAGCTTGTTTGCCTCAGTAGCAAGCACTTTTAAGTGCTGATCTAACTCATCACTCTTGACAGTCAAAACAGTCTCATAACCTTAGTAACGCATAGACATGTCTTTTCTAACATGCACATTTACATTTGTTGGAATCAAATCTTTTGGGGAATAGCACAAAATCTTGAGACAACATCATGTTCATTGTCTAATGACTCAAGTCATCTAGTAGTTAACTTTTCTAAGTTATCTTCAGTACATGCACCTTATATTCACAATTAATGCCCTTAGGGAACTGGTAGTAATCAAGTAACTCAGGCTGTTGGTAATTGATTAAAATGAAGCTCAGCAATTTTGTTAATAAGCTCAGGATCAACCACTGCACTAATCTTCAACATAAACAAGTTTCCTAATCTCATTGAGATTCATCTAGGTTTTGTATATGGACTGTGCACTCATGGGCTGTATGTCACTACTTTGTACCCCAGGGTGGCTATGAATATGAACCAACACAACACTATAAATAGAATCAAGACATTAGAGGATATTTTTGCATTCTTGCAATGTGATAGAACATGATTTTGGTAGGTGATAATGTTGTTTCTCAGTGACAGAAAGTGAGATGTGCCTCTCCATGAGATATCCTGGTATCCTGGCTAAGTGCAGAGCTTCAGACTTGCCAATATCTGTAACTAATTGTATATGTCAATTCCTTCTTATAAGTCGGTATATGTCTTTCACTTTTTCTTGTCTTCTGGTTTTTTGAAGTGCCTTAAAAATAAACTACAATTGTGTTTTAAAAGTACTTGTATCATGTATCTGGAAGTAGGGTATTGCCATATAAAAATGTGACATTGCCTTGGGAACATGTGTTTGATATAGAGATTGGAATGGTCTTAAAGTGATTATTGGTGAAAGGATTATGGGCCTCAGTGGGAGTACCAGTGTGGATTCAAGAAAAGGGAGGAAACTGTAATTGAAAACTGGAGGAAAGTAGAGATTTAAAATTGAGTCACAAAGTCTATCAAAACTATCATTCATGGCTATGTGAACAAGCAGAAAAACTATCTTATGAATGGATGATTCAGGGTGAGTATTTCCAGGTGAGATGATAAGATCCTCATTTATAGTTTTTGCTAAGTGTCATAGGCATGTTTAGAAAAACTCAAGCTGAAAAACGAATTATTAAGTTTTCACACAAATTTTTTTATAATTTATTTATTAAATTTAATTTTACATATCAGCCATGGATTCCCTTGTTCTCCCCCCTCCCACACCCCTCCCCCCGCCTTCCCCCCAGCCCACCCCCCATTCCCATCTCCTCCAGGGCAAAGACTCCCCTGAGGATTGAGTTCAACCTGGTAGATTCAGTCCAGGCAGGTCCAGTCCCCTCCTCCCAGGCCTGTCAGCCGTTAAAGGCTAGACTCACAATCACACAAAAATTTTAAGAACTAATAATAATGTTTGTTTGGTTTGGAAATAAAACTTTGCTGCTCTTAGTTTTATGAACAGAATGTTATCAAAATAAGAAAAGGTTGGGTCTGAAGAGATGGCTCGGTGGTTAAGTGAGTGCTTGCTGCTTTTCCAGAGGGCCCAAAGGGTTCCCAGTACCTATGCTGGTCAGCTAACCACTGCTTGGAGCTCCAAAGGGTCTGATGTCATCTTCTGGATTCCATGGATACACACACACACACACACACACACACACACACACACACACACACACACACACACGGCATACGTTCACACACATACACATAAATAAAAATAAATGCTTTTAAAAGGCTCTCATTAGTTAGGGTTCTACAGGGAAATACTACTAACAAAGTGCCTGTGTGCAGAGAAGAGTAAATAATGGATTGTCAAAGAAAGAGGCAGTCAAATTGAAACAATCTCAGGCATTCAAGCAAATAACAAGTTCAAGGTGCAGTCAGGAAAATGTCCCTTGAAACAGAAGTATGAGCTGTGAAACACTGTGAATATCTCATGAAGAGTTAAGGAAGCACTTACCCTCTGAAACAGGTCCTGATACTTACAAAAAAGCTAGCCAAGGAGATGCAGTTGCAGGTATCAATGGAAAATATTCTGTCATGTATCTGTATCCTTTCTCCTGAGTTTAGAATCCCATCTTCCTAGTCAATATCTCATTTCCTAAGATAGTTTTTCTTCCTGTACTCCATATTTATCAATATGATGGATTGTTGTTCTGCCTTCTGTGGGAGAACAGAACCAGAAGCTATGGGAGAATTATAAAACCAAATTCAAATAAGACTAGTTAACGTTTTGTCTTATGTTTTAATAAGCTTACTAAATCAGTTATTTCCAAGCCCACCCATAGTAAATTTGGCTATGAACACTGACAAAACATTTAAATATTCCAGTTTATGGCTCATTTGTCTTATCAAAACCCTGTGAACCTAATCTTTTATGTTAGTAAAAAGAGAGAAATCTACCAATTTAAATAAAATAACATTTGCAAAAGAAATATATTAAATAAGAATTTATATAGTTATTTACAATTCCTGACTATAATTATATTTTAAGGAAGAGTTCTTCTAAATATTTTTTTGTTTTTCAGAGAGAGAGAGAGAGAGAGAAATTGTGGTCTGTTTTTTAGAGAGAGAGAGAGAGAGAGAGAGAGAGAGAGAGAGAGAGAGAAGATGAGCAAATGCTGTGGCACTCCCGTGGAAGTCAGAAAACAATGTGGCATTGGTCCTCTCCTTTCACTTGTACATGGATGCCAAGAATCCAACTCAGTTCCTTGACTTGTACATCAAACTCTCTACTGACTGAGCCATCTCACTGATCCTCTTTCAAGAAAATATATTTTTAATTATTTGAAAAATTCATACATGTATACAATGTATTTTGATCATATTCATCCTATTAACCTATGTCCATTGCCCTCAAGATTACTTTCATAAAATACGTCCCTCTCAAGGTCATGTCCTTTAAAAATAACAACAACAAAACAAAACAAAGCCCCAAAGAACTCAAGTACAATTAGTGCAGCATGTAAGTGCATGGGTATGAGGCCATCATCAGAACATGAGAAAATGATCAGTCTCCACACTCGTAAAGAAAAGTGACACTCCTTCAGTGTCCATCAACTTCCAGTAGCTCCTGAGCTACATGCTTACCACCACCTCCACCATCAATAACTGAATTTTGACTGGTTTGATCATTGAAGAAAATCACCCCTCCTCAAGCAACCGTTAACAGCCAAAAACTCCTTAGCTAGGGGTGAGGGCTTATGAGGTCCTCCCTCATCCAAAATAGGACCCATCTTGTGTTGGTATTGTTTAGGCAAACACGACCACACAACTACTGAGTTTGTGAGTGTAATGGCCACACCATGTCCAGAAGACAGTTCATAGTAGTTGTCCTCAGCTTATAGCTCTTATGTTCTTCACACCTCTTCTTCTGTTGTTTTCCTTGAGCCTTGGGTTTGATAGAGATGTTCTATTTAGGCCTGAATACTCACTTGTACTCACTGATTTTAGCAAATTGTGGTCTAACTGTGTTTACCACTTCCCACTGCAAAAAAATAAAAGGAAGATAAATAAACACCTTCTGTGGTTAAAGTTTAGAGAAGTACAGATCTATTTGTATAAAAATAAATAGTAAGAAGTAGTTTGACAACATGCCCCTTCAGCAAAACAATAATAGTAAGTTCCCTCTTAAGGTCTATGATGCTCATCAGCCATGGGCTTTCTAACAAGGTTGAACTCCTTCCTGTGAAGCAGGCCTCAAATGCAATAAAAGAGTTGCTTTCCATAATCATGACATCAATTTTGCACCTTGCCTGACAGATAGGAAATTGTAATGTGCAAGCTTCAATGCTTAGTAAGACCACTGATAAACTTTATTCTCCAAAAACCCTGCATAGTACTTCGTAGCACTATGGAAGCTAATCAACAGGGAAGAATTTTCCCATAATTTTGAGTTGATCTCTATATGTCCTGAAATGAAAGTGTGTGATTTCACCAGAAGCAAGACTTACCATGAAGTTATGATGGGTAAATCAAGGCACTGGTAATAACCTGTGTTGTTTTGGAAACCTCTGGGACAGTCCTGGGCAATAACCTGTAGAGGGGTATCCTGTGCCTAGAACTGAGAGTTGTTTTTAATGTTAAACTATATTTCTGCTAAGAAGCTGAGTTATGAAAGAATATCCTTTACAGAGAGTTAATACTTAAATAAATAACAGACATCTTACTAGCTTAGTGCAAATGAATTTTCACTGTCATAGCCATAATGAGAATTATGGCTCATTTGCTTAGTGTTAAAGTTGACATATAACTAGATATATCTTATGGCCCTCCATTCACACTTATTGTTCATTCCGTATATGCTTCTTTATATCTTTAGCTCCCATAGTAGATTAGCCATGTATTACATAGACACTCAGAACACAAAAGTGAATGACACATGGTCTCTTGCTCTGAGAAGATTGTTACATATAAGGAGAGACTAATAATAACTAAACAGACTTTAATGTGGTCTACTATGTAACTACAATGATAATAAATGCATATTATGCCATGTGAATCCACAGGAAGACTGTTTGATATAGTTACAGGAGATGAGTAACTTTTTCTTGGATGAGATAATATCTAGGCTTAATCATAAAATAGAAACTATATAAGAATAGACATGAGTATGGAAAGATTCCACTTCACAAACCAAGGCAAATGCTAAAATAATAAATTATATATTATGTGAAAAATAGCAATGAGTTTACTGTTGCTAGGACAGAAAGTGAAAATTTCTGAGTGATGGGAGATCTATTTTGAATAAGTTTGTGATTCACTTGTGCAATATATACTATAGCATATAGTCTGTATAGATGAGAACTCTTTGAAGTATCACAGTACAATGTAATGGAACTTATATTTTAGGAATATTGTTCTGTCCCCACTGTGGACAATAAATCAAAGGACAAAAATTGAGAAGCAGGGGAAATAATTTAAAAGAGTTTTGGAATAATGCAGGAAGTACATGATGATAGTCTAGACTACAGGCAATAAAATGGACAGGAACCGACAAATTCAAACTATACCTTGTTAGATTTAAGAAGATTACCAATGAATTAAATGTACAAGGAGACTTTCAAGAAGGAAGGAGCCATGGATTGGTAATTAATAATTCCAACACTAAGGAAGCTAAGTGAATTTGCAATCCCAACACTAAAGTAGCTAAGCGAGTTTGTAATCCCAGCTCCAAGGAAGCTAAGTGAATTTGTAATCCCAATTCTAAGGCAGCTGAATCAGGAATTCAGGGCCAACTTGAATGAAAAACTGTATCAAAAACAAAAACAAAAAAAACCTACAAAAAAAATCAAGGCAAGACAAAAATTAAAATAAATAACTTCTAGGATTTTTTTTTTTTAGTATGGAAAAGTAAGAAAATGTGAACACCATTATCCACCAATCAGATAGTCAGGAAGGACATACAAGAAGGGAAATGTATTTTTTTGTGTGAAATTAAAGAGACCATGAATTCACTTTCTAATAAACACTCATGAAGTGAACATATGTCCAGTATAGAACGAGAATAAATAACTCATGTAGAAATTCTAGATTTCATCAGTATCTGGTAGTTAAACACTGAAAAAGCATAAGAGAAACCTTGGGAATTGTGGATTAAGAGGAATTGTGAGGGAAGGAAAGAATCCTAGGCAACACCAATGTTTATTGACTAGGCAGGTTCAGGAAAATTGCAAAGGAGACAAAGACAAAATAAAAGGGAAGGAGAGAGATTAGTAGAATGAACACAAGTGCTTAAGCACATCAATGAGAATGAAAGCTAACAACACAGTTTTTACTCTCTTGCTTGGGAGGATTCCTCGATGATTTATATTCCCTTCGCTAAGCTTTGGGGACTGGGGCAGTAACTAGTGGACCTGCTTATAACCATGAAAAAGCTACAATGTAACTAGGGGCTTAACTTTATAAATCTTTAGTATGTAGAATCACATCATGAATTTGTCCCATTAAAAATGTTGGTATGTTTTTACAGTTATTTTTTTTCTCATTTTTTTTTAAGACAAGGTTTCTCTGAGTAGCAACGGCTGTCCTGGAACTCGATTTGAAGATCAGGCTGGCCTCAAACCTCAGAGATCCGCCTGCCTCTGCCTCCCAAGTGCTGGGATTAAAGGCAAGTGCCACTATGCCCGGCTTTAATTTTTTGCCCTTTGGGAATTTCATGCATATATATATATATAATATTATATATATATAATGCATTTTGTTGAAATCCATCCAGATTCTTCCTTCATTTTCTTCCCCTATCTTCCCCCTTTACAAACTAAAACATAATGTGCTCTTTAACAAAAAATAGCCTAATGAGAGTGCTTAGTGCCACCTGCATATACATGTCTATAAGACCATCTACTGGAGCAAGGCTAGCCTCATAGTGGCAACATCCCTGAAGAAAAATGCCTTTTCTTGGCTAATGGTGGAGTTCATAATCCTCCAATACATGCTGGGGTTTTGTTTGAGACTTGGGATGACGACATATGATTTTTAGAGACACAAAATACTATTAGAACCCAGGTAATGAAATAATTACAGTTCACTCACATGGAATTTGGAGAGAATAGTATATATAGCAAAAAGACACGTGAATTGGAAATTGAGAGATTGCTAAAGTTTGCCAGACAAAAATGAAGTGGTGTAGGTAGAAACAAATTAGAGGAAAATAGACCAAGGATGAAGAAAACATGGATAAGATTAAATCCACCATACCCGGCAAAACAAATAAAAACTTATGTTTTAAGGGAGGAATGACATTATCAGATTTGTATTTCAGAAACATTATTTTAGCCATAGATTGGATAATTCATTGAATAATTTGAGACTACACGCAGACAGACCTACTTAGAAGCAGTTACAATAATTGAGGTGAGAGATGATCATACCTTGAGTCATGAGAAAGAGAATATAAATAGGAAAGAGCAGACATAGACCTTTGAGGAAGAATTTAAAGACTGAGACATCTTTGATATATATTGTTTTTTACAGTTGCCTTCAGTAAGAGATTTCTTGCTTGCTTGATTACTTGTTTGGAAGATAATGTGTTTATAAAGATGTGAAAATTTCATCTAAATGAAAAATAGATGTGCAGTTTTACATGTAGAACTTGGTTTCATACATCCCGAGCCTGAACTTTTTGTTCTTGTCTCATCCAATTTTTATACATCTACCTAATGATGACACTACAGCCCAGCTTCAAATCCTTCAGCGATTTCCTCTTGTCTAGTATTAATTAATAACTAATAATAGTTTCTAAAATGCTCCACAATTTGGATCTACATTTTAAGCACTATATTTTATCAATCGCAATTCCCTCTCTGTTTTTATTACAGTCTATAGAACGCTAAAAAACCATATTTTCTTTACCATTGAATATATGTGTATATTTTGCATTCTATATGAAACATGCTTCCCTGACTCTTAAGTTAACTCATATACCATTTAAAATTCATCATAAAAATCACACCTTCTCTAAACTGTCTGAACACTTTTTCTAAGTACTTTCTTCTCCAAGTATAATGAGGTAAGGGTCTTAGTTCATTTAGATATTTTATTACTGAGCTAGAACTGAAAGCTTCTTCCATGAGGACTAGCTTTCATAGTACTAGCATAATCCCAACTACAGTATAACTATGTGTCCCTATACCAGTAGATAAGTATAGTACTCACTACTCATCGAGTAAGGAAACTCCTCTTTGCAAGAGATAGAGACCATTACAGAAAACCACAATGAATCAAAATGCAGAATTGTGGAGCCTGGTCCCAACTGATACATCTACAAAACCCTTCCACACCTAATGCTCAGGATCATTGCGAAAGAGGAGATGAAAGACTATAAGAACCAGAGGACCATGGTATTTGCTATGAGATTGTGTCTTCTATTGATGTCATAAGCTACACTCCAAGTTTCACAAGAATGAGTGCTTAAACATGAGCTGAACAAGGACAACAGCAATAAACATGCAAAGGTGGATGGGGGGAATTTCACAAGGCTTCAACTCTATACAAATAACTACAGACAACTAAGGAATCTTGAGAGCAGGAGAAATAGTTTTCCCCAGGGAACAATTCCCCAACTGGTTGTCAACTACCAAGTGGTCAGCTCTGAAACATGCACATAAGTAACATCATAATATAGACTGATCAGGTTGTGCTTATATATTTAGCAATATGAGTGTGTGTACAAACATATATCATTTATTGTGTGTATGTGGGTATATATAAATGTTTACACACACACACACACACACACACACACACACACACAACAATTAATGAAGAAGAGGTCATGATTTTGAAAGAGGGGTATATGGGAGGATTTAAGGGAGGAAAGGGAAGGGGAAATGATGTAATTATATTATAATCTCAAAAAAATAATAATTTCAAAATAATCTATAGGGTAAGGGTAGGTGAGATAACATCTAAAAATGATTGGTTATTCCCATAGCATGTGCCACTATTGTACCAGTATCTTGCAGACAGGGTAAAACTGATGATTACTTTTCTCCTGTGGTAGTGTTCACAGTACATCCTGCATTATGAACACTAGTCACTAAGGGTTAACCTTATAGTTAGTCACCTGCTCGATTTCTCTGTGTCAGATGATGCAAGTCAATCGTGTCTTCAGCAATAGGGCCTTGCAGAGACTGACAACACACACAAGACCTGCATATGTTCAAACCAGACAAAATCCTAGTACTGAGGAGGGAGAACAGACACAAATTCCCACCATCAATAAGCTATTTGCAATTGATATCCTCTGTGAAATGGAGTACCAGTTTTCTTCAATGGAGTGTCACTAGGTATAGCAACCACACTCAAGGGCATGCCCCTTGCCTAAGAGTAGTTGAACAAAGCAAAACTGATTTCACGCTTTTTGTGTATATGTGGTTTTTGTTTTGTTTTCTTTGTTTCTATATTATTGTTCATCTGTTTTGGTATTCATTTTTGGCTGTTTTTCCTGCTTTTCTGAGAGGAGGGTCATGAAGTAGGGTGGGAAGTGATGTGGGATGTGGGGAGGCTCTGGAAGGAGTTGAGGGGAAGAATATGATCAAAATACATTGTACTAAAATTATTTAAGATTTTAAACTTTATTTAACTTAGTATAGACATTGTTGGTATTTGACAGCTTCTAACATTTCTATTTTCTTACTTTGTCACTTAAAAAATCTATATAGAGCTTTAAAACATCTTTAAAGCACATATGATTCGCATCCCTCTTTTTGTGAAAAGGACAACTTATATATGAAGTGATAAACCTTCCTCAAGGTCATTCAAGTGAAAAGTAGAATGCTACAGAAGAGAAATATTTCCCAAAGTTTGGTTTCTTGACATTCCAATGTAACATGCTATCCTATACTCTTTTTCACAGTCTTGAATCTGTTATTGTTCATTTTATTATACTTTGAGATATTTTAAAATGTATTTCTAATGATCCATATTTTAATGTGTTTATTATTCTTTAAAAATTTTTCTTCTTACATATATACACAAATGTCATTATATAAATACAACCTTCTGAGATCATTTAGTGTTGCTCTTATGTACACGATTTTTTAGGAGTCCCCATCTGGTATTGAACAAAAATTATGAGGCTCATCCCTGAGTAATACTGGTTCTCCCTTTCTCAGCAACAATTAATTGACTGTAGCTCTTCATTTAGGCATGAGACCTTCTGAGATTTCCCCCACCCACGTTAACATGACAACTGGTAATGTTGTACAGGTATTCTTTGGGCAACCATATTATTGAGATTTCATGGGTTTAGGTTCCCTACCATAAATAGGAGACACTCTCTTACAGCAGATATTCTGGTCTTCCTTCTTTTAGAATCATTCCTTGCCATCTGTTGGAATGTCTTCTGAGTTTTAACTGTGTTGTTTATGTTGTAGATGTGGCATTGGGCATTCGACAGTGCCTTTTGACAAATTGTGGATTTCTTTAATGGCCTCTATTTGCTGCAAAAAGACGCTGCGCTGATGAGGTGAGACCTACACACATTTGTGGGTACAGGATGAGGATTTAGAATGTCAGAAATTATACTGGTTCAGGGAAGTGCTGAAAATAGGTTCTTCTTTAGTGTCCATGGACTTACCAGTCACAAGCAGTTGGCTAGGTTTACAATACCAGACATGACTACCCTCCAATTGAATGAGTATGGTTTAAGTCCTATTAAAAGACTGTTGGTTACCACCAAGATTTATGTTCCACTATTGGGAATATTTTATCATGCTGGCTATTATTGTGGTTCATAGGTTTCACATTAGTAAGACTGTAGATTGCTTTCTCCTTGGCAGTTTGCATTGCAACTTCTGATACTATGAGAGTTAGTCCTCAGGGAAGAGGGGCTTCCATGTAGATTCCAGCTTGATTCCTCTAAGTCCTATGTCCAAAGTATACATTGCCTTCAGCAAATAGGGCATTGCTTTCAAGTTCTGTGAGGCAACCAAATACAATGGTAATAGCTAATACTGTTATGGGGGTCTCTTGGAATCCCCTGACCAACAACCTGAAGGCAGGTTTCCCATGCCTGCCACTAAAGGTTTTGTTCGATAGTCTCTTAGAAAAAGCATCATCATTCCAAGTTCTGCAACTTCATTTAAACTATTTGTGCATGCACACACAATTATATATTATATGCCTTTAATTAAACTTCAAATACTGTTTCCTCTGACTTTTCCAAACATCTTTAGTTTTTTTATCCCTTCTCCTTCTTTCTCCATCTGTGTTGCCTTCTCCTTCCACTCTTCAAATAAAGCCAACCCCCATCCTTTTTCATTTTCCATTTCAGAACACCTGTGTCCCTCTATCACCTTGTCTAAAGCCCTTTCTCTCACCCACACTCATCCTTTTTTGCTTAATTGGTTTCTGCAGCTACTCCAGATTATATACACATATCTAAAGATTCCCAAATAACAGAGAATGTGGGGCATTTGTCTTACCTCATTAGTACAGTATTTTCTGGTTTCATCCAGTAACCTGCAAATTTTATTTTTTTTTTCCTACAGCTGAACAGAATTCGCATTATCCATGCATTATTTGAAGGTTTGCAAAGATGATAAAAATGCACACTGAAGATAAAACAGCATCTTCAACAAATGGTACTGGGGAAACAGAATGTCCATATGTAGAAGAATGAAATTAGAGCCATATTTCTCACCCTGTACAAAATCAACATCAAGTGGATCAAAGACTTCTATGTGAAAATGCTAAAAGAAAACTTAGGCAGTGCCCTAAAAGGTACATGCACAGCAAGGGACTTTTTTTTTTAATTGGTCTTCATTTGCTCAGGAATTGAAGCAAACAATTGAGAAACGGAACTTTATAAAACCAAAAAAACCATCTGTACAGCAAGGAAACAACTGAGTAAAGAAGAAGTCCACAGAATGGAAGAGATTTTTTGTCAGCTATACATCCAGTAGAGGATTAATATCCAGAATTTATAAAGAACTAAAAAAAAAAATTCAGGAGCTCATGTTGAAAGACCCAGGCCTCAGCCGAATTGCAGGCATAGCAAAGGGACAGGAGCAGGAAGCCTTCCCACTCCTGACCTCCTGACTGCCTCTGACCTTTTTCTTTAGTTACACAGAGAGAGCCATGAATTCTTCACCCCACAGAGAAGGCCCAATCAGAGGTGGCCACTGCCTCTTACCTTTTGCCCTAGCTAACAACCCACCAGGGAAGGGCCTATCAGGAGCCAGGAACACCTTGGGAGGGCCAATCAGAAGGAGACAGACAATTCCAGGTGCTGAAGTTACAATGACACAATTCCCTAAACCCAAGAGAGCCAATCAGCTCAGCCAAGAACTCCTGATCAGGACTTGAGAGCCAATCCCAGGTCTGTAGCTAGGCAGTCTTGGAATTTCCCCAAAGCAACCCCTTTGTATAGCCACTATAAAAACCCTCGCCCTGTGTTGCTTGGGTTGTCTCCTGCTCTGCTGCTTAGTCAGTTGGACCTAGAGACCTGAGTTAACCCCTATTAAAGACTATTTTTGCATTGTATTTAGTCTCTTGGTGATCTTTTGGTGATCCGGACTTTGGACACAATAATGTGACCCAATTAAAACATAGACTATCCATCCATCTGGACAGACCAATCTCAAAAGAAGAAATTATGGCTAAGAAAAATCTTCAAAAGTATTCAATATCCTTAGCAATTAAGGAAATGTAAAATAAAACAACTTTAAAATGCCATCTTACCCAGTCAGAATGATGAAGATCAAGAAAACCCCTGAAAACTAATGCAAGTGTTGAGACAGGGAAAGGGGAACCCTTATTTACTTTGGTGGAATTGCTAACTGGTGAATCCAAAGGACTGAGTATCCTATTCCAAAATAGACCATGTCATTGCTACTCTACTCACAGTTGCTAGGAATGGAAACTGTTTCAGCATTTATAAATTCATTTCTGAGAACATTTGTTAAATGTCTGTCTCACATTCAAGTAAGGTCACACAAGGTAAAATCCATTCTTGTACATAATCCTATTTCCTGAATGACAGGGTTCTCAGTACACATGTGTTTAACAAATATGTATTAAACTAATAACTGTGTAAGTCTTGCCCTTGTAGTTAGGAAACTATATGGTATTAAACAGGTTAAAATTCTTCAGTTGGAAAACATAAAAAACTTGGTGCTCACAAAGTAGAATGGAGGTGGAAATGAAGGGGTGTGGATAAGGATGAAAGAAGAGGTGTGTAACTGAGATCCTCAAGTCCATGTATGTTTGACACCCAAATCTATTTCCACATTTTAAATACCCATCCAGAAATGAGCATGCCATGTGAACAAATTTTTAGTGAGGACTGTACAAGGAAACATCCCTGAAACTATTTTTTTTTCAGTGAGAAAAGTGATACAAATGTACCTGACAGTCTGGTGGGACTAGAGTTGAAGCAAATCCTGAGAAGCCATGCTGAATGGAGACGGTTCTAATTCTGATTCTGCCTTGTTGTTAAATGTGTGACTTCCCACTTCTTACAGTGTTTGTATTTTTAAAACACTTGTTTACCAAGTGAATGATGGAGGTTGAAGCCAAAGCCCTCGTTTTTAAAGAACAAAGGAGGAATTAATGCTTTTTACATCACACATTTGATGAATCTGTTTATAATCTATGCTTTTCTCATAATCTTTTTTATGGAATCCCAACCCCCTTATTCTCTTTTTCTATTCATTCCAATGACCTTGTTCTATACCCAGTTAGGCAGTGACCAGGGCACACCTTCTTGCTGTCCAGGATGATTCTACCAGAAGGCCCCTGATTATGAGGTCTCATGTTGTAAAAAAAAAAAAAAATGAGGAGTGCTGACCTCATCTGTGATGTATAAGGCAGGGCAGCAGGCAGCTCATGACAGTTATCACCAGGCGATGTAGGGAAAGCAGGTCCCTAACCCTAGACTATTCCAGCTTGCCTGATTGATTCCTGGTGCCTGCTTTCCAAAGAAGGTCCCAGAGAGGGACCATGAACATCCTTCTTGGAAGCATTGTCTTCATTTTCATCTTTTTCATCCTGAAGATACTAGTTCGGGTAAGCTGTATGTAGGAGGAGACTGCCCTAACATTAAAGTAACTCAATACATGGATAGGAACGTGTTTTGTAAGACCACAAAAAGAGGAAAGGAACCCAGGGAAGAACTTCGATTGCCACTTGCCGTCTCTACAGAGCCCCAGCATTTGCTGTCTCTCCCACATGAGCTTCTCAAGCTTTCAGCACTGTACTCAATAGTTGTGGTCAGTTAGAAGATAGACATGGGTCAATAATGATATAGTTGACTTTCCAGCGAACCTCTCACTCATTGTGAGAGAACAGGAGAGCTGAAAGTGCGTGATCTCCACCATCAAGTCTCATCTTAAAAATGGGTCCTTTCTCTTGTCTTCTCTCATTTCTCTGATGGTATCCTGTCTAAACGTGAGTTCCCTGGTGTTAGTATAAAGTTATAAGTAAAACAATTTTACAATAGGATTAATGACTCATATCAAGGCTACTATTGGACTTCCTAAGGCAAGAAGGCTTTACAGGGCAACCGCTATGATTTTTCTTGAATCTTTGTCTGCACAAAACATCCTTATAATTTTCTCATATTTTGTAGGTTTTCTGATTCCTGATAGTTTCCTTTTTGTATAGAAATGTTTTAATGTCATGTAGTTTCATTTATTGATTGTTGAAATTGTTTCCAGTGATATCAGAGTCCTGTTCTAGAAGTCCCTTTCTATACTTTCAATCTTGGGGTGTATTCCCTATCCTCGACGACGTACAAAAATCAATTCAATGTGTATCAGTATCTAGATTTCAAAGCATGGTTCCATTTAAGAACCAGTCCCTTTTCTTCCTTCATTTCTCTCATTGCAGCTTACTCTACCTCTCCCTGGATCCAGGTGACTCTTTTCTTCTCTGAACTTAGGAGTATTCCCAAGTATACTCAGCTCTACATATTGAGTTGTTTTTTGTTTTTTATTTTTTGTTTGTTTTGTTTTGATATTTAAAGTTGCAAGTGCAATGCTTTTATGTAAGTGCCAAAGACAGGATTTGAAGCTACTACTGAACTTCCCAAGGTGAGACATTACAAGGTGACATTCATTTTTTTTCCCTCAGTCTGTGCTTATGCAAAACAGACATGTCAGTCAATGTTACCCTTCAACACATTCAAATCTATATATCTTGAGGAAAATCTGTTCATTATCATAACCAAGTTATCACAGTCAACTTATCATGCTCCAAAAAACCACACAGTTGTAATTTCTTTTACAGATATCTGAGTATGAAAGACCATCCATTTCAACACCTCTTATACTACAAAGAGCAGCTATTATTAAGTCATACAAGAGTACAGCTGTGAGTGTCCCAGTCAACAACTTCAACCAGACTATGGTAGTACCTTTTCCACAGGCATTAATCTTGCACAAACGAATACTGGTCAATCTGAACATTATAGAATGCCAGCTGGTTAAACTGGAGCAATTTCTGTCTGTGAGGGACCCACCTGACTGTACAGGTGGAGAGCCACTGTCAGAATCCCAATAGAAAGGGACAGTGAAAGCAAACAATAAAATCCTGGAGTGGGATCAACTGATTTTGTTTCTTGCAAATGAGTTTTTATTTAAAGGAGTGGGGTGTTGGTCAAATACTCCAGACACCTACTACATGCTTGTTTTTAAAGAATCATTGACATGTATTTGTTAAAACATATTTTATGGGGTAATGATTTAGAATCACAGTACAGAAATGACAAATTGAGTATTTCAACTGATGTATCAGCCCTGACAGAAAAGAACAAAGAAGGCTCTGAGGATTTGAGCCAGCAAGTCAACAAGAGTGCTAGAGCTTTTTCATACTGAGCAGTGAGACTTCCGGAACAGAGGCCGCCTACCCCCCGCTGTGCTCATTGCAAATTCCTGGCTGGAGTGTCTTGATAGTAATACAATGACTGTTCTCTTAGGATGTCACTCTTGGTGGTGGTTCATTCTGCAGCAAGACAAAGACAGATGTAACAAGTGATCAGTGGGGCCACCATTTCTTACCCTACTCTCAGAAGGACCTTGATGTCCTAGAAAACATCACTACATTTTCTCTGAACAGAGAAGAGAAGATAGCTGCTTGTTCGATGGTCACACACACTATAGCTCTTTCTTAAAGAATATTCCTGTATAAAAGAGCAAGCTCGTGGTTGTGAGATATCAGAAGCAACAACTACCTGCTGCTATCACCAGCATTCCCCAAGTATCTCTGATACTGGACTCCTCTTGGCATACCACACAAAACATCCCCAAAGAAACTCTAGCTCCTATAACAATCTGGTGCACTGGGCTACGATAATTTAAATTCACTAAACTAAAGTCTCCAATGCTGGCCAGTTATTTTGCTGGTAAAGCCTTGTACTCAAGACAGCCTTAGAAGAGCAGCTAAAAGCAGCCAGGTTGTGATGGGAAAGCTCTGCCTGCATGCAGTGCTTATAGCAGAAGAACTGCCCTTTGAGCTGAGGAAAGGAATGGTGAGCATTTGACAGGACCTAGTACATCCACGTCCCTGCAAGGAGTGTGCAGAACCCACTTCCAGCTCCACTATCAGGAAGGTGACAAGGAGTGGTAGGTCTGAAATTGGAAAAGAGAGAAACAACTGCACAAAGAGATTATATTTCCATACGATGAAAATAAATATATGTATTTTTTTCACCACCTGTGGAGCCTCCATGACTGGACTAGGCCCTCTGCGTGAGTGAGACAGTTGTGTAGCTTGATCTGCTGAAGGGACCCCCTGGCAGTAGGATCAGAATCCATCCCTGGTACATGAGCAAGCTTTCTGGAGCCCACTACATATGGTGGGATACCTCACACAGCCTTGAGGCAGTGGGAGGGGCTTGGACCTGCCTCTACTGAATGTACCAGGCTCTGTTGACTCCCCATGGGAGGTCTTACCTTCTTGTAGGAAGGAATGGGTGGTGAGTTGGGGAAGAAGAGGTTGGGGGGGTGGGAGGAGGGAAGAAGGAGATCTGTGATTGGTATGTAAAATGAATAAATAATGTATTTTTTTTTTAAAAAAGTTGGGTATTTGACAGTAAGTTGTAGTTAAAAGTTTACAGCTGAGACATAACAAACAGAAATTCAAACAATTTGAAAAGTTTTGTAATCCAAAGATTGCAGCATAATACTGCAGTTGTCTACCAGCTTTATTAAAGTGAGAGGAATTACATTGGCCTGTTTTCTATCAGGAAAACAACTATTTCTATCCCTGAATGTCTGTAGTAAAAGCCATCATTGGGCACCCTACAATACATGTAGTTTATAAATTATAAAGCATTAAACTTTGTTTTTCACATTTGAAGTTAATGGTACAAGTCTATAACTACTCTTTGTGGTCAGTTTTTGAGTACAACTACTTCTGTTTCAAATCTTCACATTCTTTTTTTTTTTTTTTTATTAATTTATTTTGCAATACAATTCAGTTCTACATATCAGCCACGGATTCCCTTGTTCTCCCCCCTCCCGTCCCCCTCACCTTCCCCCCAACGCCCCCCCCCCCCCATTCCCATCTCCTCCAGGGCAAAGCCTTCCCCACAGACTGAGGTCAACCTGGTAGACTCAGTCCAGGTAGGTCTAGTCCCCTCCTCCCAGGCCGAGCCAAACAATCCTGCATAGGCCCCAGGTTTCAAACAGCCAACTCATGCAATGAGCACAAGATCTGGTCCCACTGCCTGGATGCCTCCCAAACAGATCAAGCCAATCAACTGTCTCACCCATTCGGAGGGCCTGATCCAGTGTGGACCCCTCAGCCATTGGTTCATAGTTCATGTGTTTCCATTCATTTGGCTATTTGTCCCTGTGCTTTATCCAACCTTGGTCTCAACAATTCTCGCTCATATAAACCCTCCTCATTCTCGCTAATTGGACTCCCAGAGATCCACCCGGGGCCTAGTCATGGATTTCTGCATCCAGATCCCTCAGTAGTTGGATGAGGTTTCTAGCGCAACAATTAGGGTGTTTGGCCATCCCATCACCAGAGTAGGTCAGTTCGGGCTGTCTCTCGACCACTGCCAGCAGTCTGTTGTGTGGGTATCTTTGTGGATTTCTGTGGGCCTCTCTAGCACTTTGCTTCTTCCTATTCTCATGTGGTCTTTATTTACCATGGTCTCCTATTCCTTGTTCTCCCTCTCTGTTGTTGATCCAGCTGGGATCTCCCGCTCCCCCAAGCTCTCTTTCCCTCAACCCTCGCCTTTCATTACCCCCACTCATGTCCAGGCTGTTCATGTAGATCTCATTCCATTTCTCTGTCATTGGGTGATCCCTGTGTCTTTCTTGGGGTCCTGTTTTCCAGGTAGCCTCCCTGGTGATGTGAGTAGCAGACAAGTCATCCTTGTTTCATGTCTAGTATCCTGCTATGAGTGAGTACATACCATGTTTGTCTTTCTGAGTCTGGGTTACCTCACTCAGGATGATTTTTTCTAGATCCATCCATTTGTCTGCAAACCTCATGATGCCATTGTTTTTCTCTGCTGAGTAGTATTCCATTGTGTATATGTACCACATTTTGTTTATCCATTCTTCAGTTGAAGGGCATCTGGGTTGTTTCCATGTTCTGGCTATTACAAACAATGCTGATATGAACATAACTGAACAAGTGCTCTTATGGTGTGGTTGAGCATTTCTTGGGTATATGCCCAAGAGTGGTATAGCTGGATCTTGGGGGAGATTGATTCCCAATTTTCTAAGAAAGCGCCATATTGATTTCCAAAGTGGTTGTACAAGCTTGCATTCCCACCAGCAGTGGAGGAGAGTTCCCCTAGCTCCACATCCTCTCCAGCATAAGGTGTCTTCAGTGTTTTTGATCTTAGCCATTCTGACAGGCGTAAGGTGGTATCTCAGAGTTGTTTTGAATTGCATTTCCCTGATGATTAGGGATGTTGAGCAGTTCCTTAAATGTCTTTCAGCCATTTGAGTTTCCTCTGTTGAGAATTCTCTGTTTAGTTCTATAGCCCATTTCTTAATTGGACTGTTGGGCATTTTGATGTCTAATTTCTTGAATTCCTTATATATTCTGGATATCAGTCCTCTGTCAGATGTGGGGTTGGTGAAGATCTTTTCCCATTCTGTAGGCTGTCGCTTTGCCTTGTTGACCGTATCCTTTGCTCTACAAAAGCTTCTCAGTTTCAAGAGGTCCCATTGATTGATTGTTTGTCTCAGAGTCTGTGCTACTGGTGTTCTATTTAGGAAGTAGTCTCCTATGCCAATGCGTTCAAGACTACTTCCTACTTTCTCTTCTAGCAGGTTCAGAGTAGCTGGATTTATGTTGAGGTCCTTAATCCACTTGGACTTAAGTTTTGTGCACGGTGATAGATATGGATCTATTTGCAGCCTTCTACATGTTGATATCCAGTTTTGCCAGCACCATTTGTTGAAGATGCTTTCTTTTTTCCATTGTGCACTTTTGGCTTCTTTGTCAAAAATCATATGTTCATAGGTGTGCGGATTAATGTCAGGGTCTTCAATTCGATTCCATTGGTCCACATGTCGGTTTTTATGCCAGTACCAAGCTGTTTTTATTACTGTAGCTCTATAGTAGAGCTTGAAGTCAGGGATCGTGATGCCTCCAGAAGTTGTGTTATTGTACAGGATTCCTTTGGCTATCCTGGGTTTTTTGTTTTTCCATATGAAGTTGAGTATTATTTTTTCCAGGTCTGTGAAGAATTGTGTTGGTATTTTGATGGGGATTGCATTGAATCTGTAGATTGCTTTTGGTAAGATTGCCATTTTTACTATGTTAGTCCTGCCTATCCATGAGCATGGGAGATCTTTCCATTTTCTGACATCTTCTTCAATTTCTTTTTTCAGGGACTTAAAGTTCTTGTCATATAGGTCCTTCACTTGCTTGGTTAGTGTTACCCCAAGGTATTTTATGTCATTTGTGGCTATAGTAAAGGGTGATGTATCTCTGATTTCCTTCTCTGCTTCTTTGTCCATTGTATATAGGAGGGCTACTGATTTTTTTGAGTTGATCTTGTAACCTGCTATGTTGCTGAAGGCGTTTATAAGCTGTATCAGTTCCTTGGTGGAATCTTTGGGGTCGCTCAAGTATACTATCATGTCATCTGCAAATAGGGAAAGCTTGACTTCTTCCTTTCCAATTTGTATCCCCTTAATCTCCTTATGTTGTCTTATTGCTCTGGCTAGAACTTCAAGTACTATATTGAATAAGTATGGGGAGAGTGGACAGCCTTGCCTCGTTCCTGATTTTAGTGGAATTGCTTTGAGTTTCTCTCCATTTAATTTGATGTTGGCTGTTGGCTTGCTGTAAATTGCCTTTATTATGTTTAGGTATGTTCCCTGTATTCCTGATCGCTCCAATACCTTTATCATGAAGGGGTGTTGGATTTTGTCAAATGCCTTTTCTGCATCCAGTGAGATGATCATGTGGTTTTTTTCTTTGAGTTTGTTTATATGGTGTATTACATTGACGGACTTTCGTATGTTGAACCACCCTTGCATCCCTGGAATGAATCCTACTTGATCATGGTGGATAATTGTTTTGATGTGTTCTTGGAGTCTGTTTGCCAGTATTTTATTGAGTATTTTTGCATCAATGTTCATGAGGGAGATCGGTCTGTAGTTCTCTTTCTTTGTTGTATCCTTGTTTGGTTTAGGAATTAGGGTAATTGTAGCCTCGTAGAAGGAGTTTGGTAATGTTCCTTCTGTTTCTATTGTGTGGAACAATTTAGAGAGTATTGGTATTAACTCTTCTTTGAAGATCTGGTAGAATTCTGCGCTGAAACCATCTGGTCCTGGGCTTTTTTTGGTTGGGAGACTTTTAATGACTGTTTCTATTTCATTAGGGGTTATTGGACTATTTAAATAGTTTATCTGGTCTTGATTTAACTTAGGTATGTGGTACCTATCCAGAAAGTCATCCATTTCTTTTAGGTTTTCCAGTTTTGTCGAATAGAGGTTTTTGAAGTATGACCTGATGATTCTCTGGATTTCCTCAATGTCTGTTGTTATGTCCCCCTTTTCATTTCTGATTTTGTTGATTTGGATGCTCTCTCTCTGTCTTTTGGTTAGTTTGGATAAGGGCTTGTCTATCTTGTTGATTTTCTCAAAGAACCAACTCTTTGTTTCATTAATTTTTTGTATTGTTCTCTTTGTTTCTATTTTATTGATTTCAGCTCTCACTTTGATAATTTCCTGGCGTCTATTTTTCCTGGGAGACTGTGCTTCTTCTTGTTCTAGAGCTTTCAGGTATGCTGTTAAGTCTCTAGTGTGAGATTTCTCCAACTTATTTATGTGGGCATTTAGTGCTATGAATTTCCCTCTTAGTACTGCTTTCATAGTGTCCCATAAATTTGGATATGTGGTGTCTTCATTTTCATTGATCTCTAGGAAGTCTTTAATTTCTTTCTTTATTTCTTCCTTAACCCACTGGTGATTCAGTTGGGTATTATTCAGTTTCCATGAGATTGCAGGTTTTCTGTAGTTTTTGTTGTTGTTGAAATCCAACTTTAGACCATGGTGGTCTGATAGAACACAGGAGGTTATTCCAATTGTTTTGTATCTGTTTAGATTTGTTTTGTGGACAAGTATGTGGTCAATTTTAGAGAAGGTTCCATGGGGTGCTGAGAAGAAGGTATATTCTTTTTTGTTAGGATGGAATGTTCTGTAGATATCGATTAAGTCCATTTGAGTCATGACATCAGTTAAGTCCTTTATTTCTCTGTTAAGTTTCAATTTGGGAGATCTGTCCAGTGGTGAAAGTGGGGTGTTGAGGTCTCCCACTATTAATGTGTGGGTTTTATATGTGATTTAAGCTTTAGTAATGTTTCTTTTACATATGTGGGTGCCCTTGTGTTTGGGGCATAAATATTCAGAATTGAGACTTCATCTTGGTGGATCTTTCCTGTGATGAGTATGTAATGCCCTTCTTGATCTCTTTTGATTGATTTTAGTTTGAAGTCTATTTTGCTGGATATCAGGATGGCTACACCTGCTTGTTTCTTAAGACCGTTTGATTGGAAAGTCTTTTCCCAGCCTTTTATTTTTAGGTAGTGTCTATCTTTGAATTTGAGATGTGTTTCTTGTATGCAGCAGAAAGATGGGTCCTGCTTTCGTATCCATTCTGTAAGCCTATGTCTTTTTATAGGTGAATTAAGTCCATTGATATTGAGGGAAATTAATGACCAGTGATTGTTCATTCCTGTTATTTTTTGGTGGTGATGTGTGGGTACTTCTATACGTTGGGGTTTACTGCTGTGGCTTTATCTGTTGCCTGTGTTTTCGAGGGTGTATCTGACTTCCTTAGATTGGAATTTTCCTTCTAGTGCTTTCTGTAGGGCTGGGTTTGTGGATAAGTATTGTTTAAATCTGGCTTTGTCATGGAATGTCTTGTTCACTCCATCTATGGTGATTGAAAGTTTTGCTGGGTATATTAGTCTAGGTTGACATCCATGGTCTCTTAGTGTCTGCATTACATCTGTCCAGGTTCTTCTGGCTTTCAAAGTCTCCATTGAGAAATCGGGTGTTATTCTGATGGGTTTGCCTTTATATGTCACTTGGCCTTTTTCCTTTGCTGCTCTTAATATTCTTTCTTTATTCTGTACGTTTAGTTGTTTAACTATTATGTGGCGAGGGGACTTTTTTTGGGGGTCTAGTCTGTTTGGTGTTCTATAAGCTTCTTGTATCTTCATAGGCATTTCCTTCTTTAAGTTGGGAAAGTTTTCTTCTATGATCTTGTTGAATATATTTTCTGTGCCCTTGAGTTGGTATTCTTCTCCTTCTTCGACCCCTATTATTCTTAGGTTTGGTCTTTTCATGGTGTCCCAAATTTCTTGGACATTTTGGTTCATGACTTTGTTGGCTTTAGTGTTTTCTTTGACTGATGAATGTATTTCTTCTACTGTATCTTCAACGCTAGAGATCCTCTCTTCCATCTCTTGCATTCTGTTGATTATACTTGCATCTGAAGTTCCCAATCGTTTTCTCAGATTTTCTATTTCCAGCATTCCCTCTGTTTGTGTCTTCTTCATTTTTTCTATTTCCCTTTTCAGGTCTTGGACTGTTTCCTTCATTTGTTTCATTGATTTTTCTTGATTTTCTCTCAGTATTTTATTGTTTTCTTCCAGGACTTTATTGATTTCTTCTAATTTGTTTGCCCTTTCCTCTAGTTGTTTACAGCGTTCTTCACATTTTTTTGTCTTTTCCTCTACGCAAGCCTCTAGCTTCTTCATGATGTCATTCATAAGGCTGTTTTCTTCTGCTTCTTCTAATTTCTGATGTTCAGGTCTAGGTGTTGGAGGAGGGCTAGGGCCTGGTGATGCTGTATTGCTATTCATTTTGTTGTATATGTTTCTGCCTTGACGTCTGCCCATCTCCTTGTGGTTCGTTCTTGGCCTTATCCGCACACTTGGTTCAGACAGACCAGTGTTCCAAAAGGGAAGTCAGTGTTCCAAAAGGGAAGTCCGGAGCAAGATGGGAGCTGGGGGCCGGCCTCTAATTCTCAGGAAGAGGCTTGGGGCTCAGGCGGATGGGCGTGGGGGCAGGGCGTGGAGACTGCAGGGTCTGCCAAGGGTCTTGGAGAAGGGGATCCTTCCCGGTGGGGCTAGCAGGGAACCTGCCCGGTGGCCAGAACCTGGGGCCGAGTTGGGCAGGTCTTCCCTGGAGTGGCTGGTGCCCAGGGATGGGGTCTGGGGCAAGGAAGGGTACTCACGAGTGTTCCAAAAGGGACGTCCGGAGCAAGATGGGAGCTGGGGGCCGGCCTCTAAGTCTCAGGAAGAGGCTTGGGGCTCAGGCGGATGGGCGTGGGGGCAGGGCGTGGAGACTGCAGGGTCTGCCAGGGGTCTTGGAGAAGGGGATCCTTCCCGGTGGGGCTAGCAGGGAACCTGCCCGGTGGCCAGAACCTGGGGCCAAGTTGGGCAGGTCTTCCCTGGAGTGGCTGGTGCCCAGGGATGGGGTCTGGGGCAAGGAAGGGTACTCACCAGTATTCCAAAAGGGAAGTCCGGAGCAAGATGGGAGCTGGGGGCCGGCCTCTAATTCTCAGGAAGAGGCTTGGGGCTCAGGCGGATGGGCGTGGGGGCAGGGCGTGGAGACTGTAGGGTCTGCCACGGGTCTTGGAGAAGGGGATCCTTCCCGGTGGGGCTAGCAGGGAACCTGCCCGGTGGCCAGAACCTGGGGCCGAGTTGGGCAGGTCTTCCCTGGAGTGGCTGGTGCCCAGGGATGGGGTCTGGGGCAAGGAAGGGTACTCACGAGTGTTCCAAAAGGGACGTCCGGAGCAAGATGGGAGCTGGGGGCCGGCCTCTGAGTCTCAGGAAGAGGCTTGGGGCTCAGGCGGATGGGCGTGGGGGCAGGGCGTGGAGACTGCAGGGTCTGCCAGGGGTCTTGGAGAAGGGGATCCTTCCCGGTGCGGCTAGCAGGGAACCTGCCCAGTGGCCAGAACCTGGGGCCAAGTTGGGCAGTTCTTCCCTGGAGTGGCTGGTGCCCAGGGATGGGGTCTGGGGCAAGGAAGGGTACTCACCAGTATTCCAAAAGGGAAGTCCGGAGCAAGATGGGAGCTGGGGGCCGGCCTCTAATTCTCAGGAAGAGGCTTGGGGCTCAGGCGGATGGGCGTGGGGGCAGGGCGTGGAGACTGCAGGGTCTGCCAGGGGTCTTGGAGAAGGGGATCCTTCCCGGTGCGGCTAGCAGGGAACCTGCCCGGTGGCCAGAACCTGGGGCCAAGTTGGGCAGGTCTTCCCTGGAGTGGCTGGTGCCCAGGGATTGGGTCTGGGGCAAGGAAGGCTCAAATCTTCACATTCTTAAATTGTTTTTATCATTTAAAATATGTCCAAATCATCCCTATAGCACAAGAATAGCCTATAAAAAGGAGTGCCTTTTTAAATTGGTGAATGTTCACCTTCAATAGCATCCAAATATGGAAGGATAGTCCATTTAATAGAATGTTACTTCAAGTTAAGAAAAGGTATTTCCAAACCATAGTTGATTGTCTATTTCCTTTTTTATTAAGAAATTTTTTTTAATTTATTTTACATAGCAACTACAGTTCCCCCTCTCTTCCCTCCTCCTTCCCCTAGTCTCTTCCTCCAACCCACCCCCATCCCCCCCTCCAAAAATGTAATGCCTCCCACTGGGAGTCAGAAAAGCCTGGTACATTCAAGTTGAGGTACGTCCAAGCCTCTCCCCCTGCATCAAGGCTGTGCAAGTTGTCCCACCATAGGTAGTGTGCTCCAAAAAGCCAGCTCATGCACCAGGGATAGATCCTGATCCCACTGCTGGGGGCCCCTTAAACAGACCAAGCTACACAACTGTCTTACAGTCCCATTCAGGATCCATAGATGTTGGTCTAAAGTTTATGATTAGTTGTCTATTTCTAATAATGTACTATAAAATCCTGTTACTACAAATTAATCTCTTTAAGCTTGCTCATAGCATGTGATCTACACTGAAAAAAACTCTCAAATTTTCAATCACAAGTTCTTCCTATACACAAGTCATTTTGTGAGTCACTTCTAAGTTATTTCTGTGCCTTTGTGCCTACCACTCCTCAGAATCAATTACCAGTATAAATTAAAGAATTGTCCTAATTTTTTCTCTGCTGATCTCCAGTCAGAAGGAAGAAATGGACATATGGTGGATAAGAAGATTATACCTCCTATTTTCATTCACTTTCTAAGTGTACAGCCAACAGTGTGTTTGTGGTTCTTAAATATTCTTTGGTCCACAGGTCCCTTTGACATTTTCATGAAAACAATGGAGTGTCTCCTTAAAAATTGTACATCTATATACACAAAATGTCCATAATACCTAGGAAATGGAACAAGCCTAGATATCCATCAATAGACAAACTGAAAATGCAAATACATACACACAATGAAATTTTATTCAGCTATAAATGAAAAACAAATTATGAAATCTGCAAATAAATGGATTGAATAAGGAAAAAATGTAGGAAGTGAGGTAATCCAGGCCCAGAAAGCCAAAGCTACTTGTTCTCTTTCATATGTGGATCCTAGTTTTGAATCCTTAGACTTTCATGTTTATCCTGGAATACCTGTAGAAGCCAGGAAACTAGAATAGGATCCAAAGTGTGGAGGACATACATCACAAGGCCCTCCCTGAGTTGTAGTCAGCAAATCTAGGATCATCCTGTTCTGCAACACACTTTTTTGTCTGTATGGTCTAAGAAGAGTCCATAAGAAGAGTCAGAGCCTGACAGGTCTGGGTAGTACACATGCCCTGTGTTCTGCTAGGCCTTTGCCTCTATTTATACTTCTATAGTCCCTCCACCAGGCAAAAACACTGCAAAGGATAAAACCATCATGGTATGTGCTTTTGCTTCTGTGGCACCATCAAAAGCACACATCATGATGTACATGACAACCCAGTTGTGTGGTATCCAGGGCAGTTTGAAATTTCCCCAGGTAGGTATAGGTGTTCCCAGTTGCAACACCCAGTCTAGCCACCTTGCAGATACAGGGAGCTGAGTCACCCACAAATATGAATCCTGGGGGAACTCAGTATTCTGGGACCATAGCAATGTAGGATGATATATTCCACCACCTTGGAGTGTTTCTTACAGTTACAGTAGCACAAAGTTCAGAGGCTGTGCATCCCACAAAAACAAAAACAAAAAAACCCCAAACAAACATTTAAAAAAAGCAACATGATCAGGTTCACAGCAACAACCCCACTCCTGGTACAATTTTCTGTATCAGTTTATTTTATGTTGCTGTGATAAAATACCCAGTCAGAAAGCAACTTAAGGAAGAAAATGTTTATTTTAGCTTACTTTTCCAGAGGGATAGAGTCTATCATAGACAAGAAGGCATGAAATGGTGGTATGAACAGATCGGGCTAATCCTGTTTTCGTCCACACACACAGGAAGCAAAGAGAGAACAAAAAATGGGTAAAGATATAAACCTTCAAAACCTTTTCAAACACATTTAGAATATTTCCAAAGATACACAATAAATTGAGCTATAAAAACAATAAATACTAAAGAATTGGAACAAATGCCAAGTGTTTTCTCTGTCTGCATTGGAAACAGATTGAAAATCAATAATAAAATAATATCAAACATATGGAATAGAATCTAAATATAATAGGCACACATAGCTCATTGTTTTACAATGAAGTCTCACATAAATCAAGTTTCTTAGTGTTCTGTTGCTGTGAAGAGGCACCATGACCCACGGCAACTCTTATAAAAGAAAACATTTAGTTAGAGTTTCTTTATAGTTTCAGAGGTTTAGTACATTTTCATCATGGTGGGGATCATGGAGGCATGCAGGCAGACATGGTGCTAGAGAAATGGTTGAAATTAGTACATCCTGATCCACAGGCAACCAGAAGAGAGAGAGAGACTCTGGGCTTGACATGGGCTTCTGAAACCTCAAAGTCCACCTCCAGTGAAATACTTCCTCCAACAAGGCCACACTGACCCCAACAAAACCACACTTCCAAATCCTTTCAAATAGTGCCACTCCCTAAGCATGAGCCAATGTGGGCTATTCTTATTCAAACCACCACATCAAGAAATACATTGAAATTACCAAAATAAATCATAGTACTGAGATTTGTGGGATAGAGTCCAAATTAGTATAGAGATAGAATTGATTGGTTAAAAAAAATTGCCCTATATTAGAAAAAATAGAAATTCAAAACACTGTGATCTATCTCAATATCAGAGAAAACAGAGCAAAGAAAACCCCAATTAAGCAAAAAAAATAATAAAGGACTAATAATGATCAGAGAAGAAATAAATTGGAACAAAATACAGAAAGTTGATCATCTATTGTAAGAGAGGATGTGGGGGCATACTATAAAACACTTATAATCATCGCAATAGTGAGCACAGCAGCTGTGAACACCTGGAAAGGACTTGGACATAAGGAAGGAACAGAATGACATGAAAATAGAAAGAAATAGGAAGAGTACTACTTGATAGGAATGGTCCCAATTTTACATTTAAGAATGGGAGGGAGATAAGAGGGATAATGGGAGGGTGAATTATTGTCATAATAATCATATGCATGTATTAAATTACTGAAAAATGAATTTGGTAAAATATATTCATTTAAAATGTCATAAAATTCACAATCATCTTCCATGATAGACAGGAAAGTAATCCAAGAAACACAAAATTTTGGCAAGAGAGATTACCACAACACATCATACAGATGTCAGAAGTGTTATTTGTAATACTGTGAACACTTTACAGAAATAAATTTGATAACATAAATGAATTATACAAATACATTTTAATACATCTGGTTTAGGGAGACACATAATAAAAATAAAATCACTCTTTAAACATTAAAAAAAGAGCATTTCCTTAGAAATGTATAGACAGTTAAATATCATCAACAATTTTACACAATCTCTTGTAGAAAACAATAAAATTGGGAATGGGAACACTTGTCATTCCTTCTTATGAAGGTAGCATTACTTTGCCCTTAAAACTTGGTAAAAAGCAGTATAGGAAAAAACAAAACGTCCACAAAAACACGACAACAAAAAAGACTCAAATGACATCGTTTTTACTAAGAATTTTTTTTATTCATTTTACATACCAACCACAGATCCCCTCTCTTTCCTCTTTCCACTCCCTCCAGCCTTCCACCCAAACCCATCCCCCATGCCCTCATCTGAAAAGGTAAGACCTCCCATGGGGAGTCAGCAGAGCCTGGTACATTCAGTGGAGGCTGGTCCAAGACCCTCCCCCTGCATCAAGGCTTTGCAATGCATCCCACCATAGGTAGTGGGCTCCAAAAAGCCTGCTCATGCAGCAGGGATGCATGACATGAACAAATGTGATTCACCAACATAGAAGTAGAATTATCTACCACAACAATTGGGTTTATTGTAGGAATATAATGCTCATCCATTAAAAAGAATGAATCTATGTGAGCTGCAATATTAAGAGACTAAAGAGGGAAAATTATTGTCATATCAATTGATGAAGAAAAGTTATTTGACAAAATGTGATGCCTGCTCATAATAATTCCCAGAAACCCAAGAAAAGATAACTTTCCTAACTTGATAAATTAATAAAAATTACACAACTGGTGTCATATTTACAGAAGAATAAGTCAAAGAAGCATAACTGCTGCTATATTCTAATTTTACATAGCACTGGAAGTGTTAGCTTGTGCAGTTAAGTAAAAGGATGGAGAATGTAGGAGTTGAGGTATCTGTCCCCAGTCCCTACCCAGGGTTCCTTAAGAGAAATGCTTCCAGGAGCAAGGGAAGAAGATTTCTATAATAATTTCATACACACAGGCAAATGCTCTTCATTCTATGTGCTCTTTACTGTTGTGTTCTTTGTTTCATCCATCTTTATTCTTCTCTATTTTTCTTCTCTTCATTTTTATTCTTCTACCCATTACAAATTCCCAAGCACATATATGTACACACACACACACACACACACACACACACACACACACACACACACACACACACATATATATGTATAAAATATCTCTCCATTTATTAGTAACTTATTACTAAAAACTGCAAAGCAACTCTCAGGGACAAGCATTCTGATAAGAGTCACACTTGGCAAAGACTTGGTCAGCTTAATTGGTGACTGAAAACAGCTGCAAATTGTAAAATTTTCTGGTTCATCTCTTAAAGGGATAGCTACAAGGGTACAAGGGAAGAAACTAAACAAATAAGAGATTTAAGGAAAAGGCAAACAATACGTGTACTATTCTATATTTCTTAAGTGTGGTT
The DNA here is from genome assembly GCF_007827085.1 of Peromyscus californicus insignis. Taxonomy (NCBI): domain Eukaryota; kingdom Metazoa; phylum Chordata; class Mammalia; order Rodentia; family Cricetidae; genus Peromyscus; species Peromyscus californicus. Next base: position 98,168,718 of record NW_026294391.1, read on the forward strand.
AATAATATCTGGACATGGTTAGTCAGTTAACAGCCTTTCCCTATTAATCACCTGAATCCCAGGACCTAAACAGTCTACTGAGTCTAAAATCTTGCATTAAAACCTGGTATAGAAGTATATGCAAAGTGTTAATTGCTTTTTGAATCGGAGTGGGGAGGTGCCAATGGAGGAAGCTTAGGGCAGCATAGGTGCTACTGATCTCTTGAAGGACTATGATATACCAAGGCCAGACGCCTGCACTATCACTTCTAGTTTGCTATAATTCTTTTGAAGGGTTTGGATCCAACAAGGCCAGGCACCTGCTATTCCACTCTGTGAAACTTCCACAAGGACATTTCATTTGGCCAATTTGCCTTTTCAGTGACTGAGGATGGAGAACAGGACTTCTAAGTGTCTACAGTCCACATGGAGCAATAGATATAGTTATGAAGCGTATTTTAGTATTTTTCTATTTATCAAACTTATACAGTTAAATGAGAAAACATCTTCTTGACTATCCACAATTATGTGTGCCCATAAGATTGAGATGTAATCATGAGAGTACATGTACACATTACATGAAAATGCATGGTAATGGGGAGAATCATAGCTGTTATTGCACAAGAAACAACAGATGGGAGCAACAGTATTGAGAGTCAGTGGCCAACAAAGCCTTGCTTCAACAGTGTACTCCATCTGAGAGACTAGTGGGTCAACCTGATGAACACTAGTTGTCACCTGCTGTATACTCCCATGGCCTTTTGCTGCCAGCAGCTCTCAATAGAACATACTAATGGGAGAATAGAGAAATTAGCTAAACTCTAATGGTATTTCTTGACTGTCAACTTGATGGGATTTAGATTTACCATGGAAACCTCTCTCCTAACATGTCTATGAGAAACTTTCTAGACTGAGCTAATTGTGGTGGGAAGACCTATTCTAACTACAGGAGACACCATTCAGTGGCCTGGGGTTCTGACTAATTCAAAAGGAGAAAGGCAACTCAACTCCAGCATTCATTTCACTCTCTGCTTCCTGTCTATAGATACAAAGTGACCTCTTACATCTAGTTGCTGCTACCATGACTTCTCTGTTATCATGGACTGTGCCCTGAAGTGATGAACCAAATAAACCAATCCTTCCTTAAACTGTTTTTGTCATGTATTCTGTTACAAGAATTGTAAAAGAAACTAATACACTATTTCTTTTTGTAGAAAACAGAATAATTTCAAGGTAAGTTCGCTAGAGTCTACATAAATATCCGTCTACAATCAATATGTAAATTCAGTGGGATCACAAAATGAAAGATTAAAATTCTGTTGTGTATCTTATGTATTGGCAATAGTAGATGGAAACCAAATAGAAAGCAATATTTATAATCACTCAAAAGTAAAATTAAATACTTAGGGTTTAATTCAGTAGACATATACGCTAAAAATATTGATAAAAACAGAAAAAAACATACATAAATTTAAAGGCATATAATGCTTACAAATTAAAAGATTCAATATAGAAAAGATACAATTTTCTAACAATATATACATATTAAGTACAATTCATATAAATATCATAACAATATTGTCATAAAGAGATTAATGAAAGAAAATAAAATATGGAGCAGAATTATTTGTATAACTGAAATAATTTTGTCTTCTACTTGATCCAATCTACTGATACAGCTTTCTTCCTGAGTTTTCTTTTCAATTCCACTTAATTTTTGCTCATTTTCTTCAGTATTTCTGTCTCCTTCCAGAAATCAGTTTTCAAATCCTGAATTTTATTCATCATTCAATTCATCATTTCATTCATTTCATTTGTATTTGTTCAGTAGTATGCTTCTTGTGAAAGTGTAGAGTTTGGTTCATATGTGTTTAACATTGTTGTCTCCTTAGTCTATTAGTCTTTGAACAGAATGAAGTATCATTTAGCTCTTTTGATTCACTTTAGTTTGAAGTCTATTTTGTCAGATATTAGGAAATTGTTCTGGCTTGTTTTTTGGTCCCATTTACTTGGGATAGTTTGTTCCGCCCTTTCCCTTGTAGATGGTGCCTGTCTTTGAAGATAAGATGAGATTTTGGTAGAGATAGATTTTGGTTTATGATCCCTTCAACTAACCACATGTTTTGATTAGGCAGTTGAGGCTAATTGTGTGTGTTGTATGTTTGAGTTTTTATTTTTATTTTTTGGTGTTCATAGTTTTATATCATAATTTCATAGTTATAGCTGTATTTTCTTTCTATAGCCTCTTGGCTATGCTCATTCCTCTCTTCAGTCCAAAGTATTGCTTCCAGTATTTTCTGTAGAGCTGGTTTGGTGTACACAAATTTCTTCAGCCTATTTACTTCATGGAAGGTTTTTTTTTATGTCTCTTTCAACTGTGGCAGATAGTTTTGATGGGTACAGTTGTCTGGGTTGGTGTCTGTGCTCTTCTGGAATTTGGAGTATATTGCTCAAGGCTCTTCTGGCTTTCAAAGTTTCCACTGAGAATCAACGGTCAATCTGATGGATTTTTCCCTTGTTTGTGTCTTGTCTCTTGCAGCTTTCAATACCTTCTTAATTCTCTGTATTTAGTGTTTTGAATAAAATATGTCACAGGGAGTTTCTTTTCTCATCCTGTCTGTTTGGTGTTCTGTGTGCTTCTTGATTCTGTGAGGGTTTGCCTTTCTGTAATTTGGGAAAGTTCTTCTATGATGCCATTGACCTTGAATTCTTCATATTCTATGCCTATTGTCCTGGTTAGTTTCATGTCAACTTGACACAAGAGTCATCTGAAAGGAGAAAACCTCAACTGAGAAAATGCTTCCACATGATTCAGCTGTAAGATATTTTCTTAATTAGTGATTGATTGTGGGATGGGTCAGCCCATTGTAGGTGGTACTATCCCTGGGTTGGCTGGTTTTGGTTCTATAAGAAAGCAGGCTGAGCAAGCCACAAAGATCACGCTGGTAATCAGCACTCCCCCGCCACCCCCCCCCCCCCCCCCCCCCCCCCCCCCCCGCCATGACCTCTGCAGCAGTTCCCGCCTCCAGGTTCTTACCCTGTTTGAGCTCCTGTCCCAACTTCCTTCAGTGACTATGATGGGAAACTATAAACCAAATAAACCCTTTCCTCCTCAACTGCCTTTAGGTCATAGCATTTCATCGCAGCAATAGAAACACTAAGATACCTATAATTCATCAGTTTTGCCTTTCTATAGTGTTCTTAAGTTTTACATAGACATTTTGTCTTTTTATACTTTTTATATTCTTTGGTTGTGTGGTCCAATGCCTCTACTTTATCTTTAAGTCCTGATAATCAACTTTCTACTTGATCCATTCTATTTGTAAGCTTTTCCCCTGAGTTTTCTAAGTGAATTATTGTGTTTTAATTCCATTTTCATTTCAGCTTGAATTGTGTTTACTATTTCTATGTCCTTACTGAACTCAATTTTCAAATCCTGAATTGTCTTTTTTATTTCATTCAATCATGTATTTGTGTTTTCTAGGACTCCACACTGGAGTTAATTTCTATCCTATTTCAGGCCATTGATATGTTTGTTTTTTCTTAAAATTCCTCAAAGTATTTGATCAGGTTCATGATTGTTCTTTTAAATTTTGTGCCCTGGGGTTCATCTAGATAATTCTAATTAAAGAACACTTCTATAGTACTAGTAGGTTTGAGGAGGACATAGTGTCTTAGCCTTTCATATTGTTTGTGTTTTTGTGGCAAAACCTAGTTGTGTGGAATATATTCATTGGCTGGGTGTCTGATGTGAGATTCCAGCCTGCCTCAGTTGAGTGAAAGTTTGGTTCTGCTTGTGAAGAATGGTAGGCCAGTCCTTCAGATATGTGGTGTAGATTTTGATTGGAAGAATTGGGCAATTCCAATTCAGTGATAACAAAAAAAAGCATGGGAATATGACTACTGGATGGGTCTGTCTGGGCGTTTAGGCTGAGCTGCCAGAGGTAGACCTGGGAGTGTGAGGATGGTGCAGAATGCAGGAATCTGGGTCACTCACTAGACTGTACTATTGTTTAGGCTGCAAAATCCAACTGAAATCTGGGAAGGTGAGGACATGGTGCCATTGAGTGGGAATCTGGGTTATTCCCTGGCTGGGTTGATGAACAAGTTAAGAGACCCCAGCTTTTCTTGGGAGTGTGAGGGGAATGTTGAAGGGTCATTTGCTGTGGGATGGTCTGTATGTCAAATGTGTTGCTGATTGGTCAATAAATAAATCACTGATTGGCCAGTGGCCATGCAGGAAGTATAGGCAGGACAAGGAGGAGAATAAAGCTGGGAAGTGGAAGGCTGAGTCAGAGACACTGCCAGCCGCCACGATGACAAACAGCATGTGCAGAAGCTTGGTAAGCCACGAGCCACGTGGCAAGGTATAGATTTATAGAAATGGATTAATTTAAGCTGTAAGAACAGCTAGCAAGAAGCCTGCCACGATCATACAGTTTGTAACAAATATAAGTCTCTGTGTTTACTTGGTCGGGTCTGAACGGCTGTGGGACTGGCAGGTGAGAGAGATTTGTCCTGACTGTGGGCCAGGCAGGAAAACTCTAGCTACAGTCATTCACCAAACTGGGCAGGCGTACAGGCTAAACAACCTTAGCTAGGCCTTCTGGGAGTATGAGGACAACACTGGAGGGTAGGAATACAGTCACTCACCAGCATGAGCTGGTGTATTCAGCTGTGTAACATGAGCTAGCACTGAGAGTGTTAATCTGTTTTCTGAGAATTCCATGTAAACAGTGTACTATGATCATCCACTTTAACTTCTCCCCTATCCTCCCCTCTCCCAACGCCATGCCTTTTCTTTGATAACACAAACTTAGTTCAGTTATTGCTGCCCATATATGCATGGGTACAGGGCCATCCACTGGAACATGGAAAACCTACCAGTGGCCACACATATATGCAATATAATTTCTTATTCTTTTTATTTTATGTGCATGTGTGTCTTCCCCCCATGTTTGTCTGTGTACTATATGTGTGCCTCATGCTCACAGCTTCCAGAAAAGGTCACGGGATCTCCTAGAATTACAGAGTGTCGTTAAGATGCCCTGTGGATGTTGGGAATTGAGCCCTATGTCCTATGGAAAAACATTCATTACTCTTAGCTGCTATCCCATCTCTCTAGCCCTTTCAAAATTATTTAACAGGCAAAATTCCTTTTTGGTGATGACAGAAAGCAGTATTTCCCCTTTGGGGAGCACTGACAAGACAGGAGAAAGCACATATCACTTCTCTGGAATAGTGGAAATGTACTTTGTTTCAATTTAGAGGATATTTATCTCCATATGTACTTTTGTAAAACTCATTTACATGTCATTTGTGAGCACAAGATGACTCAAATATGATGGATATTTCCTATCATTTGTGTGGTCTTATTTAAAGCACTATAAGCTAAATGTATACTTTTACTGTTCTACTTTCAATTTAGATCAGCTGAATAGATACTGTGGGTAATGTTAGGAAATAGTATGGGTCCAAAAACTTTGGTATAGCTAAAATCTGAAACAGAGTTTTAAACTAAGTTGATTTTCTATACTAAAAATGGAAAACCAAACTGGCATTCTTTCATGACAGATTACTGGATAACACTAAGGAACAAACTTCAGTTTTTACTCAGTCATTCTAATTTTCATGGTATCTATAAATTTTAATTTGTAGTCATTTGTGTGTAAGGTTGTCAGAAGTATGTAGAACATGGCTCAAGTGTAGACAACTGTAAGATAAGCAGATATCACTAAGTAGTGTTTTATGCAAGTTTCTAATTTTTTATTTTATTATTTCACAGTGTATGGGTATTTTGCCTGCATGCATGTCTGCGTACCATATGTCTGATATGCCCATGGAGTCTAGAAGACAGTGTTGGATCTCTGCAAATTGGAGTTACAAATGCTGAGGAGCTGCTAAATATGTACTGGGCATTGAATCCCAGTCCTCTGGAAGATCATGCAGTGCTGTTAACTGCTGAGCTAAATATATATTTTATAAGCTCCTGTAAACACTTTATACTCTGACATGCACATGAGAATATATCATATATAAACACTACCAAAAGAAATCTAAATGAAACTACCCACATCAAGAAACAGAACTTTGTAAATAGCTCAGAAATTATCCTTATCTTAGGCTGTGCCCCTTTCCAGTTAAAATTCCAACCAGCTCTGGAAATGCTCTTTTTAACTTTTTATTTCTTTGTATACCAGTTTTAATAATTCTATGAGAATTACATACAAGGTATTTGTGAACCCCTACTCCTCCCATAACTTCCCAGATCCACTCCCTATCTTCTCACCCCCCCCAACTTTATGTGCTGTTCTTTAAATAACCCATTGTTTTTTTAATAACAGTAAAATTTATACTGACTATATATTCATAACTATGGTGTCACACATTGGAGTGTGGGCAACTGATCTGGAATGAATACTAATCATAGTTCAATGATAATTTTCTTAAATATCTTTCTATAGTTAACCATCCATACTTGCATCCATAAACAATGCAATTAAATTTTGATTGGTCTTAGAATTCAGGAAAATAGAATTATATCTTTTGAATTATATGTCTGTGATGGTTAGTTTTCTTTTTTTTGCCACAGTGACATAAGCTAGAGTCATCTGAGAAGAGGGGACCTCAACTGAGAAAATGTCTCCATCAGATCGGCCCTTAGGAAAGCCTGTGGGGTATTTTCAAGATTAATAGTTAATGTGCAAGGGCCCAGCCCACTGTGGTTGATGACACCTCTAGGTGTTCCTGGGTTCTATAAGAAAACAGGAGGAGCAAGCCAAAAGGAGCAAGCCAGTAAGCAGCACTCTTCCATGGTCTCTGCATCAGCCCCCAGGTTTTCTCCTTGATTGAGTTTCCCCCTTGGTTTTTCTCAGTGATGGACAGTGATAGGGACATGTAAGCCAAATAATCCCTCTTTACCACATCAACAGAAAGCAAACTGTGGTAATGATTTTACATGTGTGTGTCTTTGTGTAGATGTGTGCTTAGACTTTATAAATAATTATGCTGATGTTATGCTTGGTACAGTTCTTGGCAAACTTTCATGCATAAAACCATATGTACACACATAAAAATCTGCCATGCTTATTAAGTACAACAGAAGGTGTGTACCAATCAAAGTATTCTCTTGAATAATTTAAATATTAGGATCAATTTTCTTTTTTAATGTATCTATTTTTGCTTTGGTGATTTGAAAGAAGCAGACTCATATGATATATTTTCTATGATATTCTTCACCTTCTAGCCAAATGCCACAAAAAAGCACATCTGGAGTTGAATAAGTTGGGTTTATAAACTCACTTTAGCAATGTAGCATTCACAGCATAAGGAACTGTATTTCCATCTCATTCGCCATTTTTTCTGAATTTACACCCTGAGATTCTCCTAAGCCACTTTCCCTAACATAAACCATACACACACACACACACACACACACACACACACACACACACACACACACACACACGAGAGAGAGAGAGAGAGAGAGAGAGAGAGAGAGAGAGAGAGAGAGAGAGAGAGAGAGAAAAGAAGAAGAAGAAGAAGAAGAAGAAGAAGAAGAAGAAGAAGAAGAAGAAGAAGAAGAAGAAAGAGAGATGTTTTGCATAGTTAATTAGTTATCAAGTAAACCTGGTTTTAAAATCCAATGTGACATTAGCATTGAACCACTCTGAATTGGAGCTTTGCAGTTTTGAAAATAAGTTTATATTAGTAACTCACAGATGAAATTTAAACTCTTTATAATAAAAGACTATAAAGTACATTGAACAGAGCTCAAGAAATGACAGCTCTCATTTTTATTATTTACCATTATTTTTATAATTATTAAGGTATGTCTCTAGCCTATGATCTTATTAAGAAATGGAGTAGGTATGCTCCATGGCCTTTAGCCAACAATAGCAGATGGTGTTCTGAAAAGGATTTTTGGACAAGGATTACATGTTACTAAGTTGGGTTTGAGTCTATAAACACTAAAGGCTGATCTTATGGTTGTATAGTTTCCTTTGAGAATTTCATCTTATCCCTGTACTAAACAGTGTTGGGTAGTGTTTTATTTAAACCTGAATTTTAAATAATTTTCATCCATAGAAACAAATGTAATAGTAAGGATATGAAGTTTTTTGCCTTAGTTGCCTACTGACATGATTTTATCTCTGAAAATCAGAAGAGTAGCAGCCTAAATCATATGCTATCTGAATCATAAAAAATATTTGAATAATCTTATAGTGAACACGTGTTTCAACCAATGCAGTTTCTATGGTACTGTTCTGCAAGTTATGTACTCACATAAATATAAAAATTGACATAGAAGTTTAAAGTATGTCAATTCAAAAAAGTAACCATTCTGAAATAGGATTGTGAATGCCTGTAATTAGAGAAGGTAGTGAAATTTGAGATGTTCCTTCCCTTACTTACCTGAAGGAAAGGTAGCAGGAAATATTGCTACATCAAAACAAGATACTGGGAAACATAACACATATATATTGTATAAAACAAGTGTTTCCAGTGAAAAGGCCATTATATATAGCTATCTGAATTTCACCCAGTGATAGGCTCTGTTCCTACTCAACCTTTGCTATTAGTTTTATTACTTCACTAGAAATCACAGGAAAATCTAAAATATTTGGAAATGCTTCTAACTTGAAAGATATAGACAACAGAAAAAAATAAAAGCTCTTGGGAAAACATGGTATGCTGAGAACAGAGAAAAATAATATTAAAACTACAATTAATATCCTTACTCAGAACATAGAACTATGAAATCTTCCTAGAGCAAAACAAGCTATTAAAACATGTTAGTAATTTTTTTCAGTCAGTAGAAATGAGGGCACATAAAATTGAGGCAAACTTCCAAAGTACAGAGTAAATTGAGGATAATCAGAAATAAAGATCAAAGAAGTTAAATTATTAGCTCACTTTAGGATGTGTGACATTGCAATGATGGTATTTTCTGAAAGAGAAAATAGAATATAAAAATGATTAAAGAAGTGATTGAAAGTTATTTTACAATTCAAAAAGTCTTCATTACATTTCTGTTGCTGTGAAAAGGCACCATGACCAAATCAACTTATAAATAAAATATTTAATTGGAGGCTCACAGATCCATGGGGTTAGAGTCCATGACTGTCATGGCCAGGATCAAGGCAGAAGGCAGGCATGACACTGGAGCAGAAGCTGAGAGCTTACAACAGCATGGCACTGGAGCAGTGACTAAAATCTTAGACCCTGGTTTGCAAGTTGGAGGCAGTAAGAGAGGGGGAACTAACTGGGAATGTCATGGGCTTTGAAATCTCAAATGCTACCTTCAGAGATATACCTTCTAATCCTTCCTAAACAGTTCCAACAACTGAGGACCAACTATTCAAATATATGAGCCTATGGGGCCATTCTCATTCAAAAATACCACAAAAGGTATGAGTTTCTGAAAGGAAAAGAACCATTCAATGGAAGTTCCAACAAATCAAAAAGGCTCAGAAAACCAGCTATTATAAACAATATTTTAGAGAATTGGATTAAAATAATGATCCTAAAAGCCATTAGAGGGAAGAAAAGTGAGGGAAAAATAAAGTCATATCAAGAATAGGAAACAGAGCAAAGAGATTTCTTTGGATTAACATTTGATTGTGATTTTTGTTACAGTTTCTTATTTGGTAGCAGGAGCATCTCTGTTAGTAACTGCTATATACCAAATAGCACATCTCTAATGGGAAATCTTATGGGACAAAAGTCAGGTTCAGGGTAGTGTGTCAGACATAAGGAAACCAAAACACAGGAAACAAGAAATGTATTGGCCTGGTCTGGAGAGGTTAAAGATGGTGAAGAGGAGCATGGAGAGCTTAATGAGCAGGGAAGGAGAGGGAGCAGTGATGTTGACTTTATCATGAAATAGTTGGGGATTGTGGTGGGTTCTCCATCAGTGAGATGAGAAACGAGTGAGCTGTATTGAAAACAACCACACAACAAAAGTTTTAAGAAAACCAAAGGTGACAAGATAGAACTGGGTTTCAACCATTATTAAGGCCTAAAAACTGATGTTGAGGCCAGTAACTATCTGAAATAAATTTATAAAATACTTTGTGGAAGCAAAGCACTAGATGTTTTGGGAAGAAATTCTTTTAAACCTTAAATTATTTAAACCTTCAAACATTTAGAGATATTGAATTTTCAGATACATGTTTCTCAAATGATTTGCCATATTCTCAAAAGCTTATATCACATTTAAGAAAGTAGTAGATCTAACTTGTCAAGAATGGAAGGCATCAAGAAATAGGAAAACTAGAATCCAGAAAGATGGGAGCAAAGAGAAATGAAGTCTTACAGGCCAACATTGCCAGTCTGAAACAGGAGGATGGAGAGTAGAAGCAAAGGTATCTCCAAGTAAGATATAAAATTAATAGGTTACTAAAAGGATGTTTATGTATTGGGAATACATTTTCGCTTCTAGGGTACTAGTTGTAAATTAAGTCAAAAATAGTCACAAGGCAATTTCTGGAAAGTGAAATATTGAACAAGAAAGTCTAGGCCATGATTATCAATCTGTGACTCTGCTGTGAATATAATTTAATCATATCTTTATAACAGTGTTGATACAGCCATATTAATGAAGTTTTGTGGCAAATTTCATAAATGACCTTACAGGAGTCTGTTACTTTTTAATAATTACTTTAATAATTAATTGAAATATAAAATGTCACCCAAGAACTTTAGTTTAGAATTTATGCTATTCTAGCTCAATGCAGTGTCACAAACTTATAATTACCACACTCAGTACCTTGAAGTAGAAGAATGATCATGATTCTAGGCCGGCTTGTGCTACAGGGCATGACTACCACAAATTATAGACACACACACACACACACACACACACACACACACACACACACACACAGGTTTTCCCTTGAGAGAAACCACACTTTTTTGCCATAGAGAACAAATCACTAGGATCTTCTGGTCAATACGGCTTGGGGTGATTTTATCTTTTTAAATCAATATTCATGCTCCATATCATTTCTACATAACAAACGGATTTCTCTGTGTCCTTCTTTGTTCAAGAGAACAGCAGTTATCTTCTAGCTTAGCCTTTAGTTTGTTGTTTTTCCATGTAATCAATAGAATTTCATTTGGGATAGTTTGTCACTGTAATTTGATGAGATTGAATTGGAAATGCCAGCAAAGGAACTGTTAAAAGCATATGTAAATAGAAAGAACCATTTGCATATTTAAGCACCACAAAGCCAGGATATATAAACACAGGCTTTCTTTTCAATATCAATTTGCATAAAATTAGAGCCACTGACAATCTATTTATTTACAGAGTATAGAGCTGGTAATCCCAGGAAAATTCTGAGTGTTTATTCTTTGGTACCAGTGAAGAAATTAGTTAGAATACACACACTTGAATTTTTATGTTGCTATATGGAAATATGAATTTTCATTACAGATAAACTGATTTTCTATTCTGGTATTAACACAAGAGGCACAGACAAGGGTGCTGCAGGCCGCAGGAATATATCATAAGATCTCAGCTGGTTATGGCAAAGTCACTACCTGGAGGGATCAGGGAATTCCTCCAGAGGAAGCCAAATCCCAAGGAGCTTTTGGTGTTACTTGGCTTGTTTTATATCAGCTGTTTTCTGTTGTGAAAATCATGTGTGCCTTCATAGTTTTCCCAATTGACATGTTCCCTAAGAAGGGCTAACAATATGGACTGATCACTCTCTGGACATACACATTCCAGGTATTTGGAGAACTGCTTCAGGAAAGGCTTTCTCTGGAATCAGATATCTCCCTTGGCTACTTTCAAGGACTAGCAGTAATAACAGTTCACATGCAAGTCTCCTGATTTAAGGTAAATTCCACAAGGAGACACCACCTAGGTCAGGTGGACGTTAAGTAATAGCTTTACACAATTCAGCTCGGACCCTCCTTTCTTACAGCCTTACTAACTTTATAGACCGCTAACTCCTTACCTAACCACTTCTAGGAATATTTAGATAACCCTCTGTACTAATAGCTATGCTCAGCCAGAACCCCAGTTCAAATCTCCCTGTAATTATCAGCATTGGCAGCATCCGGCCAGGTCCATCCCCAGACAGAGGAAAGTACTTTATCAGAGATACCTCCGTACTCTCTAAGAACAGACTTAAGCATCCAGACTACCTGTTTGAGAAGGCCTGGCGGATGTGCCAATTAAGCTTTACTTCCTCCTTTCCCAAATCTTACCTCTGGTTCCAGATCTCCCTTTAACTATCACTAGAGGCATCTAGCTGTACACAGGTTGCCTAGCGACTGAGGACACTTTCCCCCACCCTGCAGAAAAACGGCAGATAGCTTGGACAGATAGGAGCCACAGGAAAAAAAGAAGGCAGTTTTATTTTCTCCCATTGACCTAGCAACTTACAGATTCTTAACATTTTCTACCAATCACGTTTAAGATTATAGTTGAGCACATAAGAGCCCTCTTCTTAGATATTACCTGAAATTAGCCTTTAGTTAATTCATTTCCCCATTGGTCACTTCCCTTTTGGTTTGCAAATGATAATTAACGGTTATTCCCTCTCTATGTGATTCTTATCACCCCTCCATTTGACCCTGGAAGCCTGGCTTTGCACTCCTAAGGGAATAGTGCTTGTAAGTGTATATATACCAGGACTTCCAGGGCACGTGGAGGACAGAGAAGAGATAAGAGAATGGAAGAACTAGATGGGTAAGAACATGAAAGGAACAAACTGAGATGGGAAAGAACTAGACTGAAGGGCTAGAAGAGAGGACTAGAGGAACGAGATGGAAGATGAGGAAGAGCCAGATGAGGAAGAACGAGATGAGAGAGAGAAGGAGATGGGAGAGGAGATGATATGGGAAGGAACAAGATGGATGAGAACCTAGAAGGGGCAGAACTAGATGAAGGAATTAAAATAGAACCTAGAGGGGACCACAGACAAGTGTAGAGAGAAATCAGGCTAGAAATGAGCTAAATATGAGAGCAGAATGTAAGCTTGTAACTGACACAGAATAATAAAGTATATCGACTAAGGAGTTTCGTGTACATAGATTCATTTTTTCTCATCAAAGATTAATTATCAACTGGTTGTAGATTCTTCCTGGACCCTGGGAGGGGACTATCGAGGGGCTGGTCCCCCATAGTCCCCGATACAAGGGAAAAACCTTTTCAACTCTAGGGACATATCAAGTCACAGCTGTGAATTTGCACTGACTAGGGCTAACCTCAAAGGTAGATACAGCCAATGTTGTTGTTTACTTTTGGTACAAAACACAGCTCGCATCACAAAGAGAATAAGAGAATTTACTCTGAGCAAAAGAAGAAGCAGACACAGACTCAGGTTGACCCAAATTACCTACTTCAATAAGGAAGCAGTTACATAAACTTTTTATAGTCCCAAAACAAAAGTCATTTATCAGGGTATTTATCAAGTACTTTGGCAAGAACATCGGGTAGGGGGCTTTTAGGAAAGCAGAGAAATCTTTCCTAGAGACTTCAGATGCTATCTAATGACATTTTTAACTTGTAGGTTTGTGGAAAGTGATGACCTTCTAAGAATATATTCCAAAAGTTTTACTTGATAATTACAAGAATATTAGGTTAGATACAGGGAAAAGCAATAAATGGCTAAGAGGACTCAAGATAACTCAGATTATTTGGTTTGTTTTGGGACATTTGTACTCTAGTCACCAAGTTGTAATCAGTCAATCCCTTCTGGTGTCTTCTTCAACACAGACGTAGCAATTTTCTTGGGAACTTCATTTCACATTACCTACCTCATATTCCATCTCAACAGCTCAGGAAAAAAACCCACAACTGGTTCAGTAATAAATGTTTCTTTTCATTTATTATATATACATTTTAAAATCATTTTGAAAGTGAGAAAGGTTTGAAAAATATTTCCAATTGAGAATGATCTCATAAGATGTATTTCTTCCGACATGACCCATGGATCATGTAACATGAGACTGTGAGTATAGTCTATGATAGGTTACAATGAAGTGGAAGGATGGCCAAAATGGATGAAAGAAAACAAAGACTGCGATCAAGGGATACAGCTTAGTTGTTAAAGTACTTGCCATTCAAACAAGAAGACCTTGGTTTTTATCACCAGAACCCATGTAAATTCTGGATGAGCATGGATGCCCACCTGTAATTCCAGCCTCCAATGTTGGTGGCAGGGAACCCTAGAGGAGCCGGGCCATCTAATGTAATAGAAGAAGACTCCAGGATCAATTTGGACCCTCCACACCCTCTTGTACATGCACATACAAGTTTGCCAAAACACTTAAGGCCATGCTTGCACATCCTCACATACTGCAAATATATACATACATACATACATATGAAAAACAGAGAGAAAAGAAATTATGGGGGCATGAATAATTTTTTCTGTTTTGTGATTTTTGTTTGTAGTTCTATTTGAAGACTATCTCAAAATAAAATTATAATATAGACTGTGGCAATACACATCACAAGTCACATGCAATTATACAAATCTATATCAAATGGCAGCGACCTATTAATACCATCTGGACAGTTGTAGGGTAGCTGCAAATAAATATATTGTCAATCATCAAGAAACTTCTTGTGTTATATTGTTCAGATTCTTATTCTACAATCTCAACACACACCTTGAAAATATTCCCTGACTCCTACCTATTTCCCACATCCTAAAGATAATATTTGAATGGACTAAACCTACCCTTACTTGAAACACTTCTGTGTTTAGGCTGCGGGGGCTATCTTATCCAGACCTTGTGTGTGCACTACGCAAGAACTGTACCACTGAGCTACTCCCCTACAACGCCAGCAATGCATGCACATGTACAACAAGCAAACTAGTCCTAAACTAACTCCTTAAGATATATTGTTGCTTCTTTCCCTTCATAATTCAAATCTCACACATTCTTTCAAGTTCAGAGAAGTGTGATTTTTTTTTCTTTAAAGCAGGCAAAGTGGGAAATGAAGCACTCTCCTGCCTCATTCACTGCCACCTTCAGCTATATAAGTTCCTCCACTTCCCATGGGAAACAAATATGTATCTTGCTCTGATAGCCTCCATAGCTATGGCAATTTGGGTTTTCAAAAACGTCATGAATCTTAAACACCCTGTCCTAATTGCTCTGTAAATACATTCACATCTTTCAGAATACATGTTGACAATAGAGGTTTGGAAAATATGGCTACAGTGTTCATAACCATGGATGACCAAGAATGCTGATTTTTCTGCCTCTCTGAACTCAAATATCTAGCAAAATTTAAAATGTTGCTTCACTTGAGTATTGCTTGTGATTTCCAATCATCCTACTGCACCTTTGATGTTTTCCTCTTACCCAAGAGTTTCACAGCACTCAAGAAACAGAAGCAGAAGGATCTCTGTGAGTTCAAGACCAGCCTGGTCTACATAGCAAGGTCAAGGACTGCCAGGGCTACATAGAAAAACCATGTCTTAAAACAGCAGAGTCTCAATTATGTCTTCTAATAGTTAGTGAAATGTCTGGAACCCTCAACCTCAGAGCATACTGTTCATTCTTTCTCTTTGCTTGGAAGTGTCTCCCTTAAGGATACCATATCTCCTTCACGCTTTGCTTTTGTTGGATCCTGCATATTTGTTTTGTCTCCACTTTAAACAGAGTATTGAAATAGAGTTAGGAGATCCAAAGGTAGAATTACCACTTTATTTTCTCCATTGCAACATTAATTAATCTTGAAATGAAAACATCAATTAAAGTTTTTTAACTGAACCAAGTACTACATGTATGCTATATGCTAAAATTAAAAAAAATTGGCTTTCAAAGTTAAAGTTTACATCAAAATTTCAATTACAATAATTTTTAGGTAATATAACTTGAATTTCTACTAAACCCGAAATACTCTTTTTTAAATTTAAACGTATTTTTTGAGAATTTTAGTCCTCATTCTCCTCCCTCCAACTCCCACCATGTCCCCCATTCCTTCTCAAATTATTGATTAAAATTGTTTAATATAACTTTTATAGACTATTACTGCTATACGTACATATATACATACATACACAAACACAAACACACACATCATCCTGAGTTCATTTAGTATTGCTTATATATTTATATGTTTAAGGTTGACCACTTGGTAATGAACAACCAATTAAGGGGCTCATTCTTGGGAAAAACTGGCTACCCCTCTCCCCACAGCCATTGATTGACTAGCTCTTCATCTATGGGTAGGACCTTGTGAAGTATTCTTTCTCCTCTAGGGTCTATGACCTCACCAGTAGTTGGCTAGGATTCCGGTACCAGGCATGAATTCCCTCCTGTTGAGCAGGCCATAAGTGCAATTAGAAAACTAAAGCTGTTGGTTCAGCCAAAGAGAGAAGTGCCACTATTGCACCATGGGAACTATTTTGTAGACTAGTCATTATGTCATTGTTGTGGTGTGTAGACTTGTAGCTGGGTAGGGCTATTGATCACTATTCTACTTTGGCAGCTTGCATAGCATCTTCAGATACTGTTTTACTCCAAAATCTGTTTTATTTTTTGTTTTGTTTTGTTGTTTGTTTGTTTGTTTGTTTGAGATAGGGTTTCTCTGTGCAACACTGGCTGTCCTGGAACTCATTATGTAGACAAAGCTGGATTTGAATTCAGAGATTCACCTGCCTCTCCCTCCGGAGTGCTGGGATTAAAGGCACACACCACTATGCCTGGTTACATAACTCAAAATCTTATATGACCCTCTAGAAGCAAAAATGACTTATTGGAATGTGATAATTTATATATAAAAACTAAAGTAGCTGCATGGCAAAAAAATTGTCTTAATATTCGGTATTTCATCTAAATTTAAGATATAAGTATATTTTTAGCCTGATGGTACTATTCTGAATTAAGATTTGTATAATTAAATAAAATTTAGGAAGATGGTTAATTGAAATATGTGATAACATAATTAATTTTTCATTGCAGTTCACAAAGTATCAAGTAGCACTTTAATTAAAATTATATTTAATTTATTTCTATGACAATTACATTTTCTATTGTAGCCATTTCTGTGGTGTTTCCACAGATGAGAAATACAGCATTAATATATTTTAAAAGATAATTGCATTTGAATAGTTGTGTGGTAATAAATGAATAAGTACTATCCATATGCCTGGGATTTTTTTTTAAATCTGTACTTGGATTTTTTCTAAATGTCCTAGAAACGTTGACTATTAGGATTTTAAAATCCTCCTTACAGACATTTTCTTATGGAAATATGTACTTGCTCCTCACAACTGGCAGAATATCATCAAATATTTCTTAAATATCTACCCTAATGTGTTCTCCTAGGAGGAGTCAGCAGTATAGATTAGAGCTCAAGTTCCAGGAATAATACAAAAATCCCTGTTTCAACTCTTTACACATGTACATGGAAAGAAGGGGAACTGCTTGATATTAAAGAAGTTCTGGTTTTGCTTTTGTTTCTACAGGAGAAGAAAAGCTATGCATACCATCAAAATTGATAAAGGTTCGATTTGAACAAGAGAGAT
This sequence comes from Peromyscus californicus insignis, assembly GCF_007827085.1. Taxonomy (NCBI): domain Eukaryota; kingdom Metazoa; phylum Chordata; class Mammalia; order Rodentia; family Cricetidae; genus Peromyscus; species Peromyscus californicus. The sequence goes on from NW_026294391.1 coordinate 98,186,204, forward strand.
CTCTTAATTGGAAGCATAACCATCCAATTAAAGTTAACTTATACCACTAACAAATGATTTTCATTTAATCAGATATAACTTGCCAAAAGGAATCCTCCTCAAAGTTAGGCTTAGGGAAAGGTTTTTGATTTTGTCATTCAGGAGAATGAAGGCTAAGGAATCTGAAGAACACTGGACAAATGAGACATCTAAAGAAAAAGGACAAATCATCCAGAATAAATGTCCCAAGAAATAGAGTAAACTGACCTATTGGTATATCACATATAAAATTTCATAAGTCTTCCTAAATGTTTATTTCTGCTGTTTTCTACAGACACTTAATACAAATGGATTTTATGTAGTCCCAGTTCAATCAACAATTAAATCTGGCTTTAGAGTTGGAGAATGGCTCTCTCCTCTAAATCCAAGCATGTTTGTTAAAAGAAAATGCAATATTTCTGTATCATGTCAGAAGAGCCATCTGATATGGGACAGAAGAAAACTAAAATTAAGGGACAATTCTATTGCCACTAATATCAATTCTTTGGTTCTATTTTGATTTTTTTTTAATTTAATACACACTGACTTTTTTTAAGATTTATTCATTTATTATGTATACAGTGCTCTGCCTGCATGTATGCCTACAGGCCAGAAGAGGGCACCAGATCTCATTACAGATGGTTGTGAGCCACCATGCGGTTGCTGGAAATTGAACTCAGGACCTCTGGAAGAGCAGTCAGTGCTCTTAACCACTGAGCCACCTCTCCAGCCCCTATTTTGATTTTTAAAAACTTTTCTTAAGATATGAATTTTATGTCAAAATTTATAAGATTTATATATATTTTAAACTTTTGTTATGATATTAATGTCATATAGAGTACTAATTCTAGAAAAAAAGGCTTCATCTAGCTGCCAGTACATGTTTTTGTGTTTGAGTCTCTATCAGTTTTTTGCAGGGAATCATGATCATGTCTAACAGTGACTTTGAAGATTCCAAAAAGATGATGAGGCCCCACAATGAGGATTCCATATAGTCAATAATAATACCACCAAGCTAATAAACATCACCTAAAGATCACCTTTGGCCTACAAACTGCTTAGGACAATTTCAAGATGACTAGCTGAGATGATCCAGCCTCACAGACTATTTGAGCAAGGACTTGAGATAAGCCCTACACTTTTGCATTATGCAGAGACTGGACAACAAATGACAATTAACTCAACGTTTTTCTTTTCAGGATCCCATAAAGATGCCTTTGTTCCCAAACAGCAGGGAATAATGTTAAGAACACCACACCCACATTCCCAAGAGGCAGGGTAGGTGGTGTTTGGTCTTTCAATGGGTTTTGGATAATTGTCATTGTTTAGGATGGTTGGTTACAAGTTGTTAATTGTTAATGGTCAGGAAGAAAGTTAAAAAAAGGAAATTAGATTTAGGGTTCTTGTTTGAAAGAAAAAGATAAAGATGATATAGATAAGAGGTAGATTATTGAATCTACTCTGAAAAGAAAAAGAGAGGATATAGATATGATATAGATAAAAGGTAGATTATTGAATGTACTTTTAAAAGGCAACTACTAGTTTTAAATATTTTATATTGGATTGGATTTTTATATATTATATACAAGTCATATATATTGCTACAGAGTTGAGATTGATTTATATAGACATGATAAGATAAAAAGGTAGATTATTGAATCTACTTTTAGAAGTCAACTTCTAGTTTTAAATATTTTACATTGGGTTGGATTTTTGTATATCATATACAAAGTATGTATATTGATACCAATTTGAGATTGATATATCATACATATATTTCTAATCTTGTTCAAGATATTATACCTATACAGTTCATTTTAAAATGTAATGCAATTTGCTAATCCTTGAAAGTTATTTTTACCAACTATTAGGATATAAAGAAATGAAAGTTAGTAGTTAGTCATTACAATTGAACTTATAGTCATATTAGGTATGTTTTCATGGTCAAGCAGAGATATATTGTAGATAGACAGGTCATTTTCAAACCTTTTAGAGATCTACAGTATATGGCATTTAAGATGTTTTAATAACATAGTTTTTTTTTTCTTTTTTTTTTTCTGACTATGAGACATGTCTACTCCTGGCAACACCAATATACTTTAGAGAAGATATGGGCATTGAAGAATCTCCACATGGAGTTTACTTTCACTGTGGTGAAAGTTAGCTACTGGGCAAGAAAATGTCCTTGAATTGACTGCTGGCAGTATGTTGTCCAAAATGGACAAGCAGGACACAAAACAAAGGACTGCCGATCCTTGCCAAGAAAAGTGTGGTTGCAGCTGTGGCAACAGGCATCCTCTGAGGCCAGGACAATATGGCACCATCGCTGAAGTGGCTTTGCAATCTTTGCTTCGCTGAAGTGGTACAGTGCCCCTTCCTTCAAAGGCAGCTGAACAGGCAGTGGGCTGAGAGCTTCGGGTGTGCAGTGGAACAGTAGCTGAAACAGTTATTCTTGGAGGAGTACTAGGCTGACAGAGTCTGACCTCTCAATAGTAGACTGGCATTTAATAAAGGAGGTGAAGCCACCCTTAAACCAAGAAGAATGGGAAGCCAAATTCCAAAAATACCAGCAATTTCCAGAATTTAAAATCCTGAATCATGACATGACACTGGCAGCATCCAAGTTTATCTGGTCCGTGGAATACTCAAACTGAATGTGTGGTCGAGCTCTAGGCCTTGCATACATCCTGCTTCACAGATGAGTCTGTCAGATCTGCTAAGCCTATAGGCCAAAGATGATGCCCCAACATTGCAGAGAAACTCTGGTGACTGTCCAGGAGCTGGCTGCTTCTGTCAACTCACATTCTTTGGAAGACACTTGTTTGCACTTCCTGTTTTGCTAGGTAATATTATTTCCTTCTCTGGTCTCTGAGGGAGTTGAAGACTAGATAGTTGTAGTTACAGTTTTCTTGTTAAGAAATTCAGAAAAGCAACTCACTAAGAGGTGTTAAGTGTATAAGATTGAAAGGCATCATAAGATAGTTTTCTGTTGGTAATGTAAGTTAGGAGAGAAAGTGAATTAGGTACAACATTTTGGACTCACCAAAATAGGATAGATAATGGAATATTTTCTCTGAATTTGTCAAATGCAAATGGACTAGACATTGTTGATGTATTTTTGCTTATCTATAGTTATTGTACTTATTGTATATAGGTTTTCTTATATTAGTTATAACTTTATTTTTATTAGATAAAAAAGGGAAATGTGAAATTTTATTTGTGCTCTAATAAATAAAGCTTGCATAGAGATCAGAGGAAAAAGCCAGCCATTATAAGTAAACACAAAAGTCAGCAATATTAGTACATGCCTTTAATCCTATCTCTTGGGAAGCAGGGATCTGTCTGGATCTCTGTGATTTCATGGCCATACTGGGAACAGAGCCAGGTGTGGTGGCACATGCCTTAAATTCCAACACTAGGTAACCACAGAGGTCTTGAGGTCTATAAAGACAGAAAGTGACAGAGCTGGGCAGGAAGAGGAAATGATGTAGCTGGACAGAGAGAACAAATCAGATGGCAGAACAGCAAGGCATAGAGGCATGGGTAGACAGGAAGTCTCCTTTTGGAAGCTTTGGAGTTGGTGAGGTGAGGTTAGTGTGTGGCTACTCCTATTCCTCTGATCTCTCTCAGGTTTTCACCCCCATATCTGGCTCCATGTTTTCTATTAATAAGACCCTTTAGAAATACAAACACATGAACACACATATACACATAAAGAAAAAGAAAAAGAAATGTAAAAAAAAATGGATGAATTATTAATCCTGCCCCAAACTTCAAAGAGCAGGGAAAACCCTAGGGAATCTGTCAGGAAGAGGGGTACTGACCCTTCTCCACTTTTGACGGTGGTTAACTCAGGCACCTACTATTTTTTCAGAAAAGGTGTCATATGCCTTATAATGTATTTTGTGTGTTTATAAAAGTTGACTATTTGGCTGTCCATGGGTTTGTCAGTGTAGATAAAGAGACAGAGACCCCAAGTCTGCAGCATGCTAATGCAGGAAGCTGGGGTCTTTATGGTGATGTGGAGCCATGGAAAGGCACTTGACTTTTGTACTTGGGCCTCAGAGGACAGTTTTCCCTCTCACTGACTACCACACAATTTCTAGGAGACCTCTGCATCATAACTTCAGAGGAGGAAGAGAGCAGAAGGTAAAGAAAGAAGCAGCTGAGAAAAAAGAAAATGGGATGGGCGGTGTCAGCTCTATTTAGCTAAATCCCAAAGCCTGAGCTCCGTATATCTTGGGACCCTGAATGAAATGCCTTATTCACAGCTTCCTTAACCATGAAATGGGGATAACACTAATGGCACAGGACAGGGATACCATCAGGGTTCATTGAGTTACTTGCAGATTTTGACATCCTTTTACTTCAACTTCACAAGCCAGTGTACCAGTAACTACAGTTTACTTCCCCTGAAAAGCATGATCTCAGCACTAGGACAGTGCTTCCAGAGCCTTTGTCAGCATGGAAGCCTCTGACTTCTGAAGTTCTGTAAATAGCCCAATCAAGCTGCCTGTAACAATCCAGTGTATCTCATGCTCAGCTCTAAACAGGATGTCTCCATCAAATCCCTCCCCTCAGGGCTCAGGGAACCCCAGAGAAGAGGAGGCAGGAAGAGTATAAGAGCCAGAGGGGATGGAGGACACCAGGGGAACAAGTCCCTCCAAATCAACTGAGCAAAGCTCCTGTGAACTCTCAGAGACTGAGGCAGCATGCACAGGGCCTGCATGGGTCTGCACCAGTCCTCATCATATATATTATTGCTTCCAGGTTAGTGTTTTTATGGGATTCCTGAGTGTGTGAACAAATGGGTCTCTGATTCTTGTGCCTTCTCTTGGGCTCTTTTCCTCCTGTTCATTTTTGTGAAAGTTAACATTATAAATTTTAGACTTACTATGCTTGAAAGACCATAAATTAAAAAGTGCTTCAAACATGCAAGCCTCTAGTTTGTACAAGCTGTGCCCTAGCAGCTCACCCTCCCCCGGATTGTCCAAGACATTGAAGACTGTTCTTAAACTGACTGATCCTATAAAATCTGCTGTTCTAGCAAGACAATAGCTCATAGGACTAACTACTATTTCTGTTTTTGTAATCAAACTTGCTTACTCTGCTCAATGACCGGGACAACTGCAAGACATATATGTTAAAATTAGACCATGCTTACATGTAGACAGAATACATGTAATCTTGTGGTTTTAGCTTTATAAGTCTTGGATTAATATGACCAGGGGCTGCAACTTTGGAGCAATCTCAGTTGCAGTCTTGCTGTCATGAGCATCTGGCACCAGTATTTATTTAATAAAGCCTCTGCTAATTTAAATTTATGCATGTCACAGTGAATCTCTGAGTGACCCCAGACCCACGACATTTTGTTCAATTCTAACATGTTAGTTTTTGTTTTACTTATTATGATATCATTTATTTATTTGTTTGTTTGTTTGTTTGTTTCTTCATTTAATTATTTTGGGTTTTTCAAGACAGGGTTTCTCTGTGTATCCTGGGCAGTCTTGGAACTCACTCTGTAGACCAGGCTGGCCTCGAACTCACAGAGATCGATCGGCCTGCCTCTGCCTCTCAGGTGCTGGGATTAAAGGTGTGTACCACAACAGCTCGGCTATAGTTTGTTTCATTATTGCCCCTTAGAAGCCTGTATGTTTTCATACACACACACACACACACACACACACACACACACACACACACACACACATACACACACACACACACACACACACACACACACATCTTTATTGATTCTTTGGGAATTTTACATCATGCACCCCAATTCTGCTCATTTCCCAGTCCCTCCATATCCTCCCTCCACCCTTGCAGTGTCCCTCCCCCAAAAGAAAATAAAAAAAATACCAAACTAAACCAAACCTACAACCAAACAAAAAACCCACATCTCTCCTCTGTCTCTCGCGCCTCTTCAACATCTCTTCATTCATTTGAGTGGCATTGGGATCCTCGGTGTGTCCTGCAGTATACCCTTTTGTTCAATCAGCCCCATCCGAAAATGAAAATTGTAATGAGTCATTGGTCTGGTTCAATGCCTCTGGTTTCTGGTACACCGTCATCACTGGATCCTCACTGAAACTCCTCTCTGATATCCCACGGCTGCCCCTAGTCATGGAGATCTACTGAACCAGTCCCTTCACATGCTCCAGCAGGTCCTAGATGGGGTTGATGTTAGGGTGGGCCAATCCAAGGCCCTGGATATGGACCTGGGTAGTAGTTGAGCTGGTCAGTCCTGAATACTGGAGCTACGCCTCTCAGGCGAGGGGTGGAACCAGCTCTCCTATGCCCATGGCATCAGGGCCAGCTCTCTCATGCCTGTGTTGAGGGGTGGGGCCATCTCTCCTGAGTGCAGGGGGCCAGCTCTCCTATGAGGGTCAAGATCAGCCCTCTTGCAGCAGTGTCTATTGAGGGGCAGGGCCAGCTTTCCTAGATCCAATGAAGGGCAGGGCCGGCTTAGCACCACCCTTGGATTTCATTGTACATGGCCCCCTATGGTAACAAGGGCCACAGACATCAACACAGACCCCAATTGCAGCAGGACCACAGATCCAGATGTGACCTTCCAGAGCATCTCAGGCCCAGATGTCACCATGTCCCCTGTGGCAGCTCAGGTCACTCAGATCAGTTTGGTCACAGCAGCAGGCAGCATGGCTTTCAGACACCAACATGGTCTGAGGTGACTAACCAGACCCTGGGCATCTGCATAGCCCATGGTGACAACAGATGCTATGGACATCAACTCAGACCCTGGCTGCTGTAGGGCCATGGACCCAGAGATGGCCCTAGACTGAAGCTTGGGCCCTGACATACCACGGCCCCAGGTGGTGGCACAGGCCAACCAGAGCAGCAGCATGGCTGTGGGACACCAACATGGTCTCAGGTGGCAGACCAGACGTAGGACATCTTCTTGTCCCTTGGTGGTAACAGGAGCCATGGATATCAACTCAGACCATGGCTGCCATAGGAACACGGACCTAGACATGGCCCTAAGCAGCTACTTGGGCCCAGATGACACCTGAGTAGCATAGGCTACTCAGATCAGCATGGCTCTGGAGGCTTGGACAACAAGTCCACAGGTTGTGCCACAGACCCTGGGTATCCATGTGGCCTAGGTGGCAACACAGGACACAGACTTTAACACAGTCACTGGCTACAGTAGGACATGGACCCAGACATTGTCCTAGGCAGCTACATGGCCTGGATGTCACCAAGGCCCCAGGTAGCAGCACAGGCACTCAGATTGGCATGGCCCCAGAGGCAGCATGATCCAGGGACACCAACACGGCCCCAGGTGACAGCCCAGACCCCAAACATATGCATGGCTTTCAATGGTAGCAGGAGCCATGGACATCAACACACAGACCCAGGCTGCAGTAAGGGCATGGACCCAGACATGGTCCTCAGCTGCAGCTCAGTCCCTGATGTCACCATGGCACAGGGTGGAAGCATAGGTCGCTCATATCAGTATAGCCCCTGAGGTGGCATGGTCTTTCAACACCTACCAGTCCACAGGTGGCAGCCCAGACACTGGGCATCCTGTGGCCTTTGGTCGCAACATGGCCCATGGATGTCAACACAGACCCCAGCTGCAGTAGGACCTCGGACCCAAACATGGCCCTTTGCAGCAGCCTGGGCCCAGGTGTCATCACTTCCCTGGGTGACAAGCAGACCACCCACCTCAGCCGGCTCATCACCACCTTTGCTTCTTCCGTTCCACCTCTTTCCACAACACATGAACCATTCTGCCTCTCTTTTTCTCCCATTTCTCCACCACACATTTGCTCATCGTAATGGCACCCTCCCCCTGTCAATGTCTTTAGGCAGCCCAGGCCTTGAGGACCCAGGCTGGCCTGGGGGTGGCTCTCACCCACTTGAGCTGTTTTCTAGTGAGAGACAGAAAGGGGGATATATCCAGATGAGTGGGTCAGGGGGGAGGAACTGAGAGGAGTAGGGGGAAGGGAAACCATAATCAGGATATATTATGTGACATAAAAATCTATTTTCATTAAAAGAAAAAAAAAGAATTGTTGTGACCCCTCCCCAAATAAAAAGTAATCATCAGCATCAATACTTTCTGTGCCCACCTTCTCCTTAGATTCCCCATTTTCAGGGTTACTACTGAATCCCTTGTTCAAAGGATCAAGTGAGCCTGAATCAAGAAGGTTTAAGTGATCCACTGTTTCACAATTACCATGTGTAGGGAATAGTCATCTGTGCAAACAATACTCATGACTTAGAAATGTCACCCCCCAAAAAAACAGAACTTGACATTTTGTTTAAATGGCATTTTCCGGAGCATACATATATATCCTGCAAAACCCCCGAAAGCATATGAAATTAAATAACTTGGAAATTCATGTTTTTATTGTTAACATGAGTGCTGAATTTTAGTGAAGCTGGACATTGAGTACAGGTGTCACCAGATATCCCTCTAGCTCCTGAACAAAGATTGCACTCTAGGGATAGTCGTCCCTATCGATAATGAGAAGGACCTTTTCGATACGAGGAGGTGTGCTCTGTACTACTACACGCCTCTGACTCTTCCTCTCTTCTGCTCTCCGATGGACGAACCATGTCTAAAATTAGAGGAAGGCAGGATTGGAGTTAGCATTGGCTTCCACCCCAGAGCCAAGAGATAAAAACCACTTTAAGACACATAACACTGACTTTCTATTCAGCTCATAAAAGCAAATACCAGCTGTCTGTCAACTTCTGTAATAGGCCATGATTTTGTCTTTTTTTCCAGCAGTATAGACACTTCAGTGGTTTCTTTTCTAATGGATGGAAAGCTTAGATAACAGCTTGTTCCAGTTCCTTGATATTAATTCAATATATGGTAACTGGGTAAAGGAAAGTCTTCATTCTGACATTTTTCCATCAGCTGTAGAATACCCTCCTCACTAGTGATCCATTCCTCTTGTTTGGGCAGAGATTGTAGATCACCAAATGTTAGCACATTTTAAAGGCCTATGGACGGGAACAGCTTTCTGTTTGCAAAAGCAATCTTCAGTATGAAGTAATTAATCAACAGAAACAAGCATGGGAGATTTTTAGAAACAAAATAGCCTTCAAGGGTGCCAATGGGATTGTTGGTGCTTGAAATTTCTGGAGAGCGAACAGGTGGTAGGCAGAGAAGGCCTGGACAATGGTTTGACATCAAAGCCTCCAGGGTTTGTGAAGGTTGACACATTTAACCTAATGACATACAGGACACCGAAACCTTTACCATCTCCAGGAGTTCAGCTGAAAGCATGACTTCCACCCATGGTAAATCTGAACAGTATATTCTTTCATGCTATAAAAAGTTCTCCAGGATCAGGACGAAGAATAATATCATTGTTTCACCTATATTTCCAGAATCCTGTCCAGCACAGAGGGCACACTAGGAACTGCTGTGTCACCAGGACATCTAAAGCCCATCTTTCTTCAAAAGGCAAAGAGTAAGATGGTCCACAACAGTGTGGGGAAAGTAGTCATAAATCAGCTCTTCCTAAATATGGTCTAGCTATGGAAATACAGTCACAGTAACCTGTTAGATGTCACCATCCTCTCAGGCTCCTAGTGAAATGAAGGTCCATTGTATTGGGAAGTTCTCAAACTGTACATTTGTGCCTCCATGTCCTTTCTTTCCCTACCTATTATGTGGATGTATAGTCTAAAGAAGACCAACCAAAGGACCAGAAGCCCTACTACCATCCTGATGCCTCCATGAACTCAAATAAAGCCCCAGTGGCTGACTCATGTGGTCTCACATTAAGTCAGAGTTCCCTGTGTTTGATTCCTAAAGCCCATCTATTACGTTTGTAAGAGGAAAGGGGAAATAAAATATGAGGCTTTGGGAAATTCACACTCAAGAGTGTACAAACAGGAGACCATGGGTGTTGTCTATTGTATCCTGTGTCCACCTTCTCTCTGTAGCTGCAGTGCATCAGTCTCTTGAGCTGCAGTGCATCAGCCTCTCTTGAGATGCAGGACATCAATCTATAGAGCTGCAGTGGATCAGTCTCTAGAGCTGCAGTGCAACATCCTCTCCAGAGCTGCAGTGCAACATTCTCTCTAGAGCTGCAGTACATCATTTTTTCTAGAGCTGCAGTGCATCAGCCTCTCTAGAGCTACAGTGCATCAGTCTCTGGAGCTGCAGTGCATTAGCCTCTCTAGAGCTACAGTGCATCAGCATCTCTAGAGCTACAGTGCATCAGTCTCTAGAGATGCAGTGCATTAGCCTCTCTACAGCTGCAGTGCATCAGCCTCTCTAGAGCTTCAGAGTTGCAGTGCATCAGCTTCTCTAGAGCTGCAGTGCATCAGCCTCTCTAGAGCTGCAGTGGAACATCCTCTCTAGAGCTGCAGTGCATCAGCCTGTAGAGCTGCAATGCATCAACCTCTCTATAGCTGCAGTGCATCAGCCTCTCTAGAGCTGCAGTGTATCAGCCTCTCTACAGCTGCAGTGCATCAGTCTCTAGAGCTGCAGTTTATCAGCCTCTTTAGAGATACAGTGCATCAGCCTCTCAGCAAAGGATAACCAGGCTACAACCCACAACCCAAGAGAAGTTAGGTAAAGAGGAGGTCCCTAAGACGGACATGCATGGATCACCCCAGGAAGGGAAAATGGATACAAACTCCTGGGTAAACTGGGAAGGGGGTAGAAGGGTGGAGATGGGGGGTGGAAACATGAGAGATCTGGAGGGCCAAGTTGGAGTAGGGCTGGAAAGGGACAGCAATGAAAGAGATATCTTGACACTGGGAGCCATTATGGGGTTAGGGAGAAAACTGGTGCTAGGGAAATCCCCAAGAACCCACAAGGATGACCCCAGCTTATACTCCTAGCAATGGTGGAGAGGGTGCCTTAATTGGCCTTCTCCTGTAGTCAGATGGGTGACTACCTTAATTGTCATCATAGGACCTACATCCAGTGACTGATGGAAGCAGATGAAGAGATCCACAGCCAAGCACTTGGCCGAACTTTTGGAGTTCAGTTGAAGAAAGGGAGGAGGGATTACATGAGCAAGGGGCATCAAGACCATGATGGGAAAAAACACAGAGACAGCTGACCCAAGTTAGTGGGAGATCACAGACTCTGAACTGACAGCTGGGGAGCTTGCATGGGACCAAACTAAGTAAGCCCTCTGAATGTGGGTGACTGCTGTGTGGCTTGGTCTGTTTGTGGGGTCCCTGACAGTGGGACCAATCCTGGGTACATGAACTGGCTTTCTAAAGCATATTCCCTATGGTGGGATGTCTTGGTCAGCCTTGATGCAGGGGGGAGGGGCTTGGTCCTGCCCCAACTGAATGTACCAGGCTTTGTTGACTCACAATGGAGGCCTTACCCCCTATGAGGAGTGGATGTGGGAGTGGGGGGGCAGGTGAGAGGTGAGAGCAGGAGATGGGGAGGGAGAGGAAACAGTGGTTGGTATGTAAAATGAAAAAAATCTTAAACAAAAAAAGTGCCTAGGACAAGGCTTCCCAAGACCGGAGGAAGGCTATAGATTGACTGTTCAATGTCTTTGCTTGGATTTACTGACCTTCACTTTGACTTCAGTCACATTCAAAGCTTTTGCAAGTTCTTTCCTGTGGAAAGAAAACCACAAAGTTTAGCGTGCAGTGTTTTACATGAAATGCAAAGTCATATATGATTTCTACGCTTTTTTAATATTGCTATCCTCCCTCAACCCCCCCTTTAACTTTCATTCTCAGAACTAGTCTTGCTTTTGAAATGGTTTTGCCTCTTACGAAAGTTTTTAAACAATGCAGATGAATAATTTTAACACACTATTAAAAATTAAAAATAGATGCCGAAGTGTATGCCGAGCAAATTATACTAATTTAAAAAACAGCACCAAGGGAAGGGAAAGGGAAAGTGAAAGGAGTTAATGGATAGGTACACAGTCCCTGAAAAGATGACGAGACTACTGGTGAGGAGGTCACCCAACAAAGTGTAAATCCTTAACACTGGTGAACTTTACACTAGTGAGTATTTTGCCACACTATACTCATGTTTCTATATTTTACAGTAATTAGAATATGACTCGAAATGAGTGGTGTTGACTATGTGCACTTGTTTTGGGCCAACCCTACACGCTAATACTGACTTTTACCCCTACACAAGGCACCCTCCTGTACCCACCACCTAGGGAGAAGACAGCAGTGGCTTAGGGAGGGATGATAGGAAACCCAGGGCCTGGATGAACAAAAGGACACCTCAACCTGAGACAACAGGGAGGTTGGGGATAGCTCCTGGTGCAAGACACATACCTGGCAAGCGCATCTGGGTACTGAGTTTCTTTGAACAATTTTTCCATTTCCTCGACCTGCCCCAGTGTGAACAGGAATGTGGTTCGCCGTCGCCTTCGTGATGAACGGCGCCTCGGAATCCGAATCACAGGCTCGGCTGAGGGTCTTGGGTCCTCCTGGTGAGGCTCCGAGGAAGAGGCGTTCGGGTCCCTACTGCCCTCCTCAGAGTCGTTTTGGCTCTCACGGACCTGGCGGACCCCGTTATTTAGTTCCATTACGCAGCCTGCGTCACCTCCACTAGGGTTGCCACCCACCATGGCCAAGGCAGCCTCTAAGGTGGAGACCTCAGCTATCTCCTCACCATTCTCATTCCTCACAACGTATATATATTGCCAATGGACCTTGCGGGCCATGACTAGTAGTGGGCAGAAGCCACAGAGAGAAGTGGGGCCCCAGGAATGACGACACTCAAGGCCTATTGTTGGGTCATGTCTACTACTGATGAGGCATCAAGAGAGGCCTGAGGAAAGGGTGACGTCAACGTGTCCTTCTGCGCATGTTCCACACTTCTCCATGTTCCTCAAGGTTGACGTCAACACGCTCCTCTCCAGATGGGTGCTATAGGCTTTTCCCTCCCTGACTGACTGCTCTGGGCTTTATGACCTCTTGCTGAGATAGGTGGTATTTGCTGTGGTGCACAAAAATGTGGGTGTGGCCCAAAGATGAGGAACGAGGGAGCCACTGTGAACAGGGTTGTGAAAGGTCTTGTGAAATTAAACTTTGCTTCCAGGGCATGCATGTAGAATGAGTTTTAGCTTGCTTTTGCATGCATGTGCATGCTGCCTGTTCCTTCTAGGTTGTAGAAATGACACTGAAAGTGAATTGTGTAGCATTGCAAGATAATTGGGGAATAGAGTATGAGAGAAAGGTGGGAACACACACAGACCACAGGATCCTTGTGTGAACATGTAGAAAATTTCTGTGGACCTCACCCTCCACCTACCTCTGCTGCTCAGAGAATGGGCTTAGAACTAAGTGGACATGATCAGATTAGTGGCTGCTAGTTCAAGAGTGCCTGTTAGTACATTGAATGCTAGCTAGCCATTCTTCTTCAAGCTCAACATCAAGATCTTGGGACTGAGTTTGAATATAATTCTAATTAATGGCACTGTCTAAAACCAGACAAAAGACATCCCCTCCTCTCACAAGAGAAATGATCTGCTTAAGAAATAATTACCTCAGATTATAATAAATTTATAATCTCTGTTAAATTCCACATGTAATATTTGCCTCAGTTCTTATCACTGAGGATGTTGATGCGGTCCCTTATTCTGTTGGATGGAAGGTAAATACATAAATATTCAGGCAGTGTTTAAAACAATATTTGGCATGTGACATATGGCATATGACAGCTTTTCAGAAAAATAATAGGTGCCTGAGTTAGCCACTGTCAGAAGTGGGGAGGGTCAGTACCACTCTTCCTGACAGATTCCCAAAAGTAATGAAAATTTTGCCTTGTTCAGGATTACAAATTGCTCCCGAAAAGATACAAAGAGGAGAGTCTATTAATTATTTAAGATATAAAATAGGTCTACAAAAAATAGATCCCAAAAGGTGCAAATTAGGAGAGATCAATTATGGACTCTTAATGACTTTTAAAGGTTATTTGGTGGGGTTGGGGATTTAACTCAGTGGTAGAGCGCTTGCCTAGCAAGCACAAGGCCCTGGGTTCGGTCCTCAGCTCTGGAAAAAAAAAAAAAAAGAAAAAAAAAAGATTATTTGGAGACATTTCCAATCTATGAACTGTTGCTAGGGTAAAACATGATGAAATGAGTAATTTGTTCAAAACCTTAGAAGGTGACAAGGATTTAAACAGTCCAAGAGAATTATCACCTCAGGCTGAGACAGAATTGGCCTTGGTGGAAAAGAAAGTACAGGAAGGACATGTGGGTTGTGTGGATCCAAAGCTTGATTGAATTTTTTTTTTTACTCTCTAAGAATTCTCCTACAGGAATTTTAATGTAGAGGGAAGATATTATATTGGAATGGATATTTCTACCAAATAAACAGAGTAAAAAATTGAAAACTAATGTGGAAAAGATCTCTGACTTGATTTTAAAAGGAAAATTGAGGCTTCATCAATTAGCAGGAATAGACCCAGCAGAAATTGTCATACCCTTAACTAAGGAGGACATTGACAAATTATGGGCAGAAAGTGAATCTTGGCAAAGAGCTTGCAGTAATTTTTGGGGAGATACTAACAGCAAATTTAAAAAAGTGATAGAAATCAAATTTATGAAGAGAGCTGATTGGATTTTGCCTCACATTGTAAGGGAAATATCCATACCTGGAGCCTGTACATTTTAAACAGATGCAAACAAACAAAGAAAGGCAGGCTACTGTGGTGGTATTTTAAATGTGAAATAAAGTTGCCTGGGGTCAGAGCTATTAGAGCCATAGCAAGTGTGTGGCAGTGGTGGTGTACGCCTTTAAGGACCTGGAGGGCGGTACATACAGGCAGTGACGAGGCAGTCACATGATTGGGTTTACAACCAATGAGAAGCCAGAACAAGGAGACTATAGAGACAGACACACAGGAAGTAGGGCTCTCTTTCGGAGAGCTCTCTGGCCTGAGGAGGATCCCTGAATCAGGAAGGGTGAGGCTCTTGACTCTGACCTCTTGGCTTTCTTCTCTGAATTGGCTCTGTGTTTCTTGTTTAATAAGACCACTGAATTACATCTACATTTGGCGCCCAATGTGACAAGAATCCATTAAAAACCGTTTAACTGCTGAGCTGGATTTACACCTCGGACACTAGGTGGTTGTTTTGAAATTCCCTCGGATTTGTACTGTTCTATGAGGACTTAGTTATCCAATATTTTAAAGGAAACTATTTAACAGAGAAATTTTTTCCACATTTAAAAAAAAATGGGTTTTCTGTGTTCATTGGAAGAAAATTGGGCT
Source organism: Peromyscus californicus insignis (assembly GCF_007827085.1). Classification (NCBI taxonomy): domain Eukaryota; kingdom Metazoa; phylum Chordata; class Mammalia; order Rodentia; family Cricetidae; genus Peromyscus; species Peromyscus californicus. The sequence goes on from NW_026294391.1 coordinate 98,201,433, forward strand.
TTGTTTGCAATTTTAGACAGTCTGACAATGGAACAGCTATATGAGAAGATTAATGTTGATAGAATTATGCATTTTATTACTATATTTATTCTTATTTTACTATTTAAGAAGATAGTCAATTTAAGTGCCAGGGTGACAGCTTTGGAAAAACTTGATACACCTGTAAAAACTCAGACAGAAGAAACTAACAGTGAAGTTGCTTCAAGATTGGATCATATGGTTACAGAAAGAAAGCCTGTTTTCACACAGTCACCCTTAGTTTGTCTAGTAACCGTACAGCAGTTGCCTGATCAAATGACTACACAAAATATTTGGGCTCCAATCGAAATGTTGGATTTACGAAGGTTTAAGGAGGCAATAGTATCATATGGCATGCATTCCCCATATGTAAAGCAAATGTTAAACTCTTGGTCAACATATAATAGGATTGTACCTCAGGATTGGCAGGAGCTGGCACAAGCTGTTATGGAACCCAGTCAAAGGCTTCAGTGGCTAACTTGGTTCAAGGATGAAGCTAAAAACATAGAAAAACAGTGGAGGGATAAAGGAATACAAGTCTGCCAGGATCAGCTTATGGGAGAAGGTCAATATGCTTCAGCACCAGCACAATGTTTATATGATGTCCAAACCCTAATTTTATGTCGAACAGCAGCCTTGAATGCATGGGACAGAGTTGAGGAACCAGAAAAAAAAACTGAGTCATTTACAAAGGTTGTACAAGGCCCAAAAGAATCTTTCACAGATTTTTTACAAAGACTGGCTTCAGCAGTAAAGAGAATGGTCCCGGATTCAGAAGCTAGTAAGATAATAATTGAGTCTTTGGCCTTTGAGAATGCGAATGCAGCATGCAAAACAATAATCAGGCCGTTAAAGGCAAGATCTGCACCTTTGGAAGATTGGATTAGAGACACAGTTAATGTTGAAACTCATGAGCATGATGATATGTGGGTAGGAGAAGCAATTTCAAGAGGTTTGAGGAATGTTAGATGTTTTGGATGTGGAAAGCAAGGACATTTGAAAAGGGACTGTAAACAGGTCATTCCTAGAAACAATGTTTCCTCAAGGAACAATGGCAACAGAATGCCCCTTCCTTCTGGAGTATGCAGAAGGTGTGGTAAGGGAAAACACTGGACCAATGAATGTAGATCAACAAGGGACAGACAGGGTAATCCTTTGCCTCAGTCTTCGGGAAACTCCCAGAGGGGCCTCATGCAGGCCCCAATAGCAAATCCAGTTCAAACCTTTCCTGCAGTCATAGAGGAAACCCCTACTCAGAGCAATTAAATAACCAAATGCCTATTGGAATAAGTCATGCTGGTCAGGATGATGAAACAGAGAGAATAGAAAATTCAGGAGAAAACATAAAGAAAATTTTTTGGCAAACTTCTATTAATGAACAAAGACCAAAATTATCGATAAAAATAAATGGTGTTTTGTTGTCTGGTCTGGTAGACACAGGTGCGGACGTTACCATAATTGCACCAGAATTTTGGCATCCAACTTGGCCTCTTCAGGAGGTAAACGTTCAACTGTTAGGTATTGGGACATTATCTCAGGTGAAACAGAGTGCAAGATGGCTCGAATGTATAGGTCCAGAAGGACAGAGAGGAAAATTGAAAATGAGACAACCTAAGAAAAGGGACAAATCATCTATCCCAGGAAACAGAGTGAAACGGCGTATGGTTTTCTGCAGAAAATCACGGCCAGGCCTAACATCAACTGAAGTCTCCAGAAAGAAGTTGGGGCCCCACAACAACAACAATTCCACGTGGACAATAATAATATCACTAAGCTGACAAACATCATCTACAGATCAGCTTTGAACTACAAGGTGCTCAGAGTAATTTTGAGATGACTAGCTGAGATAATCCAGTCTCAAAGACTACTTGAATAAGGACTTGAGATAAACCCTGAACTTTGGCATTATACACAGACTGGATAATGAAGGATATGGTTACCTTTCCTAGAATTTGACAATTAACCTAAAATTTTTCTTTCAGGATAAAGATAACTTCGCCCATACCCAGCAGGAAGCAATTTTAAGAATACGACGCCCACATTCCCAAAGAGGTGGTGTGGGGCAGGTGTTTTTTTTGGTCTTTTTAATGGGTTTTGGGTCTGGGATAATTTTCATTGTTTAGGGGATTGGTTACAAGTTGTTGTCAAGGGTTAGGAAAAAGGCTAAGCAAAGGAGATTAGATTTAAGGTTCTTGTTTAAAAAAAAGAGAAAGAAAGAAAGAAGAAAAAGACAATTACTAGTTTTAAGTATTTTACATTGGATTGGATTGTTTTATATTGTATACAAGTTATATATATTGGAATTGATATTGTTAGAAAATGCTATATGTATATTTCTAATTGTACTTATACCGTTCATTTAACAATGCAATTTTCTGATCCTTGAATGTTATTATTACCAACTATTAGGATATAAAGAAATAAAAGTTAGTAGTTAGACATTACAATGGAACTTGTAGTCATATTAGATATGTTTTAAAAATTGAGCAGATATATTTTAGACAGGTCATCTTCAAACCCTTCAGAGATCTACAGAATATGGCATTTGACAGAGGGATGTGGAGAAGAACGGGATGCTGAGATGAAGCCATATATACACAGCCAAGAAGAATGGACTAGAAATTATTTAGACATTTATTACTTGTATATATTGTGTATAGTTATTGTACTTTTGTATGTAGTTTTTCTTTTGTTAGTTATAACCTTTTTCTTTTTTTTTTCCTTTTTATTAAATTAGAAAAGGGGAAATGTGGTGGTATTTTAAATGTGAAATAAAGTTGCCTGGGGTCAGAGCTATTAGAGCCATAGCAAGTGCGTGGCAGTGGTGGTGTATGCCTTTAAGGACCTGGAGGGCGGTACATACAGGCAGTGACGAGGCAGTCACATGATTGGGTTTACAACCAATGAGAAGCCAGAACAAAGGGACTATAGAGACAGACACACAGGAAGTAGGGCTCTCTTTCGGAGAGCTCTCTGGGCTGAGGAGGATCCCTGAATCAGGAAGGGTGAGGCTCTTGGCTCTGACCTCTTGGCTTTCTTCTCTGAATTGGCTCTGTGTTTCTTGTTTAATAAGACCACTGAATTACATCTACAGGTTACAAATCAGAAAATTTAAGTGGTTCAAAGTCCTTATAATTCAGTTCAAAAATCGGAATTGTATGCTATTCTGTTGGTATTAATGGATTTTTCAGAACCTCTCAACATAGTAACTAACTCTCAGTATGCTGAAAGAGTAGTATTACATATTGAGAATGCAGAATTTATCCCTGATGCATCAGAATTAACTTCACTATTTATTCAGTTACAAGATGTAGTCAAGAATAGGAAGCATCCTTTATTTATAACTCACATCTGATTACATATGGGTCTACCAGGCCCTCTACACAAGGAAATGACAAGACTGATAAACTATTGATAGGAAATGTGCTGAAGGCCTCAGCACATTAAAAAAAATCATGTCAATAGTAAAGGTTTAAAAAAGGATTTTTCCATAACCTGGTAACAAGCCAAGGAAATTATAAGGAAATGTCCTACTTGTTCTTTTTACAATCAGACTGTGCTACCAGCAGGATGTAACCCAAAGGGTACTGAGAGGAATGAAATCTGGCAGATGGATGTGTTCACATTGCAGAATTTTGTAAAATTGAAATATGTACACCACACTAGTGATACTTATTTGGGTTTTTAATGGGCAAGTACTCTGAGTTCTGAAAAAGCTACTTTAGTAATCACGAATTTGTTAGAATTTATGGCCATCATGGGTATACCTGCACAAATTAAAACTGACAGTGCTCCAGCATGTATCTCTGGTAAAATGAAACAGTTTTTTGCTTATTACAATATAAAGCATATTACAGGGATACCACATAATCCTACAGGCCAAGCAGTTATAGAAAGTTCAAACTTTTGTACTTTCTATAACTAAAGGATATGCTAAATAAACAGAAAGGAGTAACAAAACCGACTAGAAATAGATTGCGTAATGCTCTATTAACTTTGAATTTTCTCAATACTAAGGAGAAAGGAACAACAGCTGCAGAGAGACATTGGATAATAGAAAAAACTACAGAATTAAATCAGCCTATATACTTTAAGGATGTGCTGACCTCAGAATGGAAACCAGGATATGTGTTACATTGGGGACAAGGTTTTGTTTTGTTTCTACAGGAGAAGAAAAGCTATAGATACCATCAAAATTGATAAAGGTTCAATTGAAAAAGAGAGACCTCTTAATTAGAAGAGGTGATATTTCATCGACTAGCATAGTCATCCAATTAAAATTAACTTAAACCACTAACAAATGCTTTTCATTTAATCAGATGTAGCTTGTTAGGCTTGGGGAAAAGTTTTTGTTTTTGTCTTTCAGGAGAATGAAGGCTATGGAATCTGAAGAACACTGGACAAATAAGACATCTGAAGAAAAGGGACAAATCATCCAGAAAATAATGTTCCAAGAAAAAGAGTAAATTGGCCTACTGGTATATCACATATAAAATTTCATAAGTCTTCCTAAATGTTTGTTTCTGCTCTTCTCTCCAGACACTTAGCACAACCCTAGGGTTTTCCCTGCTCTTGGAAGTTTGGGGAGTGTCAGGATTAAAAATCCAGTTCAGTTTTTTTTAGATTTATTTTTCTTTTCTTTATGTGTATGTGTGTGTTCACGTGTTTGTATTTGTACATGTGTGTGGGTGTAGACACATTATAAGGCATATGACACATTTTCAGAAAAAATAATAGGTGACTGAGTTAACCACCGTCAAAACTGGGGAAGGGTCAGTACCACTCTTCCTGACAGATTCCCATATGCCTTAGAGTGTATTTTGTGTGTTTATAAAAGTTGACTACTTGGCTGTCCATGGGTTTGTTAGTGTAGATAAAGAGACAGAGACCCCAAGTCTGCAGCATGCTAATGCAGGAAGCTGGGGTCTTTATGGTGATGTGGAGCCATGGAAAGGCACTTGACTTTTGTACTTGGGCCTCAGAGGACAGTTTTCCCTCTCACTGACTACCACACAATTTCTAGGAGACCTCTGCATCATAACTTCAGAGGAGGAAGAGAGCAGAAGGTAAAGAAAGAAGCAGCATAAGAAAAAAGAAAATGGGATGGGCGGGGTCAGCTCTATTTAGCTAAATCCCAAAGCCTGAGCTCCGTATATCTTGGGACCCTGAATGAAATGCCTTGTTCACAGCTTCCTTAACCATGAAATGGGGATAACACTAATGGCACAGGACAGGGATACCGTCAGGATTCACTGAGTTACTTGCACAGTTTAACATCCTTTTACTTCAACTTCACAAACCAGTATACCAGTAACTACAGTTTACTTCCCCTGAAAAGCATAATCTTAGCATTAGGATAGTACTTCCAGAGCCTTTGTCAGCATGGAAGCCTCTGACTTTTGAATTTCTGTAAATAGCCCAATCAAGCTGCCTGTAACAATCCAGTGCATCTCATGCTCAGCTCTAAACAGGATGTCTCCATCAAATCCCTCCCCTCAGGGCTCAGGGAACCCCAGAGAAGAGGAGGCAGGAAGAGTGTAAGAGCCAGAGGGGATGGAGGACACCAGGGGAACAAGTCCCTCCAAATCAACTGAGCAAAGCTCCTGTGAACTCTCAGAGACTGAGGCAGCAAGCACAGGGCCAGCATGGGTCTGCACCAATCCTCTGAATTCAGTTTAGTGTATTTTGGGACTCCTGAGTGTGTTGACAAAGGGTCTTTGATTCTTGGGGTCAGTCCAGAATCCCTGGGACTTCCATGCTTTCACCTTGTGATTCCAGAGCTGAGAGAATATTTCCCTAAGTATTCCTAGTCCCTGTGTGATTGTGAGTTAAGCACCATGCTCAATGGCCTGAGCAAGGGCTGTGCTCAGGCCTCATTCCTCACTCCTTGGCTCATTTCATGCTTCTGACAACAAGCTTCTGAGTCTTGTCATTTGCCTCCCTGCCTACCTTGTGCCCCTTTCTGTGCCTTCCTTCACACCTTCCGGGGTGCAGCCCTTTCTTCAACCTACTCCTTTTGTAGCTAGAGTTTTTCTGCCTGGCCCACAGTCAGGGCAAATCTCTCTCACCCGCCAGTCCCAAGCCGCTCAAACCCGATCAAGTAAACACAGAGACTTATATTGGTTACAAACTGTATGGCCGTGGCAGGCTTCTTGCTAACTGTTCTTACAGCTTAAATCAATCCATTTCTATTAATCTATACCTTGCCACGTGGCTTGTGGCTTACCGGTACTTTACATCTTCCTTATCCTGATGGCGGCTGGCAGTGTCTCCCCCCCCCCAGCTTCCTGTTCTCTCAGTTTTCCTCTCTGTTAGTCCCGCCTATACTTCCTGCCTGGCCACTGCCAATCAGTGATTTATTCATTGACCAATCAGCAACACATTTGACATACAGACCATCCCACAGCACCTCCCCTTTTCTTTTCTTAAAAAGGAAGGTTTTAACCTTTACACATCTCCAAAGTCAGCTTGGTATATTTGGGAATTTGGGCGTAGCTTCTCTTACTACTTCCTGCTGGAGGGGGGCGCTGTATCTTCTGGGGAAACAAAGAAAATTTTAGGATCATGGAGTAGTCCGTGAGGCTGTATCATCTGAGCCAGTTGCCTTGAAACAGTTCTGGATGTTGGATCATCTGGGCCATGGTGTCATCGGAGACCTTTCAGGTGGTCTTGGCTGGTCAAACCTGATGTATCTTAATCTTGAGCAAATCCATAGCCTCTGGCTTTCTGTGGAAACAAAAGAGACTCTTTTCCAAAGCAACATATCCTTACATCCAAATTTTGAAGTCAAAGTATCTTTAAAATATACATACTGGTTTAACTCAGCTTCCTTTACAATCAAATATCTCTCTGTAGTTAAGAATCCCAAAGACAACACAATCCAGACTCTCTGTGTAATAGTCATCTCTACGTGGCTTATTTTTTATATTAATTTTACTGTCTCTTTAAAGACTTTATTTTTTAAAACTATGTATTTGTTTCTGTAACTGCATATATCACCTTTTTAATCTCTTTCAAGCCTACGTATATTTTACACACATTTTAAACTATTACATCTGAATCTGTCTTATTGTGAATCTATTGCTTTAAGCTGCAGCAGCTGTGGCTGCTGGCTCCGCCCACCTCAGCTTCCCAACATGGCGGCAGTATGCTTACCGCCAGCTCTGGGAGCCATCGTGGGTCTATGCTTTTATCCAAGCAGCGTGTAGCCCAGAAACCTCTTTTGTTTTGTACTAGCAAAGGCTAAATCCACAATGTAGCTTAATGTGCCACTTGCAGAGGCCTCATTCCCGCCATACTGCAGGTCGAGCGCGCACGCCAGCAACCCGCCAGTAGCTCAAACCAGCAGCTGCCGTTCATTTGAGAGAGACAATTAGGAAGCTGTTTTTAGCTCCGTTTTAGAATCTTTTTTTTCAGGTTTTAGGTGGAAACTCTTGCCACCACGTTGGACGCCATTTGTAGCTAGAGTTTTTCTGCCTGGCCCACAGTCAGGGCAAATCTCTCTCACCCGCCAGTCCCAAGCCGCTCAAACCCGATCAAGTAAACACAGAGACTTATATTGGTTACAAACTGTATGGCCGTGGCAGGCTTCTTGCTAACTGTTCTTACAGCTTAAATCAATCCATTTCTATTAATCTATACCTTGCCACGTGGCTTGTGGCTTACCGGTACTTTACATCTTCCTTATCCTGATGGCGGCTGGCAGTGTCTCCCCCCCCAGCTTCCTGTTCTCTCAGTTTTCCTCTCTGTTAGTCCCGCCTATACTTCCTGCCTGGCCACTGCCAATCAGTGATTTATTCATTGACCAATCAGCAACACATTTGACATACAGACCATCCCACAGCACCTTTACATTCTCAGCTTCTCCTCTCCATTCACAAAGGGTTGTGGTCCCGCGGCTTTCCCGTATATCTCCTGTCTCAAGTAGACAGGGCTGGTACCTCAGACTCATGGAATTTTCCTCTCTTTTCACTGTGTAGTATGCTTTTGTTCCCCTGCTATATACCCTGAGGTCATGGAGGGGAGGAGCCTGCCATCCAGTCTCTCCTGAGCTCTGAGCCCAGACTCTGAACTTAGGACATTGTGTCTGCCTGGTCCGAGTTTAGCAAAGCTCCTGCTCAGTCAGTTGAGCTGTCCCGCATAGCCTAGCACTCCCGATGTCTGCTCTGCATCCTCATCCTTGCACACACCCAACAGAAGTCTGGGCACCCTGACCTGACTTAGATAAAGTCTTATTATCTTTATTCATCCAGAATTACGCCTTCCTACAAAGGATTTAAGTGAGTAGGTTTCTGTCCACTACTCTACCCTCTGCTTTGAAGCTGGGAATTCCCACATTCCCAGGCTGCCATTTATTTTTTTTTAGATTTATTTATTTTAGTTTATGTGTATGACTCTTTTGCCTGCGTGTATGTATGTGCATTATGTACCTTTCTGATGTCTGTGGAGGTCAAAAGAGGGTATCAGATACCCTGGAAATGGGGTTATGGACAGTTGTGAGCCACCATGTGGATAATAATATCTGAACCCAGTTCCTCTGCAAGAGCTCCAAGTGTCTTAACTACTGAGCCATCTCTGACCCCAACCAGGATTCATTTTCGTAACAGTGACCTCAGTTTTGGTCCTAAATGCATGACATCACTGAAGAAGTAGCTAAACTTATCTTTCTCCTCCACAGTCAGGGGCCACAGACCTGTTAGCTCAGTGTTTAGGTCAAAGAGGAGACTGGGCTACAAGCTGTCTTGACTTTGACCCACACCTGAATCTTAGCGTAGCTCCTTTCCTATACCTGTCTAGAAGCTCCCCTGGAACAGTCTCCCTTTGTACTGTTGAAGAGTTCAGTAAACGTTTTCCTTTCGTAGTTGTGATGCTGTAACATTGACATCCCTGAGCTCCTGTACCGCTCATCTGGGACCCCAGGTATTCATACTTCAGTGTTGAGCCTTCACTCCTGACCTATATACTTGACATCTACTTATGAATCACATTGCAGAAGCATTGCTTCAAGCAGCTTCTATGAAAACTGGTTTGGATGGACTTAACTCCTGAGGTTTAAGTCTACTCTGAGGCTGACTCTAATGATGGTTAGAGTCCTGAGCTTCTTTGAAAAGACTCCTCCTAGGTGCAAAGACTTTTTTTTAGCTTTACCTTGTATGGGCATTATTCCTAGATTCCGTGGACTTGGAAGGTTTTTCTTGGCGACAAAGGGGTCTTTCTGCTATATGATATCATATGAAGATCTCTTCTGAATGGAACCCTATTCGTGAATGGAACCCCTACTTTCTGGCAGAATTTTGATGAAGGTTACTTGAACATTCATTGCAGTATTTGGGATACAGAAGTCACCTCATTGGATATATCAGGTTCTGTTCTCTGTTTCTGTCCTCCTCCTCTCTCTAGTCATCTTCAATCCTTTTTTCTCTGGCCTTGAACCACTTAATGTGTGCCTCATAAACCCTTCCCTTCTCCATCTGTCCTACCCTGCCATACTACTTCTTTCCCACATCAGACCCTGTGCTGTCTACAGTCACCTTTGTTTAGAACAGTGGTTCTCAACCTGTGGGTTGTGACACACTTGGGGTTGCTTATCAGATATCCTGCATGTCAGATATTTCTGTTACCACTCATAAAATAGCAAAATTACAGTTATGAAGTAGCAATGAAATAATTTTATGGTGTGTGGGATCACCTTAACATGAGGAACTGTGTTAAAGGTTTGAAGCATTAGGAAGGTTGAGAACCACTGGTTTAGAATCTTATAGAAGGCTGCTCCCTCTGAGCCAAGTCAGATGGACTCAGTGGCATTGCAGTCACCCTATACCACAGTTCTGATAGCAAAATTCCTAAAACATGGCCTTTTGGAAAATTTTGAATCCTTGGCCAGTAGTTACTGTATTCAACAAAGTACCCAGTACATGCACTCTCAAGTATCAGGTGGCACATGTGTTCTGAGCTGTGGTGTAGCCTGATGCTCTCTGTTGCATGTCCTCTCCACAAGCTTGAGTGTTCTGTGGCCTGGGATCCTGCTGTGTACCTGGCTGGGTGTACCCCTACTCCTGTGTCATTCTTCTGCTCCCTCAACAGTCTTGTTTTGTAAATATAAACTGATCTATTGCCTAGGAATAACAACAAGTTGTGTTATATCCAAAATGTATCAGAAACATGTATGTTTAATGAAGGTAGTAGGGTTTCTTTTGTGGCCTACTATACTATATTAGTAGGAAGCTGAAAGTTATGATGCCATATTAATTTCCAAGTATTATGTGCCTTCTCTGGGAGGGTATAACAAGGAGCATGACAGGCTCAAGTGCACATTTTTATCATTGATTCTTTTTACTGCTGTTGAATAGCAGTTTCCTCCTGGATTAAAACATTCAGTCACACAGAAAAGCTCATTAACAAGGAGTAAACCTCTCAAAATAGTTCAGGAAGTTCCTGAAACTGACTGAATTCAATGGGTCCCGCCCTCCCCAAGGCTGTATAAATAATAAAGACTGATGGGGGCTGGAGAGATGGCTCAGAGGTTAAGAGCACTGACTGCTCTTCCAGAGGTCCTGAGTTCAATTCCCAGCAACCACATGGTGGCTCACAACCATCTGTGACGAGATCTGGTGCCCTCTTCTGGCCTGCAGGCACACATGCTGTATACATAATAAATAAAAAAAAATAATAAAGACTGCTGAGAGTCTTTCTCAGACCAGTGGAGCAGCTGGGAAGAGATCAGCAGAACTGCTTAGAAGGAGCAAAGACCAGTTGAGCTGCCTGGGAGAGACTCAGACTAACAGCCACCTGGAAAGACTGCGACCTGTTTTTCTGCCCGCAGGCTGTATAATGTGCTTCGGGTTTCCAGATTTGGTGAGCTATCACTTGTGCTGAGGCAGGCTTTGGTGACAAAGGTGACTTTGAGTCATTTCTGCTCCTGTAAGCAACCCTTCGCCCGTATTCCTGCAACTCTAGTAAAATCCATTGGTTCATCTAGTTGGACACTGGTACAATTGTTACTTCTGTCTGGGGGAGGATCCCTTTCTGTAGTGAGTAAACGTGTGTTGTTTCCCTAGAAAAAGTGTGTTTCACAACAGCAGCTGAGTGTAAAATGTTCCCAGGAGGCAAAAGGAATAGGTGAAGCAGCAATACAGGAGGCTAACATAACTGAGAATTAGACACAGTCATCGAGGATCCTAAGACACAAAGCTCAGGATTTGGACCTGGGCACCCACGTGCCACCTTACACTACTGATCATCACCTTGCTTCACAGCAGCATACCTTTTCCATTCCTTTTCTGCTCATTCTTATTTCTTTTCCTCCTCTCTTCCTCCTCAAAGATTAGAATCAAAGGACTTTCTAGCAGTGAGTGAAAAGGGAAGGTGACAGTGTCCTGTCCTGCTGATGCTCACATGATGCAAATATTAGGGATTTTTTTTTTATGTTCAGTATCACCATGAAGACCTCAGCTTCTAGCATTAGCAGGTTGCTGTCTCAGAGGCTCTGATTCTTATTCTATACTACCCAAACCTGCTAACAATCAAAGAACTAATCTCCAGAGGTTCACTCAGGGGCCATGTGCTCAGTGTAAATTCTTGTCCTCGTCCTTGCTTGGGCACTTGCAACAGCTTGCTTGCTCCTGAAGTCCCTTCTTCTCGAGGTTTTGATGGGCTTGGTTGGATTCCAAGTTGGGTACATTCTGTACATGCTCCCTAGAGCCACTTCCTTTGACCACATATCTCCTATAGGGATCATGGGATGGAAAGAGAAGGTGTGAAACTTGCAAAAAGCCCAGGCACTGCAATACCATTCAATTCACAAAACATTTGTAGAGGTGACACTACTTATTCTCTTTTAGGTTCACCATGGCTCTTCAATTCCAACATGTAGATCCCAATTTCTATAAGCTGGAGGAAAATGAGGTCAAGGTGAGCCTTGATGCTGAACAAGAGACTGCTGCAGCAGCAGAAATGGCAACTTTGAAGGTTCTCTGAACTGTCCAGGCAAACTGAAGAACCAGGGTATCCCAGAACATAAGGATGATGTGATCCACTACATGTGGGTGCTAGGAACTAACCCTTCACTGGCTGGAAAAGAATTGGGTGCCCTGAACCAATGAGCCATTTCTCCAGCTCCCACATTTGTCTTAATTTTAGTTTTAATTTTCACCACTAAAATAACAAATTACTGTGTCAAAGAATTTTTCCTGAGCAGGCGGTGGTGGTGCATGCCTTTAATTCCAGCACTCAGGAGGCAAAGGTAGGTGGGTTTCTGTGAGTTTGAGGACAACATGATTGACAGGGTGAGTCTCAGAACAGCCAGGGATACAAAAAGAAACCCTGTCTCAAAAAGCCAGAAGAAAAAAGAAGAAAGAAAGAATAAAGGGGAAAAAAAGAATTATTCTCTTTTTTTTAATTAATTAATTTTTTCTAGCCTGATTACATTTTTTCCTTCCTCTCCTCCCAGACCCTCAGCCCCCTCCCCTCTTCACCACCCCCTCCATCTACTCCTCCTTTCTCTTCAGAAAAGGACAGTCTTCCCTTGTGTATCAGCCAACCATATCAATTTGCAGTAAGACTAGACACCTCCTCTCCTATTGAGGATGGAAGAGGCAACCCAGTAGGAGGAAAGGGTCCCCAAAGCAGGTAACAGTCAGAGACAACCCCTGCTCCCACTGTTAGGAGAACCATAACAACACCAAGCTACACAATCACTGTACATATGCAGATGACCAAGGTCAGTTCTATGCGGGCTCCCTGGTTGTCGGTTCAATTTCTGTAAGCCCTTATGAGCCCTGCTTAGTTGATTCTGTGAGTTTCTTGTGGTTTCCTTGGCCCCTTTGGCTCTCACAATCCTTCCTTGTCTTCTTCTGCAGGATTCCCCTGGTTCTGTCTAATGTTTGGCTGTGGGTCTCTGCATCATTTTCCATCAGTTTCTGGATGAAACCTCTCTGATGACAACTGGGCTAGGCATCAACCTATGAGTACAACAGAATGTCATTAGGAATCATTTCATTGACTTTTTTTGCCAGTCATGTTTGGTTCTATCCTAGGTCTCTGGGGTATCTAGCTTCCAGGTCCTTGCCCTCCAGACAATGTTAGATGTGGGTTCCCTCTCATAATATGGGTCTCAAAATGGACCAGTCATTGGTTGGCCATTCTCATCATTTCTGCACCTTTACCCCAGCATACCTTGTAGGCAGGGCAAATTGTAAGTCAAAGGTTATGTGGCTGGGTTGCAGAAGTCTTACCTGGTTAAAGGAGATGACCAGGAAGTCTTATGTGGTTAAAGGAAATGACTGGTTCAGGCTTGTGTCTCCTATTGCTAGGAGTCTTATATAGGGACAGCCCCCCCATAGATTCCTGGGAGTTTCCATTGTTCTAGGTTTCTAGCTCATCCCAGAGATGCCCCCCCATTCCAGTTGTCTTCCTAGTACTTGCTCTACCCATCCTCCCCCAACCTGATCCCTCTTGTTCCCATGCCAACCACATCCAGCCCCGCACATCCACCTCTGATGTCTATTCTATTTCCCCTTCACAGTGTGATTCTTGCTTCTTATAAGTTATTTCATTCATTCCAATATTATGGTACTTTATTTTGAGTGCTATAGTACCTATGCTTTCCTGAATAAGTTGTACTTGCCCATTATTTAAAAAAAAAATAACCTTTAAATGTGAGTTGGATCTGGCAATATTTTGCTTAGTGTTTTGCGCATTGGGTTATGATATTCTTCTCTTGTGATGCCTTTATCTTACTTTTTTATAGGATAATGCCCATCATGGGGTGAATTAGTAACTGTTCCTCCTTCCTTAACATCTCAGAAGGATTGTAAAAGTGTTGGTTAGCTGATCCCATCTGATTCTCTGCTGATCTATCTAACTCATTTCTAAGGTGATATTTTCCATTTCTACTTTGAATCTCTAGCATCTTCAAGAACAATCATAGTTATTCGATTTTTATGCTTTCTTATAACAGTGGAAGCTAATACTTCCAAAGTCATTACATGTGGGTGTTTTTTGATTGATTATTTTTAAATTGAATTCAGAGAATTCTCTGCATATATTTTTGCCTGTTCATAATGAAATACTTTATTGAATAGCAATAAATTCACAAGCTACATCAATTTTCTTGGCTGTAATTTGTCAAAGTAGTCCTTTTCTTGATAGCTTGCTTTTGGCAACCACAAATTCTTCTATGTCAATTCTAATTGCTAATAATAATTTTCAGGTAACATAGTGCTTATCACACAGTAAACATATCTGTAAATATGTAGGTTACAGAATAGCTGCAATATGATTAAAGAGGCTACAGCAGAGTTCAAGAAGTTCCAAGAGGCCTTCCTGGAGGCAGAAGCAGAGTGCAGATACAAAGGCAAAGAGACAATGCAGCTGCTCAGTAAGACATTAAGGAACTCAGTTGGAGAGTTGCTGGAGGTGTGCGTGTTAAAGTTACAGGTTCCAAGACCGAATAAAACTCTCAGAGTTGACTCAGTCTACAAAGGTAAATTATAGAGGCATGGAAAGTATAGCTATGAGGTGTGGAATCATGGATAAATGGATGGATAGTCAAATGCACAGACAGACAGATGGATAGCAATTAGAGTAGGCTCTTTCAACAGTAAGAACTGAGCTGAGCCCTGTGAAATACTTGGGAATTTTCTGTCTTTTGATGCCTTGGTTCACATACAAATTTATCAGATGACAGGTTTGTGGAGATTTTGCCATCACAATATTAGGTATTCTCATCTACGTGGTGGTTCAGGAGAAGGTGTTGCACCCTTTGTTGGTCTGGTTATTCAAGGATAATTTCTCTGGCCTAAGATTTTTGTTATCATTAGGAAATGCTTCATGGGTTTTCTGATGTCTATATGCAAAGCAACATGCAGAGTCATCTTGCCACAGTATGTACAATCAAAATGAAGCCCAATGTTGTTCATAAAATGTAGTCTCTTTGGTTAAGGGACAGTATGAAAGGCAATGATTTATGTAATATAGGGTAGCTCACAGCCTGATCTCCATAGTGAAGCTTCAGGGGCCTCCTGGCCTACATACAACTCATAGGCAGGTAGATCACCCCTGGTACTAAGATTTTTTATTAACAACCACGTGGTTTCTGGTAGTAGCTTTTCATAACCATGCAGTATGCCTTTTTCCCAAATTCCTTAACTGATTTTTTAATGATTTTAGATGGTTTTTCCAAATCTGGAAAACATTCAGAGTCTTGAACTGTATCACTGGTGTAATGAAACTTTTTCATAATGGTTGGGCAGGCTCCTGGAAGGGCCATTTACATCCTTTCCAAGCAAGTGCTAACTGTTTTCAAGAATCAGTAGCTAAGGGTATAGTAACAAAAAGAGTTGGGAGATGGAAGCAGGAAGGCTAAGACTTCAATTTTACTTTGGGATATGTAGACAGTTTGAGGTTGGTTTAAGTGATACAACCCCCTGCTTCTTGCCTCCCCTTGAAGAACATTTTTTCTAAAACAACACAGTATTGAAATTATACTCTCCCAGCAGATGCTCATGGACACACTTATCTCCTTATTAAAAAAATAACTCCTTGGTGAAATTCTTCTCTTCCAGCTGCTGTTTACAAATCCATTTGCTAAAGAGGTTCATAAACTTCACATCTATCAGATATTAATAACCATATAAAATTTGTTTCTGTCTTCCTCTAATGACATTTATTATGTAATTCTGCTGGCAGACCATGAAAGAAAACTTCTTTGAGACATGGTGGATTGGGCAAACCTTGCATGATCCTTTGAAAACTGTGAAGAGTCCAGAGTGATGGTGAGACCTAGAGATCTCATCTACCAAATTGAGTTATAGTGTTAATTCTGTAAATCTGTCACCAAGTTGATGACTCAACTTCACTCTTCTGAGGTTTGCTCACTGACTAGGGCATGAACATTTTTCTTCAGTGATGCTCACCACAAACTTGAGTGGTATATTCAGCTTTCTGTGCTTGCTAATTCCTTCTGTCTAAGTAGTTTCCATTCCTCTGTCTTATGTTACCTATTACTATCACTGTTTGCTTTCAGCTAGCCATTTTCCCCAATATCCAATGCATTCCTTCTAGGTTAAAACATTTTATAATTCAATGGGCAGTAATACGTAGCAACTGCCATATTAACCCCAAGTGACATTCAATATCATACTTAATGATGAAACAGAATCTATCTCAGGTCCACATAATTGCATTATAATTATTTTACTGACTGAGTTATCATCCCAGCCCTGGGTTCCTCTTTTGTCTGGACTTAACAACCTCCCATCAAACATGCATTTGGCTTTGGGATCCACAACAAAAATAAACTTATTTTCCTTCTCCTAGTATCTCAAATAAAGCCACGGTGTCAGGGACAGAGTCAATCATACTTGGGAGGACTCAATAGAAAGTTCCTTAGAGCTGTGGCAGTAGGAATTTTCCCACATTTGTCCATATCAAAAGCCTATTGGGGCACATAGACTCACAGATACACACACACTGAAAACGTTTTAACATTTCTTTCTTGTGCGTGTGTGTTTGTGTGTGTGTGTGTGTGTGTGTGTGTGTGTGTGTGTGTGTGTGTGTGTGTGTACATGTGTACCATAGCATATACATGGAGCACCATGTTAAATCAGGGATTTGAACTCATATTGTCAGACTTAGTGGCAAGCACCTTTACCTGATGAGTTCTCTCACCTGCACAGTGCTTCTATATTTTAAATTCAAATTATTTTTCAGAAATATAATTTGCAAGTATTTTATCCCCATGATAATTTGTCTCACACTTACAACAAGGTCTTTTGTGAAACATTTTTTAATTGTCAGGTTAATTTCATCAGTACTTCATATTATGGATCAGGTTTTTATTTAAATTCAAACAATTATTTGCCTAGTATTAGTTTATACATTTTTATTAAGAGATTTTCTATTCATTTTACATTCCAACCACAGAATCTCCTGTCCTCCCTCCTCCCGCAACCCACCTCCCATTCCCACCTCCTCCAAGGCAAGGTCTCCCATGGGGCATAAGCAGAACCTGGTACATTTAGTTGAGGCAGATCCAAGCCCCTCCTCCTTGCACCAAGGCTTCTCAAAGTGTCTCACCATAGGCACTAGGAGCCAAAAAGCCAGCTCATGCACTCGGGATGGGTCCCGATCCCACTGGCTGGGGGGCCCCTAAACAGTTTAAGCTAAACAATTGTCTTGCCTATCCAGAGACTCTAGTTCAATACCATGGGGGCTCTCAGCTATTGGTCCACACACACAGTTCATTAATTTCCAGTAGTTTGGCTAATTGTCTCTGTACTTTTCCCCATCATGGTATTGATGTCCCTTGCTCATAGAATCCCTCCTCTCTCTCATCGATTGGACTCCTGGAGTTCGGCCTGGCACCCTGCCATGGACCTCTGTATCTGCTTCCATCAGTCACTGGATGAGGGCTCTATGATGACAGGGTATTCAAGCCATCTGACCACCAGAGTAGGCCAGTTCAAGAACCCTCTCCACTGTTGCCAATATTCTATGATGGAGTCATCTTGTGGATTCCTAGAAACTTCCCTAGCACTCTGTTGCTCCCTATTCCCATGATACCTTCATTTATCATGGGGCTCTCTTTCCTTGCTCTCCCACTCTGTCCCTGTTCTAGCTTGAGCCTCCTGTTCCCCTATGTTCTCACCCCCCATCACTTGCCCTCCATTACCCCCCCCCCACCTCCAGTTTGCTCATGTAGATCTCATCTATTTCTCATTCACTGGGCAATCCATGCGTCCTTCCTAGGGTCCTCCTTACTAGCTAGCCTCCCTGGAGCTGTGGGTTGCAGTCTGGTTATCCTTTGCTTTTCATCTAGTATCCACTTATGAGTGAGTACATACCATGTTTGTCCTTCTGAGTCTGAGTTACCTCACTCAGGATGATATTTTTCTAGTTCCATCCATTTGCCGGCAAATTTCATGATGTATTGTTTTTCTATGCGGAGTAGAACTCCATTGTGTATATGTACCACAATTTCTTAATCCAGTCTTCAGTTGAGGGGCATCTAGATTGTTTCTAGGTTCTGGCTATTACTAATAATGCTACTATAAACAGAGTTGAGCATGTGTCCTTGTGGTATGATTGAGCATTCCTTGGGTATATACCCAAGAGTGGTATAGCTTGGTCTTGAGGAAAATTGATTCCCAATTTTCTGAGAAACTGCCATACTGATTTCCAAAGTGGCTGTACAAGTTTGCATTCCCACCAATAGTGGAGGAGTGTTCCCCTTGCTCCACATCCTCTCCTACATAGACTGTCTTCAGTGTTTTTGACCTTAGCCATTCTGACAGGTGTAAGATGGTATCTCAGAGTAGTTTTGATTTGCATTTCTCTGATGACGAAGGATTTTGAGCAATTCCTTAAATGTCTTTTGGCCATTTGAGATTCTTCTGTTGAGAATTCTCTGTTTAGCTCTATATCCCATTTTTTAAAATGGGACTGTTAGGTATTTTGATGTCTAGTTCTTGAGTTCTTTATATATTCTGGATATCAGCCCTCTGTCAGATGTGGGGTTGATGAAGACCTTTTCCCATTCTGTAGACTGTTGTTTTGTCTTATTGACCATGTCCTTTGCTCTACAAAAGCTTCTCAGTTTCAAGAGGTCCCATTTATTAATTGTTGCTCTCTGTGTCTGTGCTACTGGTGTTATATTTAGGAAGTGATCTCCAGTGCCAATGCATTCAAGAATACTTCCTACTTTTCCTGCTATCAGGTTCAGTATAACTGGATTTATGTTGAGGTCTTTGATCCACTTGGACTTAAGTTTTGTGCATGGTGACAGATATGGATCTATTTGCAATCTTCTGCATGTTGACATCCAGTTATGCCAGCCCTATTTGTTGAAGATGCTTTCCCTTTTCCATTGTAAAGTTTTGGTTTCTTTGTCAAAAATCAGGTGCTCATACATGTGCAGATTAATGTCAGGGTCTTCAATTCAATTGCATTGGTCCACATGTAGGTTTTTATGTCAGTACCAAGCTGTTTTTATTACTGTAGCTCTATAGTAGAGCTTGACGTCAGGGATAGTGATGCCTCCAGAGGTTGCTTTATTGTACAGGAATATTTTGGCTATCCTGGGTTTTTTGTTTTTCCATATGAAGTTGAGTGTTGTTCTTTCCAAGTCTGTGAAGAATTGTGTTGGGATTTTGATGGGGATTGCATTGAATCTGTAGATTGCTTTTGGTCAGATTGCCATTTTTACTATGTTAATCCTGCCTATCCATGAGCATGGCAGATCTTTCCATTTTCTGATATCTTCTTCAATTTCTTTCTTCAGAGACTTAAAGTTCTTATTATACAGGTTCTTCAATTGCTTAGTTAGAGTTACCCTGAGGCATCTTATAGTATTTGTGGCTATTGTAAAGGGTGATGTTTCTCTGATTTCTTTCTCTGCCCTTTTATCATTTGTATATAGAAGGGCTACTGATTTTTTTTTAGTTAATCTGCCACATTCCTGAAGGCGTTTATCAGCTGTTTGGAGTTCCCTGGTAGAATTTTTTGGGTCATTTATATACAATATCACATCGTCTGCAAATAGTGAAAGTTTGACTTCTTCCTTTCCAATTTCTATCCCTTTGATCTCCTTATGCTGTCTTAATGCTCTAGCCAGAACTTCAAGTACTATAGTGAATAAATGTGGGGAGAGTGGACAGCCTTGTCTTGTTCCTGATGTTAGTGGAATCACTTTGAGTTTCTCTCCATTTAATTTGATGTTGGTTGTCAGCTTGCTGTAAATTGCCTTTATTATGTTTAGGTATGTTCCTTGTATTCCTGATCTCTCTAGGACTTTTTTTCATGAAGATATGTTGGATTTTGTCAAAGGCTTTTTCAGCATCTAATGAGATGATCATGTGGATTTCTCTTTCAATTTTTTATCTGATGTATTACATTGACAGATTTTCGTATGTTGAGCCATCCTTGCATCCCTGGAATGAAACCTACTACTTGATCATGGTGGATAATTTTTTGATGTGTTCTTGGATTCAGATTGCCAATATTTTATTGAGTATTTTTGCATCAATGTTCATGAGGGAGATTGGTCTGTAATTCTCTTGCTTTGTTGCATCTTTGTGTGGTTTGGGTATCAGGGTAACCTTAGCCTCACCAAAAGAGTTTGGTATTGTTCCTTCTGTTTCTATTGTGTAGAACAATTTAAAGCATATTGGAATTAGCTCTTCTTTGAAATTCTGGTAGAATTCTGCACAGAAACCATCTGGTCCTGGGCCTTTTTTGGTTGGGAGACTTTTAATGACTGTTTCTATTTCCTTAGGTGTTATTGGTCTATTTAAATAGTTTATCTGGTCTTGATAACTGGTCTTAACTTTGATATGTGGTACCTATCCAGAAAATTGTTTACTTCTTTCAGATTTTCCAATTTTGTGGAGTACAAATTTTTGAAGTGTAACCTGATGATTCTCTGGATATCCTCATTGTCTGTTGTTATGTCTCCATTTTCATTTCTGATTTTATTGATTTGGATGCTCTCTCTCTGCCTTTTCGTTAATGTAGATAGGAGCTTGTCTATCTTGTTCATTTTTTTCAAAGAACCAACTCTTTTTTTCATTGACTTTGTATTGTTCTCTTTGTTTCTATTTCATTGATTTCAGCTATCGATTTGATTATTTCCTGGTGTTGCTTCCTC
Source organism: Peromyscus californicus insignis (assembly GCF_007827085.1). NCBI lineage: Eukaryota > Metazoa > Chordata > Mammalia > Rodentia > Cricetidae > Peromyscus > Peromyscus californicus. The sequence continues at coordinate 98,222,095 of NW_026294391.1, forward strand.
ATGGGTGACTTTTCTTCTTTTTCTTCTAGAGTTTTCAGTTGTGCTGTTAAGTCACTAGTGTGAGATTTCTCCAGCTTCTTTATGTGGGCATTTAGTGCTATGAATTTTCCTCTTAGCGCAGCTTTCATAGTGTCCCATAAGTTTGGGTATGTAGTACATTCATTTTCATTGAATTCTAGGAAATCTTTAATTTCTTTATTTCTTGCTTGACCCATTGTTGATTCATTTGGGCATTATTCAGTTTCCATGAGATTGTAGGCCTTCTATAATTTTTGTTGTTGTTGAAATCTAACAGTAAGCCATGGTGGTCTAATAAAATACAGGAGGTTATTCCAATTTTTTGTATCTGTTGAGATTTGCTTTGTGACCAAGCTTGTGGTCAATTTTAGAGAAGGTTCCACGGGGTGCGGAGAAGAAGGTATGTTCTTTTCTGTTTGGATGCAATGTTCTATAAATATCTATTAAGTTCATTTGAGTCATAACTTTTGCTAGATCCTTTATTTCTCTTTTAAGTTTCAGTCTGGTAGATCTATCCAGTGGTGAGAGTGGGGTGTTGAAATCTCCCACTACTAGTGTGGGTTTTGATGGGTGATTTAAGCTTTAGTAATATTTCTTTTACAAATGTGGGTGTCCTTGTATTTGGGGCACAAATGTTCAGAATTGATACTTCATCTTGGTGGTTTTCCCTGTGGTAAATATGTAATATCCTTCCTGATCTCTTTCAATTGATTTTCGTTTGAGGTCTATTTTATTAGGTATCAGGATAGCTACACCAGCTTGCTTCTTAAAACCATTTGATTGGAAAGTCTTTTCCCAGCCTTTTTTCTCTGAGGTAGTGTCTGTCTTTAAAATTGAGGTGTGTTTCTTGTATGCAGCAGAAGGATGGATCCTCTTTTTTATGCATTCTGTCAGCCTGTGTCTTTTTATAGGTGAATTAAGTCCATTGATATTAATGGATGTTAATGACCAGTGACTGTTAATTCCTGGTATTTTTTGTTGGTAATGTTGTGTTTCTCTTCTTTTGTATTTGTTGGTGTGGAACTCTCTATTGCCTGTGTTTTCATGGGTATATCTAACTTCCTTCAGTTGGATTTTTCCTTCTAGTGCTTTCTGTAGGGCTGGATTTGTGGATAGGTATTATTTAAATCTGGTTTTATCATGGAATATGTTGTTTACTCTATCTATGGTGATTGAGATTTTTGCTGGATATAATAGTCTGGGTTGGCATCCATGGTCTCTTAGTGTCTGCATAAGTCTGTCCAGGACCTTCAGAGTCTCCATTGAGAAGTCAGGTGTTATTCTGATGGGTCTGCCTTTATATGTTACTTGGCCTTTTTACTTTGCAGCTCTTAATAATTTTTCTTTATTCTGTATGTTTAGTGGTTTGATTATTATGTGGCAAGGGGACTTTTTTTGGGGATCCAGTCTATTTGGTGTTCTGTAAGCTTCCTGTACCTTCATAGGCATTTCCTTCTTTTTTTTTTTTTTCTTTTTTTTTTTTTTTTTTTTTTTTTTTGGTTTTTCGAGACAGGGTTTCTCTGTGTAGCTTTGCGCCTTTCCTGGAACTCACTTGGTAGCCCAGGCTGGCCTTGAACTCACAGAGATCCGCCTGGCTCTGCCTCCCGAGTGCTGGGATTAAAGGCGTGCGCCACCACCGCCCGGCTGGCATTTCCTTCTTTAAGTTGGGAAAGTTTTCTTCTATGATTTTGTTGAGTATATTTTCTATGCCTTTGAGTTGGCATTCTTCTCCTTCTTCTATCCCTGTTATTCTTTCTTTCTTTATTTTTTTTGGTTTTTCAAGACAGGGTTTCTCTGTGTAGCTTTGCGCCTTTCCTGGAACTCACTTGGTAGCCCAGGCTGGCCTTGAACTCACAGAGATCCGCCTGGCTCTGCCTCCCGAGTGCTGGGATTAAAGGCGTGCGCCACCACCGCCCGGCCCCCTGTTATTCTTAGGTTTGGTCTTTTCATTGTGTCCCAAATTTCCTGAACATTTTGTGTTATGACTCTTTTGGCTTTAGTGTTTTCTTTGACTGAGGAATCTATTTCCTCTATTGTATCTTCAACGCCAGAGATTCGTTCTTCCATCTCTTGCATTCTGATGCTTATGCCTGCAACTGTAGTTCCTGTTCATTTATTCAGATTTTCCATTTACAGCATTCCCTCATTTTGTGTCTGTTTTATTGCCTCTATTTCAGTTTTCAAATCTTGAACTGTTTCATTCACCTGTTTAATTGCTGTTTCTTGGCTTTCTTTAAGGGATTTATTGATTTCTTCCAATTATTTGTTTGTCTTTTCTTTCATTTCTTTAAGGGAAAATTTCATTTCCTCTTTAAAGGCCTCTATCAATCAGGGCTGAAATCAATGAACTAGAAACAAAATATGCAAAGAATCAATGAAATGAAGAGTTGGTTCCTTGAAAAGATAAACAGACAAATGATAAGCTAAACTAATCAAAATAACTGAAATCTCCTAACTAATATAATGAGAGTTGAAAAGAGATATTAAAGCAGCATTGCCTAGTTTGGTCCCATGCAGGTTCCCCAGCTGTCAATCTAGAGTCAGTGACCTCCACCTAGCCTGGGTCAGCTGTCTCTGTAGGTTTCCCTACCATGATCTTGACCCCTTTGCTCATATAATCCCCCTCCCTCTCCTTGACTGGACTTTTAGAGTCTTAGCTGGGTTCATCTTGATAGAGGGAGCCATTATGGGGTCAGGGAGATACCTGGTGCTAGGAAAATTCCCAGGAATCCACAAGGACGACCCCAGCTTAGACTACTAGCAATAGTGGAGAGGGTGCCTGAACTGGCCTACCCTGGTAATCAGATTGGTGAATACCCTAATTGTCATCATAGAGCCTTCATCCAGTAACTGATGGAAACAGATGCAGAGATCCACAACCAAGCACCAGGTCGAACTCTGGGAGTCCTGTTGAAGAGAAGGAAGAAGGATTATATGAGCAAGGGGGGTCAAGATTGTGATGGGAAAAATCTACAGAGACAAGTGAATCAAGCTGGTAGGAACTCACAAACTATGGACCAGCAGCTGTGGAACCTGCATGGGACTGGACTAGGCCCTCTGCATGGGGGGGGGATTGTTTAGTTTGGTCTGTTTGAGGGATCCCTGACAGTGGCATCAGGATCTATCCCTGGTGCGTGAGGTGGCTTTCTTGAGCCCATTATCTGTCTTGCTTACCCTTGATGCAGGGGGGAGGGGCTTGGATCTGCCTCAACTGAATGTACCAGGCTTTGCTGACTCCTCATGGGAGACCTTACAATTTTGGAGGAGGAGATGGGAAGTGGGGGGAGAGATGCTGAGGGGAGCAGGAAGAGTAATGAGAGGGGCATCTGTGGTTGGTAGGTAAAATTAATAAAAATTTAAATAAATATAAAAAGGTATCTCTTTCCTTGCTCTCCCTCTCTGTTCCCCCCCAGCTCAACCACCTGGTTCCCTATGTTCTCTTGCCACCTTCCCTTACCTCCCCCCATGCTCCCAATTTACTCAGGAGATCTTATCTATGTCCCCTTCCTACAGTGATCCATGCATGTCTCTATTAGGGTCCTCCTTGTTACCTAGCTTCTCTGGGGTTGCTGAACTAGGCCCTCTTAATGTGAGTTACAGTTGTGTGGCTTGGGCAGTTTGTGGGACTACTGGCAGTAGAACAAGGATTTATCCATGGTGCATAAACTGGCTTTTTGGAGCCCTTTCCCTATGCCTTGGGATACATTGCTCAGCCTTGATATGGGGGGGGCAGGCGGGGGGGGATTGGTCTTGCCTCAACTTGACATGCCAGACTTTGTTGACTCCCCATGGAAAGCCTTACCCTCTCTGAGGAATGGATAAAGGATGGAGTGGGGAGAAGTTGGGGGGGGTGAAGGGGAGGAGGGGAGAGAGGAGGAACTGTGGTTGGTATGGAAAATGGAAAAAATCTTTAAATTAAATAAATTAAAAATTAGAAATCATTGCATGCAATTTCCAAAGAAATAATAAAAATCAGAAAATATTAACATTAAAAATTAAATCTGAAAGAAAGTTAAAATGAATGAAAAAATGAATGAATAAAGAAAGAATAAAAGAGCCCAAAGAAACATGTTCTATGCTCCAGGACCTCATCAGAAAAATCCCTATACTGTGAAACTCCAGGGTAAACAACAAGCAGTGGCAATAGAATGTCTTCGGGTCAGTAATCATGTCATACTGTTGTTTTCAGCTGTGATCTCATATGGTACTTAAAGATTTTTAAAAGAATTTCTACAACATCATATCATAAAATGTAAAAAACAAAATTAGAAAGACTCTCCCAACTAAAAACACCCAGGCCAGATAGATTGAGCACAGAATTCCACCGGACTTTCAAAGAAGAATTAACACTAATACTCCTCAAGTTGTTCTATAAAATAGAAAAGGAAGGAACACTTCCAAATTTGTTTTACTAAGCCAGCATTTCCCTGATACCAAAACCAGTCAAAAACCCAACAAAAAAGAGAAGTATATAGGCCAGTCTCTCTGATGAACATAAACACAAAAATTTCCATTAAAATATTTGCAAGCCAAATTCAAGACCACATCCAAAAGATAATTTGACTTCATCCCAGAGAAGCAGGGATGGTTTGATACATGTAAATCAGTAGATTTAATCCACCACAGAGACTCATGGAGAGAAACCTCATGAGCAGCTCATTAGATGCCAAAAATGCCTTTAAGAAAATCCAACATCTCTTCATGATAGAAGTCCTGGAGAATCTAGGGATAGAGGGTTGATATCTCAACCTAATAATGACAATATATAAGTCCCCTGTCAACTGGTCTGAGGTCACAATTGTAATTAAAACAAAGATTATGTGAATGTTAAGTTTATATTTCTAAAGTCAAGATTTTTCTACAGAACTTCTGCCTTTCCTATTTGATAGCTACAGAATTACATTGGCATTATAGGCAGGGTGATAATCCTACAGATGTTGCAACCGGGTTAAGGGAAAGTTATTTCTTAATATACTTTGTAAGAATACACTCACATATGCAGCATACACACACACACACACACACACACACACACACACACACACACACACACACACTACAAGCCCACAACAAACATCATGATAAATGGAGAAAAACTGAAATCATTTCTTCTAAAATAAAGAACAAGACAAGAATGGCCACTCTTTCTATTCTTCTTCAATAAAGTCCTTAAAGTCCTTGGTGGAGCAATGAAACAGGTCGATAAAGGGGATACATGTAGGAAAGATAGAAGTCTAATATACCTATTTGAAGATATGATTCTACACATAAAAGAGCCTAAAGACTCCAATGGAAAACTAGAGCTGAAAAATACATTCAGCAATGTTGTAGGATACAAAATTAAAAAACAACATCTCTAGTTTTCGTGTATATAGATGAAAAACATATCAAGAAACCATAAAAACAATCCATTCACAATAGGATCAAAAATATCTTGGACTAAATCTAATCGAGGAAGTTAAAGACTTGTGCAATGAAAACTTTAACACTGAAGAAAGAAATGAAAGACAATACCAGAAGATGGAAAGACCTCTCATGCTCATAGTCTAGTAAGATTAATAAAATGAAATGGCCATCCTACTAAAAGTAATCTATGTATTCAATGCAATCCCTATCAAAATTCCAATGCAATTTTTCACAGAAACTGAAAAAAAAACTCTATTAATATAGTAACACTACTGGAGGTATCAACATCCCAGAATTTAAATTACGCTATGGAGCTATAGTAGCAAAAACAGCATTGCACTGGCAGGAAAACACACGTTGATCAATGGAATAGAATTGAGGACTCACATACAAGCCTGTGCTCCCACGGCCATTGTTTTTTTTTGTATATAATTTATTTTATTTTAAATGCATTGGTGTTTTGCCTGCAAGTATGTTTGAATCAGGTCCCCTAGAAGAGAAGTTATGGACAGCTGTGAGCTGCCATGTGGGTGCTGGGAATTGAACCCAGGTCCTCTGGAAGAGCAGCCAGTGCTCTTAACCACTGAGCCATCTCTTTAGCCTGCCAGGCCACTTCTTTAGCCCAGTGATTGGTTCTGGTAATTTCCAAAACTTAAGATACATAACCAAATAAATATGTGCTATGTTAGTGGAGAGAACTTTGGAAATGACCGTTTTCATCAAGTCTGGGACTTAGCCACATCGACCATGTAGGCCCCAGTTGAAGCAAAATATTACCAATACCAAATGTCTTGACTAGGAATTAGAGATAATAATACCTGCAAGGCAATTGTGAGTATTAAATGTGATAATATATGAAGTATCAAGTGCTTAGTAGTTTCTCAATAAATTTGTCTCTTTCCCATTCAAGAGTAAATATTAAAACAACCTAGGTGACATAGACCTGTGCTCAAATCTACCATTTTTTAAAAAAAAATGATGAAAATACATATTGGAGAAAAGACCAATGTCAAAAAATGGTGCCCGTCAACTTGAATGGCTTTGTGTAGAAGACAGTAATTAGATCCTTTACTCTCACCCTTTACAAAACTCAACTCCAAATGGATCAAGGAACTCAACACAAGACCCCATCCCATCAAATTGCTACAAGAAAAAAGCAGGGAGTACACTTCAAGTTATAGGCACTAGAAAGAACAGGCATTTCTTTTATAGCTACCTATTGACATTGCCAGATTGCAGGATTATATAGCATTTCATCTTTTATCTGTGAAAAGTAATAAGGAAATGTAGAGTGCATACAACCACACATTCCTTAAGTCCTGATGTCCCCAGGAAGCCCATATTTTCCCACCTTTCAAAGTTCTCCTGTTTTCTTATGGTGCTATTTCTAGGAATTTTTAAAAATATAAGTGGAAGGCAGACAAAATGTGGAACCAGTCCATTTCTGCAGAATTAGAGATTCTATTCTATATTATTTTTGTTTTTAGAGTGTTTGCTAAGTGACTAAATGCTAGGTGTTGATGGGATTTAAAGAATACTGTCATTTGTAATTCCTCTAGAAGATTACAACATATTTGGCTAGCCAGATATAGTTGCATCGATGCATATGTTATATAGAGTTATATGACATTTATGCAATATAAAGTGTTAAAACTGTTAAAGTAGAAATGGTTCAGTATGAGCTGATGTAAAACAGGGGATATGACAACACAAGAATTGTTATGTTGGAAGCTAATTAATGACCAAAAGTTACTGATAGTTTTAAAAGCATTTGTAGTTCACCATTATGCATTAATTGGTTGTTATTTAGTGACTTGTTTGAGTGCTTGTTGATCAGTGATTGATACTGAAGAAGGAGCCACAGAAGTCTAGAAGAGAGAAAGAACTGCATTTTCACATCTTAAATTTAGATTTATTTGGAGACATTAATACTAGTATAGCAATCTCACTTCATGCTCTACTTTCCAATTCCTTGTATATTCTCTTAGGCTCCTTTCTACCTAAGGCCTGCCTTTTTCTCCTTCTTTGCTTGTTTCTTGCTGTCTTCCTTAAACAAATGTTTTCTGAGAGTTGTATGATATGATTACCACCTATTATGGCATGTACAATGGGTATGTGTATTCTTTCTTGGACCTTATATTCCCAGTAAGGGAAATTAGCTAAGCTCACAATTAATGACCATGAAAATGTGTGTGTGTGTGTGTGTGTGTGTGTGTGTGTGTGTGTGTGTGTGTGTGTGACACTAAATGCATGAGCCTATGTAAAAAAAACAGAGCGCTCATCTTAAAGGGAATAAGAGATAGTTTATTCTGGAGCCACTTTGAATGACTATGTCCCGGTTACATGGATTTAGGTTACCACAAATTTTGTGTTCCAGCGTGGAAGCAGTTTCATGAAATTTTATAGATTTGCAGAAAAAAGAGAAGTCATGACTCAAAGTAATTTTAAAATACATTTTGGGGCACATCAGAGAGGCAGATACATGAGATGGGGAAGCTTTTCTATAGGCCTCAGATGCTATCTGATAACATTTTTAGCTTTTGGGTTGGTGGGTCTGCTAAGTTAATTGATTCCAAAAGTTTTTATTTTATTTTATTTTTTATCTTTTAGTCACAAGATGTTAGTTCTGACACAGAGGAGGGCAAGGAATGGCTGTTCAGGAGGGCTAGAAGTAGCCCAAGATGAGTTACCTAGCCTCTGTACCTGCAATATTCCAACCTCTCCACAGCACCACAGTTCTAATCAGTCCATCATCTCTGCAGACACAGCCTCTTTTCAGTTTTGGTTTACACACGTAACAGGAAGTCTCAAGACAATTGCTATTTCCATTTATATGTTCATAAATGTCATATATTTTACTCAGCATATATTCCACTCTCCTTTTCTGTAACACCCAACCCTCTGGCCCCAGCTGCCATACCCAGACTTAAATTTGCATTTCAAATGAAGATTAGTAATCAAGCAATGCTCATAAATGCAGCCGTTTGTTTTGGGAGCCAAGCTAAACATTTTTTGGAATACTCCAGAATGAGGATCATGGAGTAGTAAAGGCAAAGATGATCAAAGCTATTTACCAAAAAAAAAAAAGAAAGAAAGAAAAGAAAAAGGTAATTCTGAGAAATGAAGTGACACATTTTAGTCTGATCCCAAATTAATTTAGAAATTCTCATTTTATAACCCAGTCATCCAAGTATTTAATAATCCCCCTATAAATTTTGGTATGAAATGTTTCATTCAGCCCAGGAGTGAATTTTTTCCTGTATTTTAGAAAAAGTAAAAAGAAAAACAACAGATGTTGAATTATAGGAATAAGAATTTCAGATGGTTTATTTTCTTTGGAATTCATGTAACTTTAGGACAGATCCATTTATTTAAATTACATTTTACAGATGGTTTGTCTGAGAAGAGATTCCTCTTGGGAGTGGAGCAAAGAGCAAAAAAAAGTAGAAATGAAAACAGGAAAAGGAAAGAAATCAGAGTTTGGCCTTCTCTTCTGCGATGAGTCTTCACGTCTTCTAGTTTGCGTCTCCTTAGGTACGGATTCTTTGTTGCAGTGTTTGCTGTACCAGCTTGCAGGGCCTTCCATTTTGAAAGCACAAACGACCTCGCCAACAAGCCGAAGGAGCAAATTCTCTTTGCATTTTGCAACCAAGTTTTGGGTTTGCTGGACAGTTTGTTGCACTGTCATTCTCTGCAAAAGATGCTTCTTCCATGACAGTTGTTTGTTTTAGGAAAAAGATCCTGCATTCTTTGTGAGCCAAACACACACACAATAAAACCTTTCATTTTCCCATCATTTGAGTAAAATGATATATGAAACAGTTTTGAGAATAAGTCTTTTTCAAGATGAAATTTTCTAGAGGCAATTGCAGAACTGCTAGAAATGCCAACCATGGTGCTTCGTGACCATTCCTACTACTCTTGTCTTCTTGTGGTTATTGGTGTTCTTTTACATTGACCCCTTTCTGCCCTCAACATCTGTATCACTCACTCCCAATCCCATTCCTTACTATCTTAATTCTCTCAGATCCTCATTCCTATCCACCAGTGCATTAGTTTCATCAATGTTATGTACTAGCTGTTAATAACTTTGGATAAAAAAAAATGCTATGCGGCTACTTATTGCAATTTTAAAAGCCCAGGTGCCTTGATGATGAATCTCATCTTGGCCATTCTAACAAAAGTGCAGTTTCACAAGCTGTGTTTGTCTTGAAAGGCTCATCCACCATTGTGAATGTCCTTTCTCTAAAAAATTTAGCCTTAATTTTAATTTCGAGTCTGCATCTATTCATAAATTCCACTACTCTTTTTTTCTTTTGTAAATGATTACACATTTGCAACAAATTATTATACTGATTTGTTAGAATATTAGATTCATAAGTAAGCACACATAAATGTATTCCAAATAATAATGCAATTTTCCTGTTCAAATTTATATAAACTATTCTGCAATATTTTCAATTTTAACATCATTTTGAAAATAGTACAATAATATAACTCACAAAAGTAACTCATGTGAGAAAGTTACTGATCACCACGCTTACATGTCAACTAAGAGTATAGACACCTTTTCCTCAGCTGGTTAACTAAGAGTGGGCTAGTGCCTCAGAAAGGCTCTTGATAGCTCAACAGACTTTTTTTTAAAAAAAAAAAAACAGGGATTTTAAAGTCAGAAGGCTGTGGTAACATCACATAAGGTGCAAGCTGAGAGTTCTTTTTCCTACAAGGTACCCTTTCTTAGCAGGGAGGGAGGAGCCTTTTGATCTGTAAACACCATATCAGGTCTTTTCTCAGGAGGAACCATTTGTTTATGTGGAGATCCTCTCCCAGCAGGGGAGGAGGAATCCTTTCTTTGGAAGATAGGAGATACTGTTCGTTTACATTTCTGTTGACTTTGGGGGGGAGATGTAGTCTTAGAGTAACCATCTGTTGACAAGCAGGATGTGGCTCAGAGGGGAGGAGGTGTGGGGTCAGGGTAATGAGACCTTTCCTAAGCCAGTACACATAGAGCTGTCATTTCTTTTTTTCCTTGGAGTCTAATACTATTTATATATACCAAAATGTATTCACCCACCCTCATTGATAATTTTGGCAGTTGTTTCTGGGGATTTATTAAAAGCCATACTGCTAAGAATGTATTATCTGAGATATACACAGACATTTTTTCTAGAATTTATAAACTGACATTCCTCATGATGCAGTATGATCTTATACTATTTTACTGTTAATTAGTTAAGGAAATGGTTGGAACAAGATAATAAGTATGTTGAGTACATACAATAATAATATTTCCTGGGGCAACACGTGGGGAGATGTGGATTAAGATGGTATAATGCAATAGAAGTGCAGTCTGTAATCCAAGCTTGCAGAAGGCAGAGGCAAGAGGAGCACCATGGCTTTTGAGTCAGCTTGGGCTATTTAATAGGTGTGGAATAATGGTGGATAGAACAGTGGATTAAATCAGGCTTAATTTAGTCACATGAACCCACTAAGCAAAGATTGTGTATTTAGTTTTGCAGCTCAGGGGGTTAGAGAAGATTCTATCAGTTTGCTTGGTTTTGTCTGAACCCTAGGTTGAAAAAATGGCTCTACAAGAATGATAGAAAAACTTTACATGCATCCTAGGACAGAGCAGAATGTTGTTGGGGGTTTTTACTCTTTTCTGGGGGGGGGGCGCCATCCAGATAAAATCACCTACAGAGTCTTATTATTACTTATGAATGCCCAGCTTTAGCTTGACTTAGTTTCTAGCCTGCTTTCCTTATCTTAACTTATCCTGTCTACCTTTTGCCTCTGGGCTTTTCCCAATCTCTTACTTCTGTAATTCTTACTCTTACTCTGTGGCTTGCTGGTTGTGTAGCTGGATGACTGGCCCCTGATGTCTTCCCCTTCTCTGGCTCCTTCTAGATCTCTTCTCTGGCTCCTTCTAGATCCCTTTCTCCCATATTTCTTCCTCTATATATTCTCTCTGCCTGCAAGCCCCACCTATCATTTCTCCTGCCTTGCTACTGGCCAATTCTTTATTAGACCATCAGGTGTTCTACACAGGCACAGTAACACAGTTTCACAAAGTTAAACAAATGCAACATAAACAAAAGTAACATTAACACATTAACACACCTTAAAATATTCTACTACACCAGAAGGCACACATTTTTCTGTAGTGTAGACCTTAAGGTAGCAAATATAACCACTCAATTGGAGAACTCAACCTACAGGTATCTCCAATCATAGCTACTGTACTAGATGAAATTTCACTGGTCAAGAAAATCAACATACCTTTTGATACCTGCCTTATCTTACAAACACATTTTTTTCCTCCGTATGTGTCCATAAGGGCCTTTAGAAGCAATTTTGTTTATGCTGGCAAGGCCAGCAATACTTTCACTGATGGATATTGAGCACCTTCATTTTCTACTAACTATCAAACTAGTCCATTATAATAATGGTATTTGCTATTGGGTAGTGAGAGTGACATAGCAACTAATCTAGTACTGTTGGTGAGATACCAGCTTCTCAGAGGTTGCAAAATTAATATAACTAAATTTAGTACCTTGAATAAGGTTTTAGAGGCCCAGTGATATGGATCATGTCAAGATATCCCTTCTAAGGTGACAGGTAGTTAGATGTTTCGGGCTTCTTCTTACAGTCAACAAATGCATACAATACATTTGGAGCCTATTTAGATAGTGATGACAAAATAGTCCTCATTTGAATGTGTTGCTTTCATTCATTTACCATATAACCCCAACAGCTGTTAGTTTTGAGTTAGGTCCAGAGCAAAATTCTGTAGAACAGGTGCAGACAGCTTTTCTTTCTACCTTGATCTATGAGATTTATAAATAGTTTAATGCCCAAGGGGCATAAAGGAGCTCACATGAACTGGCTCACTATCTTTTGCTTTATTTCTCTTGCTGATTTTGATCTGGCAAAGCCTAGTTCAGTTGATTGAAGCCCCAACTTTTACCTTCTCAGCTCTACTGAACTACTTACATCTGTTCTCTTTCTATCTTTTTGTTGGTTGGTTGGTTGGTTTTCGAGACAGGGTTTCCCCTTGTAGCTTTGTGCCTTTCCTGGATCTCGCTCTGTAGACCAGGCTGGCCTTGAACTCACAAAGATCCACCTGGCTCTGCCTCCTGAGTGCTGGGATTAAAGGCCTGTGCCACCACCGCCTGGCTTCTTCTTTCTATTCTTAAGAACAATATTTCCCACTAATTTGGTTTGGTTGTCTCTGTACATTTCCCCATCATGATCTTGATGCCCCTTGCTCATAGAATCCCTCTTCTCTCTCTTTGACTGGACTCCTAGAGCTTGGCCTGGTGCTGACTGTGGATCTCTGCATCTGCTTCCATCAGTTGCTGGATGAAGGCTCTATAATGACAGTAAGGGTATTTACCAATCTGATTACTGGGGTGAGCCAGTTCAGGCACCCTCTCCACTGTTGCTAGTAGTCTAGGGTGGGGTCATCCTTGTGGATTCCTGGGAACTTCCCTAGCACACCAAATTAGTGGGAACTCATGAACATTAGATCAACAGCTGTGGAGCCTGCATGAGACTGAACTATGCCCTGTGCATAAGTGAGAAAAGTTGTGGGGCTTGGGCTGTTTAAGGGGCCTCTGGCAGTGGGATCAGGATCTATCCCTGGTACATGAGCTGCCTTTTTGGAGCCCATTACCTATGGTGGACACCTTGCATAGCCTTGATGCAGGGGGAGGTAATTGGTCCTGCCTCTACTGAATATGTCAGGCTCTGCTGACTCCCCATGGGAGGGGGGCCTTACCTTGTTGGAGGAGGGAATGGGGGATGGGCTTGGAGGGAAACCTAGAGACGTAGGAGGATGGAAGAGAGGGGGATCTATGGTTGGTATGTGAAACTAATAAATATTCCTTAATGAAAAAAGAAAAAAAAAGAACAATATTTCATGTGGTATGTAATCACAGTGAAGTTGGAGTCAGCCATAGATGTAAGAAAAAAAGAGGCAGGGAAGCATACAGATTTGACCTCAAAGACTGAGACTGTTTCATTGGAAAAGTGATGAGCCCCAGCCTTTCCGGGGGGTGAAGGTCAAATGCTTTTAGAGGGGTTGGGGGACATGTATGTATACATAGGACACTGCCAGAAATGTACAGCCTTTTTTGTGGTTTTACTAGAAGCAGGGTAGTAATTTTCATACCTGGGCATATTGTTTCTGCAGGTGTAGCTGACTGGTCAGGCTGGGGCCAAGTAATAATTTATGGCTAGAAACTACAGCCTGACTCAATTCCTCATCACCTGAGGCTATTATGCAACAATAGAGGAGAACAAACTGAAGTTATTTGTAGGAAAAATAGATGGAAATAAAGATTATTATTTTATGGGAAATATTTTTGACTCAGAAAGAAAAGCAGCAAGTGGTCTCATATGTAGAATCTAGATTTAAATATGTATATGCACAAATACACATCCTGAAAGTAAAATGTAGGCCATTTGGGAAGGAGAAAGGGGTCCATGGGAGAGGGAGAAAGAAAAGTAGAGCATGATGTGTGACAATGCCATAAATAAACACAATTTAAATTATTATTTTATGTGTATGGGTGATTTGCCTGCATGTCTGTCTGTGCACGATGTGTGTGCAGTGCTCACAAATGCCAGCAGTGGGTGATGGATCTTTTTGGACAGGAGTTCCAAATGGTTGTGAACAACCATGTAGGTGCTTTTAACTCCTGAGCTACCTCTCCAGCCCCTAAACCAGGTTTCAAAGCTATGTAGCTAAAAGACAAAATCAGGACTATTTCATTGGTCTTAAGAACACTTTTTACATTTCACCAGCAACTCTGCTCCCATTGTTTACAAGTTGACCAACGCAGAAAGGGAATAAGTAGCATAACGTGTTGGATTGCCTTGAACTGTTTGATTCTCACTTTGAAATCTTGGACCCACAGGTTCTAACTTCTGTGGCAATTCAAACATACCTCTTCTTAGTTTAGTCTGAATTTCTGGTTTTCCAGGAAAAATTTGGTCAGAGAAAAATGCCAGTCAATCATGACTAGAATTTCTCATATCTAATGTTACAAATTCTTTGTTTTAATTATTTAATTACCAAGATATTTTTAAACTTTTTAAATTACAATTTGTAGACCTAACCTTTGTTAATTTTACAGTTTCATGTTTTAAGTTTTTCTGTAACTTAGGAAAGTTGATCTGTTTTATATTCGAAATAAATATTTTTAATTACTTTATAGCCCAAAGTTTGATCAAATTTCATAAAATTTTTTATGTGCTTGTGAGGAATGTGGACTCGCTTTGCTTTTTGGGTATTAAGTGCAACATTTTATTTGCATCCATTAAGTCTAGTTTGTTAATTATTTAAGTAAATCTTATATTATTCACTTTATTATTTTTTATATTCTTGATCTAGGAAACCATGAGAGAAGGATGTCAGAATGTCACAATATGTTTACATATATTTCAGATTCTAGTTACAGTTTTACTGATTGTTTCATTAGTGATTTATACATAGTCTACTGAATGAAAATACTAAAAGCTTTATTCTTCTGCTAAATGGAATATTTTATTATAATGGAACATCCTGCTTTTCCTCAAGAATGCTTTATTCTCTATTTTCAGATACTACTAGAAATATAGTATGTTCTTTGAGTTTCCATGTGTCTAGGATATTTCCATATATTTACTTTTAGCATTTCTCTGCACTCACATGTCAGATGTGTGTTTTATGACAGCACATAGATACCTTTTAAAAAACAATGTCAAAAAAGTAGGACTTTTACAAGCCATTGTAGTCCATATCAGTTATTTGTAGACTGCTTGCATTTGCCTTCACTCTTGTCATCTTCTTTTTCTAGTCTTTCTGACTAGCTTTACTCTTTTTTTGAAAGTTATAGTTGTGTATATATTTATCTGTGGGCTACAAAGTAGTTTGATATTTATTAACCCCTTCTACTTTAAAGTTTATCTTGATTTGCTGACTTCTTTGAATCTGTACTTCTTAGTATACTTTTCTTTGTTAATTTAGGATACATATCTACTACGTTAGTGAGTCCTAGGGAGGACTGGGTTTTATTATAATTAGCTTTAAAATGTTTTAATTGATCTATCATTTTTTTCTTTTTGAAATTGTAATGTAATACAATTACATTCTTTTTCCCTTCCCTTCCATTTCCTCCTTTCAAACCCTTCCATATCCCCTCCTTGCTCTTTTTCGAATTCATAGGCTCTTTTTTCAATAACGGTGACTGATTTTTCTATTCCTTTCTGTCAATAAGTTTATGTATGATTGTCGTTCCCCATATGACTTCACTATGTTTTTCAATAGATGTCTTTTCACACACATATTTAGATTGTTTGTTTTTGGAAACAGGACCTCATTGTGTAAACCTGGATGTCCTGGAACTTTCTATGTAGGCCAGGCTGGCCTTGAACTCACTGAGATCCTCCTGTCTCTGCCTCCTGCATGCTGGGATTAAAGGTGTGTGCATTCTCTATATTTTTTCCAAGTTATCATATTTATTAGACATCAATGTCATCCAGTTGTCGTTAATCAACAACAACAAAACCACAGTCATAATAAGAAGCAGGAAAGAATGCACTGTACCTGTGCAAAGTAAATAGTGCAACGGAAACCATTCCTGAAAAAGGCCTCATAGCTAAACTACTAGAAAAAAGTCTTTTGTTCTTTTCTTTTCGAGTTTATAATATAATTAGACCATTTCTCCTTTTTCCTTCCTCCCTCCAAAGTCCTCCATATACCCCTCTTTGCTTCTTGTCAAATATATGGCCTCTTAGTTTATTGATTGTTGGTACATGAATAAATTCCTAAAGATATCCTGCTTGGTTTGGATAGTGTTACTCATATGTATGTTTACAGGGCTGACTGTTTGGCACTAGATAACCAATTGGTTTGCTCTTCCCTGGGGAGGAGCACATCTATCACTCCCAGGTTTGCTTTGCTGCCTATAGTTCTTTGTGTAGGGTTGAGGCCTCGAGATCTCTCCCCCATCCACTTTGGCATGTCTATTGGTGTTATCTATCCTTGGTTAGCGAACGTTTAGACAGTCATGTTGGTGAGTCTTTATGTGTGTAGCTTCTGACATTACTAGGAGACACAATCCTACAGCAAACTTCCTAATCCTCTGGTTCTTACAATCCATCTAATACCTCTTTGACAATGTTCCCTCTGCCTTAGATGCAGTAGTTATTTTGTAGATGTATCCACTGGGACTGAGCTCCACAAGTCTGCATTTTAAGTGGCTGTGGTTTTCTGTTATGGCTTTGGTATGTAACAAAAAGGACTTTCCTTCATAAGTAGTGAAGACTACACTTATCTGTGGGTATAAGGACAAAGGTTTATAGATTGTTGTTAGGAATTATGCTGGTTTAATAAAATGGTGGTCGTAGGTTCTCCAAGATCCATAACTTCACTAGCCCTGAGTGGTTGGCTGGGTTCCCAGTACCAAGTATGGTTTCTCTTTTGTTGAGTAGCTCTTAAGTCCAATTAGAGAGCTGTTGGTTACTGCCAAGGCATGCATGGTACTACTGCACCTGTAGGGTTATTGTGCCATGATGGTCATTGTTGCGGTTCATAGGCATCATAGCTCTGTAGGACTATTGGTTGATTTCCTCCTTTGGAAACTTGTATGATGCCTTCTGGTACCATGTAAGCTAGTCCCCAGGGAGGGGCTTTCAGGTCAGTTCCAGATCAGCACCTTCTGGGCCCTGTATCTGAAAAGCCTGATGTCTTCAGCAATGGGCAGTCCTTGTGTTTTTTAAGCAGATTGTTTTTAGCATCGTTAGTGTAGGATGATGTTTGACACAGAACTTCATTTTTGTTGAATTTATATTCTTTTTGTCTTTCCACTTCCAGGAAAATTTGAGACTGGACTAATAAGACCAGTTTAATAGAGGTGATGACCTAGAGTATCTATCCTCAAGAAAAGAAAAAGAGATAAACATCTAGCTTGTATCAAACCAAGACCATTAGAAGAACAGGGCAATACACTTACCCTTTTATTCGTTCAAATGTATGTATCAAAAGCTTACTTAATGACAAGGCTGTACAAGTACCATGTAGATAGCAGCGAAAAACAGGCATAGTTTCTGCCTCCATGAAGTTTATATTGAATAAATAATAAAGATATCATAGATATCTAATTTGAAAATGCAGTAGGAGAAAACAGCCTATCTATTTTTATTTGTTTAGTTTTTTCCCCAACTCAAGATGCCGTTGCCAAATTCAGTATCATTAAATGTTCTCTAAGTGCCTTAAAGTTTCCTTATAAGAATTTGAAAACTTTGGCCTTTATGTTTAGAATTATTTTTGCAGGGATCAATAAGTAGAAGCCCAACCACATTCTTTGCTTGTTAGGTGTGAATTTTATTCATTACTATTTGCTGAAAAGACTATCATTTCTTCATTAGATAATTAGAGTTACCTTGACAAAAATAATTCAATCAGATATGTATAAGTTGATTTCTCTATTTTATTCCATTGGACTGTATTTCTGTCTGTATGCTAGTACCATTCTATTCTGATTATCACATCTTTCACTAAGTTTTGGAATCCAAAGTATCAGTCTTGGATTTTGTCCTTATTTCCTGAAGATAGTCTTCCCTAATCAAGATGTCTAGAGATTCTGTATGAAATGTAACTCCTACACCTCTTTCTCTAGGGGTGAAGCCCTACAAGAATCCCCCCATGTGCACTGGCATGTCAATTGTGTTATCATTTGTAAGACAGAAATAGAATTGTTTCCTTTTTCTTTCCAATTTACATGTCTTGTTTCTTTTTCATGATTGATTGCTTTGTATAGAATACCAATATCATATTGAATAAGAGGGGTGAAACCAGAAGTAAATAGCTTAGACTTTATTTTGGAAACAAACAAACAAACCCTATTTTAGCCTTTTACTTCTGAATGCTGTTGGTTTTTCATGTATTGCCCTTATTATGGTGGTTGATACTCTTTTATTTTACTTGTTAGTGTTTCTTTTTTTATTTAAATTTTTTATTTTATAATTTAATTTTACATATCAGCTATGGATTCCCCTGTCATTTCCCCTCCTTTCCCCCCGCCCCCCACCTTCCACCCAGCCCAGCCCCCATTCCATCTCCTCCAAGGCAAAGACTCCCCTGGGGATTCAATTCAACCTGGTAGATTCAGTCTAGGCAGGTCCAGTCCCCTCCTCCCAGGCTGAGCAAAGTATCCCTGCATAAGCCCCAGGTTCCAAACAGCCAGCTCATGCATGAAGGACAGGCACCAGTCCCACAGCCTGGGTGCCTCCCAAACAGTTCAAGCAAATCAACTGTCTCACTTATCCAGAGGGCCTGATCCAGTTGGGGGCTCCTCAGCTATTGGTTCATAGTTCATGTGTTTCCATTAGTTTGGCTATTTGTCCCTGTGCTTTTTCCAACCTTGGTCTCAACAATTCTCATTCATATAAACCCTCCTCTTTCTAGCTAATTGGACTCCCAGAGCTCCACCTGGGGCCCGGTGGTGGATCTTTGCATCTGCTTCCCTTAGTAATTGGATGAGATTTCTAGCACAACAGTTAGGGTGTTTGGCCATCCTATCACCAGAGTAGGTCAGTTTGGGCTTTCTCTCGGCCATTGCCAGTTGTCTATTTTGGAGGTATCCTTGT
The DNA here is from genome assembly GCF_007827085.1 of Peromyscus californicus insignis. NCBI lineage: Eukaryota > Metazoa > Chordata > Mammalia > Rodentia > Cricetidae > Peromyscus > Peromyscus californicus. Next base: position 98,241,154 of record NW_026294391.1, read on the forward strand.
GGATTTCTGTGGACTTCTCTAGCACTTTGCTTCTTCCTATTCCCATGGGGTCTTCATTTATCATGGTCTCTTTTTCCTTGTTCTCCCTCTCTGTTCTAGATTTAACTGGGATCTCCCACTCCCCTAAGCTCTCTTTCCCTCGAACCTTGCCCTTCAATTCCCCCACTCACGTCCAGGTTGTTCAGGTAGATCTCATCCATTTCTCTGTCATTGAGCGATCCCTGTGTCTTTCTTAGGGTCCTATTTTCTAAGTAGCCTCCCCGGGGATGTGAGTAGCAGTCATCTTTTTTTTTATATCTAGTATCCTCCTATGAGTGAGTATATACCATGTTTGTCTTTCTGAGTCTGGGTTACCTCACTCAGGATGATATTTTTCTACGTCTATCCATTTACCTACAAACCTCATGATGTCATTGTTTTTCTCTGCTGAGTTGTTCTCCATTGTGTATATGTACCACATTTTGTTTATCCATTCTTCAGTTGAAGGGCATCTAGGTTGTTTCCATGTTCTGGCTATTACAAACAATGATGATATGAACATAGCTGAGCAAGTGCCCTTGTGGTATGATTGAGCATTCCTTAGGTATATGCCCAAGAGTGGTATAGCTGGGTCTTGGGGGAGCTTGATTCCCAATTTTTTAAGAAAATGCCATATTGATTTCCAAAGTGGCTGTACAAGCTTGCATTCCCACCAGCAGTGGAAGAGAGTTCCCCTTGCTCCACATCCTCTCCAGCATAAGGTGTCTTCAGTGTTTTTGATCTTAGTCATTCTGACAGGTGTAAGGTGCTATCTCAGAGTCATTTTGATTTGCATTTCCCTGATGATTAGGGATGTTGATCAATTCCTTAAATGTCTTTCAGCCATTTGAGCTTCCTCTGCTGAGAATTCTTTGTTTAGTTCTATAGCCCATTTCTTAATTGGACTGTTGGGCATTTTGATGCCTAATTTCTTGAGTTCTTTATATATTCTGGATATCAGCCCTCTGTCAGATGAGGGGTTGGTGAAGAACTTTTCTCATTCTGTAGGCTGTCACTTTGTCTTGTTGACCGTATCCTTTGCTCTACAAAAGCTTCTCAGTTTCAAGAGGTGTCATTGATTGATTGTTTCTCTCAGTGTCTGTGTTACTGGTGTTATATTTAGGAAGTGATCTCCTATGCTGATGCATGCAATACTACTTCCTACTTTCTCTTCTGTCAGGTTCAGAGTAACTGGATTTATGTTGAGGTCTTTGATTCACTTGGACTTAAGTTTTATGCACAGTGACAGATATGGATCTATTTGCAATCTCCTACACGTTGGCATCCAGTTGTGCCAGCACCATTTGTTGAAGATGCTTTCTTTTTTCCATTGTACAGTTTTGGCTTATTTGTCAAAAATTATATGTTCATAGGTGTGCAGATTAATGTCAGGGTCTTCAATTCGATTCCATTGGTCCATATGTTGGTTTTTATGCCAGTACCAAGCTGTTTTTATTACTGTAGCTCTATAGTAGAGCTTGAGGTCAGGGATAGTGATGCCTCCAGAGGTTGTTTTATTGTCCAGGATTCTTTTGGCTATCCTGGGTTTTTTATTTTTCCATATGAAGTTGAGTATTATTCTTTCCAGGTCTGTGAAGAATTGTGTTGGCATGTTGATGGGGATTGCATTGAATCTGTAGATTGCTTTTGGTCAGATTGCCATTTTTACTATGTCAATCCTGCCTATTCATGAGCATGGGAGAGCTTTCCATTTTCTAACATCTTCTTCAATTTCTTTTTTCAGGGACTTAAAGTTCTTGTCATATAGGTATTTCACTTGCTTAGTTAGAGTCATCCCAAGGTATTTTATATCATTTGTGGCTATTGTAAAGGGTGATGTATCTCTGATTTCCTTCTCAGCCTGTTTGTCCATTGTATATAGGAGGGCTACTAATTTTTTTGAGTTGATCTTGTATCCTGCTATGTTGCTGAAGGTGTTTATAAGCTGTATCAGTTCCTTGGTTGAATCTTTGGGGTCGCTCAAGTATACTATCATGTCATCTGCAAATAGGGAAAGCTTGATTTCTTCCTTTCCAATTCGTATCCCCTTAATCTCCTTATGTTGTCTTATTACTCTGGCTGGAACTTCAAGTACTATATTGAATAAGTATGGGGAGAGCGGACAGCCTTGCCTTGTTCCTGATTTTAGTGGAATCGCTTTGAGTTTCTCTCTATTTACCTTGATGTTGGCTGTTGGCTTGCTGTAAATTGCCTTTATTATGTTTAGGTATGTTCCCTGTGTTCCTGATCGCTCCAAGACCTTTATCATGAAAGGGTGTTGGATTTTGTCAAATGCCTTTTCTGCATCTAGTGAGGTGATCATGTGGTTTTTTTCTTTGAGTTTGTTTATATAGTGTATTACATTGATGGACTTTCGTATGTTGAAACACCCTTGCATCCCTGGGATGAAGCCTACTTGATCATGGTGGATAATTGTTTTGATGTGTTCTTGGAGTCTGTTTGCCAGTATTTTATTGAGTATTTTTGCATCAATGTTCATGAGGGAGATCGGTCTGTAGTTTTCTTTCTTTGTTGCATCTTTGTTTGGTTTAGGAATCAGGGTAACTGTAGCCTCATAGAAGCAGTTTGGTAATGTTCCTTCTGTTTCTATTGTGTGGAACAATTTAAAGAGTATTGGTATTAACTCTTCTTTGAAGATCTGATAAACTTCTGTGCTGAAACCATCTGGTCCTGGGCTTTTTTTGGTTGGGAGACTTTTAATGACTGATTCTATGTCCTTAGAGGTTATTGGACTATTTAAATAGTTTATCTGGTCTTGATTTAACTTTGGTATGTGGTACCTATCCAGAAAGTTATCCATTTATTTTAGATTTTCCAGTTTTGTGGAGTAGAGGTTTTTGAAGTATGACCTGATGGTTCTCTGGATTTCCTCATTGTCTGTTGTTATGTCTCCCTTTTCATTTCTTATGTTGTTAATTTGGATGCTCTCTGTCTGTCTTTAGGTTAGTTTGGATAAGGGCTTGTCTATCTTGTTGATTTTCTCAAAGAACCAACTCTTTGTTTCATTAATTTTTTGTATTGTTCTCTTTGTTTCTATTTTATTGATTTCAGCTCTCACTTTGATAATTTCCTGGCATCTATTCTTCCTGGGTGACTTTGTTTCTTCTTGTTCTAGAACTTTCAAGTGTGCTGTTAAGTCACTAGTGTGAGATTTCTCCAGCTTCTTTATGTGGGCATTTAGTGCTATGAATTTCCCTCTTAGCACTGCTTTTATAGTGTTCCATAAGTTTGGATATGTGGTGTATTCATTTTCATTGATCTTTAGGAAGTCTTTAATTTCTTTCTTTATTCCTTAACCCATTGGTGATTCAGTTGAGCATTATTCAGTTTCCATGAGATTGTAGGTTTTCTGTAGTTTTTGTTGTTGTTGAAATCTAACTTTAAACAATGGTGATCTGATAGAATACAGGAGGTTATTCCATTTTTTTTGTATCTGTTGAGGTTTGCTTTGTGGCCAAGTACGTGGTCGATTTTAGAGAAGGTTCTATGGGTTGCTAAGAAGAAGGTATATTCTTTTTTGTTAGGATGGAATGTTCTGTTGATATCAATTAAGTCCATTTGAGCCATAACATCAGTTAAGTCCCTTATTTCTCTGTTAAGTTTCGATTTGGGAGATCTGTCCAGTGGTGAAAGTGGGGTGTTGAGGTCTCCCACTATTAATGTATGGGGTTTTATATGTGATTTAAGCTTTAGTAATGCTTCTTTTACAAATGTGGGTGCCCTTGTGTTTGGGGCATAAATATTCAGAATTGAGACTTCATCTTGGTGGATCTTTCCTGTGATGAGTATGTAATGCCCTTCTTGATCTCTTTTGATTGATTTTAGTTTGAAGTCTATTTTGCTGGATATTAAGATGGCTACACCCACTTGCTTCTTAAGACCGTTTGATTGGAAAGTCTTTTGCCAGCCTTTTATTTTTAGGTAGTGTCTATCTTTGAATTTGAGGTGTGTTTCTTGTATGCAGCAGAAAGATGGGTCCTGCTTTCGTATCCATTCTGTTAGCCTATGTCTTTTTATAGGTGAATTAAGTCCATTGATATTAAGGGATATTAATGACCATTGATTGTTCATTCCGGTTATTTTTTTGGTGATAGTGTGTGTGTACTTCTCTTCTTTGGGGTTTACTGCTGTGGGGTTATCTATTGCCTGTGTTTTCGAGGGTGTATCTGACTTCCTTAGGTTGGAATTTTCCTTCTAGTGCTTTCTGTAGGGCTGGGTTTGTGGATAAGTATTGTTTACATCTGGTTTTGTCTTGGAATGTCTTGTTCGCTCCATCTATGATGATTGAAAGTTTTGCTGGGTATATTAGTCTAGGCTGGCATCCATGGTCTCTTAGTGTCTGCATTACATCTGTCCAGGTCCTTCTGGCTTTCAAAGTCTCCATTGAGAAATCGGGTGTTATTCTGATGGGTTTGCCTTTATAAGTCACTTGGCCTTTTTCCTTTGCTGCTCTTAATATTCTTTCTTTATTCTGTATGTTTAGTTGTTTAATTATTATGTGGCAAGGGGATTTTTTTGGGGGGTCTAGTCTGTTTGGTGTTCTATAGGCTTCTTGTATCTTCACAGGCATTTCCTTCTTTAAGTTGGGAAAGTTTTCTTCTATGATCTTGTTGAATATATTTTCTGTGCCCTTGAGTTGGTATTCTTCTCCTTCTTCGACCCCTATTATTCGTAGGTTTGGTCTTTTCATGGTGTCCCAAATTTTTTGGACATTTTGTGTTATGACATTTTTGGCTTTGGTATTTTCTTTGACTGACGAAACTATTCCCTCTATTGTATCCTCTACACCGGAGATCCTCTCTTCCATCTCTTGTATGTTATGCTTGCATCTGTGTTTCCTGTTCGTTTACTCGGATTTTCGATTTCCAGCATTCCCTGTTTGTGTCCTCTTCATTGTTTCTATATTACTTTTCAGGTTTTGAACTGTTTCCCTCACCCGTTTAATTGCTTTTTCATGGTTTTCTTGGATTTATTTAAGGAATTATCTATTTCTTCCAATTTTTTATTTGTCTTTTCCTCAATTTCTTTATTGATTTCTTCCAATTTTTTGTTTCTTTTTCTCAATTTCATTTTTCCTTTTTTTCTTAAATGGCCTATAGCATCTTTATGAAACTATATTTAAGGTCACTTTCTTCTGCTTCTTCTACATTGTGATGTTCAGGTCTTGCTGTTGGAGGAAGGCTAGGTTCTGGTGATGCTATATGGCTCTTCATGCTGTTGTATGTATTTTTGCCTTGATGTCTGCCCATCTCCTCTTCTAATAGGTATGAGAGGTGCCTTTGTCTGAGCAAATTGCTTTTGTTCCACTCTGTGCTTGTCGTGTCTGTGTCTCAGGGAGCCCCTCTGGGTCCAATCTGGGCTCTTGGTCTAATTGGAGCTGGCAGATGCTGTATCTCAGGGAGCTGCTCTTGGCCTAACCGAAGCTAGTTGATTCTGTGACTCACAGAGCCACTCATGGTCTTATTAGGGCTCTTGGTCCAGTCAGACCTAACAGATTCTGTGTCTCAGGAAACTTCTCTTGGTCCAATGAGAGCTGGTGGATTCCCTTTCTCCAGAAGTTACTCTTGGTCCAATGAGAGCTCTTGGTCCAATGAGAGCTGGCAGTTTGGTTTCTGTGCCTCAGGAAGTTACTAGGGTCACAGGCTGATGGGTACTGGGACAGGGTGTGGAACTTGTAGATTACTGGGTCCCCTGGGGGGTTTCAGTGGGGGAGCCTTCCTGCAGGAGTTTTCCCTGCTGGCTGGCAACTGGGGCAGAGTTGGTTGGGGGTTCCTGGGGATTGGTTGTGTCCCAGGGCCTGGGTCCTAGGGGAAGGACTCTCTGGATATGAAAAGAGTCACTCACCTCTTGGTCCAGTGAGATCTGGAGGGGTTGGTTTCCGTGCCTCAGGACGTTACTGGGGTCACTGGCGGGTGGGTATCCGGGTGGGGTATGGAACTTGTAGATTGCAAGCTCCAATGACACCCTTACATTTTTATCTTCCAGAATCTGAAAAGGAAACTGATAAACATTTGTGTTGTTTCTTGTTTAAGGGACATTATCATTTTCTTTTTTAAAATTTTCTTTATTAAGAAAGTTTTTATTCATTTTACATACCAACCACAGATCCTCCTTTCATCCTCCTGCTACCCCCCCCCCGCTTATCTCCCCAACCCACCCTCCTACCCCCTCTTCCAACAAGGCAAGGTCTCCCATGGGGAGTCCTCAGAGCCTGATACATTCAGCTGAGGCAAGATCAAGCCCCTTCCCCCTGCATCAAGGCTGTGCAAGGTGTCCCACCATAGGTACTAGGCTCCAAAAAGCCAGTTCATGCATCAAGGATGGATCCTGATCCTACTGCCAGGGGCCCCTCAGGCCAAGCTACACACTGTCTCACTTATGCAGAGGGCCTAGTACAGTCCCATGCAGGCTCCACAGCTGTTGGTCTAAAGTTCATGAGTTCTCACTAGCTTGGTTCGATTGTCTCTGTAGATTTTCCCATCATGATCTTGATTCCCCTAGATGGATTTATTTGTTTTCTGAGGTGTATGGCCTTCATGCATGTCTGTCCACTGCATATGTGCAGTACCAAAGAGGCCAGCAGATGGCATTGTATCATTTGGAACTAGGGTTAACTGTAATGTAGGTGCTGGGAACAGAACCTAGGAATTCTGCAAGGAGGGGAAAAAGTGCTCTAAGCTGCTGAGCCATCTCTTCAACTCCAGATTTTTAGATGCTATTAATAATGGCATTGTTACAGTTGAATCTGAAATGTACCCAACAGGGCCATGCTTTTTGAATGCTAGGGGCCACAGTCTACTTTTGGTCTGTCATGAGGTGAAGAAACTCTTCAGTCACACACTCCAACCACCATGATGTTCTGCCCAAGTGCATAGGGCCAAATGAAAATGAAATGAAGCCTCAGTTGTTTCTGTCAGATGTTTGGTGACACTAATGGGAAAAGTAACTTATACAGTTATGAATACTTACTCATGTCTTTCCATGGACTTGTGCCATAGGAATGTAGCAGTGAAATTTCTTTGACATATGGAATTAATTCATGGCATCAATTAATTAATAACTATCAATAACTGTACATATCATAAATAATAAATGACAAGCTCCATACCAAGATTTGGTTAATACCAGAGCATAGATAGCATGGTGATATCATAAGGCTATACTGGCCAATGAAGTTGTAACTCTCATAGTTTTAAAAATAGCTGTGCTATGTTGAGCAAACACAATTTGTTGAGCCATTCATGACTATAGTTTAGTTGTTTAAGAAATTGTTGAACTGTTTCTCAATGAGGCTACACCATTTTCTTTCCCTCTAGCAATACATGAAGATACTCACTCATTTAATGCCTCTTTTCAACATGGTACTCAACAACTTGTATCTTGTGTTTTTTATCTACATTGTTCAATACATAATGTTGTTGGGAACCTTTTCATGTACTGGTTGATCATTCATGTATGTTGACTTGAAACGTACATTGCAGCTTCTCATCTACTCACAGCTGTATTTTTTGTTCTTCTCATTTTTGAATTGTAAAAATTCCTTGTCATAGTACATGGTTTAGAAATTTTTTTCTCAGTCTGGGTTTACATTTAATTTAAAAATATTTATTTTTATGTTTACTTCTGTCTATGTGTTTGGGGGGAGACATCATGTGCATCTGACTACAGAGACCAGAAAAAGGCATAAGATCACCTGGAACTGTAGTTAAAGGAGGTTGTGAGTCACCTTACATAGGTGCTGAAAACAAACTTGAGTCCCCTGTAAGAGCAATATGTACTCTAAACCAGTGGGCCATCTTTCCAGTCCCAGAAAGAGTTTTTTAAATTTACTTTTAAACGTAAAAGAATAGTAAAAGAATATTGTCTTTCTAAAAGCAAACACAGGGGCTGGAGAGGTGGCTTAGTGCTAAAGAGCACTGGCTGCTCTTTCAGAAATCCTGAGTTCAATTCCTGGTACCCACATGGAGGCACACAAGCCTCTTTAACTGTAGTCCTATGAGATCCGATACCCTCTTCTGGTGCGCACATGTACATGAAGACATAACATTCATATACATAAAATACGTAAATAAATCTTTAAAAGCAAACACAAGGAAAAGGTGCCATTTAGTCTGGGTCTTGCCTCCTAAATCAATTCAGTGAAGATATTCCCCACAGACATGTCTGAGAGCTTATCTCTGAAGTAATTCTAGATTCTATCATGTTTCAGTTAACACCAACCGTCATAATATTATATTACATGTCTTTAAAGCAGTAACCCTGGACTGGAGAAATGGTTCAGTGGTTAAGAACATTGGCATCTGCATGATGGCGCCCAGCAGTCTGTAACTCTGATTCCATGGGATTTGTCACCCTCTGCTGGCCTATTCAGGCAACTACACCCATGTGCTATACCACACATGTGGGCCAAGTACCATACAAATAAAATACTACAAATATTTTTAAAACTTAAAAAAGTAGTACTCCTTTGGGTAAGTATAGAGTGTAACAAATTATTATAGAAATGCTTATCCATACCACTGGGAAAGAAAAATATGCATTAAATGTCAATAATTGTATTCAGTGCTTTTAAGGGAATTTACATTGATGCAAGTTAAAATCTTAACATACTTTTTAATGGGTTTGACAGATACATTCCGTCAGATGATCCATGATGGCACATGTTTGTGGAGAGCTTTTTTTGTTTTTGTTTTTTCAAAACAGGGTTTCTCTGTGTATCTCTGGCTGTCCTGGAACTCATTCTGTAGACCAGGCTGTCCTGGAACTCAAGAGATCTGCCTGCCTCTGTCTCTGGGATTAAAGGCATATGCCACCACTGCCCATATGTATATGTTTATCCAAGCCCACAGACTATAGCTTACCCAGTGAATTCAAATGTAAAATTCAGGGCTTTGAATGATAGCATTGTGTCAGTATAGACTCATTAACTATGGCGAATGTGGTACTCTGGTGGGAGTATGTGAGGGCAGAGCTATATGGGGAATCGATATCTTTTCCTTCTTTTTGCTCTGCCTTAAGCTGTAGATGGAAGTTTCTCTGTGTCCCACCCAGTCCCACAACCACTCAGTCCTAAGTAAATACACAGAGGCTTATATTAATTACAATCTGTATGGTCTATGGCTCAGGTTTCTTGCTAGCTAGCTCCTACAACTTAACTCAACCCATTCCTATTAAGCTATTTTTTGCCATGTGGCTTCGTGGCATTACCTGTTTTCTCACACCTTGCTTCTCCTGGCGGTGGCTCACAGCGTCTGCTCTGACTCCACCTTTCTTTTCTCTCTCTCTCTCTCTTTGATTTTCCTCCTGGCTCCATCCTGCCCTGCCATAGGCCAATGCAGCCTTATTTATTAACCAATAGGAGCAACACATCTTCACAGCATACAGAAAGACATCACAACATTAAGCAGATTAAAAACAACAAATATAACATACTATAGAATCTACTTGATTTTGTTGTTTGTTTTACATTTTGCCCCTACTGATTGAAGAGATTCCTAAATAGCAGCTACTGCCTCTGTAAAGGTTAGACATGTCAACAAAAAAGTAAAACCTTCTTGAATAAAAATAAAACAATAAACAGCATCAAAAAAAAAAAACCACCCTAGAATGATTATCCATTCACCTCTGCTGCCAACCTTTGTGCCCTCATTCCCATACAGGGACATATTATTCATATTTCCACCTTCTGTTTTGTTTCTGTCTTCCTTAAATTCAAGTGAATGAAATCATACAGTAAACACTCATCTTTGTCATGTATCTTAAGCTCAGTGTTTTTTAAGAAATGCATACATCTATTGTTGAATATCAGTTCTTTGTGTAACAAAGTATTATGCATAGCAATAGGTTGTTACAAGCTTGCTCCCCATGGCTTACTCAGCCTGCTTTCTTACACACCTCAGGACTACCTGCCCAAGAGTGGCACCACCCACAATGGGTAGGGCCCACACATATCAATCATTAAAAAGCGCTCTATGCATTTTGATTCACATTTAAAGTAATTCTTGACAGGAAAGTTCATACTATTGCTAATTGGTTGTATGTATCCTGTCTTGTGGTCCCTATTGTTTGTTAACAGTCTCCCTGTTTCTCTGATTTTTTGTAGTGATATTTTAAATCTTAAAAAAAATTGAATATTCTCCATAGATATTTTTGATGATCACTATGAAATCCAAACACTGGATCACTTCAACTGTATAAAGTGATAACAACTTAGTTAATCACAACTTACTTAAAACTTTTTAAATTTTTTTTATTTTTGAAATTATTATTTTTTTTTTGCAAACCACATACCTTTTTTTATTAAGAAAAAATTTTCATTCATTTTACACTCCAATCAAAGACCCCCCTCTTCCCTTCTCCTGACCCCAGCAGCCTTCCCCAACCTAACTTCTACTCTCCCCGACAAAAAGGCAAGGTCTTCCATGGGGAGGCACATCCAGTAGAGGCAAGTCCAAGCCCTTCCCCCTGGCTCAAGGCTGCACAAGGTGTCCCATCGTAGGTAGTGGACTTCCCCCCTTCCCTTTTCTCCCTCCATCCCCTATGTACCCTCTTCATGCTCTCTCAGACACATGGCCCCTTTTACTTTGTTGTGTGTGTATTTCTAAATATATAAATACAACAAAAAATAATTAAAAAATAAAATACCATTACATAAAAAAAGAAATATAATTGACCTCATTCTGTGGAATATAAAATGCCATTCAATAAAATTTAAAGTAAATAATACAATTTATGTCATTAGACTATCACCTGATATTGATGACTGTAACATCTTAGTGTAAAACTAAAAATATTCAAAATAAATCTTGAAAAACTTAAAACACAACACGCTCAGTCCATGTAATGTTACTTGTATGTATACATTTTCAGACTGACCATTTGGTACTGGAGAGCAAACTGAGGTCTATTCGTTGAAGAATACTCTGAGCTCTCAGCATTACTCAGTTGCCTGTAGTTCTTTGTCTAGGGATGAGGCCTCATGAGCTCCCCCCTTCCATGTTAGTATATCTACTGGTGTCAGATTTATTTACTCTGCGTGTGTGTGTGTGTGTGTGTGTGTGTGTGTGTGTGTGTGTGTGTGTGTACACATGTGCATACTCCACAGTCTGCATCAGGAATCAGTCTGCATTGAGGAAGTCTGTTCTCTCCATCTGCTGTGTGAGTTCCAGAGCTGAGGACTTCAAGTTTAATGACAAGTATCTCTACCCTCTTAAATGGCCCCAGTCAGAACTCATGTTTTCACTTTTCCCTCCATATTTTTTTTATTATTGATGTCAAATTCTATGTATTTGTTAGATATTTTGTTTGTTTCTTATTTGTTTGTTGGGGGAGAACCCCTGTGTGTCTCAGCACATGTATAGAGGTCAGTCCATTGTCACACTCCACTATTGGTTTAAATACTAAGGCAACTCCACGTAGTTAAAAGGGAGGTTTATTTTGTGGGGTAACTTACAAGTGAAGGGATAGGTTACAGGGTCTGGGGAAGGTGTAGCACAGTCCAGCTGTGTTCTCTGGAGGACTCTGCTCGCTCTACCTCCAGCGTCCAGGGTCCAGGAACCAAGAGAGCTGGCCTGTCTGGATCTCGGGTCTTCAGGGGTCCTCTCTCGGCTCTACCTTGTAGGTGTGACACTTACCGAAGCCTCAAAGTGGGTGGTCCTTCCAGGTCAAAGCTGGAATGGCTACCCACTACACTCAACCGTGTAGGTTCTGGGGATCTCAGTTTGGAAACAAGTGATTTTACCAGCTGAGCCATCTTGCTAGCCCAATATTCACATATATTTAAATGCTGTGTCTGCACTGATAATTTTTTGCATTTGCAGAAAATACAAACTTTCATCTGTTAACTTTTATATTAAAATTGAGAGATTTACACAATTGATTTCCACAGTATTTGGCATTTGTATATATGTTTATTTTTATGTGGAATTTTTGTGTTGATGCTTAGTATCATTTCATTTCCATTCAAGACACCCTTAAGCATTTATTATACAGTAGTTGTAACAGTGAAAATTGTCTCAGCTTTTGTGTTGGGAACAATTTATTTCTGCCTTCATTTCTATTTTAATTTTAATGTATGTAGTGTGTTGTGTCCATTTGTGTGTGGGGGGGGGCATTTAAATGAGTATACATGTGCAGACCAGAGGACAAAGATGAGTGAGTCTCCCTCCACCTCCCTCCGCCTTATAGTTTTATTTACTCATTTGTTTATTATTAATTTATTTGTATGTGTGTGTGGTGTACATGCACATGTACATGTGTCTGTGGTGGATGCATTAGCCCATGCAAGCACTGTGCAGAGGCCGGAGTTTGACACTGTAACTGTCTCCCCTAACCACTCTCCACCTTAGTTTTTGATACGGGCTCTATTACTGAACACAGTTTATTGATTGGATGGGACTGGCTAGCCACTAGGCTCCAAGGACCGCCTTACCTCCCTTAGCACTGTGGTATCAGCAGGTACTACTGTGTCTGCTGGCTCTTTGATGTGCTGCTGAGCATCTGAACTTATGCTTTCGTGGCAGGCATTTTACTGACTGGAAACATCTTTCTGGGCTCCATCCTCTCTTCATTTTTAAAGAATGTTTTGCCAGTTATATTGTTCTTGTTTTGCTTCTTTACCTTTTACAAGACTTTCAACATTTCATCCCAGTTCCTTTTAGCAGGTGGTAATCTTGTGGAGGTGCTATCATACACCACAAATAACTTTTGCTGTTTTTAAAGTTCTCTCTTTCTCTCTGGCTTTTGAAAATTTGATGACAGGTGTGCCATATGCAGATGGCTATACGTGATGCAATGCAGATGAAGGTTGAAGCTCTTGATGTGAAGAGTTTAACATCCTGCCTTCATAGCCACTCACAAACATCACTCTGTTGTCCTCTGTAGTGTCTGTGGTATGATGCCTACCCCAGTGATCAATGCCAATTCTATCTCCCTCCTGGTGACCTCTGTCTCTGAAAGCAATGGTACAGGATTTGATAGCAAGGCCTGCACCAGGTAGTGGCCAGTGGATGTGAGAGCTGTGTCCATCAAGAATCCTTCTATAACCAGCTCTTCTGCCTGCTGCCTGACTCAGTATGTGATAGTTTTGCTAACTACAATGTTGGCAGTGATGAGAGCAACTTCAGTGCCAAGTTCTTGGAGTGGTCTTCCTTTCTCCAGTGGTCTACTTCCAGCTGCTACAGCAGTCCCCTGACTGTTTTGCACCTGCCACATCCAAGTGCCTGCCAGATATGATACAGAAATATTGTCCCATAGCTTCTGCTTAGAAGCCCAAGATGAATGTAAAATGAGTTGAGGCTCAGGGAACCTCAGCCTCTTGGGCAGGTTCTGTGTTTCAGAGCCTACCAACTATCATCTTGAACCATCAAGTGGCTGTACCCTTAAATCATGGCATCCCTCCACACTGGGACTTTGATTCCAAATAACTCTAGTGACTCCAGAAAGTTTTTTCTAGTACGGAGGTTGTAGTGGTCCTCAGTGGCTGTGAGATATATGGACAGTTGTCAGCAGTAGTGAGTTTTTCAGTCCTTTGTTCCCACCCTCAGAGTTGTAAAGATATTTATTAATTAGTTGTCCTCCATGGCCTTAGCTTCAGTTCTAGCCTGGAGATGTCTCAGTTCCTGCCCCAACTTTCCCCATTAATAGACTGTGGTTGGGATGTGTAAGCCAAGAATAATCTTTCATCCCCAAGTTGGTTTTGGTCGTGATGTTATATCACAGCAACAGAAAACAAACCAAGGAAAATGGTAAAAATGTTGGCTTGCAAGAATGGATGGCACAAATTTAAAATGTATTGTTATGCCTTTTCAAAATTTTGCAAATATTTAGATTATTAAAAGTAACATTCCTTCCTGTCCATTCATTGGCAAATTGAAGGCTGTAGGCTGTTGGAGAAATACAAACAAACTGTAAATTCAGTCTTAGCAATACATATTTCAGTATAATTTATTCATGTCAATTTTATACATTATACATACATTAGAGCTAGCTCTTAAAGCTAGATTATATTTTACTAACAGTATAGAGTTAGTAAAATATAATCTAGCTATAGATTAGAGTACTATATAAAGTACTATATAAAGCATCTATATGCTGAATCATCATACTCATAAAAAACTTAAAATATTTAGAAATTACCTCCATATTGAATTATTATTTTGGAGTATTTAAAAGGGAAAACATTCAAAACTACTAAAATCTGAAACAATCAAAGGAACTAATTTGATAATCTAACAATCTTACAGAAGTACAGAAACCAAATATATTTGAGGGAATTTTACAAGCTAACAAATTAGATAATTTTGAAGAAAGGCACAAACTACAACAGTCCACTGAAGATGATAGTAGATGTCCCTGTCACCTGCACCTATGAGAATATTTTAAATGTTGTAATAAGAGTTCCAGCAAAGATCCGGGGCCAAGGTAGACCTAATAAATACAGAGATTAAGTAGTGTGCAATGGACAAAAACAGATTTCATTTCATGGAAATGCATTTCAGATGGAGATTGTATGCATGAATAAGTTGATCATCAATGTATGTATAGCTTCTTGGTAAACTTCAAGGGCAGAGTGGGCAAAGTCTGCATGTGTATATGGCTATAGCTGAAGAGTAGAAATTTCAAATGTGATGTGAAACTATTGGATAAAGGGATGTGGGTTTTGCTTCAGATTGAAACCTGAATGAATATGATTACTAATATATAGCTTGTTTATTTATTTGTTTGTTTGTTTAGAGAGAATTAAGTCATATAACTTACATTTTAAGCTTGTCCCTCTGTACTTAATATAAAAGATGAATTTAAGGACATAATACAAATTAAGGCATATTCAGTTAGCACCACTGAGAACAATGAGTATCTAAAATGGGTAAAAGAAATAAGAATGAAAGGAATATTTTTCAGTATTTCGTACAGTTTTCTCCAATTTCTACCAAGTAATGCCTAAGTAATTGCTTCATCTATGTGTAAAATTTTATCTCTATGCCTTTCACAAATGAAATTGTCTTATTTATTTCTTGTAAGTGGAAAAAGTCTTATTTATAAGGAAGAGCAAGAGACAACTTTATTCATATATTGTAATTTTTAACTCTGGGGACTCTACTACAGTATGCCTGAAAATGATGGGTTAAAAATCATTTTTGTGTGTGTGACTGCCTTGTCAGTAAAAGCTACATTTTATTTATTTATTTATTTTTTTTTTGGTTTTTCGAGAGAGGGTTTCTCTGTGTAGCTTTGCGCCTTTCCTGGGACTCACTTGGTAGCCCAGGCTGGCCTTGAACTCACAGAGATCCGCCTGGCTCTGCCTCCCGAGTGCTGGGATTAAAGGCGTGCGCCACCACCACCCAGCAAAAGCTACATTTTAGATCAAGAGTTTAATAATAAAGTTGTGCAAGAGTACAGCTTTAATAATTACTTCTTTAATGAATGACTTAAAATATAAATGTGTCTTGTAACTGTGAACTATAGTGATAGTAACTGCATGTTTCAGATTTTTTTTTCAGCTGTTCAAAGAGAGGAATCAAAAGACCGAAACAACTTTGTAATTTTGATTGAGATAACTGAATGTTGGCAGAGTCTATCTGGAAAATACTTTTAAAAGTATGTCTTTGAGCACATAGTATACAAAGACTCAACATACTGACTGACATAAAGATTCAATGTATAGAGGGTGGAAAAACTGCTCAGCAGTTTAGAGGATTTGTGGTTCTTCGTGAGGACCACACACATAGAATAAAGTAAACAAGTAAAGTAAAATTTGAAAAGATTCAGTGTATAGAAAACAAACACAACTACGGGGTAGAAATATCTCTCATTTTCTGCTTTTTCACTTATAGCCTATAACCCCAAACCACCAGTGCAAGAAGAATTTTTTAAAACATAAGGGATCGACAGATACTTACAAAACAATCAAAATATGTCAATGAATTTATGTGGTGAACAACCAAGTACCCTGAAAGCAAGCACCTAGAAATCTTTCTGAGCATTTCTTGTTATTTTTTGTTGGTCGTTTTAGCATTTTCTGTGACCCACAA
Source organism: Peromyscus californicus insignis (assembly GCF_007827085.1). NCBI lineage: Eukaryota > Metazoa > Chordata > Mammalia > Rodentia > Cricetidae > Peromyscus > Peromyscus californicus. The sequence goes on from NW_026294391.1 coordinate 98,257,224, forward strand.
TTCTTGAAAATTATTGATAATGGAGGAAATAATAGGATATCATAAGTAAGAGGATGTGAGTTTCCGTCATCCTTACTTTTGATTGAAATCAAGTGATGATGAATAAGAAAATAAATTCCTCGACTTCTATCCCAAAGAATGTCATTGTTTTTTAAAACAAAGATTGTATCATTTACATACCATTTCTATGTAGTTTTAAATGTGAAGAGTAAAGTCTATATTGATTGAGTCTGTGTGAAAGGATGAGAATTAGTGTTCAAGAGATAGTCACTGGTAACACACTGTGTAGCAAAGTTTTTGAAATGTGATAAGAGGGATGGGTTTCAAATATACAGAGTGAAATTACTTGTTAAAAGTCTAACTCCTGTGTTTCCAGTACAAAATGCAAGAAATAATTGACTCAAAGGAGAGTGCATTCTTCAGAATACTAAATCACAATTCTCATTTTCTGCTGCTGAAGCTGACAGATTTCACATTTTCATTCAAGCGGTATATTAATAAACAATGTATTTTGCAGTCTCACTTTCATGAGTTTTACTTTGACATGTTGACATGAATTTTCATTATTCTTTTTATTATGCAACCTGAACACACCTTTGATCCCTTTCCTTTGAGTTCAAGATGATGGGAAAAATATTCAACTCTCTGAATGTAGATTCCCATGAAAAAAATTGTCGATAGATGTGGGGTTAAATTGTACTTCAGTACATAATTTAAAGAAAAACAAAATGAAGTTTGCTTACATATGAAAAATGGGACATTCTGAGAAATATAGGGGAAGGGTAGTAGGATTGGAGAGATGGAAGGAAGGAAGGGAGGGAGGGAAAGGGAAGGGAGAAAAATACTAGATAAAGAGAAAAGGTATAATCACAATATTAAAATTTTAAGAGTGTCAGGAACAGGAGCTGGTGAAATGGCTCAGCAGTTAAAAGCACTGACTGCTCTTCCAAAGGTCCTGGGTTCAATTCTCAGCACCCACATGGCAGCTTGCAGCCATCTATGAATCCAGTTCCAGACAATGAGACACCCTCTTCTGGTCTATATGGGCAGTGCACAAATGTAGGGCATAGACATACATGCAGGCAAAAACTCATACACATAAAAAACAAATAAATATTTAAGAAAAAAACAGAAAAAACGTGATAGAATAAAATGAGAGGGTACTGACTGTCACACTGAAGTTTCGCCTCCTTTGGCAGGTGTATACAGTAATCAACAAGGAGGATTTCACTACAGGAGGCCAGTTGTAAGTTTTGAAAATTACACAGACATACAGAATACTGAACATATCTTCAGTTGCAAATACTGTAGTATGTAGTTTGCTACATCTCCGGGAAGGTTTTGCATTACATTTATGTGTGTTTCAGAGATTGCTTCCATCCTGGGTCCTAGCTGAATAGCCAAATGGAGGGGTAAGATAGTGTTTATGTGAATTTTTACACAAACCTGCTTTTAGCCTTCTCTCAGGGGGGTTAAAATATTCTGAAGTCTATAAGTTATTACAGTCAGAGAAGAAATATTTTGCCTAAATAAATGATCTTCTCAAATCAACCTGTATTCTCTATTAATGTCATGCTTTATATGGAAGTCAAAGGGGACAAAACAGGAGAGTGGTGATTGAAATGGCTAATATTCTGTACATTTCTTTGAATACCAGGGCTAAAAGAAAACCTAGTTATAACAATTGGTTTTGGAGGCAACTTCTATAAAAGTCCATGTTAAATTAGTAATAAATTGACCTGGATCCTGGGTCATATTTTTTCCAGGTCACTGTACTATAAGAATGTGTCTCTGTAAAACTGAAGAAAAGGAATTCTTTCACTCTTTTCCAACAGCATGTATTCTCTTCCTGATATTTCCACACTTCCCTTCATTGATACATCATCACCATCACCTACCCGTAAATCTCATAAAGACCTAAGCAAAAAATTCACCTGTTGTGTGACTCCTCGCTGACTCTGCTATCCAGCAATGCAGACCACATCTTAAATTCTAGATGAGTTTTACTTTGATGTATATGTTTATGCCCTCAATCACAGTATACTTTGGAATTATTCTTGAGAATTTCATGGGTTTGTCTTGTTCTTCCTTTAAGTCCAAAGTCTTTAAGAACATGGGCCATGCTCCCTGCTTGCTGAATAATAACTATCAATGTGTTGCCAGCTGCCTACACACAACTTCACAGAAAACAGATAAATGGAGATCTGGTTGTTACAGTAAGAGTTTTAAGAGAATTAGAGGCATTTTCAAGGAAGATTTTAAATGGCATAGTTTGTTCATTATGCATTTCTCCTTTTTCCAGTCTGTCTGATGACTCTGAGTTGTGTTTTAAGTAGAAAATTGTGTATCATTAAAACAATTAAAAGGTCTATTCTTTTTTCCTTCATTGTTTTTTAAAAGTATTTTATGCACGCATATGAATAATAAAAATAAGTCTTAAAAACATACATGTATATCACGCACTTTGTTCGTTAAGTTCCCATTACCAGCTCTTATGCCTGAGTGTATGTATGTACACCATGTGTGTGCAGGAGCCTGTGAAGGCCAAAATAGGTTATCGGATCTCCCTGGATCTAGATTTAGAAGCAGCTGTGAGGCACCATGTGGGTTCTGCGAACAGAACCCTTGTCCCTGCAAAAGCAGGAAGGGCTAAGAACTGCAGATCCATCTCTCCAGCCCCTATGCTTTGATTTCTTGTCGCCATTTCAGCTAGTAATTCCATTGCCATTCTTTCCAAAACTCTGGAAAACGTGTGTGTGTGTGTGTGTGTGTGTGTGTGTGTGTGTGTGTGTGTGTGTGATTCACAGTGGTTAAATTTTACTGTTTTACTCTTTACATATCAAGAAGAAATTGTAATTCAATTTTTAAATTTGGATCTTTTATCAGGATATCAATATATGACAGCATAACTCTCTTTTTATACTTGGCAGCTGGGACAAGTCACACCGGTGAGTCAGCTAGACACTCTACAATGTGCTGTATTGCCATCCGTTTTTAGATATTGTCTTTTGATCTTTGTAGACCATCACCTCTGTGGGATGCACATTGGTGTACATATGTGAGATATATGCCATTTTATTATAAAATAGACTTTGTGTTAGATGATTTTTGCTGCTCTATAGGCTGATACTAGGCACACATAAAGAACATGAAAATAAAATTATTTCACTTGTATGAAAATATATGGAAATGGAGACCACCGTGTTAAACAAAATAAGTTGGAATCAAAAGATAAATATTTCATGTTTTCTCTCTTAGAAAAAATATAGTTTATATCTACAGCTTTATATCATTTGTATCTATTACTATGATATGAAAGGTAGATAAGAACAATTTAGAGGGAAGTAGAGGACCAGTCGGGGAGGGAAGGGAACAGGCAAGGATAATGGCTGAATATTAGCAAAGTGCATGATATACATGTACAAAAATGTAAATTGCAGATTCAGATTCAGTCTGAACACAAGAGACAAAGAGTAATTTCTCAAGACTTTCTATTTTTAATTTTATTTTTATTTTTAATGTGAGTGCATGTGCATGCTTAAGTGCATGTATACCTGTGCATACATGTATGTGCAGTTACTTGCAGAGACCAAAACAGGGCATTGGATCTCTTGGAGCTATAGTTAGTGACAGGCATTTATGACCCACACAACATGGGTACTGGGATCTGAACTCTGGTCTTCCTGATAGAGCAGCAAATGTTCATAACCACTGAACCATCTCTTCAGACCTATATTCCAAGTGTAAGAGTACAAGGTAGATGGAATTTCTCCTAAGATTATACTGCCAAACCCACCATTGAATAGAGGCTGTGGATCTCACATGAATACTATTTTGCTTACACATGGTCCTGATGTCTAACTTTTTTGGTGGTAGTTTATCATCATGAGTACAAAATGTCCTAACTATTCATTGATAAAAAGTTATGTTCCAGGATCTTTACTATGCTCTGGGGATAGAATGTTGCAAATATTGTTAAACTAACGAATGCAACTTGTATCAGCCAGGCCAAATCTTAACAGAGATTTCTCTATTTTACTGACTATTTTGGAGAACCAGAGTTTGAGTCTGTTGATTCTCCCTTTTGCTACCATTTATAGTCATATATACGTATATTTCCATCAATCATGCATTTGTTTTTCCCTTTTCCAATTGTTCAGGTTGACTCCTTTGTACTTTCACAGCATCTTACCATTTGTTTTTCCCTCTTCCAATTGTTCAGGTTGACTCCTTTGTACTTTCACAGCATCTTACTGATGCCAATTTCACTCTTCAAATCCTAAACTTGGTGAGAGAATTTTTTTTAATTCATTTTACATACCAACCACAGATCTCCCTCTCATCCCTCCTCCCACTCCCCCATGCCTTCCTCTTCCACCCCTCATCCCCTTCTCCAACAGGGTAAGTTCTCCTATGGGGGACAGCTAAGCCTGGTACATTCAATTGAGGCAGGACCAAGCTCCTCCCCACTTTATCAGGGGTGAGCAAGGCGTCTGATCATACGTAAAAGGATCCAGAAAGCCGGCTCATGTACCAGGGATAGATTCTGATCACACTGCCAGGGGCCCCTCAAACAGACCAAGCTACACAACTGTCTCCTGTATGCAGAGGGCCTAGTCTGGTCCCATGCAGGATCCACAGCTGTTGGTCTAAAGTTTGTGAGTTCCTACGAGCTTGGGTCACTTGTCTCTGTAGATTTCCCCATCATGATCCTGACTCCCCTTGCTCATATAATCCCTCTTCCCTCTCTTCTCCTGGACTTCTGGAGCTCAGCCTGGTGCATGGTTGTGAATTTCTGCATCTGCTTCCATCAGTTACTGGATGAAGGTTCTATGATGACAGTTAGGGTATTCACCAATCTGATTACCAGGGTAGGCCAGTTCAAGCACCCTCACCACTGTTGCTAGTAGTCTAATCTGGGGTTGTCCTAGTGGATTCCTGGGAATTACCCTAGCACTAGGTTTCTCCCTTACCTCATAATGTCTCCCTCTTTCAAGATATTTCTTTGATTGCTCTCCCATTCCATCCTTGCCCCAGCTTGACCACTCCATTCCCTCATGTTCTTATCCCCTATCCCCTACCCTCTAATGCCCCTCATCCCTAGTTTACTCATCAAGATATCTTCTGTTTCCCCTTCCCAAGGTGATCCGTATATCCCTCTTAGGGTCCTCCTTGTTTCCTAGCTTCTCTGGAGCTGTGGGTTGTAGCCTGATTATCCTTTGCTTCATATCTAGTATCCACTTATGTGTGAGTACATACCATGTTTGTCTTTCTGAGTCTGGTTTACCTCACTCAGTACGATGTTTTCTAGTTCCATCCATTTGCTTGCAAATTTCATGATGTCATTGTTTTTTACAGCTAAGTATACTCCATTGTGTATATGTACCACATTTTCTTAATCCATTCTTCGGTTGAGGGGCATCTAGGCTGTTTCCAGGATCTGGCTATTATGAATAATGCTGCTATGAACATAGTTGAGCATGTGTCCTTGTGCTTGATCATCCCTTGGGTATACGCTCAAGAGTGGCATCACTGGCTCTTGAGGTAGATTGATTCCCAATTTTCTGAGAAACCACCATACTGATTTCCAAAGTGACTGTACAAGTTTGCACTCCCATCTACAGTGGAAGAGTGTTCCCATTGTTCCACATCCTCTCCAACATAAGCTGTCATCATTTTTTTGATCTTAGCCATTCTGACAAAGAAGCCAAAATTGTACAATGGAAAAAGGGAAGCATCTTCAACAAATGTTGCTGGCATAATTGAATGTCAACATGTACAGGTATGCAAATAGATCCATATCTATTGCCATACACAAAACTCAAATCCAAGTGGATCAAAGACCTCAACATAAATCCAGCTACCCTGAGCCTGATAGAGGAGAAAGTAGGAAGTAGCCTAGAAAGCGTTGGCACAGGAGACCACTTCCTAAATGTAACACCAGTAGCACAGACACTGAGAGCAATTTTAAGACTATGTGTTTTTATGTGCTGAGTTGGAGTTAGCTTCACCCTCATTGTGAAATGCATTTATCTTAATTGTTGCTGAAGTAAAAAAAAATATTTTCTCATTGCTGAAGTATTTTGTTATTTAAAATACAAATTGTCTAAAATTATATTTGTTATTATTTTTTAAATGTGTAGAGGTTGGTTATGCTACTTTTGTCAATATCTAATTTATATACTCATGAGCAAAAGTAGGTTACATATCTTATTTTCAGATTATATGTATATATTTTTAACCTACAGAGAGTCAATATTGTTATATGGATTTGTATCCTAACAATGGGTAAAGATTTAACTTGTTATCTCTGTTTTCATATCCTTATTTAAGGCTTGTTGTGCCATGTCATCTCTATTTCAGTATGGTCTATCCTAAAATCTTGGGTATAATTTTGGACTTGTATTCATCTGTATGAAATTCTCTATGCTTTCTCTGCTATCTTCCAACACTAAGTTACTATAGCATCCCCCCCCCTTTTTTGAAAACCTTCCTTTGTTTTTTCCTCACATAAACTTTCAATTTTCTAAAGTGCAAATGTTTGCATATTATTGTGAATGGAATTAAATAATGGTACATTGTTTTCAGTCTTGAGTAAATTTACATTTATTATCTTCAGATTTGAGTGTGTCCTTATCTATGTTAGACTCGATATGGCATTTCTATCTTTCCCAGTTCCTCCTGACAACATCCCTGCCAGATTTGTTCTTCCTTTAAGACAAGGCTCTACTTCTTGCCTTGCAGTTCTTATGCAGCAAAAAGTCCTCTTCTTGGTCACGATCTAATTTCTAATTATTCATTAAGGACATTCCCCATGTAAACTCCTTTATTTACCACTCCCTTCTAAGACTTCCAGAAAACCAAGTATAAAAGGGGTAATTTAATATTTTTGCTGTTGTTTCTGTATCTAACTAAACCAGAATCTTTGAGATTTTACATATTGCAGATGTAACACACAGTAGGACTGCCATCAACTGATACTGCTTGACAGTTTTAAAGGCATTGTTCTCTAAATGGAGAAATTGATGTTGATCTGCAAAGTAGAATCCAGTACTGAAGACTCAATGTTTCTAAAGACCTGTAAAGGTAGCTTAGTTAGATGTAGGTATGAAAATCACGTTGATCTTATCTTTAGTGAATAATAATTTTTTCTTACCATTGGCCTATTAATTCTACACCAACAATATGAAAGATTTGCGATTCTTACTCAACTGAAGAAATAGCAAGGCAATCCCAGACACTAAGCCATAGATGCAATGTGTTTATTGACTCTAGAAATTAAAATTCCTATTCAAAAATTTTGCTTATATTTGACCTGAATCTAACCCAGGAACAAAGGTTATGAAAGGGCATTTTTTCCTTATTTAATGAAAACTATCAAATTCATTTTAATTGAATTTTCTAAAGGTTACTTGCTAAGTCAGTTTGTTTCTTGACACTTCATTACATGCTTCAGTACACAGGATGTTTCCTTAGAAGCTGATTGACAGTCAAAATCTTAGTACAATATATGATTTCTGTTTCAGTGATATTAAGTTTCTCCCTCCCTCCCTCCCTCCATCCCTCCCTCTCTCCTTCCCTCCCTCCCTCCCTCTCTTTCCCTCCCTTCCTCTCTCTCTCTCTCTCTCTCTCTCTCTCTCTCTCTCTCTCTCTCTCTCTCTCTCTCTCTCTGTGTGTGTGTTGGAATTCAAACTGAGGCTGAGGGTCCTGTAGTGCTCTGTCACTGAACTATCATCTCCAACCCTTTGAATACTTTATTTTTTTTTTCGTATTTTTTTGTGGGAATCTTAAATATCTCATCCATAGAAAAGATCTCAATAGGAGGATGTGGTATTACAGTTAATGTTACATTATTATAGAATAGATATGTAATAGAATGTCTTGTTTTCAGTTTTTAAAATAGTCTAGCTTATGTGAGTGTGTTTTAAAAATACTTTTTCAATGAGTTCTTTCTGAACCTTAGAAAATTATGACAGTAATCAACTTGAACACTAATCAGACCATTCCTTTCTATGTTCATTCTAAGAATTGATCAGTCTAGGAAGATTACTCATACTCTACTCCATATATTTGCACGTGGAATCTTTTTTAGAGTAGTATTCCTATTCCTACCATCTCTTCCCATAAAAAAGAAGAAGGTAGCTGTACATGGCCAAATCTTTTCTGTCTGCATTGGGATCTAGTGTGTAGCTAAGGACATGCAATCCCATGTCATTATGAGATGACTAGTGTGCCTTCCACTGTGAGAGTTGACGTTCTCCAGATATGATAGGGATGCCAAGCTCATGCTTTAACCTTTGTTTATACTGTTCAGACTTCATAAAAGCTTTTCAAGGTTGCGTTAGAATTGTGGCTGGAATTCTCCCATATTTCTCTGACTTCAAGATTACTATTTTATATTACTATGTTTATTAAATCTTGTTAATTTTAAATAGTAAAGAATTCATCTCCTGAATGTTATAGAATGACAAAGTCAAATCCACCTCCTAAAATAACAACAAAAAACTCAAGTGAAAAAAATGTGAAAGAGTGATTTTCAAGACACTCTCTCTCAAGGAAGGACAGTTATTCTAGATAGAATGGGAACTATTAAATACTATGATCACCTGTTATCTTCTGAGTTTCTATGCTTTTCTTCAGTATAAAGATAGAATAACATAGGACTCCTAAGGGAGTTTAAAACCCAGAGACAAGTCAATTAGAATTCAGAGTGTCACAGTGGTTAGAGCAACCCTGATTGAGAACATTGGATGATCTATAGCATTTTCCTGAAAGCTAATTAGCACATATGTGTATGGAAACCACCTGTGGCCAAGACGGAAAGAACCTAAAGCATCAGAGAAGATTGGCTTGTGGGCAAACAAAGCTCATAAGAGTGTGTGATTGCTTCAGTTATATTGGAAAACAAGATTCAGGTGGCAATGTTTAAAGTCTTTCAGACTACAGGGAAGTAATCATGCCCAGCATGAGCACTGCTCTTGTCCTATCCAACAAATCATAAACGAAAGACTCCAAAGTAAGAAACAGATTCCAAGTATTGGAACTGTATCCTAAGAAAAGATCAATATTTACCAGGCTGCAAAAATATAAAATAAAGTAAATGACATTCAACAGAAATAAAAACCCTCATGTCTGATGTCCAAAGATGACAAATTATGCAAATAAATTAGACATGTTCATAAAATGACTGACCTAGACTGACACAGATGTAAAAAATCAGTTGATAAAATATTAGGTAGTCATATGAAACTTAGACCATATGCTGAACTTGAGAATCACACAAATGACAATAAAAACTGAAATATCACAGGCAAAAAAGTACTTAAAATGATTGATAATAAATTTAACACCACAGTAGACAGATTATGTAATGGGGCGGGAGAGATGGCTCAGAGGTTAAAGAGCACTGGATGCTCTTCCAGAGGTCATAAGACACTGGAATGTCAACTGGTGTTGTGATTGTGCAGGTCTTGTATAGGCAGCCATCTTGTTTAGATTTCATGGATGCAGCTCCCCTGTTATATATTGAGGACACCGTCTTTCAGCAGACCTCCTAGTCCTCTGGTTCTCATGATCTTTCGGGCCCCTCTTCTGTCAACTTTTCAGAAACGTGTGTGCAGGAAATGTGTTGTGGGTATAACAAGTAGGGCTGGGCACCCCACAGTCAGTTGTTCTCTGTGTTTTGAATGGTGTGTGGATGTCTGCAATGGTCTGCATCTGCTGCAAACAAAGCTTATTTGATGAGGAGTGAGAGCCACACTGATCTGTGATGTGAGGGTTGTTACTAGAATGCAGTAGCTAATTGCACTGGTTTAGGAAAGTCTCAGTAGTAGGTTCTCCTCTGTTGGGTCCATGACCTCACAGAAACAGGTTGTGGACTAGATTTCTAGTATCAAGCATGAATTCCTCTTACTTAGTGGGCCGTAAGTCTAATTAGACAGCTGTTAGGTACCTCCAGGATGTAAGTGCCCCTATTGCACCCTTGGTGTGATGGTCATTGTGGTTTTAGAACTAGGTCGGACTATTCATTGCTTTTTGCATTGGCAGCTTGCATAGCACCATTAGCTATTATGAGAGCTGGTCCTCAAGGTGAGGCTTCCAGGTCAGTTCCAGCTTGAGTCTTCCAAGTCCTGTGTCAAAAGTGTAGGGTGTGTTCAACATTTCTATTTTTCTGCTAAGAAACTCGTTGCATGAGGGAGGATTTTCTTTACAAACATTTGATTATTTTTCTCTTAGGAAAGACCAACCTAAACTGCCTTTGACTTTGTCTGGCTTGTTTTCATTCATTAACAATAATTTGAAATATAACCAAGGAGATGGGAATGTGTAAACACTGTGATGGGGTGGCTCTTCAGTCCCTGTGACTCGATACATTGACAAAGATGACATTATTGAGAATGTCCACAGCATGAGTCCAAACCATTGTCTAGTGTGGTAGTAGAGGTGAAGTGATGGCCTTTCTGATAGGTTTTGCTGTGTCGTATGATCAAGTCATTGCTGCCTCTAATGTCGGAATGAGTTGATTCGCTCCTGTATCATGAGTTGATAGTTTGTTTCCATAGTTCCTTGGTTATTACAAACTGATTTTAATGAATAATGAACATCTATTGTTATTTAATAAAAAGGATGTTGATTTGTACTAAATAAATATATGTTTGAAGAAGAAAGAGTATAGATTTGGGTGGGAGGTGAGGTGGGGAGGAACTGGGAGGAGCTGGAGGAGGGAAAACCATAATCTGAATATATTGTATGAAAAATCCTTTATTTTCAATTTTAAAAACCTGAAAAATATGTTTGAAGATTAAAAATAGTCAACAATTTTCTCAGGTTTGTGAAAGTGATAGCCTAAAGAAGCTCAGGAAACCTCATATCTAAGACATATGAAGAAATTTCTGTATTATGATGTCATAATCAAATTTCTCTAAAGCAATGATAGAATTTAAAATCACCTAGAAACTTTGTGGAAGTCCACCATGTCAGTAATACTGAGAGATGTACAGCATTCCATTCCTACTTTAGGAAATAAGAAACCACTGGGCCAATTTTTCACACTAAAATAATCTGTAAAGGGGAAAGCAAATTACATACAAAGTAAGCAAAAAAGACAATAGAATTTAAAGGAGGATTCAATAAAATCAATGTCAGAAAAACAGTAGGAACTAAACCCTTTGAGATGATTAATCATAGTCATCAGTTTCTAGCAGGACAGGAAGGAAGGAAATGAAAAGCACACTTTTCCAATGTCAAGAAGTAAATATTATGAACAAATTTATTCATAGGAATTCAGCTACTTAGTTGAATTGGGCACATTCCTTGAAACCATGAATTACTTAAGTTCAGTGAAAAAGAAATCTACCCTCTGAACAGTCCTGTTTGTATAAAGGTATTGAAGTTAAATTTGAACTATGTTTCCATAAAGAAAATTCAAGACTGAGACGGGTTCAGCATTTACAAAAGAAATAAAATGACTTATGCACATGGAAAAAGAAGAATACTTTCTTTTTATTTAGTATAATATGAAGAATTAGACAAAAGCACAATACAATGGCATATATGTATGAAAATGTTAAAATGAAATCACTTACATTAGATACTGACTTCAAAAGAAAAACACTAAAAGATAACATACATAATCAATGAAAATGTAAAGCTAAATGATATAAACAAATTTACAGGATCAAGCAATGTATAAAAAGATAATAGATGATGACAATGTGGAGTCTGTTTCAGGAATGTATAGTTAATAGTGTATGAGGGAAATCAATTGAATACACTGCATTAACAAACTAAAAATGACAAACCATTAGGTCATTTCAACTTACATAGATGAATATTTTCACAAAATCTAGCACTTATTCATGATAATTTAAAAAATCTGAAGGAACAGGAATAGAAGAAAGCTTTATCAAACTGAGAAATGGCAACATAAACATCTCACCCTTCATCACACCTAATAAAAACCTGATGACGACACAATATGTGGTGCCCCCATCTTCACCTTCTCAGCAGCAGTCCTTTTTCAGGAATCTCCAGGAAAAAACAGCATCTGTGGACACTCTCTTTCAGGTAGGACATGGTGAAATACTGGCAAGGCCCAACATTTAGGAGAGCCATTTTGAGAAGGCACACTCTCTAAGGCAGTCCTCACTCTAAACCCCCAAATGGCTTCAACCCACTAAAGAACTGACTATAGCCAAATTTATTTGCATTTGTGCTGTCATCACCATCCACAAATGGACGTGAGAGAAGGACAACGACTTTTGCATCTGGTCACAAGCATGTTAAATTCAGTCCCAGCTGTGGACTCTGAAATGGTCTGTAATTCAAATGTATGGTGGATTTCCAGGAGCGATTTTGCTAACAGATCTTGAAGCAGCTTTCTACCTTAGAATCATGCAAGTCCATGACTCAGCAGGCAGAATATCTGACCTTCATTCTACAGCAGACTTTGAAATACCCCAGCAACTGAGTTCTGGTTACTCAGTGGCAGGATTAGACTAGATCTGCTTGTTCACAGATGGAGAGATACACGCTGCCCTTTGCTCCATAGGTGGCTCTGTTGACTTAAGTCAAGCAGCAACTCTGACTCAAGGCAAGCTCTTGTGAGCTGCAGTCTAGTGAACTGAGTGAAGAAGCTCACCCTGGCTTCAAATTCACACTTCCCCTGCCTCTCACTCTCTAACAGACCACCAGGCTCAAATTCACTCTCACTTCTGTTCAATGTTGTACCAGATGTCCTTGGAAGTGTACCTAGACATGGAAAAAAAAAATAAGCATCCAATTAAGAAAAAAAAGAAGTTTGTTCACAGATGCCATAGCTGTTTGTGGAGAAAATTCAGTGGAATTTGCAAATGAAAAATATGGTGAGAATGAATTCCCACATTTAGAAAGTTTGCAGGCTACCTTGCAAACCTGTGTGTCAAAGCTAATTATCTGGAAATGTGATAGTATTTTAATAAATTGTTCATTGTTTCTATATATCACATTTTATAATAAAAAATACCTCATAATAGACCACATTTCTACTTAAAATTTGAGACTATAAAACCTCCAGAAGACAAAGCCAAACAGAGAAGTTTTGAGACTTTGGATTAAGGTAAAAAAAAATAGGTACAGATCCAAAGGCATAATCCGTAAAGAAATAAAATGACAAGTTCAGCTATGTAAAAAAAAAATATCCCAGCCTTGCACTCCTTCTAAGAAAATAAAAACACAAGCTGCAGCTTAGGAGAAAATTTTTGCAAAGCATATATCTTACAAAAGATCTGTATCCAGAATATCATAGTAAAACTCAGTAAGGAGGAAACAAGCTACCCACTTAAAAAAAAAAAAAAGACATGCCACAGGTTCATTTATCTACATCCACAGAGCCTATGTAGAGAATTCATTGCAGATGACATTGCCATGGAAAATTACGTGAATAGGTGTAATATGTAATTATCAAATTCAGGAAAATCAAGTTCTTCATCCACTTTGGAATATTTGCCACCATAAGATTCTGTACTTGATTTTGTAGAAATGTATCTGCTTTTCATTTTATAACAGTTATAAAATTCTAAAAATATACCAAATCGATTTAGTATGTACATGCAATTTTAACATTGGTCTTATTTTTAAAAAAAATAAGTCACCAAAGAATCTGTACAGTTGGCCAATAACCTGAAAGGTAGCTGGCATCAGTCACTAGGAAAGTACAGTTTAAAACCACAATGAGATTACACATTACATCTGTTAGAAAAGTTAAAGTTTAAAATTCGGTCCATTCTGAATTTTCCAGAGGATATGAAGAATTCCCATACAGGAGTAGCTGGAATGTAAAAATTTACAACTTTAGAAAACAGTTTGGCAGGTTTTGGAAGCAAAACATGTCTACCTTGTAATTTAGTAACTCCACTCCCAAATATTTACCCAAAAGAAACAAATGTCTATTTCCTTGCAATACAGCTTACATGAATATTCAAAGAAATTACATTCAAAATTTCCATAAGCTATAAATTAAGAATATGTCAATCAGTAGAAAAACAATAATCTGTAATATATTAGAATAAAATAAGCATGCTAGCAATAAAAATAAATGATCTATGGATAGTTATAACATGGATAAATTTCAAAACAAATATGCTTAAAGGAAAAAGCCAGACACAAATAAGACTACACTATTTTATTTATGCAAAATTCGTACAACTGCAAAGAATTTGAAAAACAGAAAACAGATTGCCGTCAAAGGGGAGAACGGGGTTAAGAGTGGGAGAAGGGAGCACAAAAGTAAATGAGAAACCTTTTGAAGCTAATGATTATGTGACTAGCTTGATTATGGTGATGTGTATGCAGGTATTTTTAATAGGTAAATATAAAAATACATAATTGCATTGTCTTCAGTTTGTACTATGTCACTTATCCCTCAGTAAAACCACTACAATTTAAGTAATGGGGTTGAGGATGTGACTCAGTGATAGAGTTCATAACTTGAGAGAGGCCTTGAGTTCTATCTCCAGCACTGCAAAATAATCAAATGAACATAATGACCATTACGAATATAGAAGAAGTATGATGGAAAGGCACTGAAACAGTATTTAATAAGATCTTGACATTTTTCCAAATCTAGGGAAAATCTTTTAGACACAAGAGTCATTTAGAATGCCAAACAGGCATGACCAGAAACAAACCTCCCCATACCATAACAATTGAGACAAAGTGTTTGAAACTAAAGAATATCAAAAGCTGTAAGAGAAAAGTATCAAATCACTTATGAAAACAAAGAAAAAATAATAACATCAGAGCCAACAGAAACTCGAACTCTAGGAAGGCACTGAATTATATATTTTATACTCTAATCCCACATGCATGCCTTGTCACATGTACCACATGCTCAGTCTCCTCTCTCTCTCTCTCTCTCTCTCTCTCTCTCTCTCTCTCTCTCTCTCTCTCTCTCTCTCTCTCACACACACACACACACACACACACACACACACACACACAAATGTGTACACACAAATAAATTAGTTTAAAAATCAGAGAGATAGCAAATAATTAATTTGATTTATGTCAAAGTCTTAGAAAAACATGAACAAACAAAACTGAAAATTAGTAGAGAGTGATAATAGAGATCAGGGCAAAAACAAATGAATTGGAAACAAGAGCAACATTACAAAAAATCAGTGAATCAGAAAAATCAAAAGGTGCTTCTTGGGAAAGATTAATAGAATTCAAATAATATTCAGGCAACTAACTAAAAGAGATAGAATGTGCGATTTTTAAAGTTGACATGAAAAGTGAGTTTATTAGTGATAGCAATGAAATTTGGAGGACTTTTAGGGTATATTTCAAAGACTTACACTCCATTAGTTGGAAAAGCTAAAAGAAAGATCAAGTCATATATGTATATATGCCAAAATTAAAACAAAAGAATATGAAGAATGTAGACAAATCTGTGACAAACAGTGAGGCTAAAGTGACAATAAAGACTTCTGAGCAAAGTAATCTAGGCGCAGATGGAGTCACTACTTAAAGCAGAAGAAATAGTCATGTTCTTTAAGCAATTCCACAAAACAGAAAGGGAACTAAAGCTCCCCAATTCATGCTATAGAATCAGTATCACCATTATACCCAAAACAGATAAGGACACAATAAAAAAGAAAATCTCCTGGGTGAGCAAGGACATAAAGCATACTTAAAAACAAACTAAATTCAATTAGATATTAAAAAGATGGTATGTCCCTAAACGTAAGCGTTTTTAAAGACTCTAGCATGAAACTCATGAAAGTGTGAGCATGTTGAACAAAAAGCCAGGAGCAGTGGGTTTGGTGAGATCAGGGGAAGATATGAGATTGTGGGGTGGTGAGTGTGACCAGAGCATAGTATATGGATGTATGAAAATGTCACAGTAGAAATTAATTCTTAATCAAGTATGGTAAAAGGAACAGGAGCAGAGGCAATAGCTTTATCAGGGTAAGAATGTTCAATATGACTACAATTTCACTGGTGCCTCTGGAGCTGCTTTGCCACTCTGAGTTGCTAGCTGATGCTAAACTTGTAAACTTTGTAGTAAATCAGATGAATACAATAGCAGATTCCTAGGCTATTTCTCTATTCACCCCAACTTCTCCCATTACCAAGTCTTATTCTTCTATGTCTCTCATTTATGCCTCTTCCATTTGAAACAAAAAAATTCTTGTATTGTCATTCCCCGTCTTAGTTTACACCTCAGCGATGGTGTAATCATTCAGGCTTCTTAAGTTGTCTTCTAGTCCCTCCTCCTTCTCTCTACCCATTTCTCTCCTTTTTTATTTTGGTTAATGTTATATTAGAAAAGATCCTCAGTATTTAACTTTATTGACTAAATGTGGCCAATTCTTCCTAACGTGGTGCTGATATTAAATGGATATTAAATTAAATTTATGGAGGCAGCTGAGTAGATGTCATTTAAAATACTCAAGGGGATGCCTTATTTGGGATACACATTAATTCTATAGCTATAGAGCAGGAAGTATTCTATCAGATATTATATGCAATCCATGATTTCTTTAACATGAAACAGTACATAGAGTTAGGTAGAAGTCAGATTTTGAAATTTTCTTGGATTTTTCAAAAGCTAAAGATAGAAACAAGAGGATATTTACAAACTATCATTACAACACGACATACCTTTTATTCTGAAGAAATAAGACAATGTATGAGAATTAAAAATCAGCTTGTCAACTGGTAAATTGCATAAAATGTGTACCCCTCCCTCCCTCCCTCCATCTCTGATACATATTCACTACAAGTCTTGCAGTCTCATTGGAGAAAGTGACCACTTTTGCTTTTCATTCATAGTGGTTCTCACAGGGGGCCACATTGTTAACTATTTTAAGCCTCCACAAAGGAATGCAAAAGCTAGTGTATTTGAGCTGCCAAAACAACCAGTAACAATCATAAAATGTGGAGAAATGATATTTCTTCTTGATTATCTCTCAGTTATGACAGAGTTCTTTAAATATTGAGGACTTTGGAAACTGTGTAATTTGTCTGTTATTGATCTGGCTCATTGTTAAATGAACACATCTCAGAATACATGTATTTGCTCAGTTGACACTGTAATTTTTGCCTTAGCAAATGAGAGAATATATTAATGAGGAATTGATTTAGTTGTTTGCTTCTATTTTGCATTTAGATTTTGATGATATGCTATTTGGAAGTATTGGGTATTTCTATTGGTGTGAATTTTTGACATCGTATTGCAAACTTGATGGATGTTTTGTGGTCTGTTTTCATGATGCTTTTTTAAATATAACTCTTCCCCTGTCAATCATACTGTGATAACACTTAGATTGTTAATAATGTGGCCGGTAGCTTGACCATTGATTTTTCATGAGTATTTACACTCATATACATATGATTCATGATATGACCTACTTATATATATCTTTATAAAGTTTGGTGTATTCTTTACAAGATAGTTTTTATGTTATAAATAAATAAATAAATCAGAAAAAAATCAACATACAAAAATCTGTACATTTCTTACTTGCCAATAATAAAGATACTGAAAAATAAATCAGGAAAACAGTATCTGAGGGGCTCTCTGTAGGTGTAAGGCAGGGAAGTGAATCACGAGAGGTAAGGAGGAAAATTCAGTTCATACTGAATTTATCACCTATGGTGGAACACCTTGCTCTGCCTTGATGCAAGGGGAGGGGCTTGGTCCTGCCTCACCTGAATGTACCAGGCTTTGCTGACTCCTCGTGGGAGGCCTTACCTTTTTGGAGGAGGAAATAGGTGTGGGTTTTGGGGGGAGTCTTGGGGAGAGCAGGAGGAGGGAAGAGAGGGAAATTAATGGTTGGTATATAGAATGAAAAAAATTCTTAATAAAGAAAAGAAAAAAAAGACTTCTAAAAAGTCTGAGATCAGAGCTTGGCTACCATCCAGGCCCACAGCTGGGCCGTGGGTTGACCCACCCTAGCATCTACCCCATCTATGACCTGCTGGAGCTAGTGAAGGAACTGGTCCTGTGGAATGATGCCCCCCAAATCTCAAGACTCGTGGCACCCACAGGATATCCCAGATGAATTCTGGTGAGGATCCAGTGATGATGGTGTACCAGAAACCAGAGGCCTTGAACCAGACCAGTGACTCATTGCAATGAACATTTGCCACTAAAACTGATGGGACAAAGAAGTATACGATATGACACACTGAAGCCTCCATTGTTACCAGGATGAATGAAGAGATGGAGAAGTAGGAAAGGAGGGGCAAAGAGATTGTTTTGGTTTGGGTTGGGTTTTTTTGTTTTGTTGTTTTTGTTTTTGTTTTTAATTTTGTTCACTTGCTTCACTTGCTTGCTTACTTTGATTTGTTTCCTTCTGTGGGGTGTGTGTGGCAGGGGCGAGAGGAGGAGATGGGGGAACTGGGAGGCAAACAGATTTGGGGTGAATGATGTGAAACTCCCAAAGAGTCAATAAAGAAGTTTAAAAAATATGAATTAGAAGGTTAAAAGGAAAAAAAAGAGTCTGAAATCAGGCAGTTTATTCCCAGTGAATTTCAACCCAGGATAACTTAGTAAAAAGTTTTGTCATTTCTTCCAAGAAGATGAGTTACAGAGATAGGCTACCTGTACTAGGTTAAGGGCCTAAGGAAGGCTCTGGCCTGGTCTCAGTCATACAGATAGCATAGAGGTCATTTGGGCTATTAGTCACCTCTAGTCCTGGTCGTGGGGCCTAGAGGAGCCTCTGGCAATACAGATAATATCAGAGTCATTTAGACTAGTAGATATCTCTGGTCCTGGTTGTGGAAGCTTGGGGAGGCTTAGGCTGTAAGGGCCATTTTAGATTACTAGCCACCTCTGGACCAAGGTGCAGTAGCTTGATATGGCCTCACCCAACAGAAAATGCAGATCACCAGGCTATGATTTGCTTTCAACCCCCTGCTTTCTGGATGGCAAAACAGGTTTTTTTTTTACATCTTTTCCACTTGGAAAGCTAATCCTACATGCTTAACACTCCTGGTTTCTCTGGAGCTCTGTAGGCACAAAGACCTTTGTGCTATGCTAGGGGTGAGGGGAGGTGGGGGGAGCGGGAGAATGGGAGGGAGGGGGAACTGTGGTTGGTATGGAAAATGAAAAATAAATAAACAAATAAATCTAGGTGTCTTGATAGACGGCGCAGTAGTTAAGGGCAGTAGCTTTTTTTTTTTTTCCAGAGGACCAGAGTTTGGCTCCCAGATACCACATATTGGCTCTCAACCATTTGTACCTCTAGTTCCAATGGATGTAATATCCACTTCTGGCCTTTATGGGCACCAGGCATACACATGGTACAAGCAAAACACTCATACATATACAATAAATAAACCTTTAAAAGTACTTAGGAATAAATCAAACCTATAATGTAAAAGACTTCTGCTATAACAATGTTAAAATTCCCAAAACGAAATTGAAGAAGACACCAGAAAAAAAGGAAAAAAAAAAAAAGAAAAAAAAGGACTTTCATGCTTCCGATCAACAGAATTATTATCATGAAAATGGATGCATTAGCAGAAGCAATCTACAGAACCCATACAATACTATTCAAAATTTCAATGGCATTCTTTATAGAAATAGAAATTATATTCATAAAGTTCATGTGGAAATATGAAAGTCATAATAGCCAAAGCAATCCTGAGTAAAAAGAATAATGCTACACATATAATCATAGTTGATTTTAAGTTATCTTATAGATCCACAATAACAACCACAGCATAGTACTCACATGAAAACATACAGATAGACCCACGAAATAGAAGATATAGTTATAAACTCAGACAATTTTCATCACTTTTTAAAAAATATGATAAAAAACATAGCTCGATAGGCTCGTGTGTCCAGTTAGTGAAACAGCTTGGGAAGAATTAGGAGGTATGGCCTTGTTGGAAGAAGTGCATCATGGGAGTGATCTTTGAAGTTTCAAAAGCCCATATTAGGCCCAGTAGTGCATCCTTCCTCCCTCCATCTCTACCTGCTGCCTGTGGATCAGGATGTAAAGATACTGCCCAAATTCCATGTTTGTCTTCCTCCTACCATGATAATCATGGACAAACCCACTAAAACTGTAAGCAAGCAGAAAAAGGGTTGTAACTGAAGATCATAGTTACATGAGTAACTTAGATTCAGAAAGGCTGTTTCCTTTCATTTGTGGATGCTATGTTTTATGTAGATACATGAAATGCTTTACACGTAATTGATGTAGATTAAGAGAAAAGGAATGAATATGGAGGTAAATGAGGTCAAGTAGCTGATAAACTAGAATATGAAACTTATTGTTATGTACAATGACTGTGTGCCAATAGAAAAGTTTTAAAATTCATGGCGTTGCATCAGACATCACTGATTTCCATCTAAATATTCTCTAAATCAACTCTTAACCTCCTTTTTGCTAACACATAATGCTTATTACAGTATAAGTGCTTGTATACATATCTTCTCTTCCTAACTGATTTGCAGATATTTAGATTGTAAACCCTAAACCTTGAACAATTCTTTAAAATAAATTAAAATATAATTAGAGGTGAGGTGGTGGCTCAGTTGTTAAGAATTCTGGCTGCTCTTACAGGGGACCCATGCTCAATTCCAAGAGTCCATGTTGGTCAGCTCACAACTGCCTATAATTCCACCTCCAGTGGATTCAATGGCCTATTCTGGCCTTGATGGCTACCAGGCATACATATGATGCACATATTTACACAGGCAAAACACTCAAACACATAAAATTTAAAAATCATATATATATATATATATATATATATAATTATATAATTTTCCCCTTCCCTCTCCTCCTTACATATTCCCCACCCTGACTCCCCTCAAATTCATGGTCTCTTTTTCTCTAGTTATTATTGTTACATAAGTAAATAAAGGTATTTGCTGAGTCTGTTCAATGTTGTACGTGTGTGTGTGTGGGGGTATGTGTTTAGGGTTGACCATTTGGTATTATATAAATAGGAAAAGGAGAAACAAATGGAAATCATGGTTTTAATGAGACCCTGACCATATTCGTATAATTTATATCTAAGAATGGAAACTCACTGTTGTTTCTTATTGAAGAGCCAAGAGAATTCCTATAATAGTCGGGACAGAAGTAAAAGAAAAGCGACAATGCACTATAGCTATATCATTCTCTTTAAGAAAGGGCACTTTTCAAAGAAAAAGACATTACAATACATCCAGAAGAATGGCATACCTGCCACCCCAGTCCTTCACTTAGCCTTTTAGTCACACTAAAGAGGAATGGGAACTTTGTACAAAGGAAACACTAATGTAGATCAGAGAGGCCAAAGGCATAACTCCACTGAAGAATTGCTATTTAAGTGGAATATTGTAAAGGCTATATCTTCCTATACCTTCGAATACCAATGTGCCTGCAGTATGCTGTAGCTTGCAAGAGTAGGTTACAGCTAAAGGAGTTACAGTGTAGAGGATTACTGAGGAGAAGCACACAGGGACCTCAAACTCAAGGAAACAAAAAACAAAGGCAATTGAGGAACTAATCATTTATAAACAAAACATTAAGCCCAATCCATTTCTAGACACATTAGCATAAATTATCACACTAAAGGCTCAATGCATCATGTTTAATGTTCAAGCACAGTAACAACAACAAAATACAGAGCTTTCTAAAAAAAGAAAAGGAAACACATATTGTGAAGAAACAAATTAAGCAAGAGAATCAGAATCAGGTACAATGTAGAGCTTGGAATGATTAGAGAATTTAAAATAACAGTGATTAATAAGTTATGAGACTTTAATGGAAAATGTAAACAGCAGTAAAGAGATGGGTGCTATAAGCAAAGAGAGAGAGAAAAATTTCTAAGGAAAAATGAAAATGAAAGGTAGAAATCAAATCACTATTGCAGAAGTTACTCTGCCCTTACCAGGGTTCATGGATCTTCTGGAAGAGGGAGCAGCAAGACTCTAAAAATTAGAGGTAGTGGGTGCCTTTGAGGAATCAGTGTTCTCCAAACACGACAAGGCAGTTAGTTGCACATATGAACTCACAGCGACTGTGTTAGCATGTACAACATACACACAAGCTCCAGCACAGAGGAGAAGAAGGTAGGCACAAAAAAAATCCACCAGGAACTGAGGAGATAGAGCATTTGATAGCTTATGAGGGAGAAAGAGTCAGTTCACCGCATGCCCTACTCACAAGACTCATGGAGTAACACAAACTGGAATCAATGGGGAAAAAAAGAAAGGATGAAATCTCAACATTGGATGTGTAAGATGGTACATAGATATTGGAGGAGTAGGGGAGGGTAAATATGCTCAAAATAGATAAAGAAAAAGCTCAAATAATTAATAATGTTTACAACAAAATAGAATATGTTGATACAAATATTAAGATGAAATGAAAAAAAAGAAAATACCAGGAAATCTATAGAAAATACAAGAATTTTGAAACAATTTAAAAAAGATATTACTGGGATACCAGAAGAGGGAGAAAAAGAAAATACAGTAGTTAAAGTAATAGTTCCTGAGAAGTTTTCAAAGTAGATGATTTACAGGAAATCACGAATCCGGGAAGCTCACAGAACACCAAGGAGAAGTCAAAAAAACAAAAAAGCAATATATTCTATTCAAATAAATTCCATTCAAGCTCCAGTAAAACTCATTGAAAAAAGTCACAGGCAGGACTTCATGAACTATATAGAAGAGAAAGAGAAAGGAAAGTACTTCCCATCAAAAACCATGCAAAGTTTGACTAGATGAGTCAACCAGTAAAGCATTTGCTGCACAAGCATAAGGACCAAAGGTCAGACCCCAGCACCTCCATAAATGCTGACAGGGCATGGTGGCCTGACTATAATTCCAGCACTGGAAGGCAGAGGCAAGGGATTCCCAGAGCATGCCAGACTAAATAATAGGTGAACTCTTGGGTTCAACTGAGTGAAGCTGCCTCAATGAATAAAGTGGAATGTGATCGAGGAAGGTATCCACTTGACCTCAACTTTGGACCTCCACACACACAACCAGACGTGTGCACTACCATACATACACACATATAAGCCCACACATATGCAAATACATATACACTCAAACACATCACACACAGATATTCATGCAAAACAATAAAACAAAAACCATATAAACAAGAAGAGAATGCATTTGAAATGTAAAGAAAATACCAGACTAAAATTACATGAATTGTTTTTTTTTTTCGAGACAGGGTTTCTCTGTGTAGCTTTGCGCCTTTCCTGGAACTCGCTTTGGAGACCAGGCTGGCCTCGAACTCACAGAGATCCGCCTGGCTCTGCCTCCCGAGTGCTGGGATTAAAGGCGTGCGCCACCACTGCCCGGCATGAATTGTTTTTTGAATCTATAGATCATGATGAAAAATAAGTCTTTCTCAATAAACTGTTTAATAGATAATATTAATTAAAAACAATACCTTTAAATGTTGTTTTATTATTCTAAAGAAATTACAGGATTTTGGAATGCCTGAGATGCGATATAATTGTGTATTTCCTACAACACAACTACTAAAGTTCAGGTAGAAACCAGATGCAAGGGAAATATCCATGAATCTATAAGAATGACCCCAGCTAAGACTCCTAGTAATAGTGGATAGGTAGCATGAGAGAGCCTTCATCCTTTAACTGATGGAAACAGATACAGAGACCCATAGCTAAACACTAGGCCGAGATGGGGCAGGTCTGACCCTTTCTGAACAAAAACAAAGAAGTGGACAGAGAGGAGGTGGGGGAGGGGAAACTGTTTTCAGGGTGTAAAATAAACAAATTAATAAATATAAAAAGAAGAACAAACACAAGGGGTCTTGAGGTTGGGCTCAGTGGTTAAAGTACTGGCTGCTCTTCCAGAGGACCTGGGATCAATTGTCAGTACTCAAATCTGTGCCTCCAGTTCAGTTCCAGGGGTCCCAACACCCTCTTCTGATCTCCAAAGGCACCAGGCACACACGTGGAATATATGCATGCATGCATGCAGGCAAAACACCCATACACGTGAAAAATAAAGAACACGCAGGGGCTCAAAGTGAAAGATAAATACCATATACCATATACAAAGCAGAGAAAGATGTACCATGCTGACAGTAATAAAGAGGATGCTTGAATAAATATGTTAATATCAGATAAATTAGAACAGGCAAAAATATCACTAACAAAGAAGGATGCTACACAATCATAAAAGGGTGAATTCATTAAAAATGCCTCCAGCATTGTTAGTGTTTATACACATGAATTCAATGAGGCAAAATTGATTTAACTAAAAGGAGAAGTGACAAAATTTAGTATTCACGTGGAGACACTAGTATTTTCAACAACTGACAGATTAAACAGGAAACACTTATACACTAAAATATTATTAAAGGAGGCAGAGTGATTTATCTTAAGTCGAACAGAAATATAAGAAAAGACAAAAATAGACACAATTCAGTAAAATCAGATACAAGAAACTTTAATTTACTGAAGATTAAAGAAACCAAAGTAGTTCATTAAAAATATAGATAAAAATCAATGAAATTCTAGCCAGTCTAATTGATGGAGAAAGAAGATGCAAATTTCTGATACATGGAATGAAAGAGGGGCTGGGCATGGTGGCTCACCCTTGCACTCCCAACACTTGGAAGGTTGAGGCAGGAGGATTACAATCACAGGTAATATTAGTTGTGATGATGGATTTTTGATGATAATATACTCAAAGCCTACACTACAAAAGAAACAGTTCATTAGTTAGACCTTATCAAAATTCAAACTATTTGCTCTGCAAAAGAATGAAACTCAAGACACATCCCAGAACAATTTTTTACAAATCAATTCTCATAAAGTACTTTTACTCAAAATATATAAATAACCCTGCAAAGTCAATTATCAGCAAACAATTCTACCAAATAACAACCAAAAAAAAAAAATAGCAGAACAGATAAATCTCCTGTGCAGAATTCCACATCATTTGTATAAATACTCTGCCTTTTGAATTTCTAAGAATTCAATCAATTCCTACCCATTAAAATGTTAAAAGTGTGGCCTGATGACGAGAAGTACAGTAAAGACAGAGTGATTCACAGAATACACAGTGAAGTTGGAAAGTAGAGAGGGTTTGGAGGGCAGCTGCTATTTAGATGAATAAAACCCCCATTGATAGTTGATCAAAAAGGCCGCAGTAAAATGTTAAATTGCTTTTCATCAGTGACCCTAAGGTCTTGATTATTTGATTGCAACTATGAGGCAGCTTGGATTTTTATTAGAGTACCTGGTATGCACGCAATATTCAGGGAAATGTTGTCCCATATCAATAAGTAATCTTAAAAATAAAAACTACATATCAATAAGTAATCTTAAAAATAAAAACTACAAAGAGCAAGGTTAAGTTAAATAAAAAGTCCGGCAGTAGAGCGGGCAAAGAACTTACTGCCATCATTAAAGAAGCATAAGTTATTGAGTAATTAATTAAAAAGAGCCCAATGGGAACCAAAATTGATTCAATAGCTAAAAGAAAAGCAATGCTAGTTTCCAGGCCAGGGAACTCTTAGCTCTTTTCACTCCAGTGCCTGTGAGTTTATGGCAATCATCCACCCTGCAAGATCATGAAAGTTTTACAAGAATTTTCTTAGCATTGAACTGCTATCTATATGGAAATTCCATCTTCTTTATAACGGGAGGAGAGATTTACCAAGTCTAAACCAAACATATTTCTCACACACTTGTCTGCGTTCAGGTCCACCATATTGAAGTTCATGTAGCTGTACCTTTTGAAAGAGGTCTGGAGTCTATAGGGAATTTTACATACACTATCTTGTCTTTTGCAAAAAGGCTGATTTTACTTTTTTTCTTTTACAATTTATATAACCCTTTTTAATTATCTGTTTATTTTTATATATTTATTTTGAGGCATGATCTCACTGAGTAGACCAGGCTGGCCTTGAACTCACAGATCTGTGTCTCCTAATTTTTTTTGCTAGTCATCCCAATATTCAGTGGTCCAGAAATTATGAGAGGATATATCCTTATTTTGTACTGGATCTCAGTGGAAAAACTTTCAGTTTTCCCTCATTAATTTAATGCTGTGAGCTTTGAAAGTGCTATAGATGGTACATTTGTGTTGAAACAATTTTGTTTAATAACTCACTTGTGACTTTTATACAAGGGTCCTATACATGTCAAATGCATTTTCTGCATCTAATGAATAGATAATATGATTTTAAGTTTTCATTTTCTTTTTTTTTATCTTAAGTTCTGTGCCTGTGCACACATACGCACATGTGAGCACAGGTGCCTCTAGAATCCAGAAGTGTCTGATCCCTTGGAACTAGAGTCTCTAGGTTGTGAGCCATCCCACAAAGGTGCTAAGAACCAAATTTGGGTTCTCTGCAAAAGCAGTGAAAAATTTGAGCTACTGAGGTGTTGCTCCAGGACCAGTTTTCATGGTCTTAGTGTGATATTTCACAGTGATTACCTTATATTAAACCAAGTTTTTTCTTTCATAAACAAGTCCCATTTGACCATGGTTTATAATATTTTTCATGCGCTGTTGAAATTGGTTTGCTAGCGCTTTGGTGAAGAGATTTTTGCATTCATATGCATTCAGTCCGCAGTTTCCTTTTCTTGTAATATCTTTTTCTGGCTTTGATACCAGGGTGATTCTGGACCCAGAAAATGAGTAGCAATTGTTTCATCATTGCTGATTTAACTTAAGAAAGGCTGGTATTATATTTATGCCAGGCCCCATGTCCAGCAGTAGATGGCCAACACACACACACACACACACACACACACACACACACACACACACACACACACACAACTCAAAGGGTTTTTTGTAGACTTTTTGTGTCATTTTGCTTTGAGCATTTTGTTTTGTCTGACTGGTCTTGTTTTTTGTCTATTTTGAACCCCATTTTTGTTGGGGCATATTTCTTATATTTTTTGTTTGTTTATAAGAGAGAGAAAAAGAACATGAAGTTGGGTGGATGGAGAGGTGGGAGAATCTGAGAGCAGTCAGAGGAGGTGAAAAACATGATCAAAATGTATGAGAACTTTTTTCCATAAAAAGGGAATAGTTAGTATGAATTCTTCTTTAAATATTTTTTGTCATTCTTTTTTTTAAATTTTGTTTTATAATTTAATTTAATTTTACATATCAGCCACTGCCTGGGGGCCTCCCAAACAGTTCAGTTTATACTCTGGTGATCGGATAGCCAAACACCCTAACTGTTGTGCTGAAACTCTCATCCAATGACTGATGGAAGCAGATACAGAGATCCACAGCCAGGCCCCAGGTGGAGCTCCGGGAGTCCAGTCGGCAAGAAAGAGGAGGGATTGTATGAGCGAGAATTATTGAGACCATGATTGGAAAAAGCACAGGGACAAATAGCCAAACCAGTGGAAACACATGAACTATGAACCAATAGCTGAGGAGCCCCCAACTGGATCAGGCCCTCTGGATAAGTGAGACAGTTGATTAACTTCTTTAAATATTTTATAGAATTCAGCTATGAAGTCACACAGTCCTGGGGGCTTCTTTGTTGGGAGGATATTAATTACATATTTATTTATTTTTTTTATTTTTTTTTAAATTTATTTTAATTTATTTTGCAATACAATTCAGTTCTACATATCAGTCACGGATTCCCTTGTTCTCCCCCCTCCCGTCCCCCTCACCTTCCCCCCAACGCCCCCCCCCCCATTCCCATCTCCTCCAGGGCAAAGCCTTCCCCACAGACTGAGGTCAACCTGGTAGACTCAGTCCAGGTAGGTCTAGTCCCCTCCTCCCAGGCCGAGCCAAACAATCCTGCATAGGCCCCAGGTTTCAAACAGCCAACTCATGCAATGAGCACAAGATCTGGTCCCACTGCCTGGATGCCTCCCAAACAGATCAAGCCAATCAACTGTCTCACCCATTCGGAGGGCCTGATCCAGTGGGGACCCCTCAGCCATTGGTTCATAGTTCATGTGTTTCCATTCATTTGGCTATTTGTCCCTGTGCTTTATCCAACCTTGGTCTCAACAATTCTCGCTCATATAAACCCTCCTCATTCTCGTTGATTGGACTCCCAGAGATCCACCCAGGGCCTAGTCATGGATCTCTGCATCCAGATCCCTCAGTAGTTGGATGAGGTTTCTAGCACAACAATTAGGGTGTTTGGCCATCCCATCACCAGAGTAGGTCAGTTCGGGCTGTCTCTCGACCATTGCCGGCAGTCTGTTGTGTGGGTATCTTTGTGGATTTCTGTGGGCCTCTCTAGCACTTTGCTTCTTCCTGTTCTCATGTGGTCTTCATTTACCATGGTCTCCTATTCCTTGTTCTCCCTCTCTGTTGTTGATCCAGCTGGGATCTCCCGCTCCCCCAAGCTCTCTTTCCCTCGACCCTCGCCTTTCATTACCCCCACTCATGTCCAGGCTGTTCATGTAGATCTCATTCCATTTCTCTGTCATTGGGCGATCCCTGTGTCTTTCTTGGGGTCCTGTTTTCCGGGTAGCCTCCCTGGTGATGTGAGTAGCAGACAATTCATCCTTGTTTCATGTCTAGTATCCTGCTATGAGTGAGTACATACCATGTTTGTCTTTCTGAGTCTGGGTTACCTCACTCAGGATGATTTTTTCTAGATCCATCCATTTGTCTGCAAACCTCATGATGCCATTGTTTTTTTCTGCTGAGTAGTATTCCATTGTGTATATGTACCACATTTTGTTTATCCATTCTTCAGTTGAAGGGCATCTGGGTTGTTTCCATGTTCTGGCTATTACAAACAATGCTGATATGAACATAGCTGAACAAGTGCTCTTATGGTGTGGTTGAGCATTTCTTGGGTATATGCCCAAGAGTGGTATAGCTGGATCTTGGGGGAGATTGATTCCCAATTTTCTAAGAAAGCGCCATATTGATTTCCAAAGTGGTTGTACAAGGTTGCATTCCCACCAGCAGTGGAGGAGAGTTCCCCTAGCTCCACATCCTCTCCAGCATAAGGTGTCTTCAGTGTTTTTGATCTTAGCCATTCTGACAGGCGTAAGGTGGTATCTCAGAGTTGTTTTGATTTGCATTTCCCTGATGATTAGGGATGATGAGCAATTCCTTAAATGTCTTTCGGCCATTTGAGTTTCCTCTGTTGAGAATTCTCTGTTTAGTTCTATAGCCCATTTCTTAATTGGACTGTTGGGCATTTTGATGTCTAATTTCTTGAGTTCCTTATATATTCTGGATATCAGTCCTCTGTCAGATGTGGGGTTGGTGAAGATCTTTTCCCATTCTGTAGGCTGTCGCTTTGCCTTGTTGACCGTATCCTTTGCTCTACAAAAGCTTCTCAGTTTCAAGAGGTCCCATTGATTGATTGTTTCTCTCAGAGTCTGTGCTACTGGTGTTCTATTTAGGAAGTAGTCTCCAATGCCAATGCGTTCAAGACTACTTCCTACTTTCTCTTCTAGCAGGTTCAGAGTAGCTGGATTTGTGTTGAGGTCCTTGATCCACTTGGACTTAAGTTTTGTGCACGGTGATAGATATGGATCTATTTGCAGCCTTCTACATGTTGATATCCAGTTTTGCCAGCACCATTTGTTGAAGATGCTTTCTTTTTTCCATTGTGCACTTTTGGCTTCTTTGTCAAAAATTATATGTTCATAGGTGTGCGGATTAATGTCAGGGTCTTCAATTCGATTCCATTGGTCCACATGTCGGTTTCTATGCCAGTACCAAGCTGTTTTTATTACTGTAGCTCTATAGTAGAGCTTGAAGTCAGGGATCGTGATGCCTCCAGAAGTTGTGTTATTGTACAGGATTCCTTTGGCTATCCTGGGTTTTTTGTTTTTCCATATGAATTTGAGTATTATTCTTTCCAGGTCTGTGAAGAATTGTGTTGGTATTTTGATGGGGATTGCATTGAATCTGTAGATTGCTTTTGGTAAGATTGCCATTTTTACTATGTTAGTCCTGCCTATCCATGAGCATGGGAGATCTTTCCATTTTCTGACATCTTCTTCAATTTCTTTTTTCAGGGGCTTAAAGTTCTTGTCATATAGGTCCTTCACTTGCTTGGTTAGTGTTACCCCAAGGTATTTTATGTCATTTGTGGCTATAGTAAAGGGTGATGTATCTCTGATTTCCTTCTCAGCCTGTTTGTCCATTGTATATAGGAGGGCTACTGATTTTTTTGAGTTGATCTTGTATCCTGCTATGTTGCTGAAGGTGTTTATAAGCTGTATCAGTTCCTTGGTGGAATCTTTGGGGTCGCTCAAGTATACTATCATGTCATCTGCAAATAGGGAAAGCTTGACTTCTTCCTTTCCAATTTGTATCCCCTTAATCTCCTTATGTTGTCTTATTGCTCTGGCTAGAACTTCAAGTACTATATTGAATAAGTATGGGGAGAGTGGACAGCCTTGCCTCGTTCCTGATTTTAGTGGAATTGCTTTGAGTTTCTCTCCATTTAATTTGATGTTGGCTGTTGGCTTGCTGTAAATTGCCTTTATTATGTTTAGGTATGTTCCCTGTATTCCTGATCGCTCTAATACCTTTATCATGAAGGGGTGTTGGATTTTGTCAAATGCCTTTTCTGCATCCAGTGAGATGATCATATGGTTTTTTTCTTTGAGTTTGTTTATATGGTGTATTATATTGACGGACTTTCGTATGTTGAACCACCCTTGCATCCCTGGAATGAATCCTACTTGATCATGGTGGATAATTGTTTTGATGTGTTCTTGGAGTCTGTTTGCCAGTATTTTATTGAGTATTTTTGCATCAGTGTTCATGAGGGAGATCGGTCTGTAGTTCTCTTTCTTTGTTGTATCCTTGTTTGGTTTAGGAATTAGGGTAATTGTAGCCTCGTAGAAGGAGTTTGCTAATGTTCCTTCTTTTTCTATTGTGTGGAACAATTTAGAGAGTATTGGTATTACCTCTTCTTTGAAGATCTGGTAGAATTCTGCGCTGAAACCGTCTGGTCCTGGGCTTTTTTTGGTTGGGAGACTTTTAATGACTGTTTCTATTTCGTTAGGGGTTATTGGACTATTTAAATAGTTTATCTGGTCTTGATTTAACTTAGGTATGTGGTACCTATCCAGAAAGTTATCCATTTCTTTTAGGTTTTCCAGTTTTGTCGAATAGAGGTTTTTGAAGTATGACCTGATGATTCTCTGGATTTCCTCAATGTCTGTTGTTATGTCCCCCTTTTCATTTCTGATTTTGTTGATTTGGATGCTCTCTCTCTGTCTTTTGGTTAGTTTGGATAAGGGCTTGTCTATCTTGTTGATTTTCTCAAAGAACCAACTCTTTGTTTCATTAATTTTTTGTATTGTTCTCTTTGTTTCTATTTTATTGATTTCAGCTCTCACTTTGATAATTTCCTGGCGTCTATTTTTCCTGGGAGACTGTGCTTCTTCTTGTTCTAGAGCTTTCAGGTATGCTGTTAAGTCTCTAGTGTGAGATTTCTCCAACTTATTTATGTGGGCATTTAGTGCTATGAATTTCCCTCTTAGTACTGCTTTCATAGTGTCCCCTAAATTTGGATATGTGGTGTCTTCATTTTCATTGATCTCTAGGAAGTCTTTAATTTCTTTCTTTATTTCTTCCTTAACCCATTGGTGATTCAGTTGGGTATTATTCAGTTTCCATGAGATTGCAGGTTTTCTGTAGTTTTTGTTGTTGTTGAAATCCAACTTTAGACCATGGTGGTCTGATAGAACACAGGAGGTTATTCCAATTCTTTTGTATCTGTTTAGATTTGTTTTGTGGCCAAGTATGTGGTCAATTTTAGAGAAGGTTCCATGGGGTGCTGAGAAGAAGGTATATTCTTTTTTGTTAGGATGGAATGTTCTGTAGATATCGATTAAGTCCATTTGAGTCATGACATCAGTTAAGTCCTTTATTTCTCTGTTAAGTTTCAATTTGGGAGATCTGTCCAGTGGTGAGAGTGGGGTGTTGAGGTCTCCCACTATTAATGTGTGGGGTTTTATATGTGATTTAAGCTTTAGTAATGTTTCTTTTACATATGTGGGTGCCCTTGTGTTTGGGGCATAAATATTCAGAATTGAGACTTCATCTTGGTGGATCTTTCCTGTGATGAGTATGTAATGCCCTTCTTGATCTCTTTTGATTGATTTTAGTTTGAAGTCTATTTTGCTGGATATCAGGATGGCTACACCCGCTTGTTTCTTAAGACCGTTTGATTGGAAAGTCTTTTCCCAGCCTTTTATTTTTAGGTAGTGTCTATCTTCGAATTTGAGATGTGTTTCTTGTATGCAGCAGAAAGATGGGTCCTGCTTTCGTATCCATTCTGTAAGCCTATGTCTTTTTATAGGTGAATTAAGTCCATTGATATTGAGGGAAATTAATGACCAGTGATTGTTCATTCCTGTTATTTTTTGGTGGTGATGTGTGGGTACTTCTATACGTTGGGGTTTACTGCTGTGGCTTTATCTGTTGCCTGTGTTTTCGAGGGTGTATCTGACTTCCTTAGGTTGGAATTTTCCTTCTAGTGCTTTCTGTAGTGCTGGGTTTGTGGATAAGTATTGTTAAATCTGGCTTTGTCATGGAATGTCTTGTTCACTCCATCTATGGTGATTGAAAGTTTTGCTGGGTATATTAGTCTAGGCTGACATCCATGGTCTCTTAGTGTCTGCATTACATCTGTCCAGGTTCTTCTGGCTTTCAAAGTCTCCATTGAGAAATCGGGTGTTATTCTGATGGGTTTGCCTTTATATGTCACTTGGCCTTTTTCCTTTGCTGCTCTTAATATTCTTTCTTTATTCTGTACGTTTAGTTGTTTAACTATTATGTGGCGAGGGGACTTTTTTTGGGGGTCTAGTCTGTTTGGTGTTCTATAAGCTTCTTGTATCTTCACAGGCATTTCCTTCTTTAAGTTGGGAAAGTTTTCTTCTATGATCTTGTTGAATATATTTTCTGTGCCCTTGAGTTGGTATTCTTCTCCTTCTTCGACCCCTATTATTCTTAGGTTTGGTCTTTTCATGGTGTCCCAAATTTCTTGGATATTTTGGTTCATGACTTTGTTGGCTTTAGTGTTTTCTTTGACTGATGAATGTATTTCTTCTACTGTATCTTCAACGCTAGAGATCCTCTCTTCCATCTCTTGCATTCTGTTGATTATACTTGCATCTGAAGTTCCCAATCGTTTTCTCAGATTTTCTATTTCCAGCATTCCCTCTGTTTGTGTCTTCTTCATTTTTTCTATTTCCCTTTTCAGGTCTTGGACTGTTTCCTTCATTTGTTTCATTGATTTTTCTTGATTTTCTCTCAGTATTTTACTGTTTTCTTCCAGGACTTTATTGATTTCTTCTAATTTGTTTGCCCTTTCCTCTAGTTGTTTACAGCGTTCTTCACATTTTTTTGTCTTTTCCTCTACACAAGCCTCTAGCTTCTTCATGATGTCATTCATAAGGCTGTTTTCTTCTGCTTCTTCCAATTTCTGATGTTCAGGTCTAGGTGTTGGAGGAGGGCTAGGGCCTGGTGATGCTGTATTGCTATTCATTTTGTTGTATATGTTTCTGCCTTGACGTCTGCCCATCTCCTTGTGCTTCATTACTGGCCTTATCCGCACACTTGGTTCAGCCAGACCAGTATTCCAAAAGGGAAGTCCGGAGCAAGATGGGAGCTGGGGGCCGGCCTCTAAGTCTCAGGAAGAGGCTTGGGGCTCAGGCGGATGGGCGTGGGGGCAGGGCGTGGAGACTGCAGGGCCTGCCAGGGGTCTTGGAGAAGGGGATCCTTCCCGGTGGGGCTAGCAGGGAACCTGCCCGGTGGCCAGAACCTGGGGCCAAGTTGGGCAGGTCTTCCCTGGCGTGGCTGGTGCCCAGGGATGGGGTCCGGGGCAAGGAAGGGCACTCACCAGTTTTCCAAAAGGGAAGTCCGGAGCAAGATGGGAGCTGGGGGCCAGCCTCTAAGTCTCAGGAAGAGGCTTGGGGCTCAGGGGGATGGGAGTGGGGGCAGGGCGTGGAGACTGCAGGGTCTGCCAGGGGTCTTGGAGAAGGGGATCCTTCCCGGTGGGGCTAGCAGGGAACCTGCCCGGTGGCCAGAACCTGGGGCCAAGTTGGGCAGGTCTTCCCTGGAGTGGCTGGTGCCCAGGGATGGGGTCTGGTGCAAGGAAGGGTACTCACCAGTTTTCCAAAAGGGAAGTCCGGAGCAAGATGGGAGCTGGGGGCCGGCCTCTAAGTCTCAGGAAGAGGCTTGGGGCTCAGGCGGATGGGAGTGGGGGCAGGGCGTGGAGACTGCAGGGTCTGCCAGGGGTCTTGGAGAAGGGGATCCTTCCCGGTGGGGCTAGCAGGGAACCTGCCCGGTGGCCAGAACCTGGGGCCAAGTTGGGCAGGTCTTCCCTGGAGTGGCTGGTGCCCAGGGATGGGGTCTGGTGCAAGGAAGGGTACTCACCAGTTTTCCAAAAGGGAAGTCCGGAGCAAGATGGGAGCTGGGGGCCGGCCTCTAAGTCTCAGGAAGAGGCTTGGGGCTCAGGTGGATGGGCATGGGGGCAGGGCGTGGAGACTGCAGGGCCTGCCAGGGGTCTTGGAGAAGGGGATCCTTCCCGGTGGGGCTAGCAGGGAACCTGCCCGGTGGCCAGAACCTGGGGCCAAATTGGGCAGGTCTTCCCTGGAGTGGCTGGTGCCCAGGGATGGGGTCCGGGGCAAGGAAGGGCACTCACCAGTTTTCCAAAAGGGAAGTCCGGAGCAAGATGGGAGCTGGGGGCCAGCCTCTAAGTCTCAGGAAGAGGCTTGGGGCTCAGGGGGATGGGAGTGGGGGCAGGGCGTGGAGACTGCAGGGTCTGCCAGGGGTCTTGGAGAAGGGGATCCTTCCCGGTGGGGCTAGCAGGGAACCTGCCAGGTGGCCAGAACCTGGGGCCAAGTTGGGCAGGTCTTCCCTGGAGTGGCTGGTGCGCAGGGATGGGGTCTGGTGCAAGGAAGGGTACTCACCAGTTTTCCAAAAGGGAAGTCCGGAGCAAGATGGGAGCTGGGGGCCAGCCTCTAAGTCTCAGGAAGAGGCTTGGGGCTCAGGGGGATGGGAGTGGGGGCAGGGCGTGGAGACTGCAGGGTCTGCCAGGGGTCTTGGAGAAGGGGATCCTTCCCGGTGGGGCTAGCAGGGAACCTGCCTGGTGGCCAGAACCTGGGGCCAAGTTGGGCAGGTCTTCCCTGGAGTGGCTGGTGCGCAGGGATGGGGTCTGGTGCAAGGAAGGGTACTCACCAGTTTTCCAAAAGGGAAGTCCGGAGCAAGATGGGAGCTGGGGGCCGGCCTCTAAGTCTCAGGCTAATTACATATTTAATCTCTTAATATTTTAACACTTAATTAAGTGACTCAGTCTTGAAAAGTTATTTGTGTCAACAAATGTATTAATTTGTTCTAGGTTATCCAATATGTTGGTCTTTAACTGTTCATAGTAGCTTCTTATGAGTCTTCTTTTAATTTCTAGAACTTAAGTTATGCTATCTCATTTTTTGTTTCTTAGAAATGTTTTCATTTACCTAGATATTTGTCAATTTTGATTATTTGAGAAACCATTAGTTAGGTTTTTTGTGGTTAAAACAAATATTCATTTTTAAAATATGTTTTTAATATATAATGTTTTATTAAAAAAGATTTTCTTTCCTTTTACATACCAACCCCTGTTCCCCCTCCCTCCTTTTCTCCAGATTCCCCCACCTACCCCCATCCCACCCCATCCCCTCTTCAGAGAGAGTAAAGCCTCCCTTGGATGGTCAACACAGGCTGTTATATCATGTTGGGGCCAGACCTAGCCCCTCCCTCCTGCTTCAAGGCTGAGTAAGGCATTGTACCATAGGGAATGGGGTCTAAAAAGCCAGTTTGTGTACTGGGGTAAAATAGAATCATATAACATTTTCTCTCCCTTTCCCCCCTCCATCCCTTTTGATGTCCCTCACTCTCAAACTGATAGCCTTTTTTGTTTGATTATTATTGCACAAATATATAAATTCAAGGTGCTGAATCCATTTTGGTTGTTTGTGTGTACATAGTTTCAGGGTTAACCACTCTGCATTGGACAACCAATAAGAGGCTCATCCCTGGGAAAGGTTAATACCCCTCTAAGAAGTCATTAGTTGTCGTTGTTCTTTGTCTAGGGATGGGACTCTGAAAATTTCTCCTTTCATGTCAACATGCTCACTGGTATTGCCACCATTCTGGTCTTTTTTATGTAGCCACTTCTAGGAAAGCGTGTTTCACAGCAAACTTTTTGATATTCTGGCTCTTACAATCTTTCCACTCTGGTTTTCACAATGTGCCTTGAGCCACAGATGAAGGGGCTATGATGTGAATGTATCCACTGGGGCTGAGCTCCTCATGATTCATTTCTGCATTGTATCCAGTTGTAGTTTTCTGTGATATTATCTATTTGCTGCAACAAGAATCTTCTTTAATGAAGTATGGTGCCTACTCTTACCTGTGAGTATAAGAATAAGATTAGATAGATAATAGATACACAATAAGGAGTTATGCTGGCATAACAAAATGGAGATAGTAGATTCTTTTGTAAGGCCTTTGGCCTCAATGGACTGGGGAAGCTGGCTAGGTTTGGAGTACCAGGCATAATTTCCCTCCTTTTGAGTAAGTCTTAGGTCAAATTAGAGAGCTGGTGGTTACCACCTTGTCAAATGTTAATGGACTAGACATTGTTGAAATAATTATTGCCTCTATATATTATAAATAGTTTGTACATAGATTTTCTTATATCATAATCATTTATTTTTAGACAAAAAAGGGCAATATGGTGATATTTTTTATATGCTCTGACAAATAAATCTTGCCTGAAGACCAGAGGGCAAAGCTAGCCACTAGTTAGTCACAGAGGCCAGGCAATGGTGGTACATACCATTAATTCCAGAACTTGGGAGGCAGAGGCAGATGAATATCTATGAGTTCAAGGCCACCCTGGGCTACACAAGATTGATCCAGTCTAAAAGATAAACAGAGCCAGGCAGTGGTGGCACTCACCTTTGATCCCAGCACTTAGGATCTCACACCTTTAATCCTAGCACTAGGGAGGTGGAGACAGGAAGTGATATGGCTGGGCAGAGAGAAGAATATAAGGAGCTGAGTGTCTTTTCAGCTGAGGATGTACTGAGGTGAGAGGGTGAGAGACGATTGTGGCTTATTCCTTTGTCTTTCTGATCTTTCAGCATTTACCCCAATATCTGGCTCCAGGGTTTTATAAAGACCAATTAGGGTGCTTGTTACAACCACCGACATGTTAGTGCCACTTATTGCACCTTTACAGATGCTGCCACGCTGCTTACTGTAGTGGTTCATATGTGTTGCAGTTGGACTGTCCCTCCTTTGGTGAGTTTCACAATATTTTTTGGTACCATGAATGGTAGACCACAGGAAAGAGGCTTCCAGGTCAAATCCAGCTCGGATCATCTAACTCATATGTCCTAAGCTTGTGGTGTCTTCTGCAGTAGGGGGCCTATCCTCAACCCTTGAGAGACAGCCAACGGGTACATGGACAGTATACAATGTTTGAAGAGGTTTTCATTCAAAAAGAGGTTTCTCATGCCTGGTACTGGGGTTTATGTTAATCTACTGACCTTGTGGGGAGCATTGTGATCCCAAGTGGTTTAACTCCCTTTAATACATACACATTTATGCTTTTGTTGATCTTTTTATCGATGACTTTCCTTGTTCACTTCTGATTTTATTTTTCATTATTTATTTCCTTTAGTAACTCTGAGTTTACTTTGTTCTTTTTTTCTAGTTCTCTGGGTGTAAAGTTGTTTATTTGATTTTCTCTTATTTAGTATAAACATTTATGATATATATTTCTTCATGACATTGATATATTGAGCTTTCATTTTTGGTTTTGTCAAGGTATTTTTATGCTCCATTTTCACCTACTTTTGAACCCAGAGATTGTTCAAAAGTATATAATTTACAAAATCAGCAGCCGTTGAAGAGGATTCAGGAAGCAGGCGGCTTCTACATTATTTATGAGAATGTTAGTCCCATCATTATGGATGATCTTCAAACAAAAACCCCGAAAACTAAATAAAGAAACTAACAAATTTTCTAACTGTATCATTGCTCTTTCAAAGTCAGCCCATGAAAAAGATTGAAAGGAGATATTTACTGTTAATTTCTTCTCTCCACTCTTTTGCAAGATCCCCCGAGCCTTGGGGATAGGGGATTTGTTATAGATGTCTAATTTAGTGTCCCACAGTCTCTTTTTCTTTCTGCTTTGAAGTTGTGAGCCTCTGTGTTAATAGCTATCTACTAAAAAAAACTTCTCTGATGAGGGCCACCCATAGCTAAGGAGCTATTGGCAGTTGATGGCTGCTGGGAGAGGTGAGTAAGTTTTCTTGAGGGATAAAAGCCTCTGATAGGATGCTTCATCCTCCACTTAATGACTCCATATTCATGCACACATTGACAGCACTAAATGGATTCAGTGAGTCTAAAACATGTACATTGGTTCTGGAAAGGTGGCTCAGCCACTAATACGGCATACTGCTCTCAGGTTCAGTTCCTAGCACTCCTAACAGGAGGGTCATAACTGCCTGTTAAAACATCTCCAGGGGCTCTTATACACTCCTTCAGTCTCCATACCGGGGCTATGGGAGTGGTGTTGATAGGAACATATATAGTTGTGTTGCTTGATATGTGAACCACTCTTCCTTCCAGGGACAAGTTTGGAAGTGTGGTCTTCCTGTTAGAATAAGATAGAAAAGAAAGCATCTGAAGTGATTTCTTCCTATTTCAGCCCCCGGATGTTTGTTTACTTCTCTGCTCCATCAGATGTCAGCCATACCTTTGTGTAGGCCTGGGCCTTTTTACGATAGCTATAAAAGAGTGCAGGCCAACCATTTCCAAGGAGAAATTGTGGGGGGGGGGGGAACAGGTGCTCCTGTCTTTTTGCTAGGAAGTGATCTTGGAAAGAGGCTTTTGTAAACTGCCACTTTGTTTCTGTTGCTCCTGAGGACTCACAAACACCAAACTGAACATTTCAAGTACAGGGTGATTTAGGAATCAGTCCTATGGGTGGGAGTTACAAGTAGCTGGAGCAATATTTCTTTGGTTCGAATTTTTCAGTGTGCCTTTCTTTATAATATAATCAAGTACCAAGTTCTCTCAGTTGGCTACTTTAGGTATAAAGGTATTTTGGTACCTACCCACCTGTTCAATCTGGCGTGTCTGTGGAATACATGATTATTGGAAGGACCTTCTTAATCTACTATCCTAGTCTGCCCTTGCATTCATTACTATTCTTTTAAAATGTTTGAGTTTAGAAATTAAATGGATAATTACCAAGATAGTACAAACCCTCTATCTGTTTCAGCAAAATTATTAGCGTGGCCAAACTTAATGAGATATTTCTTTAAGATTGGTCCTTGGCAGAATTATTATTTTACACAATTAAATTGAATAAATATGGTTATTAACATGCTACTTTGAACACAAATTAGTATGATTTAGACATAGATCTAAAATTAATTCTAATAATTCAAGCATGTTGCTTTTAATAACTTATACAGGTTAATTGAAATGTCTTCAAAATCTTAGCTGGGCCTGGTAGAACAGGACTCCAGGCCCAGTTACTTTAGGGGACTGATGTAGAAGGATAACAAATTCCAAGACCTGCATAGACAACTCAGTGAGCTCCTGGTTTGAAAATCAAAAAGTAAAAGGAAGGCTGGGCTTGCAGCTCTTAAGTAGAGCACTTGCCTAGCATTTGTGAGGTCCCCACATTCAATCCCCTATATTGGAAAAGAAGGTTATCCAGAGGCCAGAATATTGGCTGTGACATTTTGTTTACTGTAGGATGCCACTGGAACACTGTTGGTAGCTGGAAGGGAAAGGGAAAAGAACAGGAAAGGAGAACATTCAGAGGCCTGCTCATTAGTAGTTTGATTAGAAAGGCTTTAGACACTGAATTTTGATAAAGCTTCAGAAGGATCAGTTATCTAAACTCTGCACATGTGTTTATGAAGTCCCAAATGGGAATGCTTGGCTCAGGAAATGGATAAAGTATAAAATATTATACACAAGTAATCGTGTTCTAGTTCTCTGTAGTGATGGATTAGCCAATAAAAAAGGCAATAGAGATTCTCATCTTTCAACATGCAATGACAATTGTTTTCCTTTATGATTACTAAATCCTTAGAAGATTGCTTTGCTTAAGAACATGCTTTGACATACAGTGATAACCAGTTTCAAATAATGGTAGAAGCAATTTAATTTAATTTTTTTATAAATATGCTCAGGTTATTTACATTCGTATTTTGCTCAAAGCTCAAGATAAACCTCCAAATTTCTAGGAAACACATAATGATGTTGTGGTGGCAGAAGCAAAAAGATAATTACATATACTGTTCATTGCTGAACCACTCAGTCATCAAGAATAGCATGTTAAACATCTCATAAAGTAAAAGCTAGGGAAGTGACTACAGGTAAATTATTGTAATTTCAGGTTGTCTTGGCATCCATTTTGGATACACATGCAATTTTCTCATACCACAAGAATAGCTACGTCAACCATTGATATGCTTTTGTCAGTCTACAACACACCCAAATGGGTCAAGGGGGAGGCTGTGGATAAAAACATAATAATTGTTCCCTATCTAGCAGACTGGGTGATTACTGTTTTCATGATACTACCTTTAAATTGGCTATTTATTTTCTTATGTGTCTGCTTACTTGCCTGAGAATATAAAATAATCACTACCCTTATGTATACTGATATTTTTAACACATACCTTTCTCTGAGTCTTCATTTCTGCCTCATGTAACCCAAAATGTAAGACTGTCACCCCAACACACAATGTCCTCCTTGCCAGAAACTTTATATCAAAATATTCTAAGTGATTTCTTATTATGATGATCTATTGAATTTTTACCTTCTGTTTGATCAATGAGAGGACTGTCATATGCTAGGTTTTTCCCAGGATGCCAAGGTAAACTCAAAGTCAGGATCCCATAAATAGGACACAGGTCAAACAAGAGCCATAAAGGTGTCAATCACTGTAAACAAGTTTCACATTTGAGGGACTCTTTAGTCATGGATCAGCTAAATAGGCATTAGGCCATCTACTGGGTGAAAGATACATGTCCTGAAAGGTGCACTATGAAAATTCACTGCCTGCTTTCCCTTCTTTTTCTACTAAGAAAGGCTGCTAATCTTGCTAGGTCTAAACATCTCATTTTCACTATACACTTTCAAAACAGTGACACATATATTGCCCCCCCTCTCTGTGAGACATATTTTCAAAGTTTGCAAAACACTGAATAATCACAGTTACTCATTTTATTAATTCACTGAAGAATTACTGAGAATTTACTACACACAGCGTATATATTGCTGAAGATAAAATGAAGTTAAATGCAAAAACTTTCCTTTTAAATGCTCATAATTTAGCTTGTGTAAAAAAAGTTATTATTTCAGTTTGGTAAAATTGAGCCATTAACTTTATTACTAGGCACACAGACTGTATTTTCAGCAATGATTATGTATGGCATGAAAATGAAAGGTCAAAGTACATGGTCAAAGGGCACAAATAGAAGTTGAGTAGAGCTGGTCTCCAGAGCTATAGCAGTGGCCTGAGCTTTAGCTACAGGACAGTATCTCGCATTGACCATGTCACATATGGTGAAATCAATGACAGCAAATGGAGATATGGTATATGATCTCCTCAATAAAAGTCGGGAAGATACCCAAGCTTTCTCATGAAACAATGTTTGAATACATATACATGCTTTGTGTTAAATGAAAATTTAGCAATACAGTATACATTTCTTTGATAGCATTTTGATTTTAATATGTTTTCAAGGAGAAAATGAAACAGTATGAAACAAACAGTGAAGAAACAGCAATACAGTCACTAACCTCTTCCTGTCTGGCAAGTTTGTGCTATAGAACAGAGAAGAGAGCCCTGTTTGAGAGCATTAACCACAGCTCCCCAAAGCTCCATGGAGTTATATGAGGCAGAGTAAGAGATCTGGATCAGAATAGGGATCTGTGTGTGTGTGTGTGTGTGTGTGTGTGTGTGTGTGTGTGTGTAGAAACAGAGGAATGAAAGTTTGAGGGAGAGTGACTGAATGTATTTTTGACTGCTTGAATCATTGACCTAAACAGATCTGTGAGAAGTAAAAGGCAATTAGATGACCCATTTCTGAGAACATCCCAGGAAAATCCCAGCCATGTGATGACTAAGTACAGAATATCATTGAATAAGTACTGTGTACAAATCTGAAAAAAAAAGAAAGAAAGAAAAGCTCAGTCTTCCTTTCTCTGCCTCTTCTTCCAACTTTCAGATCAGGATGGAAGCTTCCCAGAAACTGCTTCAGTGCCATACCTGCCCTGCTGTCTTGCTCCCTGCCATGACGGTCATGGGCTCACCCACTGAAACTATAAGCAAGCCCTAAATTAAATACTTTATTTTATAAGTTGCCTTGCTCATGGTGTCTTTTCTTTTGTTTTTTCACAACATAATTATTATTTGGGAGTTTCACATAATATGCCCCAATAACACTCACTTCCGAGTCCTCCCAGGTCCATCCCCCTTGTGACCCCTCCCAAGAAAAAGAAGAAAAAGAAAAAAAATACCAAGTCCCATATGTGTTTCCCATATATTCATTCTCACTGGAGCATGGTCAAACATCCCATGGCCAGCCCCTTAAAGAAAAACTGAGTCCATTCCCCACCCCCACCCCTGCCAGAAGCCATCAACTTCTGAAGAGCTAAAATACAGGATCCCTATCACAATTTTTAAGAATTTCTTCAATGACTTCTTGTCTAGATTGTTTATGTAGGGAAAAGGGGCTGGCTAAAGAAACCCACCCTAACCATGGAGCCCAGAATTAGGGAAAAGATAGCTCAGTTAAGGCCAATGAAAGAAACACAGTTTGGCACAGATCAGAACCATCTCTGCCCTTGTCCCAACTGACTTGTGAAACCAACCAATCACAGAGCAGGACAGTAGAATCCTGGCCCTAGGGCCCAGGACCAGGGGAAGAAACATAGTCTGTGTTTGGGACCTGAGCCTGAGAAATGAACCAAGGAAACATGCCCTGAATCTGAAACCAGTACCACAGAAACACTTGTGGCCCCTAGAATCAGAGTCAGTGAATGAAATGTGCCCTGGCCTTAGAGGTAGTGTCAAAAAGCCAAGAAAGTCCAGTGAAAGAAACACAGCTTGGCCCTGAAATCAGGGCCATCTCTGCCCCTTGTCCACAAAACTGGCCAAATCCCTGGGCAGAAAAAAACTAACCAATCACAGTTGACTCCGCCCCCAGGACATCCTATATAAACCACCCTGCCTGGTCAGTTTGTGAGCAGTTCTCTCCACCCTGGCCTCCTCCTTCCCAAATAAATCTCTTTCTCAAAAGAGTTTTAGGTGTGAAGACCTTCATTCACTTGTGCACAGAAGAAGAACCTTGCTGAGACATCCCATATTGGATTGAGCAAGTGGGGAGCTGAACAGAAGAACCTTGCTAAGATATCCCATAGTGGATTGACCAAGGGGGAGCTGAACAGAAGATCCTTACTGAGACGTCCCTCAGTGGACAGAGCAAGAGATAGCTGGTAACACTGAGCCGGAGGAGAATTTGGTACATTTTTGTAATCTCTTAGGTCGGAGAAGTAGAGCTCTGCCTAGGAAGCCCGCCTTTAAGTGTGGGTTGAGCACAGCTCAGATGTAGCAACTCTCCAGGAGAGGAGCAGGATTGCTAAATCCTGCAGGGATACCATCCCCCATCACATCAGGTATAGTCTGACTTTCCCGAGTAGTCAGGATATCCTTCCCTGCTGAAGCAGTTTCAGGCCCTGACTCTCCTGAGAAGTCAGAAAAAAATTTCCCTTCCAGGGTTGGGCTGCTTCTTTGCAGTTCCAGCCATCATAGCTGTGCTAAACAACTCCAGGTGTCTGGTACACCTTCAGGGCAGAGTTGTTGTTTCTGGGCAGCTTGAGGTGTTTGGGATACCTCGCCCTCCAGGGCTGAAGTGTCTCCTTACAGTTCAGCCATCAGAGCTGTCCTAACCAGCTCAAGGTGTTGCCTGACTCCCCAGGTAGTCGGGACATCTTTTCCCAGAGTTGTTGCAACCAATTTACCTACATTGTTGATGCCAAAACCTGAGACCAAACCCACAGAGTTGTGTAAAACTCATAT
This sequence comes from Peromyscus californicus insignis, assembly GCF_007827085.1. NCBI lineage: Eukaryota > Metazoa > Chordata > Mammalia > Rodentia > Cricetidae > Peromyscus > Peromyscus californicus. Next base: position 98,301,291 of record NW_026294391.1, read on the forward strand.
TTTACAACCAATTTATTTACAGTTTCTTTGTGAGGGGGGAGAGGTGGGAGAGAGAGGTCAGCACAGAAAACATTCTGTTCCCATGTCTCTCATTCTCAACTGTGAGTCTGCAGTCATAGCTACCACTGCAAAAGTAGCTTTCCTTGCCCTTTACAGTCAGCAGCAGCATGGATCACAGACTTCCACCTGGTTTCTAGTGCCATCACAGGCCACAGACATCAACATGACTTCAAGCGGCAGCACAGATCATGAACATCCACATGGCCTCCATGGTGTCTAGTCACAGAAATAGAAGTAATTAAGACAGAAGTTGGTATCAGGTACTGGAGTATTGTGATATGCCTGAGCATGCTGCTTGTTAGGAGAATATGTAAGACTTCGGGACTTTGGACTGAAAAAGCAGTTGAATATTGAAAGTGAGGCTTAAAAGGCCATCTTAGTAGGAGCTTAGAAGAAAGCAGTGCTGAGAGCAATGTGCTCAAGAGGCTTCAGAGGGGACAATATTAGCAATTGTGCTAGAGACCATTCTTGTGATATTTTGACCAAGAATGTGGCTGTCTTCTGCCCTTGTCATAATAACTTACTTGAAGATAAATTGAAAAGTAGTGAACTAATTTTTTTTTAACAGAAATTTCATGACAGCCTAATATTGACTCTGGTTGTCCATATGCAGATCTATACTGAAAAGGAGTAAGTGAAGCAAAAATAAATTTAAAAAGGAAAGATCGAAGAGAAAAAGCTCAAGAAAATTTAGTGGTGGAGCCAAGTCCTGTGCTCAGGGAGACATGAGAAGTTTCAAAAAAGGCTTGATGCTAATTAGAATAAAGGCAGTATTACCTCAGTGCAAGATCTCACTCAGCTAATCCCAAAACATGTAAAAGGAAAAGGCCCTTCTTCATCCAAATGGATAGTTATGTGTCACATCATAAGAGTTCAATGAAACTTCATGCCATGTAGTAGCTAGTGTTGTTAAGTGAATGGTGTCACACACACACACACACACACACACACACACACACACACACACACACACACAAAATCTATCTATCTATCTATCTATCTATCTATCTATCTATCTATCTATCTACCCTACCTACCTATCTACCTATTTCCTATTAAAATATAAAGATATCTTTAAGAATTAAAAGAAAAAATATAATAATTTTATCAGGCAATATTATAGAAGTATTAGAAAGCAGTGGATCTCCTCACTCTTTAGGCATAGGTATGCCATATTACGATATGTTACAAATTTAATAAGACATCTTTAACTTTAATGTGTTGTTTTGTGTGAATGCATTTCAATTTAATGAAGGGATTCATCAATTGTCAAAAAATAAACAAACTATTAATTTTCTAGGAGGCAGACTCACATTTGTCATTTGGAACATAATACAATTTCCAGGGTAATATATTATTAAAATGTCTGTCAGTGTATCTCCTTTGAAAGAAGTCTCTTGCTCAGTGAACTTGATTTATCAAAACTCTATTTCTAATTCTCAGTAAAAGATGCTCTGAATTGAAATAATAAGCAGAAAATATTTCATGCTTTAAAAGATATCAGAATATAATTTTAAATAAGTTTATCCTTTAGTATTTGCAATATAAAATGAACTTATATTTTATTCTCTTTACAATTTAAAGATTGCTTCTTGTGATGACTGCTATTTTAGTAGGCAGTAGCCCAATTCAAATTAGTCACACGTGCCATTTAGATAATGGGATTCAAGCTATGATTGTGTGTTCTAAGTTTCTCATTTTGTAATATCTCACAAGTGAATAAATATCTGGAATGAAGAAAGAGAAGGTTAGTACATGCCAATTACAGCATCAAAGTGACAGAAGACACCGATATTCTTCCCTAAATGAAGCTTCTCTGGGGCACTTTTGCACTCCAGCTTATATGCTAGAGTATCTAGACTCTTGGAATTTGATTATGAGCAAAGGTAAAAGATAGTGTTTCAGTTCATGTGTTTCCATTCATTTGGCTATTTGTCCCTGTGCTTTATCCAACCTTGGTCTCAACAATTCTCGCTCATATAAACCCTCCTCATTCTCGTTGATTGGACTCCCAGAGATCCACCCAGGGCCTAGTCATGGATCTCTGCATCCAGATCCCTCAGTAGTTGGATGAGGTTTCTAGCACAACAATTAGGGTGTTTGGCCATCCCATCACCAGAGTAGGTCAGTTCGGGCTGTCTCTCGACCATTGCCGGCAGTCTGTTGTGTGGGTATCTTTGTGGATTTCTGTGGGCCTCTCTAGCACTTTGCTTCTTCCTGTTCTCATGTGGTCTTCATTTACCATGGTCTCCTATTCCTTGTTCTCCCTCTCTGTTGTTGATCCAGCTGGGATCTCCCGCTCACCCAAGCTCTCTTTCCCTCGACCCTCGCCTTTCATTACCCCCACTCATGTCCAGGCTGTTCATGTAGATCTCATTCCATTTCTCTGTCATTGGGCGATCCCTGTGTCTTTCTTGGGGTCCTGTTTTCCGGGTAGCCTCCCTGGTGATGTGAGTAGCAGACAATTCATCCTTGTTTCATGTCTAGTATCCTGCTATGAGTGAGTACATGGCTGAGGGGTCCACACTGGATCAGGCCCTCCGAATGGGTGAGACAGTTGATTGGCTTGATCTGTTTGGGAGGCATCCAGGCAGTGGGACCAGATCTTGTGCTCATTGCATGAGTTGGCTGTTTGAAACCTGGGGCCTATGCAGGATTGTTTGGCTCGGCCTGGGAGGAGGGGACTAGACCTACCTGGACTGAGTCTACCAGGTTGACCTCAGTCTGTGGGGAAGGCTTTGCCCTGGAGGAGATGGGAATGGGGGGGGGGGGCGTTGGGGGGAAGATGAGGGGGACGGGAGGGGGGAGAACAAGGGAATCCGTGACCGATATGTAGAACTGAATTGTATTGCAAAATAAATTAAAATAAATTAAAAAAAAAAAAAAGATAGTGTTTCAGAAAGTGGGAATTTGTCACTATATCAATCTCAGAGACACTGCTGGTGCTAAAAAATAGGTTTTCATCCAGATAAAGGGGTGCCTGCCAGAGATAGGTGGCTCTCTATGAGTTCAAGGCCACCCTACATATGCAGTGAGTTCCAGGCCATCCAGGACTATGAAGCAAGACTCTGTCTCAAAACTAAATAGGTATTTATGAATAGGTATTATGAATGAAAGAATGGCTGAAAAGTTGCAAGAATGTTAATGGAAGAACTTTCTCAGTGACTACTTTTAGGTCCATTTTCACAAATATCTATCCCTCAAATAAATATCTAATGGTAACAGGATTTTTTCAGAACCTTCCACAACAGGCACAAGGCTTTAATCAAATATAATCTATGGAAGCAAAATGTCATCTGATAAAATGGATAGGATTGTAAACTGGAATATGAACAGAATAATAAACATAACATTTTAATATTATTGGAAATTAATTGAAAGGAGTATAAATGTAAGTGAAAATAAAATCTCAAAATAATTACTTCAAACAAAAAATTTAAAACAATACTCAGATAAGGTCCATGAAAATTTTGCGCTCCATACACTTTACTATAATGCAGCCATATCCCTAGGAACCCATGGTAAGATGAAAATATTATAACTAACAATTTGCCTTATTACACCAATCCTATCAAACTTCACAGCCTAGCAACACACTGTCCTGTAGAATCTCATTTGTTTCCTCTAGTGATAGAATAGCCAAATGGGAATTGAGGCTTATCACTACTGTCTAGCATCACAAGGTATCAAACTAAAAGTTATTAACTTAAAAAAAATCAAAATTGTAACTACGCATTCTTTGGAACAGTTTTTTATTTCTACCATTGTAAAGTAAAACAATTTAAAGCCAAACCATTAAAAACTTGGAAGCAACTGGTCATCAACTGTTGATAAACCTGTAACAACCTGACAGCAAAATTTTAGTCTTGCTAGTTATTGCCTTTATATCAGAATTTTCCTTCTTCTCTGTATCATTTAGCTAAAACAAGAAGTTCTTAGGTATTAATAGGGAAACAGACAAGTATTGCGTCATAAAGTATTCCAGACTGTTGATGATTAAAAACTAAGTACCTCATAGAAGAATTATTTAGAACATTCAAAGGGGAGACATAAGCCGAATTGTCAATCATCATCTGATTCATGAATAACTTAAAGTGGTGTATCCATATACTGAAATATTATTTAAGCAAAAAGGAAGTGCTAATATATGCTATAATATGGCTATACCTTGATAACACTGAGTTAGCTAAAACGAGCCAGCCCCCTAAGCACATAATGTTCTCACATATTTACATAAAGTATTGGGAATAGGCAAACCCATGGACAGAATGATTTAGGAAGAATGGGAAGTGATGGGTAAGGGAAATGACATTTATCTTTGAGGTGCTGAAATGACATAAAGCTGATTAATGTTATTAAAGTTTTATTTGTTTACTACGCTCATGTTTTAGAAGTATTTAATAATCAGAAGTAATGTGTCAATTTTATACATGAAAGTCAAATAAATATTTACAACCGTGTAACTATACAAAATTTGAACTATATGAATTTCATATTAACAAAATATTTTTTTTTGTGTGTGAAACAGGGTCTCACTATGTAGCCCTGGATGCCTTGAAATTTGCTATGTAGACTAGGCATCTGCCTCCCAAGTTCTGGGATCAAAAGCATGTGCCACCATGCCCAGCCAACAAAATGTTTTTGAAAAGTAGTTCTATAAATTAGTTAACTTAACCAAGAAGGAGTTCTATAAATTAGTTAACCAAGAAGAAGGAGTTCTATAAATCAGTTAAGCCAAGAAGAAGGAGTAGAAAATCTCATTGCTCACACAGAAAAGCTCTCATATATAATACCCAAGCAGCAGAGAATACCACGAGCAACCGAGGAACAGATACTTCCTCAAATTAAATCTTCCCTGATTTGCTTTTTGAAATCAGTTTGCTTTTAAACTAACAAATTTAGCACCTGTTATATGACATACATTAAACTAGATACAGAGAACTAGAAGAAGAGTGATAGTTAAATGCCTTGCATTCTACCCCTCAAAGTAGGTATCAGTCTCAAATCTTATATCCCAGAAATACAAATGAAGGCTTGATGTTTTTATTGTAATGTAGCACGAATCTTAAAAGGTCTTATTAATAAAAAAAAAAAAACCCGGGAGCCAGGTATTGGAGTAAATTCTGAAAGATCAGAGAGAAAGAACCAGCCACAGCTAACCTCACCTCAACAACTTCTCAGCTGATCCTGTTTCCTCATACTGGAATCCTCTGAGTCCTCATCCAAATGGATCTCAGCTGAACTTCTGCTAGAAGCCTAAAAGGTTAACAGACCTAGTTCCTGGTTTTCACACCTTTTATACCTTTCTGCTTCCTGCCATCACTTACTGGGATTAAAGGTGTGTGTCACCATGCTTGGCTATTTCCAGTGTGGCTTTGAACTCACAGAGATCCAGACAGATCTCTGCCTTCTGAATGCTAGGATTAAAGGTGTGTGTGCCATCATTTTCTGGCCTCTATATCTAGTGGCTGTTCTGTTCTCTGACCCCAGATAAGTTTATTAGGGTGCACAATATTTTGGGAAACACAATATCACCACAAAATAATTTATTGATTCTTTGGGAATTTCACATGTTGTACCCTGATCTCACTCATTACTCAGTCCTTCCATCTCTGCCCTCCACCCTTGTAACCTCCTCCCACAAAAGGAAATTTAAAAAATTAAATAAAAATAAAAATTAAAAACAAAACAAACAAAAAAATAAAAGCATCTTGCTGACCCCTCTGGGCAACAACCTGCTCCTCTCAACTGTAGTGTTCTCTCGTACCTGTCACAACTGTCTCATCTTCAGCTGCACTGGGTGTGTGTGTGTGTGTGTGTGTGTGTGTGTGTGTGTGTGTGTGGTTGCAGCAGCAATTGGGAGCTGTGGTGTCATGCAGGATAGGCCCCTACCCAAACAACTTTGCTTGCAAATGTTCATTGTAACGAGTTGGTTGATCTGGTTCAAGGACTCTGGCTTCTACTACACAATCAATACTGGACCCTCATCAGGACTCCTCTCTGCTATCCTGCTGTTGCCCCAAGTCATGGAGATCCTAAAGTTATAGTTCTGCCAGCTCTCCTGTGCCCATGCCACTGCCAACACTGCTTTATGACAGCCAGTGAGGGGTGGGGGCCCGCTGTGGTGGGGAGAGGGCATAGCAGCAGCCAGAGAGGGGTAAGGCCAGCTCTCCTGAGTGCAGTGGTCAGAAAAGGACAGGGCCAGCTCTCCATTGACCATGCCATTGGGGCCAGCTCTCCCACACCCACATCACGGCCAGTGAGGCGCAAGCCCAGCTCATCACCACCCTCGGACATAACCTTAGCCTCAGGTGGCAGCATAGGCCACTCAATCAGTACGGCCTTGGCAGCAGTGTGCCCCTTGGACATCAACATGGCCTCTGGTAGCAACCCAGATCACAGGAATCTTCATGACCCGTGGTGGTAATAAACACACACAGATTCCAGCTGCAATAGGGCCATGGACCCAGACATGGCTCTCAGTGGCAGCACGGGCTGGATATCATGTGGCCTCAGGTGGCAACGCAGCCCATTCACATCAGCCTGTTCCTCACTGCCATCGTGTCTCCAGTTCTGCCTCTCTCAACAGCACATGGACCACATATTTGTTCATCGTAGTGGTGTACATCCAAACCACATTGCACGGCAGTGGGCCCGGGCTCTGGCTGTCCTTCAGCCCAGCCTGTGCCATGTGGCGATGGTCTGGGGCTTTGTGAAGGTCTGGTATTTTTAATAAAGAACAGAAACATGGAATAAAGCTCAGATACTTTCACCGCCAAGGTGACATGCAGCTAGATTGTTTAAATACGGATTACAAGGCATAAAGACAAGCATCATTTCCTAATTTCATTTTAGGTATTTCATTTTGGCTGACAAATCTGAATAGGAAAATAAGTTATTTCATTCAATCAATTACTACATTTTTTTTAAAATTCAATTTCTTCAAAATTTTAAATGAATACTCCTCAAATAATGGTTGGCTTTATATATGCAAAGGAAATGGGAGGACCCTTCATGTGAAAAGTTATCTACAGGATAAATAGAAAATCCGATTTTTAAGAGAAAGAATCTTACATTTGATTCTTCCTGGGCAGCACTGATAGTAGTCCTTCACTTCTCCTTGGACTACATTTTTAAACTTTACCTCTAAATAGTAGATCCAGTCATTTACGGTAAAAGAAAGAAACACAACTTGGAAAGACTGCAAGATAGTTGTAAATATGGAAACATCAAAGATAAAGAAGGAACACTGAAACTGTTAGAAGAAAACAAAAGCAGTACCCTACATGATACAAGTGTAGAAAAGGATTTACTGAGTAGGACTCCATTTGCCCAAGAATTAGGACCACCAACTGACAAGTGGGACTTCATAAAACTAAAACTTCTGCACAGCTAAAGAAAAAAATTAATCAAGTGAAGAAGAATCCCACAGGATAGGAGAGAATCCTTGCTAGCTATATATCTGACAAAGGATTGATATCCAAATTATATATATATATATATATATATATATATATATATATATATATATCTCAACTAATAACAGAGTAAGAAAACAAATTTTAACTTTAATCCTCTCCCCATTAATTTTAGCCAACCAAGAGGGCTATAATATTAACAATACTGCAGAAGATTCATTCGTGTAAGAGAGAAATCACGTAAAGGGATCACTGTGGTTGAGGTGTTTTCACCTATAACATTTTCTGTACCAAAAATTCGTTCACATTATTTCATCTAGTCCTCACAAATTATACTAAGACTCATTAGCCTATTTGAGCACTCACTCTACTAAGGTTTAGTGAGGTAAGAGTGATTTGGTGAAGGGTAGACAGCTAGGAAGAGTAGAGCTGTCTGTCTTCAGAGCCGTGCTCTTAATTGCTCTACCCAGGTGATAGTCAGATGATATCTTAGTAAGAGTTAAAGCACTCACAATTTTCTATGCCAGCAATGAAGAGAAGGAAACGATGAGCAAGTATCAGTAAAAGAAAGAAATCCCTTTATTTTGTGAGGGAAGATGTTCCATCGCTAAGTAAAGAAACATAAATAATGTAGCAATGTAAGAGAAATATTACAACATTTGAGGAAGTTCCTCATAACAATGCAATAAAACAAACAAGATTGAACCTTAGGCAAAATCAAAGATGAATGTTGGAAGAAATATGACTCATCTTCTGTCTCAGTTTCTTTTCCTATTGCTGTAGTAAAATACTCGGGTAAAAGCAACTGAAGGAAGCAAGGGTTTTTAAACAATTAGATTTACTTACCTTACTTTATGTGTATAGGTATTTTGCCTGAATGTATGCCTGTGTACCATGTGCATGTCTGGTGCCTGCAGAGACCAGAAGAGGGCATCGGATCCCCTGGAACCAGAAGTACAGACAGTTGTGAACCACCATGTGCATGTTGAGAATTGAACCTAGATCGTTGGGAAGAGCAACAAGTGCTCTTAATGGCTGAGCCATCTCTCAAGTACCCAAGAATGATGTTTTTCAAAGTAAGGAAGATTTTAATTGTTCATAATTGAAAATCTGAGCCTTGAATGAATATGATATTTGAACCAAAAGTACAAAAGTATTTGTATGTTTTAAATTTTCTTTAATGGGGTTTATACCTAATAAGCTAAAACAATTTATTTAATTGCGTTTTCTTAATAACAAAGGATAAGTAATGAATTAAGAGTAATTTTATGTCAATATCCAATATCACTTCAAAGTCTCATATGATGGGATTTTTCCCATCATTTCCCTGATTTTGAAATTTAATTTTGCATGAAAATTATCTCATATGGCATTTTTGAACCATGGTTGGTTAACTTACTTACAGGTCAGGAAATCAATAGAATGTATGGATCATTGTTGGCAGACTTTCTCTGTGTCCTGGTAGCCACTCCCAAATAACCACACAGAGACTTATATTAATTATAAATGTTCAGTCAATAGCTCAGGCTTGTTACTAGCTACTTCTTACATTTTAAATTAATCTGTTTCTTATCTATGCTCTGCCATGTGGCTTGGTACCTTTTCTCAGTATCGCAAGTTCATCTTCTTTCTGCATCTCCTTGTGATTCCTCCAACTCTGCCCTTCTTCCCAGTGCTCCCTCTGCCCCAAAACTCCTTCCTAGCTGTTGGCCAGTCAGCTCTTTATTAAACAATTAGAGTAATACATATTCACAGTGAAGAAAATGATTATTCCCTAGCATATCACAATCAATTTGTTTCTTTAAATGAATTAACTAGAATAAAATATAATAGAAAAACAGTTCATACCATTCTAAGGATGCATATGCTTTAAGAAATCTTGTTGCAATTAAGTAATATTGTATGTGTGTGTTTGGATTGTAAGATATTTTCTTAGCTTTATCATAGTCAGTCATAGATGTTTGAAAGCCATTGATTTAGGAAACTTACTCTACTTGCACCTCTGTAGTACTTAAGCTTCATTCGTTGGCAATTATTTAAAGAGATTCTCATACTGTTTAGCAATGAACTACACATTACTACTGTACAAGAGATCTACAGCACAAAGTCTTGGTGAAATGAAACATTTCAGGAATATTAAAATATAATCCAATAAAACATGTGGAATTCAAAACTATTGAACAAGTAAAAGATCAGTTAATGTCAGTAATGGTAATGTGAACATTTTATACACTGTCATCAGCTATATCATTATAAGACTTAATCTTTATGATAATTCTTTAAGACATATTGAGTGTACACAGTAGTCATACTACTAAAACTGAGAAACCGGAGATTCAAGTTTTTCTAATTACAGCACAGAATTTTGTTGCTTCTTATTTCAGAAGTGAAAGCTGAAACAAGTAGTTATAAAACTAGCTTCCTGCTTTAGGCTCTGTTTGACCTCATAAATCTGGAATGCATCACTTTAAAACTTTGCTTTTATATTCAATTAAGAAAAGTTTTATGTTCCAAGGACATCTTGACATGGTTGAAAGGTTCTTTCTAGTTTTGCTTCGTATATTTGGAGGCATAACTATTAGATACACAAATGTATAGTGCTGTTATATCCTTCAGTTGTATTAACATCTTCATGTTATGAAAGAAACCTCTTATACCAGACGGTATTCTTTAGTTAAAATTCTATATTGTGCAGCGCTTTAGTAACTCCAGTTTTATATTAGTGCTAGCCTGCTATGTCCATTGTCATTTTTGATTTAACATATTCATATCTTTATAAAGTGTTTCTTTTCAGGCTGCATGTGTTGGCCTTTGCATTTTGTTGAATCTGATAGACCCTGCCATGTAATTAAGGCATTTGGCCATTTACATTCACTATTTTTATTGGTATGGTTAGGGCTAAGTCTGTCATCTTTCTGTTCCATTGCTTCTCTCTTTTTTTCCTTTTCCTGCCTATTTTGTGATTTATTAATTTTCATAAATATGTTTCACTCATTTTCTGGCTTATTAGCTGTTATGCCTCCTTTGGTTGTTTCAAAACCTGAGTAAAATGCAGGAAATGTATAAAATATTTATAAATATAAAGCATAAATTTTCAAGAGCCTTGCACCAACATAATTAAAATTACTGCCTTATTATTCTGAATAGATGCTTTATACTTAGTGTTCCTGGTGTTGCCACATAAAGCAAATAGGTAATAAGGAGGAGAAAATAATCAGAAGAAATGTTGAGTAACAGGATTCATGAGAATGCTAAGAATTAAGAAAAGATTGTTTTAATGAAAGGGAATTTCATAATGATTGATAATTATAGTTCTTTATTTAAATTAATTGAATTTTATGTGTGTGTTTGTTTTGTCTGAATATACACCTGTGCACCACGTTCATGCCTAGTGCCTTTGGAAGTCAGAAGAGGATGTTAGACCTCCTGTAGTTACAAACGGTTGTGAGTCACTAAGTGAGTGCTGGGAATTGAACCTGGTTCCTTTAAAGAGCAGCCGGTGTTCTTAATCACTGAACCATCTGTCTA